>NW_019174586.1:3021095-3698595 GCF_002260705.1 Seriola dumerili
GTGTGTGTGTGTGTGTGTGTCACTCGAGCTATGACTGAATGCATGTTGGTGCCCAGAGCCAGAGAAACCCAGTGATGAATGAGGCTCCCATTTTCCAGCTCCTGCGAGGCCAACCAGAGCGAAAGCAAAATGGATGGGTGACATTAAGTCAACACCCGGCCAGCGCGGCTCCTTTGCACCATTCCTCTTTGGAGATGAATTCAGTGGCAAAAACTAATAAAGAATCTAATTATTACTGCTGAAATTTAAACTGACCTTCACCCGCCATCCTTCCCAAAGGCAACACTCTGATTGAAATGTTCATTTCAGAAATGAGGGGAAGAAAAAAAAAAAAAAAAGGATTTTTATACACAGTTTAATGGACTCGTGAGCTTGTATTGCTCCACGACAGCGCGGGGCTTTCAGATTCTAATAATGCATCTGATGAAAAGTCACTCATCCTGAGACATTCTCCAATGACACAGAAGGAAAGACATTTATTTGAACTTAACGGAGCAGTAAGTTCCCTGAACATCATCTCCTCTAAAGGCCTCAAAAGAACCTGATGAATGCTGATGAGTTGCTCAATCTACACAACCCCATCACTTCATTAGCGTCTAAAGCACTGCTCATTACTCACTGGTATTTCTGTGCATCCGCTAACACAATAACAAACTCATTGAAATTTCAACCTATCACATGAGTTGAGGGAGGTTATTGTTTCACAGCTGATGGGTGCTGTTTGAATTACAATATCCCACTAATGAAATGAAACGCAGTTACGTCCCCAGAGCCGTCGCTAGGCTCTACCTTCCCTCCCCTCCCATACTTATTAATAGTAATCCCATGTCAACCTCACCACCTTCTATGCACGCCTTTCCCTCCCACTCCGCCTCCCATAAAACAACATAGCGAGGGTAAACAAGCGGGGAGGGAGCACTGAGGAAATTCTAATTAAATATGGATTAATATAAAGGCTATGATGTTGGGTATGAGTCAAAGCAAACCCTGGGGCCCTGCCTCACACATTCAGCTCCCGTTCGTTTCCTTCTGTTCAGTCAATGTCGGATAATGATCTCTCCCACCGACTCAGACGGCCCTTTCATGCCACACAATGCCATGAAAGGGACTCGCTGACCAGCCAGAGATAATGCCTGATGCTTCTAAAATGTGCTTAAGCACGAACAGCGAGACATTATGCGGACAGAGGAGCGACTGTGCTAAAGATAGACAGAGGAAAAGACTTCACGCGGCATTTCCTTACCAGACAGTCCTTCAATGCTAAAAGGGCTTAGATAAACATTTTTAAAAAAAAGGCTAAAGAGGGGCAAATAAGACAGAAGATTGGCCCGAGGACCAGAGACATGACCCACTTGGGGAGAGCAGACAATTTGCCCTGAGCTCTGCAAACAATTAAATATGCACCAGAGACAGGTAATCATATTTTAATTAAGATGTTCCACAAGAGTCCAGACATCTCAGCCTCTGAAGATGACAGCGTGAGCGAGTTTTATTTTGGCCTCGGGCTATTTAATAGTTTAACTGCAGTAATTGTGGTGATTGGACCATGTTGGTAATTGCAATCGCAGTCTTTAAATGTGGCAGAGGGCTGGCGTGCCGTGAAAGCAAAGTTCAAGGTTTGCTCCCCCAACTTCCTATGACATTTATCAGACAGAGAGAACTAGAACAGTAACATTCATGCCTTGGCCAAATCGCTAACCCCGCTCACTGCATCTGAGCATCTAATCATCCTCGAGTCCGAGCTGCTGGATAAATCCTCTCTCTTCCACCATGACTGATTAGAGCCGGGTGCTCTCCAGTATAAAATGGCTGCAGCCCATCACCCAAGGCGGGGCCTTCCACGCCGGCTGTGGACGAGGACATTCAGCGGCACATCTTCAAAGACTTCTGAGATCCTGGGCACCAGGATTAAACGCTAATCTACGAAGATATTTCTCGCCGTCAAATCCAGCAGCGACAGTGGTGAGTAATTGCTATATGATCCATTCGAGTTCAGCATGGCAGAGTCTTATTACTCATAATTATGAGAGCAATTAGGCATTTGCAATTAAAATCTGAGAAATGTCCATTTGATTTGACCCTTCCACCATATTCTCTGCAGTCTTTTTTGACACTCCTTCCGTGCTAATGTGATTGGCCTTTCAGCTTCACTAACTCTTTTTAACAAGATGTAGCACTGGTGTGGCAGGATGGCGATGGTGTGTGTGTGTGTGTGTGTGTGTGTGTGTGTGTGTGTGTGTGGGTGTGGGTGAGAGAGAGAGAGAGAGAGAGGAGAGACAGCGATGGGGAAGAGGTGTATTAAGGTTGTCAGAATGTGGCCAGTGATCTTGGTCACAATGACAGCAGGTTTGTTTGACCAAGGTGAACAACGGGAGAGAAGTGCAGAGAAGGCCGCAGGAGGTCCTCATGAATATGGGTGAGAGTGTGTGTGTGTATGTTTATGTATGAATACTTCGGCCTCATTTCATTCTGACAAGACTACAAGACCATCAGTTGAAGAGTGGATATGTGTGCATATTAAGCTGCCAGGGACTGCTGACGGTGAGGAAGTGTTCACTGTTTGGTCGCAGGTGTTTCTGCATCTGAGAGAACAGGGGGAAGAAAAGGAAAGAAAATAGGGAGAGAGGAAAAGAAAGGGAGAGGAGGAGGAGGAGGAGGAGGAGGAGGAGGAGGAGAGCGAGGAAGAGATGGGAGGAGATGAGAAAGAGAGGGAGAGTAGGTCAAGAGAGGTACTGTGCTTATGGAAGCGTGACAAACATGGAGATAAAGGACACAGACGCAGGATAAGGCCTTGGGGCAGGAGGCAGAATTAATTGCCCCTGGCACACAAGGCCACTGGACAAATTGCCCTGGGTGGTCGACACGGAGGAGGGCTGCGACACGGTGACAAAGGTGTTACAGTGGAGAGAGGCTGGCGAGAGGCGAGGTTAATTAAACTCTTCAGTGTGAAACATTCTCATTCATTACCTTCATTACCCTGTTCATTTAATCTGCTCCGGTGTTGGCATTTTATCACATCCAGCCCCATTGTAGCGTCATACAGCTGATTAGGTTTCATGTTGAACCCCTGAGCTGCACAGGGGGTAAGTGAGAGTGAGAGTCAGTTTGGGTCTAACAGAATCAGCTACACACAGCACACGCCACAAAATAAACTGAGTTCACGCTGGACATACATTTTACTTGATTTTCCACCCTGGAATCAGTGGATTAGTCTTAAAAGTGGAAAATGAAAACCATTTTCACCCCCGGTCTCCAGCGAACTGTGCTGAGGCCAATATACAGCCCTGCATAAAAGAACTGAGGAGCGCGGCTCAAACGAGCATGAGTGCAGATCTGACAGCATGAACCAAATTCAGGGACTCGTCTTTATAACAACCACAACAAACCAAAACTTCTCAGCGGTGTTTTTGCTGACTGGGGTTTTTGCTTAAAAACAGACACAGCCTTCACTTGCTTGTACGTGGCACAGGAGGAAGAATTCGCTGTTTGAGGACAAGGTGAAAGCAAACGACCAAGCGGGCCACGGTGAAGCAAAATGGATAGCATCGCGACAAAACATCCCATTTTCAACTCCATTAGGCCCCCCTCACAGCCCTGACAGTTGTGCTTTTTGCCACTTCACATGATTAATCACGTGTGGAGCCTGCAACAGAAACACAGGAGCCCGAACAGCAGGCAGCTGAGGCTCCACGCTCCACGGAGATGACTGAAAAATCACAAGATACGCTGACAAGTGAAGTAGGGATGCACAAAGAAAGAGAATCAGGAGCTGGAACAAAGTCAGACTCCAACAACAACTGGTAGCGATGTTTTAACAAAGCTTAGGTTTGTGAAGTGTTCAGAGTGAATGTTAAACACTAAAGGCGCTTTTCTATTTAAAAAGGGATACTCCACCAGTTTTACACATCAAAGTGTGTTTACAGGTGTTGGGGAGCCTTTTGTGTTTGCACAAAGTCTGATAAACTGCCTTGTGTGATGTCACTTGAGGCCTTGGTTGGGTCGGAGGACTACAGATTTTGGGGTGTGGAGATCTGACCAGACCTCTGCAGCCTCTTCCTCAGCCTTGCTCGAGGCTACAGTGACTCGAAGCTACATTAGCTGCTACTAGCACAACAAACGTGGATCTAAATACCAAACTGTTAGCAGTTGAGCTGCATTGTGGGTAATGTAGGTGCCATGATTCGACAACAAAGAAGAATGAGTTGAATAAAAAAAAAATTAAAAAAAATACAATAATTCTTGTTCTGCTGTGTTTTTAAATCTTTTTTTGTCCGTCATGAGTCAGACAGTGTTTCAGTCGTTCAATGCTTAAACAGTGGAATACTATTTTAATTCATGCCTCACACTCTGATGACACAGTAAGAGCCAAGAGCAGGAAGGTGGAGGGACCGAGTCCACCATGTTTGCAGAGGTCAGCCTCAGGTCTGTTGTGGAGCGTGGCTCACTGTCGACGCCGTTAGCATTCTTGGACAGTAGCCCCATGTGTCCTTCCAAACTTCCCCAATCATGTCATGAAGCAAAAAGTGATGACTGCACATTACCGTGGACAGCCTGCCCAACTGGCTGCCCCTCGCCCTCCTCTGCTATTGTCACCGTCCCCCCTCTGTCCTTTTTCCTGCATCGCTCCCCCTCTCTCTCTCTCTCTGAAAGTGAGCCAGTGTGCAGAGTGACCTTCAACCACACCCACAGGGAACAAAAAAAAAAAGAAAGAAAAGAAAATAGGGGGATAATAGCAGGATGGAAGAGTGAATGGGATAAACATGTGGAGAGAGGTGACAAAAAGGGAGCAGAAAGAAGCCGAGGGGTGAAGAAGAACGGGGGAGAAAAAAAAGAAGAAAGGAAAAAAAAAAAAAAAAAAAAAAAAAAACCCATGCTGAAGTGAGGAAAATGGAAAATCTCTCTTCTCTTGGAAGCCAGCGGAGCGCAGAGCTGAATCTGACAAGAAAGATGGCTCTCCATCCCCTCTCTCACCAGCCTGATTAAACCTCTCACTTTAAAATGAACCCGGCACACTGAGAGCCACAGAAACGAGGCAGTTGAGGACTCGGAGCCTTTGGTAAAGGTGCAGAGTGGGATGCCTACAGATTCACTTGGAGGAGCAGGACCTTGAGGACAAGGTGATGCTGTGAAATTCCTCAAAATTGCATCTGTGGTTGACAAAGGAGCAGAAATTGAATTTTGGAATGAGGAAAGCAGCCGGCTCTTTTTGAAACTGTTTCCAAAAGATTCATGTTCGACCAAATCTGTCTCAGAATCCTGTTCCCAATCTTTCTGTTTTAGTATGCAGTAAACCAGCTGTAATGAGTTAATCTACAACAGAGGGATGATTTCCTTGTGTGCCTAAGACAGTAAGTAGACAGAAGGAGGGCTAATTAAAGTTGTAACATCTGCCTTCTGAGCTCTAAATGTGTCTACAGGCTACAAGCATCTTTCGCTCCACTTCCCCCGCTCCTATTTCAAAGGAGGAAGGATAAATAAGGTATCTGCCTGCTCCCAAACAATGCAACTAATCTTCAGCAAGTGGCATCATCATGATTACCATAACCAATGAGTATACTGTAGCTGGGTGCTCTAAAATATTCATAGCATCTTCTTCCAGCTAAACTTCCACAGCTGGTGTTGGAGGAGAGGAGGAGAAACTGAAGAGGGTGGGAGGTCTGGACTGGAGCACGTAGCCTGCTTACAAATTAACACCACAACCAAACTCGGACAGCGTGAGTGAGTTCCTCCTCGTCCTCCTCTCCGTCGCACCGCTCTGCCTCCCCCCTCGTCTCATGTGCCATCTCCTCGCTCGGATCGGTCTGCGGTCTCCACTTTCAACGGTTCCGCGTCCCCGCCGCGTTGATGCCGCTTCTGCTCCCACTTCTTGAACGACTTCCCCGGCATCTCCCGCACACAGCCGGAGCCTGACCGAGCAGGAGCAGCGGCAGGAGGAGCAGGAGCAGCAGCATCAGTAGCAGCAGCAGCATCAGTAGCGGCAGCAGCAGCAGCAGCAGCCCTGCACGGCTCTCTGCCCCCGCTGCTGTGTTAAAAGATAAAAAACCGACAACGGCAGACCCTGACACTGCGGGGAGGTGACAGATCCAGATCCAGATCCAGATCGAACCTCTGCGACGACCAGCCGAGGGACGGAGGTATCTGCCATGCCAGATCTGCACGGAGGAGCAAATCTTGATAAGTATGAGCCGGGGTTTTTTTTTTTTTTTTTGTTCCAACAAACTCGGGGCTGCTTGGTGTGGCAGTGGCGATGACTTTCCCCTCGTACAGCCTCTCGATGAGCCTTCCCCTGGAGCCTGACTGTATACAAACACCCGGACTGTAAGAATCAGACTTTATCACCGAGTCCGGCTCATCAGCGACTATAAAAGAGACTTTATTGGCCACCGACGGCGCTTCTACTTGGGAAGATAAACACATTACCTGCTGTAAATCAAGCCAGGAGGATCGAGCCCAAGTGCAAGACGAATGGTTTGGGTAACTAAAGCTTCACTTTACTAGCGGCCATGCACGGATAAACCCTACAATACCTGCTGTTAGGCTAATAGGGCAGTTATGAAACAGGTGTTGCAGAGAAGCAGTTTAGTAGAGATTTTTAAATTGCCAGAGGATGCACAGACGTCGCACAACAGCACTGCATGCTGGGGCAGCTAATGATAACCACATTTCAGGGAATAATACAAAAAATTAAAATTAAAATTAAAAAAAACCTGATAATTCAAACTCGTGATAACTGCATCAACGAGATCCTCAGGCAACACTTGGGCTGCGACCTGATAAATCAACAGATGTTTGAGTCATGTGGCTTTAAGTCTGGAGAGGGGATTTATTCAGCAGCGCATTATCAGGGATTGCACACTGCCCGCTTCTCCATTAATTAATTAGTTTGCACATAATGGCACAGACCTCGTCCTGATGCCCTTGGTGCTCCACAGCCACCTGTGACAACTTGAGAAGGAGCTCCTTCTTTGATGTAATGTGGAGCTCCGTGAGGGCTGTTTGTGGAGATGGACTGGGTGTAGACAAATTAATCTGGGCTCTGCATGGATTTCTGTCCACCTGGAAATCACCCAGTATTTATAGAAAACAAATCCAAGTGGCAAACCCCACCCCTTGCTTTATCTTTGTCAGTGTTGCACAGAAATGGGCAGCTTTTTTGGATGATTACTTGGACACTAGTGCACATGGGAGGGAAGCCATGTGCACTAGTGGGGTAAAGAGATATTTATTTATTTATTTTATTTTACTGGGGAGGAGGGGGGGGGGGGTTATTTCATTGCAAAGCAGGACACAGGCTCAAGGCAGTAATAAAAATAAAAACGAACAAATCTGTCACCTGCACACTATTACATGCCATTACTCATGCTTTACAGAGAAATAGGTTGCCTCACCTTGTCAACAGCAGTGTCACTTGCCAGACAGGGGAATGATGAATTTAGTCATTATTGATGAGCTGAGTGGACACGCGGCCTGTCATCCCCGTCCCTCACTCAGAACAGAATAAATTACACTATGCTGACAGGGAGTCAAAACACAAACACCGGCTGACAAGGGAGATTTCCAGGGTGAAATTTAAGGCGCAGGTGGAATAACTTAAGAGGCGCGACCTCCTTGGGGAAAAAAGAAAAAAAAAAGAAAAAAAAGCCAGCTGCAACTGTGGCTTGCAAACTTCTCCATCTCCTCTCTCCCCCGCACAGTGGGTTTGTTCCCAGAGAAAGAAAAAACAAATTTAAATTCCAATATCCTCTCAATCTGCAGCTCGGAGAAATTCGTTCAATTTTTCAGGGAATGATAATCAAGTTGCAGTGTGCGGTGAGACAAAAGGCTTCGTAGACAACCAGATATTACGAATGCTGGCATGATCCATGCCTGTCCTCCCACCATGCCTCCGAGCGGATTAATCAGTCGAGATCTTCCCTTTCCTCATCTCTTTGATTCATCTGTTTCAGAACAAACCCTAATGTCTGTGATATTTCAATACCCACGGTGATGAATACATTTGGATTCATCCAGGCCAAGCTGGCTCATGAAATGCATGTCTTTCTATAAGTGGGTGGAAGTCACTTTCTATCTGCATTTGAGTCTTTTTCTCTTCATCACTTTCACCCTCTCTCCCCCTGAGCTTATTTATGAACTATTACCATCATACAGTAACACTTTATTAGGCATGTAGGCAGCCAAAAGGCCTATTAATCTTTCAGTTGCAGTCTTATGCTCATTCTCCTTCTCACACACACACACACACACACACACACACACACACACACACACACACACACACACACACACACACACAATCTCAGAACCCCTTTTTTACCCAGTGGAGTTACTCAGCCCTCTTCACAGCACCGAGGAGATGGCAGAGCTCCTGTTAGTCTTACAGTGAGGGAAGTGATGTGTCTTCCATCGGCAAGATATCAATATACATTTTTCACTGGCAGACTTTTCTCAGAGGCCGCAATCATGCTGACAATCTCTCGCTCGATCACGCTCAACTGTTGCCGTTACGACACATCTGAGCTGGTAATGATTTTATATTATAATGTCATCGATCCAGTTGAAGGGTTGACACCCCCGAGGGGCGCTGAGCAGACAACAGACAGTCCAGCGGGTCTGTGCTGTGCTTTTCAGCTAAATACGACAAAGAGATGTTGGTTCGATTACACTGTGCAGTCAATGATCATTTGTCATGCTGAAGATCAATACTGAGGTTTATATTGTCTGTGTCTGAGATATGAGCCGCAACAAAAAAAAAAAAAAAGAGGAAGCCAAATTAGCATTGCCTGCATGCACTCAGCCATTCGCACACAGTGTGTACACAAAGACACGAGTCGAACACATCTCTAAACAAATAGCAAGTTATCAATATTCATCTGAAATGAGAGGGGAATTTGCAGTGATTAAAGTCTGCAGCACAGTATGAGAATAAACATGGCAGACTATAGAGGCAAAGAAAAGCCTTTGACAGGGCACCTAGCTGCGCCTGAACACAATTAATTAATAATGAATGAGCTGAGTACAAAAAAAAAAAAGAAAAAAAGAGCAGAAACAACAAAAATGAACAGAAAAAAGTAACAGCAGAGAATTTGGCGGAAATCTCAGAATCAAAAAGGAGCATTTGTTCAAGACCTTTATGGAAAATGAAGACTATTTAATTCAAAGAGCTGCAGAGTTAAAAAAAAAACAAAAAACAAACAATTTAACAGGCTTCTCAGCTGGAGCAGCCAGGGTAGATGTAGCGCTGGCCAAAGATGAAGGGCGCTCAGTGCTTACTCGGCAGCCACTGTCTCCAACCATAGCAACAAGCATCAAACTATTTTACATTAGGGTTTTTTTTTTTTTCGGTTTTAAATTTGTGCTGGAGGAAAAAAAAAAAAAAAAACCCAACATGTTCTTATCCTGCAAATTTGTCAGTGTTAGTGGGAACAGATGGCAGCGTGTGGAATGATGTGAGCGGAGTTTGAATTCTGTTCATGTAACAGATTTCCCACCATGCCTCTGTGTCTCTTTTAGGCATGGTGCCCACGCCCCAGGTGTGCGTATCAACCCTGGTCACGGTGAGCACGATGGCAGTGGTGGACCTCTACCTGCTGGAGCAGAGCATGCTGGGGGCTCATGGTCTTCCCGGACCGAGCGTCTGGCAGTGTGCGGTGGTGTTGCTAGGCGATGTGGGCTTTCTGCTCGCTCTGCGCTTCGTGTCGGCCGGCGTGGTGTCAGAGGTGCGGTCGCCACGCCGCGGTTTTGCCAACGCCCTCTGGTTCCTGTTCCTGTCCCTGCTCCAGCTCAAGCTCTTCTTCGTCTGCCACAACTACAGGCAGGAACACCGGCCGCCCGACCCGCTGGCCAGGAAGACCCTGACGCTGCTGCTGTCCATCTGCCTGCCCTCCCTGTTCCTAATCCTGACGGGAGCTGACCACATGACCCCTCAGCGCAGGAAGCAGGAGGTGCGGGGCCGGCTGCTGTGGGTGGTGGTGGACCTGCTGGATGTGCTGGACCTGCAGGCGGGGCTGTGGGAAGTCCAAGGAGGGGTCACAGCGGGGACCGGAGGGGTCGTTGAGCAGAAGCTGCCCATCTGGGCCGAGGGCCTGGTCTTCTTTTACTGCTACGCCCTCCTGCTGCTGCTGCCGTGTGTGGCCCTCACAGAGCTGGGGGCCACCGGCCTGCCAGGACAGAGGGGGCCCCGTAAGGAGGCTTTGTACCCTTGGCTCAGCTTGGTCACTATCAATATCTTCACCCTGGCCCTGAGGGGCACAGGGATGCTGTGGTACAGGGACCCTCGTGTGTCCACTGTGTTCCTGGGGAAGAACCTGCTGGCTCTGGCTGTGAAGCTGAGCTCAGCCTGGGAGAGACACAAGCAGGAGCGTGCTGCTGCAGGAGCTGGGACTGTGGCTGGAACAGAACCAGGAGAGTCCACCCTGCCAAGCCAGAGCTCGGAGCAGGGAGAAGGACAAACCCAGGGGAAAGCTCCTCCCTCTCATTATCACACACTGTCTCGCTCCCAAAGCCACACTCTCTCCCATGTCAGCCTGGAGCCCGCAGAGACGCCCTTAGGACCCTCTTTCATCTCCCATGAACTCTAGAGAGTCTCACACAGTCTGAACATGCACGCATGCACAAACGCATGTACACACACACACACACACACACACACACACACACACACACACACACACACACACACACACACACACACTGAGAAAACCAGCCAAGCCAGTATCACATCCAAACAGATAACTTGTATTGAATTTCAGTACAACAGTGATGGCTATGATGCAGAGCTGTGGAAATGCATTTGGCAAGCTCGGCTTTCTACACATTTTGTTGTGCTAAGAATAACTAAAAATGCATTTCTGTGATTTGTGGGAGTGTATTTTTAAATTGAACACTGTGAACACATCTATCAGTGTGTAAAGAATATTCCAGAAATGTAAGCTGAAGTCTAGTAATGTTTATTCTTCTTCAATCTGGGCACAACTGCCTCAACTGCCACGATTTTGCTGAATTCTGTCCTTCACAAAACATCTCGACGTTGTAGTTTGAGTTCTTTTTTTTCGACATTTAAAACTTAAGCTTTATTTCTCTATAAAAATCTGAAGATACTGAATTTGAGTAGAGGTGAGGAAAACACACATTTGCTATTTGAGTTTAGTTCATGTGGTTTGTGGGGAAAAAAAATTACATTGCAACTCTTCTGCCATCAGATGCCAAAAAAATTAACTGTGACACTTCAGTGTATATTTTCTCTGGTACTTCACAGGGAACTTTCACAGAGATAATTTTAATACAGAGGAGGGATGATTTATTTTTTTTCTTCAGCACCAGAGATGTGATTTAAAAGCCATCTAGCAGTAAAACTCACTCTACACTGTGCTCCAATATTTCAATGTAGAGTCTAACCCAGTGGTTCCCAACCTCTTTGGCTTGTGAACCTTTAAATCAAAGTCTTCTGGTGACCCTGAGTTATGTTGCTTTCTTCGATTTTTTTTTTTTTTTTTAGAAGCCTGAAGGTGTCCTCTTGTTTTTCACAATATAAAAATAGAGAGGTTACAGAAAAATCAGATCAGACCAATTTGTGTATATAATGTTATTTTTCCACATACACAACATTTTTCTTTTCATAACCTCATGACCTCCCAGATTTATCTTGCGACCCCTGTGAGGGTCAAGTTTGTCCACCACGAGTGCGGCGGTGCCAGATTTTCATTCCCACCAAAAGGTAACACTGGCAGATTTCACTTATTACTTCCTCTTGTCAGGCAGAAAACGTTAAACAGAGGAAGCGGTCGCTGTGCTGTTTGGCTGGAGTGGAAAGCTGCAGACTCACGGGCCTCGTGGTTGACCATCCCTGCCAAGATGTGTTTTTAGTCCTATGACATCTTTTATTTGATTTAAATGCAGAATTTAAACATCAGTTAACTGGGTGGAGATTTCAGAGATGCATACTGTATCCTCGTGTATGTTTCATATGTGTTCAACTATTGCTGTTAAAACCATCCAATAGAGACTTTAACACAACAAAATGTGCATAATTCAAGATACCAACTGTTTATGAGAGTTTCCATGAAGTAAATCTTTTAATGGTAGGGCTAAGAGACAGGCAATAAGCATTTTTGCATTATCTGAATCCTATTGTAACACAAACTACAGGTCTATTTTACTGCACTGTTTACAGAGACAGAATACCAATGTAAGTAATCCCTTTACAGTTTCAAAACATATTCAAAATTCATGTTTTGCCGTCTTTTGTCATCTGTACTAGTCTCACAGTCTCCTCGGGACAGCTGCCTGTCCTGCCATCAAATCCCTTTTTTCACTGTAGATGAGAGAGTTAACTTTTTAATCCCATATGAATTATGGATGGAGCCTTTTCATTCACAACCTTGTTATGATGTGGGTGTTGTAGTATTTGGGCGTCGTGGGATTATGGGTCAGAGCAGCAGGTGTAGAGGATGTACAGTACAGTCAAGTGCCTTGTTTCCTCATGGAGCTACGAGCCTCTGGGTTGTTAAGAGGCGTACACGTTATGTGTACCATGTGGAACTTGGACATATGCCATGTGTATACTGTGAAGTTATTCCACAGCTGTTGTCAGCTACACCTCCAGGACAGAGTGCAAACTAATAAAGTGTTTCATACTTGCCTAGTGTTGACAGTTCATTGGCCATTATGTAGGAGCGTTATTGGCAGCCTGTCGCCCACACGTAGGGAAGAAACAGGAGGAGTCTGTCCAAATTATTCATAGCCAACAGGCCTTTGAAACAAATAACTGCCTCATACTCTCAAAAACTCCGCTACATTAAAGTCAATCAGCTCTCTTTCTGCAGTCAAAGAAAATTGCATGTTTTTATGTTTTCCTCATGCTGAACTGGTGAAGTGAATGGAAGCTCCCCACTTATTCAAGGCAGAGGAGCGTGCTCTTTGCTTTAGAGAGCGGCACGCTGACGAGAGGCCGTCATTTATCACAATTACGCCAGCGGCCCCATCAGCCCGGATCCTCTCGCAGTAATCCTTGAGTGTGCTGTCGTGTTGTCTGCCTTTAATGCTGAAAGAGGGAGAAGTCTTGATGCGATGGGGTGTGCATGTCAAGACTTGTGGTAAGTGTGTGTGATGTTTCTCAGACTGGACGGGCTCTCCGCTCGCAGCGGCTGTGAATGCACCCGTCGGCCTCTCCTCTGAGCTTTAATGGTCCTATTAATTGAAATTGAGGCTATTTGTCAAAATGCAAGCGTTTATTCTCACTGCTCTCTGCTTGATTTACAGGCTGTTTTTACAGGATGTATTAAGACTAATGTACACACTCAGCCACAAAAAGAAATTCGTTTATACTTTCAGTGGGGAATTTCTCTCCGGTTCAGAGAGACTTTTAAGGAAAAAACCACAGAGGGATAACCAGTGTAGTAGACAGCATCCAACTCTCATCTACCCTGGCTCTTTCATCTCCTCCTCCCTCGCTCACTCTACATTTCAAACACACGCATCCTGGTTGCACTCACTGTTGGGCAACTTCTCATATTTCTATTATACTAAAGCAGCGACTGCATAGGCAGCAGCCTCGGTAAATGACTACCTCTTAGAATTTGTTATACCTGTTAAGTTCTGGAAACAATACTCAGCGTTTTCCCTCAGCTCCCACCGACTCATAACCTGCTCCTGAAGAAAAGTGCCCGAGCCACTCTCCTATTTTCTTTCTTCTTTTACCAATCTCTCTCTCTCTCTCTCTCTCTCTCTCTCTCTCTATTCTTCCCATCCATTCAGTTGTGCTAATTTCACTCTAGCCTGTAATTATTCTCCTGTACCAAAGCTGTCACTTTCCCTTTTTTGTCTTTCGCTCCTTCTTTTATTTCTCTCGTTTGTTTAAATTTGCCCCGCAGCCGACAGGCAGCCTACCTCTCTGCACTTCCTCTGTCAAGGGTGGTTAGTCAGAGACAGAGGAAAAAAAACTGAGGAGGAGAGGTTGGCTAAGATTAAAGGGCCGGGGCCATTGCCTAGAGCGGGGCGGCTGCCGCCTGCCATTTATTTACTGTTTGCTACACACAGTGTGTGCTTGATGGCACACTGGAGCCGAGAGAGACGAGCGCGCACAACACGCTGCCCCGACAACAATGACATCCCAAACAGTCCAAAAGGAGGCACCTCTAGACAAACATATGGCTTTGCTCTGCTTGGTTGAGCACTTGGTTACAACCCATCTCACCTCATTGCCCCTGACGCAGCGACAGCTACAGTCTGCCTGTGAGCTCACACCCACCTAGTCTGGCAGCAAGACCCACATTTAACAGACAGATGTCTAAATGATTCATCATAGCACACTCTATCAGCACCACAGCGCTTGGAGAGAACTTCAAAGTATATTCTATGAGACAGAAATGATGCAAAAGAGCCTGAGACTCATCATATGATATGCAATACTGGAGACAAACGCATACTAATGCAGGTCTCAGATGTTAGGGTAACACCTGCTGCTGAAATTAAGCGAAATTAGACGAAAAAGAATCAGGGTGGAACCATTTAAGTCAATTAACAAAAAACACCTCCCACATGTTTGCTGATTCCAGCTCATCAAACCTGAGGATTCGCTGCTTTTCTGAACAGAGGCGAAGTATTCAGATATTTTACCACAGTGTAGAAATATGTAAGTGACATGCATAAAACATAAAAGTATTAGCATCAAAATATATCAAATATAAGTAATTCAGAATGTATTTCAGAATAACATTTCATATTTAGAGCTGCACCAATGTGCAAGTATTCGTCAATGTTGCTAAAAAAGTACTATATAAACCTTTGAAATGTTGTGAAATAGAAATGCAAAGTAGTATAAAATAGAATTGCTCAAATAAAGTACAGAACTAGACTAAGAGTAGAGTACTTATAAGTGTGAGTGGGCTGACAATTGTGAGCTGCAGCCCTTTACAGGCATACATTTGCCTTTATATAATGCCAAGGTAGAAGGTGATGAAATCAGAAACAAGAGCAGTAAAGCACATAAGATGTGGAGAAAGAAAAGGAAAAAAGAAAAGAAAATAGTTCCAAAGAACAGAGACATGAAACTGAGTGGGATGTTTTAGTGAGAAAAATCTAAACCAATTACATTAAAAGTAATTTCTACAGAGTCTTTCATCCATAATTTAACATAGGCTCCTTCTTGGCTGAAACAGAATATCTGGGCAGGACAGAACAAGGAACAGATGGTAGAAGGTGAAAAGGACCACACAAACAGACACAGGCAGCAAAGACCAGGCTTCTTGAAGTTGGTAAGGAAACACTATTCTTAGTTTGCGTGTTATCTTGAGCTGTCGCACATTTCACATTCTTCAAAACGATCAAATTCCAGCCAAAGCCTCTTTGGGGAAGGAAACAGTGTTGGTTTCTTTTGGAGGGAAGAACATCCAAAAATACAACACACACCCACTGATGCTGACATACCAGCACTCATGTCACTCTGACATGTTTTATATGACATGGGAGAGACGATGGGATGTTCAAAAATGTATGATTGTTTGGAGTTTTTTTTATATATGCCTATTGGTAGCTGCCATTAAAAACATTCCCTCTGTCAGTCAAGATCACTGATTTTACTGTATAAAAAAATAGATGTTTTGGCATACAATGTTAAAATTAGGTAACAAGGTATAAAAGTGAATTGTCAGTCATATTTTAAAGATCCTTCGGCACAAATGGCTACAAAATTGCCAAGTCGAAAAACTCAATGACCTTGAGTGAAAGTCAGAGTGAGTTTCTTTCTTCCTCAGCTCAGAGGGAACCCAGAGGCCTCCAGTGTCACTGAGGGGAAGGAAGATTTAGCTGAGCCTTAAATGTGATCAGTAAAAATCTTAAAATCAATTATATATCTAAGTGGTAAACAGCGGAGAGACGGTGAAATTGGGTTATTACGCTCTCTTTACTTGGCAGCAGTTAAATCCTGGCTACTGTATTTCTGAGCAGGAATAAAAGATGCTGAAATGGGATGAGATTCAAGCATAGATCCTCCTCTTTATTATTGGATAAAAATGTCTGGGTGTATTTGAGTTGTTGGAAACATGGCTGTACCACTCACTGTGTTTTTCCCTCAGCAGTGAAGTCACTGTCACACATAAATCTGAAGCTTCTGACTTCTGTAAGGTTCTCAAGAACAAGACACATCGCCAGCTTTTAAGCTGATGAAGCGAACTTGTTAGCAAACAGGTGCGTATTTACACATCCGGCAGAAACTGATGTACAGTGCATTTGGAAAGTGTTCAGACCCCTTCAGTTTTTTCACAGTTGTGTTGCAGCCTTGAGCAAAAAAAAAAATGTTTTCTCTCCTCAATCTAAATTCAATACTCAATGGTAATGTGAAAAGAGAATTTCAGAAATTTCTGCAAATTTATTAAAAAGGAAAAACTGAAATATCACTTAGACATATTCAGATACTAGGACAATTGAAATTTAGCTCAGGTGCCGCCCATTTCTCTTGATCTTTGAGATGACTGGAGTCCACCTGTGATGACTCAGGTGATTGGATATGATTTGAAGAGGCACATACCTGTCTACATAAGGTCTCACCACTGACAATGTACATCAGAGAAGAAAACAAACCACGAAGAGGAAGGAACTTCCTGCAGAGCTCAGAGACAGGACTGTGTTGAGGCACAGATCTGGGGAAGGCTACAAAAAGATTTCTGCTGCAATGAAGGTTCCCAAGTGTACAGTGGCCTCCGTAATTCTTACACACAGGATCTGTGGAGCTGGGCCAGACTGACCATCGGGTTCTTTGTCACGTCTCTTATACCAAGGTCCTTCTCCCCCGATTGCTCAGTCTGGCCAGGCGGCCAGTTCTAGGAATCCCAGGAGTCCCAGTTGTTCCAAACTTCTTCCATTTGAGAATCATGGAGGCCACTGTGCTCTTGGAAACTTTCAGTGCAGAAGAAACCTTTTTGTTTTTTGTAGCCTTCCCTAGATCTGTGCCTCAACACGGTCCTGTCTCTGCGCTCTGCAGGCAGTTCCTTCCTCCTCATGGTCGGTTTTTTGCTCTGATATACATTGTCGGCTGTGAGACTTTATACACACACAGGTGTGTGCTTTTCCAAATCAGCTGAAGTTACCGCAGGACGACTCCAATCAAGATGTAGAAAGATGATAAAGAGAAATGGGAGGCACCTGTACTAAATTTTAAGTGTCATAGCAAAGGGTCTGAATACTTTTTCCTTTTTAATAAATTTAGCAAAAATTTCTAAAATTCAGATTTGGGGTTCTGGGGTATTGAGTGGAGATTAATGAAGGATGTTTTTTTTTTTTTTTAGCATAAGTCTGCAACATGACAAAATGTGAAAATAACTGAAGAAGCCTGAACGCCCTGTATAGCATTCATTTGGAGTCATGTTTGGAGTCTAGCATTCACTCTGTCACCTCAATTTCTCTCCAACTCATGAGAAAAAACATCTGGCTTTTTAGCAGCTAAATGTTCCACTATGTTCACCAGCTAGTTGCCATTTTTTTGTCAGCTGTTTGGCATTGGGCAGACAGTGTAAAGTGGGATTTAGAGCTTTTATTTGCTGAAAACAGCTGCCTGCTGAGACCGAAAACAAATCTGGATGTGGTGGTAAGAGTGAACCGACACAGTAAAGTTGTCGCCCATAAAACCAAAACGGTGAGTTAAAAGACAGTGAAACACTCAGTAGGGCTGAGGAACAGAACAGAGTTATAGAACTGTCGGGTTGTGTGAGGTTGAATTATTTCATAAGTAAAACTAGGTGGGAGGAAACCATTAGAGAGAGAAGATGACAGGACCGACTAAATCAAAATAGAGTGATAGAGCTGAAATTATCTGTCAAACAATCAAATAGCCAACGGACAAAAAATAATTGACGACTGATTAATGGTTTGCCATTTTTAAAGCAAAATGCAAAACATGTTCCAGTTTCTCAACTGTGAGAACAAGTTTTCTGTTACATTATTCGGAACTGACTCTTTTTGGGTTTTGGAGAGTTTGTCAAAAGACAAAAAGAAAAAAAACTATTTGAAAGACGCCTCTTTGGACTCTGGGAAATTGGAACATTTTTTTTCTCAGTTTCTAGACCAAAACATTAACTGACGAATTTGGGAAATGTTCAGCAAAACAGAAGACAAATGAGTTTAAAATGACTTGAAACTAATATTAGCAATTCCAAGCACTAAGTCTAAGTCCCAGTGTGGCAGGGAGATGAGGTTTCCAGTTATGGACTGATTTTGTGTTATAGTTAATGCTGTGCAGCTGGTGACAGCAGAGTACTTCATTTTGGACAGAAACATAAAGTAATGGCACTGGCACTGTTACTGTCGATGTCAGATAAGAGAATATATGATATTTTCACATCATTTAACTCCTTTCTGACATCGAAACATTTGGTTTTTCCTGATATTATTAATCATGTGTGGCTCCTTTCCCTGCCAGTTGTGTTCACTTTTCCATTGTCGTCATTAAGTCACAAAGATGGATTCACTGTGAGAATTGATCTGGATTCCAAGTGAGCAACAGCATCCTAGGCTGATGAGTAGTGTCCATTAAAGAGGCTAACTGGATGATTAGTATGTAGAGAATGAGCCACAGGGTTGCATTCATTCAATCCTGCAAAGGACAATCAAATTTAAATAGCTGAATGACCATTAAAGCGGGAGAAGATTGTGCCTTTATGGTGTAAAATAAAATATAAATTTAAGAGAATGCACTTGTGTGATTAGAAACGAAGATGAGGTTAATGAACAGATAGTTAAGTTGGCATTTAACTGTTTTCAAACACAAATGGATGATTTTCTTCACTGCACAAAATAATTCAGCCTCAGTTATTTTTATCCGCTTACTCCGAACCGTCTTTTTTCACTGCTCAGTGCTCGAGAACTGCTAACTTGTTTTATTATTGTACTGCCAATACATAAATTTCTCTGGTTGGAATTGGCATCAGTGGTGAAAAACTTGTAGTGGTGCATCCCTGAGCAATAAAAAACAAGACAACCTCCGCTGTCTCTCTGGAACAATTGAAGCAGAGAGAAGTATACAAGAATTAAAGACAAAACCTTCACAGGTTCAATCCCATTTCATCAGCTGGCTTGTAAAGTGTGAGGCTAATGTATATGGACAGCTGCTGCAGATGGAGGTGTTAGTGTCTCTGGCCTGGAAACTGAGAAAACAGTTGCAGACTGAGGCAGAGCGTGGCACCCACCTGCACAATGGAGCTGTGCGACTAGAATAAGAATGGGAATATGAATAGGGCTATGGGAGGAGATGAAGGTGCTGGTGCAGATGTACGATGAGGTGACTGAGGAGAGTGAGGCAACTATGCCATTCGCAAAGCGAAAGTGAGGAAGGATCAGGTTGTCTCACGGTTAATGAAAACTGTGTGCAGAAGGTGACTTGTTAAAATGAAGCCTTGCTCCTGCAATTAAGTTAATACTCCTGATTACTCAGAGCGAACAGAAGGAACATGAAGCGAAACCGTAAGTAATTTTACCTGTCCCAGAATGGGGCCTAGTGGGGGTCCAGGGGCTGCTTGTCCTGACCTCACTATAGCCCGGATTACACCGCCTGCGTCCAGTTTCTTCACAGCCTTAGCTGCCTTGGTGATCTTTGACATCCTGGTCTGTCTGTTTGGAAAGCCTTAAATCTGCCCCCGAGTCAACTGAGAATCCATTCACTGAAAACCCAGCAGAAAAACAAACAAATTAGCCTTTCAAGCATACACTACTGCAACAAATCATTTACACACCGGGCTCATTAAAACATCATACACTCAAGTCGATAATGATACCCACAGGCTAAATCTGTGGCTTTCCATTCTGCAACGGGCGAGTAATTAAAAAAATCTTTGCCTTCGATTGGCTCAGTGAGAGCCACTTTCCCGGAGGTGCTCACAGTGTGGATCAGCAACCGAGCAAGATGCTCGCAGCGTTGAGGAGCCTAACAACTGGCAGGATTTAAACTTCTGAGAAATCGTGGGGTGCACGCCAAAACGGCTCCATCGTGTCACCTCTAAGCTTCCTCTGCATCAGTAGAGGTCAAGAGTCAAGGGCAGAGGAGGATGCACAGAGGATGGATGGAAGCGTCATCTCCACATGTGAACACAAAGAGGGGTTAGCTTTTTCACTCCACCTTAAAATGCATTTATCAAATTAAGAGTCAATTAGTGGAGTGGGGAGGATGGCCTGAACTCCTGGCCTTTCTCTAGGGAGGCAGGACACATAAAAGCAGTACTATAATCCTCTGCTGGATTAAAAGTGATACTGACGCAGCTTTAAAAAAAAACAGAAGAAGAAAAAGAAGATCAATGACTGGAGCCAAGGGACAAATACAAGTTTTAAGGTTGAGCCTTGTGATTCAGGGGAACCCTGCATTCAATAAAAATAAGTACTTCAGGGGAGAGAAGAGGTCCAGCAATGATTCATTGTAGGCAACAGAGGGTATCCAATTAGATCAACAGAGGAGACAGTACCAAAAAGATATATGGGACCTCATGCTGCTTTACAGCAACAAACAGGGAGAAACTGCTCCCAAGAAAAGTTGTGATTCTATCTGGGCCGCTGATTATCCAGCAGCCGTTAAAGTGCAACCACCATGAGGTAATATTTGTAAGGGCATTAAGGTGATATGCATACTGCAAAGAGCCCCAAATAGAATCCATTTCGTTTGAGTTACCTCAATAGCTGCCTTTACAATGTAACTCACATACACTGCTACTTCTCAGAGGTCAATTTCACGCTACTCACCTAATGTGTTTAGCTACTTCATTGTAGAAAAATCGTGTTGCAGTTCAGATCAATTTTGGAGCCAGTTAGAAAATGCAGAGACCAGTATGCATTAAATCTGAAGTGAGAAAATCCACTTCTGCTATCAAACAATGACAGAAAGACTCATGAATCCTCAACAGGCAAGCTGCAGAATAATAACTACTAAGAGTGCCGTCTTTTTTTTTATGGGGGTGGGAGGTCCCTACAAAAGAATATCAAACATTAAAATGACATACTGTAAGTCCAGAGAGAGATGGTGACAGCGAGAGAGAAACAATTAGGGCAGGCATCAAGTGGTGGGTTTAATTCCAATTTGGGGCAAGGGGAATAACAGTTGTGAGAGTGGGGAAATGACAACGTCATGCTTTAATGCACCGCAACTCCAATCTCTGTTGGAGTATGAATAATAAAACCGCATTTCCCTCGCAAAATGAAATCACTCATCACAAGGCCAAGCAGTGAATGCTGAAGAAGAATTGACCTACATAAGGCATCATAACTGCGCTGACAGTACGTTTCACGCAGCTGAATTTACATTAGATTCAAGGAATAAAGCAGCATTAACTGTGCAGCGGTGGAAACATGGTTAAAGGCTGTACAATAAGCCTCAATCAGAGCTGGGTTAATGTTTTGCTGCGAATAATCAAATCAAAGCTGCAGTAATTTGGAAGGAACAGAGACAATTTTGAGCTGCTCTTTAGGCTGAATATTACATTCCTGCGGCAATTACTGGCAACAGTGTTGTCGATAACAAGGAGCACACAGAAAGAGCAATTTGTTTGGGCCATGTAGAGTTACAGCGTAAAAGCACTTTGTTAAAACATGCTTGATAAATGACATGCCACAAAGCCAGCATTTAAATTACTACTTAATAAGGGAAGGTAAGGGGAGGTATAACAGAGTGAAAACCACTGCAAATGTTAGGACAATTCCCCAAATTCTCCAAATTGCAGTTGCAGCAAACAATTTTATCCCTATTACCAACATTTCAAGTTAAAAATGATTCTTGTCCTTACAATTATTCCCTCAAGATTTAGCACCTGTTTCGGGTTATCAGCTCGTGCAGTTTTGGTTTATAAGTCGCCTATCACTCCCGAAACCCAAACTCTGAATCCAAGCAACTGTTTCTAAACCTGTCCAGAAAATCTGGAAGTTTTTTCAAGCTCTCCTGCTGCCTGTCAAACAAACCATCAGGGGTGGAAACACAAGGCCTTTGACAGAGGTAAACATGTCAATAAAGCTGAGCACACAGGAGAAAAACTGGAGGAAAATCTCACCTGTCACGATAATGTGCAGGTCTACATAAACTACTGTGGAACAGACAATCTGAAATTAGACTCCCCTTGTACAAACCCATTACATTTCTTATCACCTGTTCAATATAAATGTGAAATTTCTGAGGGTTTTCACAGAACAAGAACGGCAGCTTCTGTAGTGTGTTTCAGCTTAATTAAAATTGACTGCACTTCAAGGATAAAGCTGACTTTGATTAAAGAAATGAATCAGTTTGCTATTAAAAAACGTGGGCTTAATTGCACTGGTGAAGCCCACTGCTGTTTGTTGTTTAGCCTATTAGTTTCTCTATAGTCCTTATTACACAGCCAAACAGTAGCCAACATCAATGAAGCTTCTAAATCTCTTATTTACTTATAAGTCAACGTTACAGATATTGATCCTGTGTAAAATGACAGTCTTGAAAAATGGAAGAAATGGTCTTTAAGAGGTCTCTTTGGTTTGAAAGTCCCAGACCTTCCTCAATATAAATGATACTGACATTGCATCAGCCCACAGGAAATCAGATCTTCTTCTCTTTGTGTCTTTCATATCTTTTTTTTTTTTTTTTTTTTTTTTTTTTTTTTTACTGCAGTGTGTTGAAATAAAAGCTGAATACTAATTGATTTCTCAGTGGGATCAGGCTTTGTACCTGCAACAACACAGAGTCAAGTCTGATTAAATAACCTTTGTTGCACGTTATCTGTCCTCTCGTCTACATATCTCTGCTAAATTAAAGCTGAGTAAGTGAGGAGAATGATGTCAAATATTTTCTAATAATCTAATCTAATCTAATAATACAGATTCTGTGTTGCATGAAATAAAAGCTCAAACATTATTATCTTATCTATGAAACACTGACAAAGATTCATTTGAGTGTAAATGCAGTGCCAACATGTTAACTGTGCTTCAGTAAAAGCCTTTTCCCCCTCATTTTATTTCTATCAGGGCAGCTTTATGTGGTTGGTTTATGTTTCTCCACCGTTATTCGCTTTTCCAATCCTAAAACACCTTCATATAGGGTTGAGGGAGCTCACACCCACCAGACTACAGCTAGTATTGCTGACTTGTGCTTGCCCTGTTTTAATACTAACATAAATACTTGTTGGCCTATTTTAGGTTCTAGGATGTCAGGCTTTGGAAAAAGTTGCCTTAGCACATTAAAAAAAACAAAAAAAAAACAAAAACAAATCGGCAATGTCAAATTATAGGACACTTGGACATAAACTTATCACCTTAGTAATAACTATTTTGTATGTGTAATTTTTAACTACGCCAATGGCGTGGCTCTAGGGATGGTGATGTTGATCCATCACTTCGGTCCAAGCTGAAATATTTCAACAACTTTTGTCCGGATTGACATGAACCTGAGAGCAGATATTAACAACGCCCAGATGATGAATCCTAATGACTGTGATGACTTGATGTGGTTTGAGTGAAATGTCTCAACAGCTGTTGAATGAATTGCAGTAAAACCTGGCACATGCATCAATGACACCCAGGGGATAAATCTTAATGACTTCGGTGATCTCCTGACTTTTCATTTAAGGCCATGAACAGGTCAGAACTGTACAGAACATCTCTGAAATGGGCTGGCGCAAAATTTTGTACAAGACATTCAATGTTCCCTGACAACAAATCCTTAAGACTCCAGTGATCCCCTGACTTTACATCTAGCGCCACCATGAGGCTGACGTTTGCAGTTTTGAGTGAAATGTCTTGACTTCTGAATATAGTGTCATGAAGTCTGATACAGACTTTCATCCTCTCCACACAATGAACTATAATAATTTGGGTGATTCCTTTAATACTTCTAATACATTGGTTTATGATCAAATACGCAAAACTAATGACATTGCCATCATCCTCAGCTCAACTTGTTTAGTGTTAATTAGCAAATGTTAATGACGAAGATGACATCTGCTAAATATCAGCATTTCAGCATTGTCATTGTGAGTATGCTTAACACGCTGGTGTTGGTATTTAGCTCAAAGCACTGCTGTAACTATGGCACCACACAGCTGTTATCGACTCTCAGGCTTGTTTTAACTTTTTGACAAAAGAGGACAATATGACAATATAAATAATGACATAACACTATTTTTTCAACCTTCTGAGATGTTCTCATACTATTTATGCCAGTTATCCTTTTATTTCCTGGGTGTAAGGCCGTAGTGGGCAATGTCACAACTCAAACGAAGGCAGAGATACGATTTTTAATATATATTTTTTGGGGTTATTTCTGCCTTTTGACAGAGATTTGACAGTAGAGAGGTGACAGGGAATGAGGGGTGTGTGTGTGTGTGTGTGTGTGTGTGTGTGTGTGAATAACTTACAACAAAGGTCCCTCTCTAAAATCATGTTGCAATCAAAATACACGGTATGTGTCTTCACCACTACGCCAACACCACGCCCTGTGATAGAGGATTTTCGGTGCTGCACTCCTCTCTGGTCCTCTAAATTTTTTTCTCCATGTGTTGTGATGACATGGTATTTACATCTTAGCTGATAATTGCCAGCCCTAATTAGGACGATTTTGGTTGAGATAGTAAATTTACTCAGGCAAGCTTCTATCATAGGTTAGGTTCGAAATGTGTGATCCATTACTTGATACGCATGTCTTCTCCAGAGGGTTTAATTTTGTGATAATCTGATAAGAACTAACATTCTTATTCTAGTCTCATCACTCAGTCTTAACAGTAAAAACCATTCGGTTTCCATCTCCTTATAGAGATAAGACCCGTCAGAATCCATTTCCAAACTGAAACCATGATTAGTATTCTTTGAAATTGCAAGGAAAGGGACTGAATTCATTCTTATCTTTCTTTGACACTTAAAACAGCTCTGACAATTGGTTTTTATTCAAGTCTTAGTTTGACAGCCCATCCAGTGGTAGCATTCACCTTTGCATTTGACATAAGACATTAAGATGAGAGACTAATACACAATAAGTTAGCAGTTCACTTCACTTGTGTGATTTCTAAGAGGGTCTCTGTGACCACTACACGACCCTGCTGCCAAACAAATTTAAGAATAACATGAGGAAAAGGCCCCTGGAGACAGCTGAAGTCCCTGGACACTCATAGAAAAGGAGAACATGCATATTAAAACTGTAATTGCAATTTCATGTTTCTGCTCATCTTTCCAGAAAAGCTTGAATACCATTAGAGCCACAATAAATGACTGCTGTCCTTGAATACATAATACGACCAAATGTCTGTTAACTGCACAATAAACCAGACAGGACAGACCTTCAGTCGCAGCAGGGAACTCTGGGATGAAGTATTTGTTTACATGGCACCATGTTATGAATTAGGAGCTGCAGATTAACTGTAATCGATGAGCCTAATGCAGTGACCAAACAGAACAACAGCACTGGGCTGTGATCATTCACTGAGCCACACAAGAAACGCTCTCGATAAGATTAAGAGATAACGTCAGATATAAAGTTATAGAGAGCCAGTTATACACCAATGCTGTTCCACCGCATTAGTATTCATCCCATCAAACTCTGGCCCTGGAGCTATTGATTGCTGAATGCCAAGTGCTAAAGGCCAGTCAAATAAAACGTAGAACTCAAGAAGAGTCTGAATGATCCCACAAGACAGAAAGAGGGAACTTGCACGACCCGCATCATCCGGGCTCAACTCTGATATGAACCTACAGGCCCCATCTCTCCATGCTCTCAGCTAATCTGTGCATTTCAGAAATAAACAACTCATCATCTCTTCACTTTCAGGAACAAATGAATTTTTACATCAAACAGCCTGATGTAACACCAGATCTCATTTGTTTAAAACTACAAAACAAGCCGAAAGCAGCGAGAAATTTTCAGAGGGCAGTTATCTTGGAAAAATGTATTCTGATGAAGTCGTTACCACTTTAAATTCATCTTACATTTAGCAGATATTCTCCCTGCGCAGACAGACATTCGATCTGTGCCAAAATATTAATCAAAACCGGAGGGTGGATTTTTCTAGCGTTCAGCATGTTTTGCAGTCCAAAATATAATCACACCATACCTTCAAGCTTCACGCACCGAACACTCAAATGACCTCTACCTGCCAATACTGGTGTCTGAAGTGGCCAAGCTCATACTTTACATATAGCCTACCATAAAGAAACATTTTCACAATTCTGGTAAATGGTTTTCTTTTTGAAGAAGAAGACTTGATGAAAACATGTACTGAAAAGGATATTTTACAGTTAAAAAAAATAAACTTCTATCTTTGGGATTGATTTCTGCGCTGCAGTTCTGGTTACTTAATGACCAACAAATACAGCAATACAGATGTCTGACATTTATCTGTCCATACATGTTGCAGCAGTGGCCTGAAGGCAAAAGGAGTGGGCTTGTGATTGATACGTCTGTAGTTCTTCATTTTGTATCATTACAGCTGTTGTACAGGGCAACTCCTAGGCCTGAATGTGTGTAAGTGTGTGAATATAAACAGGGTGTTGGGAAAAAAGAAGAAAAAAAAGACATCCTGACCCTCAACAATGCTTCTCTTGTTTAATAAATGATACAGTAGGCACTAAAGTTCAACCAGTATAACATACACTAAACAACCAAAAATAAGTAGACACCCCTGTCCAACTAGCCTTCTTGTGTATTTTGGTTTGGGGCTACTCTTCCTGGTTTGGACTAGCCACTTTAGCTTGAATTAAAGAAAATCCTTAAACTGTGTGTCCGAAACCAACAATTCAACATTCACACCCACTTTGCTGCGTTGTGATTGGTCAGCTGTGTGGACAGGAGTGCAACAATATCAGTGCTTTCCAGCAGTGACTGTCTGACAATGTGCGCCATTATTCCCATATTTCAACAACATCTCGTCTCCCCATCTCTACAGTCGCTCATTTTTCATGACACCTTCCAGCGACGAATCTATCAATTACTTTTTTGGATTAATAACTTAATTGAAACACGCCTGTGACAATTTCCCAGGGTCCGAGATGATGACTTCAAGTTGCTTGTTTTGTTTAACAACTCGTCCAAACCCCAAAAGATATTTAACTTGATATCATGTGAGAAAAGAAGCAGCAGCAAATCCACACATTCACAAAGCTGGAACCATCGAATGTTTGGCATTTTTGCTTGAAAAAATTAATCAATTATCAAAATAATCAACTATTAATTTTCTGTCAATGGACTAATTGATTACCAAACTAAACATCTATTCTCTGCATGTATTACATCTCTAAAACATATCATCATATAATGTCTTGTTGCAGTCTTCACGTACAGAACACTCTTCTGTCAACGTACTGATGGAGTGTGTGGCTGTTTTTAAAGTTTTGCTTAAGCTTCTTACTTGAAGGGGAATCTGAATGCGGCAGCATATAGTGATATTATCATGTAGTGTGCTTCCAGCTGCTTGGTTTTCCTGCAGAGCCCTGACCTAAACCTCATCCCACCACTTTTGTTATGAACTTGAGTGCCGACTGTGAGCCAGGCCTTATTACCAAACATCACTGCCCAACCTCACTAATGCTGCTGTGGCTGAATGGAAGAAAATCTCTGCAGCCAGGTTGTAAAATCTTGCAGAAAGTCTTCACGGAAGAGAGGAGGCTGTTTTATTCATGTCTACGGTTTTGGAATGAGATGCTCAACAACAATCGCATATGGCTATAATGTTTGGCGTGTCCTCATACTTGTAGCACATAGTGTATCGGTTTACTTGTCTCCCTGTTGTTAAGCAGTCACAGTGCAAAAATAAGACAGTTAATAAGAGCAGCGGCCGTCCCCTGTACTGTTTTATTGCTGTTGTGTGAAAAAACTTGACTACTGAAGCAGCATGTGCCAATCACTGCAGCTTGGGTTCAAACCAGGACCTTGTACTTGAATAGTGATGACTCCCAGTCCAAATTCCCTGCATGCATTATCTCTGCTTGCCGGTGATCAAATCCCAGGGAGGCCGTTTTCTTTACTGGCTCGCCTGAATTACATTTCCCTCTCCCCATCATGTTTTGATGGCAAGACAGAATGTGTTATAAACTGCTTCTGCTTTAAATAAATCTGAAAAAGAAACCAGACTGCAACAATGAGGCTTCACAAGCAGAGAAGGTAAATGAGAAATCGGAAAAAGGGAAAGCAGAACTAAATTCAGATCATTTTCCGATGTATTTTGCAGTTAGGCAGTGTTTTTATATGATGTGGCTGTGCAGCTGTCAATTTTTTTCTAGTATCAGAGCATAAAGCACATCAAAAACCACTGACGGTTGTGTCACGAAACAGGCTAAAGTTACATTAGAAGCTCAACTGTGACTTTTATCTTCTGATTCACAACAGGACGTGTTAAGTTTTAAATCTGGAGTCATGATTTATATGGCCTGGATGTACAAAAAGGAGAAAAAAAAAGACACTGTCATAGGTCATAACATCATCTAACGTATTAATGTTGTTGATGATATTCGGCCACGATGCGCCCAACAAGCATAGGAGGAGAGGGTGAAAAAGCAACGCAGTCACAGATGGAGATTACACACACACACACACGCACGCACGCACACACACACACACACGCACACACAGGAGAAACTTCGCAGCCATCTCGAGGAGACATGTGGATGCACAAGGATCTGACATTACAAAATTCAGTCTTCAGAATTACAGCTCAGAAAAGGCAAGCCAAGTGTGACGGCAGCCAAAATGTGACAGTAAACACTGAACTTTGGAGCCATCTGCTCCCCTCCTGCTGCAGCCGGCCCTCATATTCAGAATATTGAGAAAGTATATGATTAATTTATAGCGGTGTGGATGAGGGTGAGTGAACCTGGAGATGGACGCCAGAATTAACAGGGGTGAAAACTGAATCACTCCAGCTGCAGGAAATCGACAAATCAGATCTCGACTTTGCAGCAAAGGATGTGCAGTTAGGAAATGACTCAGCTATTTTACAACACTATGAGCTGGAAATCTCTGGTCACAGGCCGAGGAGGCAGAGATCTGATCCACTGTATCAACCACACCTGAGCAGTCTACATGACGTAAAACAGAATACAGTTTCTTTGTCAATGTCATTATAAAACTCAGTGATTCCCTGATCAGTTATATTCATTAGTCAAAGACAGCCGTTTACTCAGTTTTCACTCATCCAGCTATCCCTGGCCTCCTGTAACCTCACATAGGAAAACGATCTTAAAGAATTCAGGTCAGTAATTGGTATCAGCAGATACCCTGAGCTGAGATATCAGAGTAGGTGCATCTCTAATCTGGACCTGTGGTTCCCAACCTGGGAGCGATCGGTAGGCAAAGACAAAAAACTAAACCTGGCTATACATTTTCTCAATCTTTTCCCCTTGATCATTATTATCAATATTATTATTATTATCATCATATTAAGATTATTCAAATGAAACCATTTGTTACTGTGAAGTAATACACTAGCCCAGTGAACCATGTGTTGAGTGGCCACAAGCAGAAAACAAAGGTTATGGCCTTTTCATGGGTTAAGTGCCATATCTGACAAGTCTGTGTGTTCTATGATTGTAATCAATAATGCAGAGGTAACGAACCACCCGACACCAAACAGCTTCACTGCAGCATTTTTTTTTTTTTTAAAGTTCTCTCTTTCCTCGTCCTACAGTCTGTTGATCTGGATGTCCAGATTCATGCAAAACCCTTGCACCAAGCTGTTTAGCTAAGCCTCACTGTTGCTGTCTTTATCAGCAGTTTAATAAGGGCACATTGATTTAAACTACAAACTTCTGCTCCACAGGCGTCCGGTTAAACTATGAGGTTATTAAAGGTTAATCCACACCTACCAGCCAATGAGAATCAAGAAATTTCAGTGGCCATGTTTCATACTAACTCTGATGATTATATTTTGGGCGTGGCCCAAAAAAATGTTTAAGGAAAATATAATCTAATAATCATTAACTGAAAATCATCTCCTCATTCATCGTCAAAGATTAATCAGGTAAAAATTGTCCAGTAAGGATATAATTTAAATTAGTTAGCTTCTCCAATGTGAAGATTTTCTGTTTTATATTGTAACCTGAATATTTTTGGACTGTCGATCGGACAAAACAATACATTTAAATAAGTCACCTTGGACTTTTTTCACAATATTTGGTCATTTTCAAGTCAAAATTATTAATCAAGAAAGTAATAGTTAGAGTCTTACACTGGTGTAACTAATAACACCATTCACTGCTTCATTAAACCGCAACAACTGCTTGATGATCGTTAATGTAATTAGTTCCAGTTGTGCTTTCCCTGCTATGACAAGTTAAAATGTCTGCTGTGAAAAATGTCTGAGTCTGATTAATTTGGCAATGATTAAGAAACGATGAGAGAAATCTCTGACGCTATAGTAAGACTATCAAGCCTCAAGTTAGTGAGTAAAACACAAGTACTGTACAAGCTGGACAGACTTTTAGTCAGGCTGGTGCTGCTCATCAAGTAAACCTGTTTGTCCAAAATATGAAAAAAGATTTCTTGCTCTTGAGTTCATTGTTGGCAGAGATGAACAGCCGTGTCTTTTGTGTATAAGAATGTATTAGTTTGTACAAAGTTTGACGGTCCTGAAGACTCAAATCCTAAGTACTTCTTCATGACATTAAATATTAATGCCAAAATTAAGATAATATAAAAAATAAAAAAATCTATTAATCAGTGAGTCGATCTTCATAAAGTAAATTGGCAAATAATTTTAATGACTGATTAAGTCATTTTTTAAATAAAAAATACCAAGTCACTGTTTGCACCATCTTCAAAGTAAAAACTAAATATCTAAATGGTTTGGAAGTTGATGGGACAAAGTAAGCCATTTACTATGTCTACTGGGACTTTGGTGATCAGCATTTTTTTAATAACTATTTTCTGACATTTAATGGACCAGACAAATAATCAGCAAAATAAACAATGAATCGATAAAATTATCTCTAGTTGTACAACCCCAGAGTTGTCACCAGGTTTTGACTCAATGCATGTACGGACAACACGTTTTTCCAACTGAACTTTGATAAAAAAAAATAATAATAATAAAAAAAGCTCAGACAACAGCACAAATACAGAAATCTCTCATTAGTGAAAAGCCACAACTGTGCCTGTTACTTTGGTTGAGAACTTCACTTGATTTTCAGGGCTTTTAACTTGCTTAACAGAGACAAATGTGAAAAGAAACATGCCGTTCATGCTCTATTTAATGGTATAATTCTACTAATTCTGTTCAAGTAGTGCAGAGGTCATAGAGGTCAGTGCAGAGTAAGAGGCAGACCGCGGTGTATACACACCCGGACATATAAGCTATAAATTATTGAGAATTATTCAATTGTTGAGTGTTTCTATTACAACTGGCACAGCTTTTCTGGCCTTTACGGCACTGGTCACGTGATGCTCATGAGCCAATAATTGCGGCTTGAGTCAGTAAGTCAGCTTCACACACAGGAGAGAGACAAGACTTTGAGAATTAAGTGGGAAAAGTGGGGGAGTGGTTTAGAGGAGGGACAGAAAGATGTTTAGATGTGAAAAGGAGTTAACAAATGAGAGTAAAATGAAAAGTCAAGCTGCACTTTTTAAATTTTATTTAAAAAAATTAAGGAGATCATTTTAAAATACACATTCCTCAAAAGCTTTCAGTTAAGTAGTTATGATAGCCCTTATTTTCCTTGAAACACCAAATACCACATACCTGTAGTTTTACCTATTGGTAAAAACTAACAGAAAAAGTTGGGAACTATACATACATTTAGTGCATCCGCACACAATGATATTGCCAGCACCGTTTCCCAATAATTATCAAAATGAAGCATCAGTGGGAGCTTTGACTTTGAGTCTGAATGCAGAGCCTTTGAGGTTTTGCTTTTGACCATTTCTCCCGAAGAGCTGATAAAAACATCAAAGCACGTGTTGAAAAACGATTACAAGAATGATAGAATACGGGAACGGCACACGTCTGTCTTTACAACACAAGAGATACTCCAAAACTAAACGCGACGCGCAGCAGCAACACTTTGTATCCACAGCACAAACGCAGCCACACGGAGCTGAAAGAAGCCACGGGCACGTTAACTCCACAAACACACCAGTTATAACAGGTCAGAGAAACCGTGTTAATCCCCAAAGAAAACGACATACTCCTCAGAGTTAGCATACCTGACACTTGTCCTGTACCCTCACGCTGTTCGCAGCATCCTTCAGGGCGCAGCCATGTTGGATAACTGAACACAGCAGACTGTTTGCTGCTGATATTCACAGACCTGCCACCTGCTGGACTGGAGGACCAGCTGCAACATCAGATAGGAAACTACTTTGCTGATTCAGATGGTTAACAAAAAACACAAAATATAATCAACAAATTGATTTATAATGTTGATAAATAATGTCATTAAAAGGTGTTGAACCAGGCTGGGACTTGTTCAATGCCCAACTGTGACTTTTGAAATGAAAAGCATTGAATAACAAGTGCGTCCCAGCCAGGTTCATTACTTTTTTCTTTTAAGTTGATTTTTCCCAAATTCCGATAGCGAGATTGAGAAAGGAAAGTCAGGGGAGAGAGAGAGAGAGGACGATATGGCGCAAAGTGCCACAGGTTGGACTCGAACCCGGTCTGCTGCGGTTAGGCCTGCATGGTACCCCGTGACTGATCCCAGCGAAAAGCTCAGAAGCTACCCAGCAGTTTATAATGTAATTAAAATCAGACTCACCTTTACCAGCTTCAATAAAAAAGTGATGAATCATTCAATATAATCCAGTAATACAATACATTAGTCTGAAATGGGCCATTGTGCATAATGAGAACTTTTACATTTGGTACTTATTATATTTTACTTAATGGAAAATTTTAAATGTATAGGACTTTTGCTTGTAACAGAGTATTTCTGCTCTGTGGTGTTGCTATTTTTAAAAGCTCTGAGTTCTTCTTCCGCCCCTGACAAAGTCCTAACCAGTAGCTGCTCTGGAATTTTCATTGGTATCACATCATCTTAACACAAACACATTTAATGCTTTTTATAACAAAATTTGATTTCATTGTAAACCCCTAAATGTATTGCAAAAGATTCCTGGAATATGTAAAGCTGTGCAAATAAATTGACCCTGAATGTTCTACCTTTTAATTTAAATTGAAGACCAATTCATGTTCATGTATTGTACTGTTTCTGTTTCTATTCTTTACAATGCATGTAGTCTACTTTATTTTCTTATTTTTGATAGTTTTAGTTCATATTTAATTTTTTCTTCTTGCTACTCATACACATGCTAATGATTTCACACTATCCTCATCAGCAGATGGAGATGCCTATAGTTTTTTCACATTGTCTATTTTCCAGTCCTCTGAGCATTAATTACTATCATATCACATACTGTATGTTTTTTACATTTTGTATAATCTTGTTCCAACTCTTCATTATCTTCATATGATTCTTAAATTGAGTGACATATTCAAAGCCAAGACTTTATAATGGCTGAACAACTTCATGAGACGCTTGTATTCTAGATGTCTTGTGCATCACTTTACACACATTTTCCCAAATTTCAGCCTTACATATTTGATATGTTTATAGACTGTGGGATCTCCACTAGGATTTAAAGCAAAGATTTTGGGTTGGGAAAATGATCATACCGCAGCAGTTGGCTTTAGTTGAAATTTCTGTTGCTATAGCAACCACTGGCAGAGTTCCAAAGCATTTGCAGTTTAATTGACACTGTTACATTCACCATTCTGTCACATCTGTGACCAAGTAAATGTTGATAATCTTTCATCTACTCTCCAAATGCCCTTGTCAGAGCCTTATCTGTAGGTGCCCTTTTTTATTATAGCTGTTCTGTGATTCTTTTTCCCTTTGTCTTTAATTCCTGATTAGTTTTCTGTGATCAGTCTACTGCTAACCAGCCGACAAACTGTCTGAGGCTATTGTGTTGCCAATAAAGCATTCTAAGTAACTGTTAGCTAATTAATTTGGAAAAGAGTTGTTTTTCTACTCTTCTTTACACTCTTCTGTACTCTTCTATGTATATTTTTATTTTTCTAGATTAATTAGTTTTTCTTCTTATGGGGATTTAATGTTAATGTTTATTTTTCCACTGGTGCTGCTTAAGGGACTCATTTGATAGTTATAATCTATGCTTTTTGGAATCCAGTTTTCTTCTTCATATACTCAAACATTTTTTACAGTCCCTTTGGTCTAACTGCTGTTTTTGTTATCTAGTCTTTTTCTGATTTATAATCACTATCCTATTATCACTGATAATAGAATCAAATGAGAACGACCAGTTTTGTTACATGGCTCTAGGAACTTCATTTCTTCAAAAAACTCAATAAAAAATGTATTCATGTTGTTGCACCACCAGATAATCTCCCTCCTGTGACCTGGACCAAAATAACCCTGTAATTAATTCTGTTACACTTCCATAATTAAATAGCATGAGCATTAGAGAAAGCATTTCCATTAAGGGTTATAGAAACATGAGCAGAGCTGTTGGCTTGGACTGTTTTTCAGCTGAACTTCAAGTCACGTTGCTCAGTCTTCAATATGAATCGTTATTTTGACAGAACAAACTTTTGTTGGACGTGTTCTGTTGAGTTTGTATTCCTCTACAAATGTATTTTATTGTAGCTTATTCCACTAGAAAAATGTGAAGGTAAATACATATTACTAAGATATTATAGTTTTTTATTTATATTAATCACTTCAATACATCTCACAGTTCTCTTACAAGATTCCCCCAAGTGGATTAACTTGTGTAACTCATCTGAAACAAATATTGCTGAACAGCAAATAAGATGCTGGCATCAGCAACTAATTTACATCTTATATTTGCACTGAATCTTGTACAGAGTCTAAAGTCAATTAAAAATTCACAAAGCCAAACACATAACAGCAAAAAGTTATTTATTAAAATATTTTATTTGGAATTAATTCAAGTTATTTACATGAACATTATTTCAGCTTTCCTTTGATAGTGGTGCAATCTATGTTTTGACAGATTAATGTGAGTAGTGATGATGAGATATTCTATTTTTATAAAACTTTGGTGAAATCATTCAGTATACAAACACTCACCGTACAAAAGTGCTCAAAGTGACATAAAATATTTCAGAAATATTCTAATTCTGTTACATTAAAACTTGTGGGGTGAAATTCAAACTGTAAATATGAAATATACTTTATATTCTCCTCTGAGCTTAACAATAAAAGTTCAATATGCAAAGCTGGGATCCACCACATTGACAAGTGAACATGTACAAAAGCGTTTAAACTTCACAAAATAAAAACCAAAGGAAGAATTCACAGTATGTTTGAGGTAAAAATGCAGAAAAAGGATGTTTGACACTGATATAGAAGTGGTCTCAAATATTCTATGGCATTTTAAAACATTTAATAAATAATTTGATATTCTAAAATGTCAAACAAGTACCATTAAAAAAAGCTATCAAAGATTCACAGATCAGCTGGTAGAATTGGTCACTTTCAGTAAGGCAGCAGCACTCACATTTAGGGAATGCTCACTGGGAAAGAATTCCTTCAAAAGGAATGACAGAAGCATCTGTTGAAAAAGACAAGGCAACAAAGTCAGAACAAGATTTGTGTACTATATTAAATAAAATGGTGGAAGAGTGAATGTTGGGATACTCACATATACCAGCGTTTTGTTTTCTTCGCTGTCCTGGAAAAGATTAAAGACAGACTCCATGTCCGTCTTCTTCAGGACAAGATAGTTTGAATCTACAGAGAGGACATTAAAAATACATTTTAGATGAATGACCAACTGCCAAAAATAACTGGACGCTTCCTTCTAAAGTGCTGAAAGGTGTCCACCTACATCTGGCATTGATGAGGTTATGTGCTCGCTCCCTGGTCTCGCTTTTCTCCTCGTCCGTGCGAGCAGGAGGAGGAGGTGGAGGAGGAGGAGGAGGTGCTGCTGGTTGAAACTCCGGCCACTGTTTTTCTCGCAGAGTGTCGATGTACGCAGCCATCTGCGCTTCTGTTGGGTTCATCTTGTTTAAGAAGGAGTTCACTTTCCTGAGGAGGAATTCAACTCAGAATCATAAGTCATTCTCATAGACTGGGATACAACAAATGCATGAACTGTGAGGAGGCATCATCAGTCAACTTACTTTTTCAAGATGGGCATAACGGGTTTCAGAATGGCATCAAATATGTTTATGAGGATGGAGTTTCCTGTTAAGACACAAGTATTAGAATTGTCTTGAAGGACACCAATCATGTTTTAGCATATTTGTCACAAATTGTGCATGTGTTCTTTCATTTTTACCACTTGAGGACAATGCAGTGAACATCTGTTTACCTCTACATCAAAAAAGCAACAACCAAATTCTAAAGACTTTTTCAAACAGGTCTTTAGCTCTTGAGATGCTCAACTATGTTTACCACTTAACACTTTCCAAATTCATCCACCTGAATTTTTCCTTTTCCAAATCATGGGTCTAAAGGACAGACGGTGTCAGACAGTCTATAAAGCCCACAGGGGCAAATGACTTTATAAATATATATATATATATATATATATAAATAAAATTAGCTTTACTTGTTAAATCTTTGTCATTTTGGCACAATAAAGATTATGCAGTGTGCTTTGATTCATTAAAAATATTGCTTAATGCAAGGTTAATATGACAGTCAATTATTTACTAAAGCCTATCACAGCTGTTAAGATTTTTAAATGCATTTTCCTACCTTTGGGCAAGTCACTGTTTTCAGTTTATTTCAGTACGGTATAAATGAAATATCATAGGTTTGAAGCCTGCCTGAGGTTGATCATTCATCACAGTGAACATTTATCTTTCTTTGTTGAGGCTCTATTATTGTTACATGATAATTCAGTTCAAAGATTATTTGATTAATGCTCTTGATGAAGCGACTTTGACAACCCACGATTTTGAAACTACACAGACAAACCTTCCATTGCATCAAGTTACCAAATTAACATTACCCTTTTCATCACATCAGTGTGCTCACTGTCTATCATCTAATTTTCTTTGTTGACTACATGGATGGTGTATATAATGCTGTTTGGCTGCCTGCTGTCAATCCTGCATTATCTGAGCTCCTCAGAAGCATATGAATGCACCACCCAGGGGAGTTATCAAAACAAGCCATACGTTCATTTTAAAATACCACATGATGATTAATAAAGACGTAAAGGATTAGCTTTCTCAGGCAAATATCAAGTCTCTCCATGTTAATTTGCTTATGGTGCTGTGAAGAACTAAAATAACTGGCTGTCTAAATGCATTAATCTAAGCGCAGTAAAGTGAAGTACACATCATTTCTAATAAATGGACCACAGAATAAAAAAAAAAAACAAAACACTTGCTGTGAACAACGCCATCCGAGTTTTAAAAAACTGAACAAACCAGATATCTCTTTGAGCAGATCAAATATGGCTTTGGTCGCCTCCAGCTGCTCCCAGTTGACTTGGCTCTTCTGACCCTGGGAGTCCTCCCCTCTTGGCAAAGTGCCCTGCTCCTTCCCTTTAGATTTGTTCGCTCCACCTGACATCTTGAAACATATTTTCTCCTTTTTATTCGACCTTGCGCTGAAATGAAGCCATGACGGGCTCTCTGCGCTCTCCCCCTGTGAGCTTCCTATTTGTCTGCAGTGTGGAGTGGAGTCTGAATCAGGCGGGTCTCCATCACCGCTGGTTTTTGTTGAGGCCAGAGACTCTTGTGACTTGGACCGGGTCAGTCCTCTGAAGATGGTTTTAAAGTGAGAGGTTAAGGGATTATCAGAGTCCTCTATTTTGTCCTGGGAACAGTTTTCAGCATTTGAAAACTCTGAGTGAACAGCAGACTGTGTTTCCTTTTCTGTTTCTGCTTCCTCCGGCGGTTCTGAAGGGGGATCACAGTGGGAGATAACGATAGTTGGGAGAGGAGCCCCGGCAACATTACTGCCATTCTGAGTAAAGGCACCTGAGTTTTCTGACGGCTGAGCTGTGGATTCTGGGAGTGGAGATGGCATTATGATTTCTTTAGAGGCTTCTGTCTGAGGGCTAGGGCTCTGCAAAGAAAAACAAAACATTAAGGTAGTGACAGCTGACCCTGTGGCTCGGGCCTCGATGGTGCAGCATGGCAGACACCAGCAACTGAACAAAGCCACATCAGTTTACGATCACATTTTTAGAGCAGGGATTTTGCACATGAAGCTCAGTTTACTCATTATGGGTTGTATTATAAAGCATGTGAAAAAAAGTTTGATAATGTGGCTCTGTGGGAAGATGGAAATGTCAGAGTGATCTCAATTTCAGTGTGAGACTTCACATTGATGAGAGAAAGCCTTCTTTAAAAAGCAGGGGATGTGGAGTTTAGAAAATGTGACTTTATCATGTTATTATGGAGTGAGAGTCTAATGAAAGACGATATCAAGTTGCAATATGGTAAATGATCCAGTGTTTTAGAAGCTTTACTCATAGTGGGGATAAAAGTAAGGATGTTCCAATGCTGACTGCTTCAATTTTAACATAGTTCCCCAACTTAATGGAAGTGCAAGTCTAAATCACTGGAGAGCCCCTTTAATGCAGGTTTTTGATTAACTGTCTCCATTTCTACATCTATTAGCTGCTGCGGAGGATGCTATAATTCAGGCAGACATTGAGGTCATGTTTTAGTCACATTTAGGACTTAGAGCTTGGCAACATGACTTAAAAAAAAAAAATTAATATCTTGATTGAAGTGGCAATTAAGATCAAAAGCAAAAAAGTTTTCATTGTAAGTTTAATATTAAAGTATCAGTATCTATTTGTAACACCAAAAACACAGAATACTGTATATTTATTAATTCATTAGCCATACTGCTCATCCTTTTAGGGTCACAGGGGTGCTAAATATCCAACTGGATAAGTAGTATTTAAAAAAAATTATACACATAAGACAATTGCACACACAGCATACATCTTGCTGTAAAGTAGGTCAACATAAAAACTCTGTCCTTGAATAAAAAGTAGCTTCTGCACATAAATAAAACTGAGTTTAACAGAAACAGTGTGCAGTATAAAGAAAGGTGTGCGCTGTGCCTCTGTAGTCTCTGCAGGTTTTGTGACAGGAACACGAGGCTGTCAACAGCGTCTGGTCTCAGGGACGCCCTGTGGCATGTCACAATATTACTACTGGTGCTAAACATCCTTTAAGAAGGGAAACTTAAGGCTGGGACACAGAGGTATTTTTTGCCTCTGGGAACATTGCTACAGTAACATGTCATGGTCACAACGCATGTCGCTGTCGACCAATTAGAGCGAGAGCGAGAGAGAGAGAGAGAATGAGAGAGAGAGAGAGAGATCATCGCACAGTTCTTTACCTTTCAAATGCAGTCATTTTAAAATGCACATAGATGGTAACCTGCTCAGCCGATATGGTGCATATCTTGTTTCCTCTATAAAATAGAATATATTGATATTTTTGATAAACTAAGAATTATTTTCATTATCTGTTAGTCTGTTGATTATTTTCTTGATTAATTGATTCGTCTTTAAATCTGTAAGATTGTGAAAAATTAACGTATTTTCCCAGAGAGAGAGAGAGAGAGAGAGAGAGAGAGAGATTCTTCAAATAGCTTTTTGTTTGACCAAAAGTAAAAAATTCTAAGATCTTCAGTTAGTCAGAACTGTCTAATTTGAGGGATTTTTGCCAATCTAACTCCCTCCACCTCCCTGTCTCCTCCTGTCTGAGCATTTCGTAGTGCGTGAATTGAAATTTTTATTAAAGGTTGTTTAATCTGTGTCAAACTTCAGCTCAGATTTGTTCCAGACGTCACATGAGTCACAGTCACACTGTCAAACTAAAAAGCTTATTTTAGGAATAAATGGTTAAAACCATGACACGAGTGTCCTGACTGAAACCGATTCCAGTTTAGTAAAACCTGGGACACATTTATTTTAAGCTTTGGGCATCATTTCTATTGGTCATATTGTATTTACTGAGTAATTGCTGAGATCTAGGATTATGGTGATTCTGCAACAACTGACTGAGAAACACAAGTGCTGAGAATTTCTCAGACAGGTTGTAAACAAGGAAATAGTTGAGCCAGAATATCTAGACCAATTTATTTGGAGGTGAAACCAAAAGCGAGTGCATTGCGCAGGAAAACATCCGCATCTCTGGCAGAATGAAGGACGTTTGTCTTTCAACTGTGACTGATGTTAAAAACACAGCAAATAGCTGGAGTAATAATCTTATCATTCTCTTTTGTTTTCACCTCCAAATAAGTTCCTGATCATCTGACTGCTTATGTTTTTGTAGCAATGTTGCCATATTCACAGATTTCAGCAATTCACTTGTTGAGGACAATCTTATTATTGATGGTAGGAATGATAGCCAATGGTCCAGAAAGTCCAATGTTTTAATAAACTGGGGGGATCCTTTTAAGATGTCAACATGAAGAAAAGCAGACACATGAAATTTTACCTCTTCTTCCTCCTGTCCTGGAGTCAGGAAGTAGGCCAGGCCGCTGAGAAGGCCCCACACGCCTCCATAATGTTCTTCCTCATTCAGCAATTTATCAAGCGGGCAGAGGAACTGAAAAACCGGCTGAGTGTGGCCGATCAGATTATCAGAAACTAATTCCTGGGGAAGAAAATAACAAAATGTTGAGCCATAAATCTTTCAAGTGATTATCTGTCAACACATCTAAGATTTTTCTTTGTTTCTCTCACCTGCAGAAAGTGCTCCACAGATACTCTCACTTCTTCTTTAACCTCATCGTTGACCTCCGACTCCTCCAGTACCAGGATTGTGGACAGACTGGTTGAGTCCTGAAAAGTGCAAAAAGCTGAATTCCTTGTATTTTGTTTCCACAACAGTGTTTCCCTCTGGCTCATGCTGAATAGATAATAAGGAACAACTAGTTTCTCTGAACTTAAAAAGGAAAAAAAGATTTTCTTTCACTCAATACACACCAAAATCATCTGTTAAATTATCCAATAGCAATTCATAACACTGGACTATATGATGATGGGAAATCAAAGGGAACTTGTCATTTCCAACTGCTGCTACAGTATTTCACTCAACAGTTTAAGTGGAATTTGCTTTGCACTGTCGGTGCAGACAAAATAATTTAGGAGTTATATCCTTAGCTCTGCAGATATTTTTTTTCCTGTAGATATCACTGCATGTCATCCATATAATAGAGTATATACATCCATGCCATATATGTTGACATTTCTACAATAACCTCATTCAGTAGAAAACCTAGAGGAAAAGCCTTGTAGCAAACATGGGGCGGGTTGAGTGTGAAAGGTATTCCCAAACAATAAGTAGCTTTTCCAGTTCGTGGGAAAACCCCCGCCTCATTGTCCTGCGATCTACATTTACCTCCACACTGGCCCCACTTAGTCTCCTCTGAGTCAGAATCTCTAACATCTCTCACACCATCCTGACATTCAAGAAAAGTTTGCATTTTTAGGTTTAAATTGTTCATCCTGTTCATACCAAGACTGTGGCAAAATCCACAGCTCATGTTGTGTGTAAAAATACTCTCGCAAGTTCAGCTGGAGATAATGAGGCGTCAGCCTTCTAACTGAGAAAAATCAATTGGGTATCTTTGAAAGTTGCGGTCTTTTTTAGCAAATGGTTTTGGAATTGAATTAGGAGAGAATCTTCTCTCCAGTGTGGAGAGCAGAAAATGATTAAAGTTACTGTTTCGATGTATATGTGAACATCTGAGTATTGGTTAAAGATCGGCTTTAAAAATGTGGGGAGACACTCTGCCTTCTCATCATTCATTCACACACTCTCACACTCTTCCCACCCACCCACACTCTTGACAACCTGACAAAAAAACTGTTCACCAGACAGATAGAAGCTCAAACAGTGCAGGGAATGTGGTTATTCACCAAACATGTTAGAGACTATGCTAACAGCTATAATGATATCAGCATCATCTCCCTTGTGTATCATGATGGTTTGGTTTGCTAGCTTCCGACATGGGGATCAAGTCAGTGATTCAAAGGCCTCTAATGTCAGTGAGAAAATCAGCAGTCCTCATCTCACAAGCACAGCTCAGTTTGTGTAAAAGCAGGCAATGCAAGGCCAATGATATGCAAGCCTAATTAAGCATGGTATTGCTTTTCCACTCTGAGAAAATGCTTCAATAAATAAAAATAAGTTTTAAGTTGAGCTGAGGTTTTTTTCCTTCATGATGCAGAGCTGGTCTGGTTTTCAACTCAGGGTGATTTATTTAGTATATGCAGACATTACAATCAGTTGACAGTTTATTATAAGTAACATCTATCTAAAGTTAATGTAGTCTAACAGTCCTTCAATAAATCTTCCCTTCATAATGTTCAGTTCAAAGTGTTTTGGAGAGGTGTTGATTCAACTTTATGATAATTTTGCAGGCTGCAGTTTGTGCTGCTGTTGAACTGTATTCCATTATACAGAGATGTGGGTCCATCATTTAGCATACCCCCAGAGACATAAATGTTTATTATTATAGTACTGTTGCATTAGTTTTAGGTACGTGTACTGGCAAGTGAGGTAATTAAATCTGTTAAAAGCAGAAAATTTGAAAAAAAAAAAAAACTCACACAACAAGGCTTTCCATCTGCCTTTTACCTGCCATCGGTTGCGAAAATATATCACATCCATGTAGGTCTTCCTGATGTCCCACTGCAGGTTCTCCGGGCTGTCGTTCTCCTCCAGATGTACGGTGAAGATTAGCTCCTCATCCTCCCAGTCGACCTGCGACACAGTTAACTCGTGCTCAAACCCAAGCTCAAACATTAACATACCATCCAAGGACAAGCTTTTACAGAGCCTCAGCAGACAGATAACAAGCCTCCAGGACATTCCACACTGTCAGTGATATTTATAACTCACATGAGGGATGCTGACAGCCCAGCGGCCAACGCGCCACATCTCATATGACAGCTTGAATTCCATCATGTCCTCTTGTACGCTTGTCAAGTAGCTCTCCAGATCACTGAGATCACTGTCCTCCTAATGGTGTTTGGCCAAAAAGCAACAATGAATCTGTCATGTTTCACAAATTGTCATCCTCAGTTTAATATATTGTGTTATCTGCAGCGGCCTCACCCTGTCAGAGTCCTGCTGGCTGTGAATGGAGCCCTCCCTGCTGCTGACAGCGTCCTCGTTGGACACGTTATCATGGGCCACCATGATCCTCATCATCAGCTCCTGCTCCATCATTTTCATCTTCTTCTTCTTGGCCTTCTTGGACTTCATCTTGTCCACAAATTTTGACCATCCTTCCTTCAACTTGTTGGCTGAATGTTAAAAAATGCATGTGAAAGTCACAGACAATTTGACAGCTTATGTCATCAATTTTGTACCGGTTTTCTTTATTGAGTTCACTGTCGTACTGAACTTCTTTCCCCCGTGTACCGAGTATTGTGCATGGGGAGAATAATAATGAATTCTACCTTGACATTGATCTTGATCTAATCAACACTAGCTGCATACACTTTATGTACTGTGAGGAAGTGCAACAACTATGGAGCATCACTATGGTGGGAAAATATGCAAGAAAACTATCCACAGGATATAATTCACACTTCATTAGGCCTGTAAGTGCTGTAAACATGGTAAGTAATCAAATGTGATGGGCGAACAATAAATGTACCATCAGAGTTAAATAATGCTTACAGATTATGACAAATACTGGTACTTTCTCAGAATTTATGAGGGGACCTTTACAGGAAATATGCATATTCATCATATCAGACTGTTCTTTATCACGGCGTAATCATTCTTATTCGGTCATCATCACTGTTTTGGATTGTTTTCGATACAAAGAGATAGGAGTTTCTTGAAGACTGCGCAGAAATGATTTGCTATTCATCTTGCTGTTTGTGTAATTAACAGTTTGCACCAACAAACAAAAGAAACAGGGGACAAATTATGCATTGAAAGGAAGGCTGGTAAAGAAAATTATTATGTCACGTAGCTGACAACCCAGTGCTATTCATCAAACTGTTGTACATGACGTTGTGTGAGCACAGTCATCTGTTCTGCAAACACCCACAAACTACTCCATCTTTTTCAAGCCTACATTATACTCATCGTATTTTCTCCCTCAGAAATAACTAAAAACCAGGTGAAGAATCTCATGTGCTGTTCCTACAGCTTTATGTATCACAGAGCTTTGAAATGTATAAGCCGAGTCAAATAACACACCTTTCCTTTTGTCCTTGATCCTGGAGCTTGTTGAAATCCCTGCTCCCTCCAAACTCCTAGAAACCCAAAAACAAAAAAAAAACAAAACAAAAAAAAAAGGTCAGTTGCAATTTCTAACACAGACGGTAGCTGATACAGTCGCTGCTTTGAGGCTCACTATGACTAGGTCATTCCAGCGGTGTGTGAAAGATGACAGCCACTCACACTTCACTGCCTTTGCCCTCGCATTTGCCCTCCTGCGAAGCCAGAGAGGCTTGGTCCGGGTCTGATCCACACAGCTCCTCCACAGAGCCTTTGGGGGTTGCGCTGTCGAGCTGGCTCAGCACCAGCTGGTTCAGGTTGTCCGGGTCCGACAGCCACGTCACTAACAGGCCCAACCCTGAGGAAAAACAGCCAACACACTAATTCTACAAACTCCATTTGTCATGACAGAAACACACACTGGGATCAGGAGGTAAAATATTCATATATTCATATATTTATTTGGATTGGAATGAGTCATGTATCTGCACAGTCTGTAATAACAGCTTCCATAATTAAATTTTTTTAAAAAAGAGTAATTCAACATTTTCCAAAATTTGATTATTTGCTTTCTTGCCAGTTCGCTTAGTTTAGTATAAAAGCTGGAAACAGGTAGTATGGCCTTGTCAAAAGGAAAATCCACCCGCCAGCACCTCAACGCTCAATAATTAACATGCTGTGCTTTTATGGAGAGTTAATGTGCCAGACTATTTCTTGGCTGGGAGAAGTGACTTGTGACTGTGAGTCTACCTCAAAGTGACATGTTGATGACGAATGTGAATAAGAGTATTTCCCAAAATATCAGACTAGTACTTTAAATTTGGCATACGAGTACTTCTTTTGACTTCAAATACCTTGTGTAATTGAAAATGAATGATGCGAATCTGAACTAATGTAATCATCAAGATTAATAACTGTAATGAGAAATCATAATATTAGGATAAATTTTTACTGTAGTAATGAAGCCCTATAACACTGCCGAAAAAACACACAGTCACGTGTCTTCGACCAAAACATAGAAATCAGACAGTCACCTAAATGGAAAGCAGTTATTTTTTAACTACAGCTGTGAAAATCACTTATAGTAACTGAGCTACATGTACAATTGCTAAAACCTACTGCACAGCAAGGTAAAACATTTTATCTGTTTCTAAAAAAAAAAGAAAAGCCCTGTGAGGGAACTGGAAAGTCACTGTGGAAGGAGCCTTCCTTTTATGTAACCCAAAATTCATGTCCTAAGCTCCACAATACCACTGACAATAAGGGATTACATACAATTCACACTTGTAAAAGTCATCATGGGAGGCTTAGCCCTTATGTAAGGCTGCATTCCTGCAGAGAGATAATTTAATGCTTCCTTACCCTTTAAGGCAACAATCTCATTTAAGGCACAGCGGTTGACTTCTTGGCCCCAGAGAGATTCGGGAAAAAGGTTACGTACAAGAGTGTCGGAAAACTCTCTGAGAGCTGCAATCTCATCTGCTCTGGAGCGGAACAAGAGCTCTCTGAGACAGAAAACACAGCAGACGTAGTAAAAGGGAAGTGAATCCAACCATTAATAAGTACTAAAAAAGGTCCTAGATGTTTATCACCACACAACTGATGATCACTAGATGTAAATCTTAAATCTAAAGTGATGCATTCCCCTTGAAACACCATTTGCCATAAGAACACCCATTAGGATGTCACTGCAGGTATGATCCAGTAAAAGTATGGTAAATTATTCATAGGTGATAAAAACATTGAAGCATTTATAGAGTTCAGACACATTATTGAGTGCAAAGAGTAACTGAAGCAGCCCCAGCAGTCATTTTAAAACAAAGTAGGTGTCAAGTCTCACCTGTCCGACTGCTTTGCGTTGTGCAAGTGCTGGGTCAAAATACGAATGGAGCCCACGACCGCCTGGCAGACATCAAAGTCTTTGGCTCTCTCAATGATGCGGTCGATTACGAAGTCGAATTCCCTGCTGAGCACCTGGTGCAAAGGCTGGTGCTCGCGTGGCTCGGGAACCTTGTACCAAGACAGGACCAGCTGAGCATAGGCGCACTCAAACACTGAGGGGAGCAGTCACAAAGGAAATTCACATTAACGTCGAGTTACCATGATCATCTCCTGAGCATCAAACTGAGGGACTTCAAGCTCTCCTTTTTACTTTTACAGATATCGTCAGATCTAGAAATCCTGTGGATGGGCACACCGGTAGCTCACCGGGTTAAGAGCGTACCATTTATACGGGCTGAGGCCTTACAGCAGCTGGGTCCCAATCCATATCTGGACCTTTGCTGCATGTCATTCCCTCTCTCTCCCCTGCCTTTCCTGTCACTTGCCATTATTGCTGTCAAAATAAATAAAAAGGCAGAAATGCCAAAAAAAAAAAAAAAAAAAAACCTAAAAAAAGAAATCCTGTGAAAATTATTCAGTCAAATATCCATGACAGGGTTTTCCTCTGAACACGAGAAGCTCTTGGTGAGATGAAGACAAATCCCTCTGGGGAGTCTCAGTGAATACACTGAGCATCTTTTATTTACAGCAACATAACTGTGTTTATATACCACGCAGAGACAAACTGAGAAAACCAGCTGAAAGTGCTGATGTATAGATAAAACATTTTTTGAAAGATATCTCTGTCATGCATAGACTTTCAATGAAGAAGACAAAAACAAGCCAGAATAAAATCACTTTATAGCTGAGTTTATGCTGGAAAAAATGGCACCATACATATAGGGTAGGGACAGTTTAAAATGTGTTGAATAAAAGGCAAAAAAAAATGCATAGACAGTTGGGAAAAGTGAACCAGAATCAACCTAGACTCTCAACCTCAGCTCATACATTTGAATGAGACTGCTGTATTTAAGAGTGAAAATATTAAGCACCAAATAGTTGCAAAAAGCTGACAGTTTTTTTTCCTACTGTTTTCAAACTCTGACTTGAACCTTGAGCAGTCTGAATAGAGAAAGCATAAAATACACAAACTCACTATTATTCTGCAACACATTGAGCTTGTTGAGAGTTGTGAAATCAATCTCATAACCCATCTCTAACCTTGTTAATTATCGCTGAAACAGGAGCAAAGCATACACAAGTGATAACGCAGCTGCATAGAAACCAGATAGCTTATTTCCTGTTTTACACATCAACTTTCTGCTGAGGCTGTTTTTCATCTTTTCTTTCTTTCCTCAAAGCCCCTCCTCGCCTCCTGTAACATGAGCTCCAGCTGCAGCTGTGTCTATGCAAAACTGCCCTCTTCACTGTGTTCAGTCCAAACAGAGCTACAGTGTGCAGACAACAGGACAGTCTTAAGTCAAGTGCACAACCTTGAGGTTTAACATGCACCTCACTCTTGAACAAAGCGTTTCTAAGCTGCAATGACAAATGTGTCGATGCCACTTAAAATCGCACCGTCTCCTTGTAAAAACAAGCCTCACCTTGCTGTAGAGACCTCTTCACGTGTGGATACTGACACTCCAGTGGTTCTGCCTGCTCACTGCTTTCTCCATCCAACAGGTCTTCTTCAACAGTTTCCTACAAAACAGAAAGCAACGGGTCATCTCCAGGTTCGCTCTTATGGTCAGATCTGTAACATAGATTAATGCTGATGTTTAGGTCACACTGGGCCATGAGATGAGTGAAAACAAGTTTTTCCAGGTCTGTAAAGGAGGGGGAAAAAGCACCTCAGGCTACGAGTGTAAATACATCAATATTTGTCTAGTTTTACTAATCTCACAACTCAAGTATTTGTGTAGCTTGGCTTGTAAACATGGCAAAGCGATTACTGCCTTCCACTTTGATAAGGACTTCAGACATTACTATTACACTGACAATATTAATAATATATTCACAGACTTATCTCACTTATTTACATATATAGGGGAGAAAGACTGATGATGATGTACAAATGCATTACATTTTTTTTTTACATCTTTAATTTAAAACATGACCCCGTGTCGATCATGCGACACTGCTCGTAAAAGCAACTCTTTTCTGCAATAAAACACAATGTGCAATGCAAAATGAAACAGAGCCTACAGATCATTCTTACCTCGAGAGGATGTTCCTTGGTTTCTTCATCGGTTTGAGTGCTGCTCTCTCGTCCACTGTTTGCGAGTGATAGTTGAGTTGTAAAACAGAAGAGGAAACATAAAAAGTACTGTGTGACTGCGCGGCCGCTGTCTGAAAAATACCACACCAAGGCGAGGATTATGGCGATGGAGAAGCGCCATAGATACATCTTCTTTTCTTACAACACCTTCTTTTCGCTTCTTTCTCGCACTTCCAGTCGGTGTGTGTTGCACATGACCTGAGTTAGTTTGTTCAGCCACATCTTTAGCAGCGGGAGAAAGGGGACGCCGCTCAGCAGAGAAGAGGAAAACAACGAAGTTTAGCAAACTGGTGAAAGCAGAGCTGTGATTGGCTGCGGGCAAAGCCGCGTGCCTGCTGTTGATTATAACAGGACGCCATCTGTAGGTTACAGGTTTACCTGACAGTGGGGTGAGTATCTATCTATCTATCTATCTATCTATCTATCTATCTATCTATCTATCTATCTATCTATCTATCTGTCCTGCCTTTAAAATTATATTTAGGCTAAGTTAAAGAAAAAAAGAGAAATGAAGCTTATTGGAGAAATGTCTCGGTTTGGTAAATATACATCTCAAAGCAAGTGGCCTCCAACTGGCCCTTCGTTTTCCTATGGGGTTAAGAGCCAAAACCACTGGTTTAATCTTTAGCAAAGTGTTGTATTTTATAATCTCATCACAATGATTTCTTGTGTAAAATCTTACTCTGAAAAGTAAATAGTTGAGTGGAGTAAAAAAGTTCAACATTTCCCTTCAGATTTGCTCATATTTTATTGTCAGATTTAATCAACCATAACCGTCATCATATCTAACCAAAAGACAAATAATTAAAATCAAATAATAAATAAACCAACACATAAATAAATACTAGATTTAGTGTATCATATTAAATCATTTTAAATGAGAAATTGTTTTGGCACTGGGCTGTTCTCTACTTTCTAGATTAAACAATCTCCGATTATAATGTAATAGTAATGAAAATACAGCAGTATGTGGCAGCAAAAATGGGTTACCACTTGCTTAGGCTAATCTGGAAAATATGCATTGACTTTAAATCTTATTAACACTGTCATGTTTGAAATAACTGAAGAGAGGCAGATGCCACAGGGTGGCGCTAACACTGCTCGACAACTAATACAAAACAGAACTGGAGAAGAAACAGCTTTAAATGTTCACAAGTAACACAATGTGATGTAGGGTTTGATCTGGATATAATGGATGTTGCACTAGCAATCAAAACACAGGAGACAGATATGATGAATAGGCCTATTATTTACTCTTGAGTGTGAATTCAACATAAGAAAAGGCCATTGCAAACATTTGTCAAAAAAATGTACATCTGGAAAATGATGAATTCACACAGTAGGAACGCAGTAAAGAAGCTGCAAAATAAATTTGATTATATTCATGCCTGAGGAGACAACCTTCAAACTAGAGACAAGCCGTCAGTGGGCAAATTCTCCTTGTACAGATATTAAAAGATCCATGCTCTGTATTAAAGTAATAAAGCTGTGATACAATCAGCAGATACTCTGAGCAGCGTGTAACAAACATTTCCATGTTATCGCTTTAAAAATTCTGTTGCCTTTAACTGCATCATTTATTTATTGGTAACACTTTACTTGAAGTTCACTGTTTAACATTTAGCTATATATTAAGGTCTAGATTAAGACTTAACTCTTGGTTTATAACACACTATAATGTGGTAGTATACAGTATATAGAAGAACATTTTAGGAGTTTATTAATGTATAGACAGAGTAATAGATATCAGATCTAATCATGTGTTTTTCCCCAAAGCCCTGAGGTCACGACCTGATGGAGCCATGACGTAATTCAGTCTAACAGCTGAAGTTACGCAACAGCCTGTCTGACAGAAGGCTTTTAGTCACCCAGTGTGAAGGCTAGCTTCAGTGATCCTAGACCTGCATGTGGGTACTCACACTGACTATCAAGTGCCTTTAAAGAGTAGCCCACAGCTGCAGTGGGATGTAACTAAGCACATGTACATGTTTTACTTCACCACATTATTTTGACAGTTATAGTTACTCGACAAATGACATTTTACATATGATAATAATAATTAATAATAATTCCTTTATTTATATAGCACCTTTAAAAACAAGGGTTTACAAAGTGCTTTGACATAAAAGCACAAACATACAAGAGAACACTGGCGGACATATGAAACATATGAGCCTATAAATTATGATGTATTGTTTTACCCAGCAGTGTATAAAATTAAATTGAGACCAGCGCCACCACAGCCAACTAAAAGAGTAAAGTACTAAATGGGTGAAGTGCTACTTACATAGTGATAGACTTTAGTATTGACTGAAAGTACATTTTACTAATACTGATGTACTTCTAAGTGATATTTTCAATACAGGACTTTTACTTGTTACTGAGTATTTTTACAGTGTGGTGGTGCTACTTTTACTTATTAAAGGATCTAAGTTCTTCCTCCATCACTGGGCCGCAGCACCTCAACCTCAAACACAACAGAGCGACAGCAGGTGTTTCTATTTGAAATTTAATGTTGGGGAAACACTTGCACAGCAGAAGCGCTGAAACATTTACTAAAAATAACTTGAAAGTTTTACACCATGAGGACTTAAACTTAAACTTTCCCTGACCTCAATCTGTCCTTTTCAGTCAGTGTACATCAGACTTCTTGTTTTGGTCTGCAGTTATCCATAATTTTCCATGTGGAAACTTGAGCAGACTTATTTATACATTTTAAACTAGTGAAGAAAGATCCTACAGACACTTGAACTGCATAAAATTCAGGTTTTAAGAAGCTGTTATCTGTAAATACTGAGAAATATCATTGAAGTCAAGCACACATTTAGAATCATGGCATCCTACAGGCAAAGTAAATGCAGTTTGACACTGAGAATGTGTCGACTGCACTTGTCTGACTTCTTGATCATATGACCTCAAGGAGGCACGGCGTATCTACAGCCACACAGACAGACAGTGTGTAAATGGCTGTGATCCCTGTTGCTTCTGATTCACTAATCCCTGCTAACATTGTAGTGGGGCAGCTGTGGAGAGGCCCGCTGAATGAAGGATTAACTATGTGCTACCTGTTGAGGGGGGCTTTTGGGGGTGGAGTGGTCAAAACACCATTAAAACCGATTTCCCTGGGTCAGGGGTTACGTCCAAGACTTTCTGAATCACTGAGAGGAAGATTAGACTGTGTCCAGCTGAGTAAATCATGTAATCTGATAGTGTTGCTAAAATGAGGCTATGTCCTCCATTAAAGATCAGTCTGGGTTAAGTGTCTAAGGCATAGTGATTGTGTCTACATGCTACTTACCAAACAGTGTGTTGTTTAAGTTCACAATAACCACATTAATCTCACTACAATATTACAGCTTCAGACATGCACTTTATCTGTAGATGATTCATTTTTTTCTGGCATTTTGCTCTTATTAAAATAAATGGTAGAGCAGTAGCTGAAATTCTAAATACATTGAGCAACACACAGCTAAATTTGTACCAGCACTGACACATTAATGATTTCGGTTTGAGGGTATTTCATATGGTCCAAAAGTGGGGAAAAAAAGAAACTACAGAGAAACATCTCCAGTGACAGAATTAAACTTCTGATGAACTTTGAGAGCATTATAATGGTTCAAAGCTGGACTGATATTTTAAACCCTAATATAACTTATTCTCAGACTCCAATTATGTGGTCTCACTTTCAATGAGTGTAATTACAGCTGCAGTGACTGAATACTCATGGAGGATTTCTGTGATGTTAGAAAGCCTGGAGCTTTTAACAGAGAACTTCACTGTACAATCATTAGTCTGTAACCTGGGTTACAGAGAAAATTTTCCAAGTCATTGCTAATGAGAATTTCAGACCACATATGTCCAACAGCCTCTTAATTGAAACACTTGTCTTATTTTTTTTTCATATCCTGAAATGGAGAGATAAGGTTCCCAGGGGGCGGCAGCTCTTTAATTGGTCAATGAAAATGGCTGAAAACTGATTAAAGCTGCCAAGTGGCCCTGTGACCGGCGTGCAGTTCATAATACAAAGTGACAGTATATTGCTGAAATATCAGCGTTATGAGTCCCATAGAGTTTAAATGGACACTAATTTAGACACTTACCACATCAAACAGAAACTGCTTCGTGCGGCGAGTTGTTTGACACACAACTTAAACATTTACTACAACTGTCCCATGTGTGGACAGTTAGCATGAGGACAAAGATTATAATTGGATATTTCAGAGAGGCTGGTACACACCGTGGTTTAAGAGGCCCGAGAAGTACACTATGTCCTGTCCTGTGTTGGCTACAAACACGTCCTGCTTCACAGCTGGTAAGATCAAATGTCAGGAGGAATTCAATTTATAACGGCTCTTAAAATACACATTAAAAAGGGCCTAAAACCTAAATATGAATCTGTCAATGTAACACTTTCTTTTGCTTCTTTGCAGTCATGAACTGTTAGAATATGGAATTATGTTTTTACACACTTTAACCAACAGATCTACAGCTCACTTGAACATGATAGTAAATAAGTGGAACAGGTGTGTTATACCGATAAATGGTCAAACAACTCAAGGTTAAAGTTCTCAATCACACCAGTTAGAGTCAGGAGGCTTGGCAGGAGATAAAAGTATATTTAGAAGATTGGAATAATCCACCTCGCTACAGGTAATCCCAGTTGTTTCTTTACAGGAGAGTTGTGCAAATATTGTGCTGAAATATCAATATGTAAATATGTAGACTAGTACAGCTCCTGACTTTTTGCATATCACTTTTCTGCGAGCGTGTCTTGGTTGAAATGTTGTCAGCAGGTTTACTTTCTCAGCTGATTCTGGTTTGCATCCAAATACAACCTGCAGCTCTAAGCTTACATTTCACGCAAGAGGCTGCCAAATGCTTTCCTGAAGCAACACGACTGAGGACGTGAGCTGCCAGGACACTCAGTCAACACTCCGTCTGTTGTGGTACCCTTCACACATGGCGTTACATTTCAAAACCAAGGCAGGAGATTCGCTCAGTAGGTTGCCTTTATTTCTCTTTTTCTGCAAGGTTCCTGTGTTCAGGGAATGACATTCTGGTGAGGGGCAGAACAAAAGAAAAAAAGCATGGGCCAAGAGAAGAGTGCATAAATGATTCCCCCGGTACAACTAGTAGAAAATACTAGTTGGTCCCTATAAATATAGCGCTGCATTTAAGTCCTTCCAAATGTACAAGATATGTTACAGTTAAACTTCACAACATGAACAGTGGACATACAAAACAACTTAGATGACTTTCTTAAGCTCATCATATAAGACAAGCACAAAGGCGCCGCCCATGCCTCTGAGCACATTAGACCATGCTCCCTTGAAGAAGGCCTTGCTGCCCTCGTCACGTGCGATCTTCCTCCAGCAGTCCAGGGTGCCGCTGTACATGATGTCAGCTGAGGAAAAAAAAAAAAAAAAAAAATTACAATTAAAAAAAAAAAAAAAAAAAAAAAAAAACGTCACACCTTTATTCTAGTGACAGAGTTGCAAAATCAAAGTTATACTTTCAAATGTTGTGTTTATTACCTCCTTTGCGTCCAGACTGCATCATCATACGACGACGGACAGTGTCGAAGGGGTAGGACACGAGACCAGCGACTGCAGTCACAGACTGAGCAATCATCCAGCTGACAACAATGTGTGTGTTCTTGGGGTCTGGAAGCATGCCTGTAAGAGAAGTGTCAATCAGTAAGATTATCTAAAAAGTCACAAAAAGGCCAAGGACATGCACCGAAAACAGAGACATCAAGCTTTGCGATGTTTGATGATGAAAACTTACCCTTTGCGGTGTCGTAGACGCCAAAGTAAGCAGCTCTGTAGATGATAATGCCTTGCACTGAAACACTGAAGCCCTGGTACAGACCCTTGATGCCATCGGACTTGGAGATCTTCACCAGGCAGTCACCCAAGCCTTTGAACTCGCGCTCTTGTCCGCCTTTACCGACATCAGCGGCCAGACGTGTTCTGGCGAAGTCAAGGGGGTAGACGAAACACAGAGACGTGGCTCCGGCAGCACCACCAGACGCCAAGTTACCTGCGAAGTATCTCCAGAACTGTTTACGCTTGTCCACGCCGTCAAGGAAAATCTTCTTGTACTTGTCCTTGAAAGCAAAGTTGAGGGCCTGAGTGGGGAAGTAGCGGATAACGTTGGCCAGATTCCCTCTCCAAAATGAGAGGAAGCCCTGCTCTTTGGGGATACGGACGACGCAGTCCACGATGCCCTTGTACTGCTTGTCAGCTGAAATCTGTTTGCTGGCATGTTGTACCTGTAAACAAACCAGAGATACTGCAGAGCATTAGAGACAAAAATGATTAAGGCAGTGGAAAGAAGACCAAGTTTGACAAAAACCTATTTCTTCATTGTTACAAACATCAACTTGCATTTACCTTTCACCTGTCAACCTTACAACTAGTATAAATCAGTGAGGACACAAATTCCCATGGTTCTCATGTGTCTGTCTGACAGACACATTTGCAGCCATGTGCCAGAGTACAACTCTTGATTCGGCATCCATTCAACAATTCACAGCCCCACCTCCTCCTCCTCCTCCTCCTCCTCCTCCTGCTGCTGGTGCTGGTGCTGCTGCTGCTGCTGAGCCCAGGCCCACTGCAGCAGCAGACAGCCATGGCGCAACCCTTGCTGTGACCTTGGCTGTTTGTTGACAAGCCAAACTTAATACCTGCCAGGGAAGATGAGCACCACTGAACACCATAGACACAGTCGATGGTCTTGCCTGCCTCTTAGAAGACACTGTATTAAGCTTGGGAGCACTGCAGCCTGCTGCCCGGCGTATTACGTAACAGGTCTGATACGCCTCATTCCTCATATGTGTGTCTGCACCAAACTCCACCAGAGCTGCTCTGACTTACTATTTTTAGACGCCGGCTTCTACTTTTAACAACGCAGCATCTTTACATTAGTTCCTTCGCCGGGACATCTTGTTAAACTCGCCCTGCATGCAATAGAAATGACTAGAACTTCTGCAAGACAATGCTGCAAGCTGACAACACCAGTTTTGCGTTGCAGACACAAGCAGGCAGCCTCTAATTAACAGCTGCAGTTAATTAAAGTGTCATTAGATGCCAGGTGCTAGAAATTGTGTTTTATATGAACACTCACCTGGAGGAGAAGTTTGACTCTTTCGATGGGGGCTACAGCTGTTTTGGAGATGGCAGCGGCAATACCACCAGCCAAGAAGTCCTTGGCGAAGGAAATAGCTGTTTCACTCATCTTCGGATGTTATCAGCCGCCGTCCAGTTACTCCGTCGGTGGGGTTTGCCGGTAGAGTTGAAATGGCCGAATCCAATCTAGAAGTGAGGGGATTTAAGAAGGCTGAACGCGAGAAAAAACGTGAACTTCGACTCCCATTTCTCATTGGTCAGATGCCGGGGGGCAGTGGGCGGAGCTAATGGGTGCCCTTTGATTCAGATTTGGTGCTCTCTCCCTCATCGCTCAAGTTAGTCAAAGCGGGACCAGCCCCTTAAATCTGTTCAACAACAAGAAAAGTTGAACTATCTCCCTCAAAGTTGTTTAGATATTCAGATTCAGTCACACCTCGGCAGAACTCAAGAGATAAAATTATGCAGTTAAATTAAGTTTCAGGGCAGATTTATTGGCTCAAGGTCGTGTCAGAGGTCAGTTTGAGGCAGTTGAGGCCTACAGGCTATGGCGGGGAAAGGTCATCCCATCTGTTAATGTCCTGTAGCTGTCACTCAGTTTCCCACAGTATGGAGCAGCAGGAGTACGTGATTCAATCAGCTGACGGATCAAGCCTTTGAAATTTTGGGAGGATCTTTGCTTTCTATCTCAAATAGACACCTCACTCACTTCTATTAAACTACTTTAAGATATGAAATCCATAAAATTAGTGAATTTTACCTCCTATATATGTTCCTGTAACTTTTCTCATTATTACTCATTTTCACTGCTTTAACTGTTTGTTGTTCTTAATTATTTTTGTAACTGTGATACTCACACTACACTGCTTTGCTGATCCTCCTGTTTGCCTGTATGTTTATATTTTTTAAACAATAAGAAGAAGACTGATCCAGCCTTATTAACTAAATACAAAGTCAGCCTGATCTAAATCTTACCAGAGGCCTGTTGCCTGTTATCATTAATTGTCAGTTAGCATAAGAATGTTTATTTGAAACAAGCTGTTGTGGAAGATATATTTAGTTTTGTTATGCAAGTACAAATATCAATACCATAGTGTAGAAATACTCAAGTGACAAGTAAAACGCCTACATTCATTCATCTGACTTAAGTAAAAGTATTAGCATCAAAATATATTTAAAGTACCAAAAGTAACAGTATTCATTATGCAGAAAGGCCCATTTCAGAAAAATGTGTATTATTTCATTAGGATTATGATTATTGATATTAATGTGTACATGACTTTAACGTTACAGCTGATAATTTTAATTTTATTACTTATAAATTGCTGGGTAGCCTGTGAGTTTCCTCTAGGGAACAACAAAGTCTGTCCTTAAGTACAGTGCTTCAGTAAATGTGGTTAGTTACTCTCCACCCCTGAAAACAGGTTACACCATTAGTATTTTTACTACAGGGCAAAGTTCACCTAAGTAAAAGACAAAAATAGATAAATAACACTCGTCACGCTGAACCTTGACAGTGGAAAGTGAACCGCAACAATGAGCAGGTAGTTTTATCTGCCTGGAGTTAAGGTATAACTTCAACTGATATTATTAATGTGTAATCTATATAATCAGGCCTTTCATGAATATAAAAATGAACATAAGAATGAAAACTGTGTCAGTGAAAAATTTTAATGTTCTAAGCACATTTCTTCTGTCACAATCCATGTTAGCACTTGTACATGATTGTCCATAAACTACAAACACTTATCAAAATTTATCATTCATCGTACAGTAAAAATATAATCTATCACACAGGCAGCCCTATTATACAACATAGCATATGGTCATAATGCTCAATTAATTTATAGAGTAGAGGAGCATTTGTAACCTATGTGAATAAACTATGGCACTATTTGAAGTTGATGGGACAATAACTGGAATAAGCCCTAAAATAAATAATGAACTCACAAGGCACATAATATTAAGTTAAAAACATAGTGGGTGAGTGAATAATTCATTGACAAATAATACTGCCAGATAAAATGACAGATAACAATGTTCTGAAAGAGGTAGACCGTTGCCAACAGGACATACTGTAATGTAAATGTATGTTATTTGCTTTTATGAACATGAAACCTGAAACACAATGTTATGTAATTATTACAGACAAAAGCCTTGATGGTCAAGTGTGGTCAGCAGTCAGTAGTTCTCACAACATATCTTCTCATGTGAAGTTTCACCAACGGTTTCCAAAAGACGACTCCCCTGAGCCAAAGTTCCTGTTTTTCAAGTAGCGCTTCACCTCTTGCAGCTCGTACGGCCCGAGGCTCTGGTCGACCCCCGGCGCAAGCTTGTAGCTCAGAGGCGAGATGATGTACCCGTTGCGGTAAAGGCAAACTTGCTTACACATCTCAAAGCAGGTAAAAAGAAGGCCGAAGCAGGGCACAATCTGTGAAGAAGTGACGAGAGAAGTTGTGAGATGGAGATCAGTGACTTCAATCATGTGATTAAAAACTCTGACCATAGAGAAGGCTGTGGTCTGGTGTAGGCATTAATAAAACCTTTAATGTTTATACAAGATTTTTTTCTGTATTTTGATTGATATTTTGGTTGAAAAATTAAAAAGTAAATAAAACTGCTCCTAAAAAGGCTTTCCATTTGTAAAACAACTCACAGCTATCATGACATTGCTGCTGAAATAGGAGAGTGGAGCATGCCGTTCGGGAGACAGACTTGCTCACCTTGCTCGTGACATTTCTGCTGTGACTTACACACTGAACATTGCTTTCCATGCCCCACCCCCGTCCTCACTTACCCTTTTGTAGAGGCTACAATCCTTCATACGTCATAAAGACACTCATGTTCATAAGCGTGTGCAGTTATTTCAGTTCCTATTAGCTGTATGTACCACAGGATAAAGTCGACCGGTAGTCTGATCATATGATTGAAAGAGGGTAATGAAAAATGATTACTAATATAGAAGTGAAACTGTACCTTTATTGTGTTGGCAGTGAGGCCAGTCCACAATGAGAGGATGCCTTTGTTTCTGACAACCTGTATGAAACAGTCAATCATCCCACTGAAATGGACGTCAACGCCACCACAATGGGGAAGACGGGCACTCTGCGCCTGAGAGAAGGAATGAAAGTGAAAATGAAAAGCAATAAATCAGAAAAGTGTCACAATGTATCTATAAAGTAATAAAGAGAAAGGTCAGGTGAAGCATGACTTTAAAGCAGTGCAGTAAATGAGAAGTGACCTTCCTGTCACTGTTTACTGTAGAGTCTGTGATCAGATACCTGTCACCTGGTGTGTGCCTGTCTTTCTGTGGGGAGAGCATCTGCTGATTTAATCAACTTATCATTTCAACTTTTAGTAGCAACCGACCAGAACCAACTGGATAAATTTAAAATATCTTAATCTGTTAAGATAATAAAGCAAACAGTGTGCTAGGACAAGAAAAGGATAAAATGAAAAAATAACAGCCGATAAGTGCTGTTAAAACTTCAGTGAAAAATTGTACAAGTGTTATCTTCGTATATTAAAGTGCACAAAAGTTCACAAGTGCTGTGCTTGGTTGTTAACCACACTGACAACTCTACAGGCTGACTGTCATGTGACAGGGGAATGCATCTTTAAAAGTTTCAAGGTTCCCAAAGGGAACATGCAACCATGATGGTATTAGACTGTTCAAACAGTTTAATTTGTAGATGAAACATCAAACTAGCTGATGAGTTAAACAATACTCAGCTCAAATCATTACCCTAAGCTTCAGCAAACATCTTCAGCTGTCTTCTTATCATCTATTCTCTCACTGACTTTTAATGTTTAACTCTGGGCTTTTAAGGAGACAAGACAAGAGCTGAATCCCTAAAATTAAATGATTCAGTAACATTATTCTTTATTGTAAGGTGACATGCTTGTGATGGTTTGATAAACTAGACACACACAACTCTCAGCTTGCCCGCTGTCTGATAGTTACTGGCTATCTTTAGAGAACTTATCTATAGCTTCTGCAGACCCAGGACACATTCACATTCCCAGCTGCTGTTGAACCTTGTGGTAGCTAATAATAGGCTGATAAAACCGGATGTAGTATTCTGTCCTTTGCAGCGCCATTGTTCCCCATGTGTCCTTTCTAACATGCCGAAGGCATCTCAGACTTGACTTAGAGGGAACATGGTGCAGACAGACATGTTTTCAAATCACTGTGGTGTTTTAAAACACATTCAGAAAATGTCCTGACATTAACGTTCCACAAACTGACTTATTTTGAAGGGAAAGTTGAAGAACCTCCTACTAATGTCCTGATTTAAGAATGACAACTTTCCATGTTCAGAAACATTGAGTGACCAAGTAAGGCCAGCCTGCATTTAGAAACCCCCACTGCCCCCTTATGGACTAACGGTGGTAATACAACCAATACACATGACACGCTACACTGCAGCCTTGTTGAGTTTAGCTGTTACTTAATTATTGCAGGTAAGCATAATGAAAAATAATTCATAGCGAGTTCTAATAGACAAGTTTGGGGAGAACTAGTTGATTTGATTAAAATATCTATCCAATTATTTCCAGCACTATGCCTGTGCAGTTGACTGCAGTCAAGTAGAGAAAACTTGCCAATGAATATTTTTGTTTTAATTTTTAAAAAAAACAACAACTAATTGCCAAATAATAAGTTAACTAAGAGTCTAACTAAGAGTTGACTACCTCAAGACGCAACTCTATCACATTTTGATGATGTCCTATTTTAAATACTGACATTTGTCACTTGTATTTGTCTATTTTTGTTTTCTTTTAATGGGTCTGTTTCACTTCTCCTGAAAACCAAAGGTCACATGCAAAAGTGTTCTGGTGACTCACCTGCATCTTCCTTTTTACTGTTTCAAAAGGGTATGAGAGGGTTTGAGATACTCCTGCTGCAAGACAGCCACTAATGAAGTTCTGGAGGGGAGTGAAGCGAAATGGAGGCTCCTGCCAGAGCTTGTCCAAGTTCATGTAGACTGCATAGCATCCCACAGAGAAGGGAAATGCACCTGATGACAAAGGAAATGTAGTGTAAATTGCAGAAAAACATATCATGAATGAATGTGTACAGAAAATGAGGTGAATTCTAAGGATGAACAGAAATGCCTTTAATAAGGGGTGGATATTAAATATTTTGGTCACTAGATCACTGGAACTACATGACTGCGAAATGCACCAAGTGCAGAGCTAAAGGCATTCAGGTTTACTGCCCATAGAATATGAATGAATTTGTATGAATATGCATGCACACCTAAGACAGTGAGGGAGAAGCCCCTATAGAGAGCTAGAAGCCCTTCACTCCTGTAGATCTTTGAGAGAGTGTGAATTACGCCGATGTACGTGGGCTGTCTGCAGTTCTGAGCGATGAGCCTGGTCTCCACCACCTCCAGTGGGTACGTGGTCAGAGCAGCAGCAATGCCAGCCAGTCCACCAGCAAATATGGCCCTCCACTGAGAGATGAAGCCCAGCTCATCCATATGAAGGTGGACTATCCTGCACACAGAGGAGGACAAAATTAATACCACTTAGAAGAAGGGTATGCACTTATCAGACGCTTTTCTCATTTGTCATTTGTGTAGGTGTAAACATTAATCTTATGTTTTGTATAATTTATCAGTGTGTATTCTTCTATGGCCTCTAACCCCACTGTGCACCTGACTGTCTTGAAATAAGAACCCCCCTCTGCAGATTCATCTATTGGTTTCATGTAAGAATCAATTAGTCCAATTGAATGATCGACAGAAAATTTATCACCAGCAAGTCTGATGACAGATTAAAAGTTAGACATTATAATGAAATTCCTCACTATTTTCTGACACTTTATTGACAAAATGATTAATTGAGAAAACAATTGTTAGATAATTGATAATGAAAATAACTGGTAGTTGCGGCCCCCAGTCAGAATTAATATTATTTGAGAAAATATGAATTAAAATATTAATATTTAGTTTAAACCGAAAAAAAATGTTAGTTGCAACACTAGTTCAGTGTTTTTTATAATAAGAACCTTGTTTATCAATGTTTCTTGAATCATGTCCATCTTTTCTCTTTTGAGGTTTATTGCTTTATATGTATAAATAAACACTATTATTAGACTGAAAACAGGTCCGTTTGATTCACCTTTACTGTTACTATGATGTACTTTAAAGGCCATGATTCATGAAACTATACTTCTCAAAACAGGAAATGAATAACATGTGTGTGACAAAGGCATGCAGGAAGGGGATTTCTTTCCTGGAGCACCATGTACAGTACAGGACAGTGGTTTGCCCAGTCAGGGTTGGGTGGTGTTTACATGCAAGCGTGTCCTGAAGCATGAGAGGGTACTGACTGTGACAGCTTCACTACAGTCCACAGACAGGAGATACTGTATTTATGGCTGGATTACTGTTGTCATGGCTGCGGCTCTTCATTGCCCTGCACGTTTACTTATCAGCCATGCTGTCGGCTCTGCGGTTTGTTTTATCCTGTAGTAACCCAACAGAAAACATGAGTAGTCGTGAGCCCTGAGTTCAGCCTCGCAGGTAGTACTTCCGCTCATGACGAGTACAACAGTCCTCTTTCCTAGTACTGTCATACTCCAGTAATCAACCATAACTAATTCATGTATGGACATATGTGCGACCTGCAACTAACGCTAAATTCCGTTACTGCGGCTTTTCTTAATCGTATAAGTCATAGTAAATGATAGTCAGTTCAACTAGTAATGAAAATAATGGTTAGCTGCAGGGCTGCACCTATCCCTACAACTATTACTTTTTCTCATTATCAATTGATTTTTTTTCAATTAAATGATTGATTAATCCCTTAATTATTCCTGCTCCAGTTAGCTGGAGCAATAAGTTGGTGGTAGACCACAACAACATTCAACACTGACTACCTGTGAGACAAAACTCAGGGCACGATGAATCCCTTCATTCTTAAAAATCGACTGAGCAAATCCAGCCTTGTGATTGGCTGAAATGATGAGGTGCGCCTCGTACGGTAAAACAGGAAGTACACATTTGGCAGCACGAATGAAAATAAACAAACTATTTAAATGAACCATTTTTGTTATTTTATCTTGATGAACAATAAACAGTTGTCGTGTGTTTACATACTTTTAGTTACTGAATGTCACATGTGTTATCGACTCCTTTACACCACACAAACTTGCTAAGTCAGCTGACCAAGCTGGCTAACAAGCTAATTTAACATAAATACGAGCCACATGACATGTTATTAAGCAGATACAACATGAGACAAGAACAATTTATACCAAATTTAGATTCAGCTTGACTCACTTTTTGTACGTTGTGAGATGAACTGCCGTGTAGGGGAACAACCGGAGACAAGAGGCGAGATTTCCTTTCCAAAATCCTCGAAGTCCCTCATTCTGGTAGATGAGAAGGAAACTTTGGCAGAAACCCCTCTTACAGTGAAAGGTGCCCACCTGACTTTTAATTTTTACCACCTCCAGAGGCGACGTGACAGTTTTACTGAAAAACCCGGCGAAACCGACGCACATAAAGCTTTGAGAACCGGTGAGTCTGTTGTCCTTTTGAACTGAGGCCATCACTGTTCAGCCTTTAGCCGGAGATGTGCGCTTCCTGCGATTATTTTCAATTTTTTTCGAGGGACAGGAAAGGTTTGTTTGTTTACACAGATTAGACATCTAAATATAGAGAGCGAAGCGGTATCCTTCTCCTGTCCTCGCCAGCGGTATTATGTGACAAACCACGTCACATGGAGCAGTGCTGGAGGTGAGCTGAGCTGAAGGGGACGTCCCAGTAACACTAGAGGACGCTCTTTGAGAAGCCTTCAAATCCACTGTCACACAGTCCAGTGCACTGTCCTTTGCCCAGTCGTGTCTTCAGATTTATAAACATTGGTGAAAGAAATGTTTACACCTTTTCTTTCACTAAAAGTAGACATGCTACAATATAAAAATACTCCCTTACAAGTAAAAGTCTTGCACACAAAGTACATATCATAATATAAAAGCCTTTTCTCAAATGTTAATGCAGTGTTACTTTAGATTACATCAACATAAAACAAAAAGGAATTAAATGGTAATTGTGGCATGTGTAAAAGGGAACCTGACTAATTTAGTACTCTTTGCCAACTGTTAAACTGGATGGAGATATTTTTCTTTGGGGTTGTGTGTCAGCCAGTGGCACAGGAGACATTGCACAGACAGAGGGAAGAATGAATTCTCGGAGAAATCAGCAAATTCTGGATGGCAATGTCTTGCAGTCATTCAAGAAAGTGACACTGAAAAGAGGCTGGTCTCAGCGACAATGATCAGAAGACCTCAAAGTCCACCATGACCAACTTCAGGAGACACAGTCTGAATCTTTTGAAATGGCCCTCACAGTCCTGTGACCTGAACATCCGTAGGTAGATCTTAAACATGCCGTGTGTGCAAAACAGTGTGTAAACATCTCAGATACTTGAAGTTATCAACAAGAAGAATGAATGAAAATTTCTACATCAAGAGCAAAAGACTCTTTGCCTCTACAAAAAGCATTTACAAGCTGTAATATCAAGTAAAATACAAATTTGTAGCACTAGTACTTCAGTGTTTGCATTTTTCTCATTTTAAGAAAAATATTGTACTTGCTCACTTGCTTCAGTGTATAGTCAGGAAATCTGGTGGCCAAGGGAGCACGACATAGTAATAGTGAGACTATCAACATCATATAAATAAATTGTGAAGGTCACAACAGCAGGTGGAACTGGGAGGAAGTGAAACTTGTGGTCAGTGCAGTCAGTCATATGTGCTTTTCAGTAAATAATAAACAGTGAACTGGTTGTAGTAGCTGAATTAAACCATTCCTTATTGTCAGCTGACTCCTGAACCTGAGGTCCCACTTTGGTACTGGAAGTATTTCAGGGATTAGTGGGGCTTCATTGTCTCCATAGGTGGCGCCATAGTCCCACTTATTGGCTTTATTTGATGGTGCTGCGGTGAAAGAATAGTAACTATAAGTACCAGCATATCCCACTCATGTAAAAGTAAGATTGTTATGTTTATGATAGTCTGGAGGCTGCATTTACTTGTATTTGTTTCATGCACAATGAAAAGGTTAATGTTTTTTTTTCTCTAAATTAAAAAAAATAATAACTTTAAAAGCTGACCTTTATTTAAACTGGATGTTCTCTTAAAAGTGAAAACTGTTTCCGTGACATTCATGGATAAAATGACAATATATTTATGCTACACGACAAAGTATCATGTGTATATTAGTCACTTCAGTATGCATGTGTACTACCAATCTAGTCTAGTCATTCAATGCTGGCTGACTGACAGCTATTTTACTTATGTTTAATTTATTTTCTATGCAAAGTCCTTGTGTCATATGCAGTGAAATTATGACACATTCTTGCACCAATCAGCTAAATTATTTTTCAATCATCCTGTGGAGAGGATAAATCAGGCTTGATTCACTGTATAACTGTATTTATCAGCGGGGATCTGTTGTCACTGTCTTGTTTCGTGCACCATGTTTGTTTTCTCCTTGTCTTGGCCTGCCAGGAGCGCCTCCCTCCCCTGCCGGGCTGACAACCTCAGATGCATGCGATGAGCCCACCTTCTGTCTGTGGCTGGACCACTTGGCTCCTCCACAAAGGCTTTCTGGAATAACAGAGCCAACCAGAGGAAATGACAGCCTGATCACAAGAAGTTCCCCTCACTCCCCCTCTAGCTGCCTACCGGGGGTGGAAAAGGGTGTGTCTGTATGTGTATGTGTTTGTGTGTGTGTGAATAGGATACTAACTTATTTGGGATTCTAGCTTTTTTTTTTTTTTCAAAAGTCAAGCTCAAATTTTGATGCAGAGGAGGTAATTGCAGTGATGGTAAAACAAGTGCAGAGCTAGTTACTGCTCTGTGAAATGTGTGGACACTGAGGTTGTATTTCATATTAGCTATTCAGGGTATCAAGCCACTAGTTTATGGTTCAGGGGTATTTGAATAAAGCAAATGAATACAATTTTGAGAGCCAAGGCGATAAGGCTGGCAAGAGGAGCTAGAGTCATTTAACAGAAGAATGTCACAGTAGGAATAAATTGTCTCCCCAGAATGATAAAAGAGCCCACTTTGAAAATTCTTTGATCTCACTGTCATATGTGTGTAGTTTGTAATACACAAGATAATGGGATGGGTTTCTTCAAAGATAAGTGGTGTGACGTGGACTCATGCTGCATCTTATCAATTAATGCTTCAGCAATCAAGCAGGACGCCACCAAGAATCTGCTGCCACTCTGTCTCCTTGTTGTCCTTCCTCTGCCCCTCACACTGCTGCTATAGAATACAGATAGAGCACTGCCTTCTTCCTGTATGTATATCCCCCTCCTGAATGAGCGCTTCCTCCATGAAGCAAAAGTAGTGCGGGAGCAGCCTGCATGCCTTTGTGTCTCAGGGACTGGCACGTAGCGGTAGGTGTAGGCTGGCTGAGGCATTGTCATTCTCTGGATGTCATGCGCAAGTCAACCCTTGATCTCCCACTTTGAAGTGCATTGCTGCAGGACCCGAGAGAGCACTCTGTGTGTCTGGTGCGAGCTCACAGTGGTCAACAGAGGGCGCCCGATACCAGAGAGGCTGCACGGAGGCTTGAGTTTCTGCCTCACAGACTGGTGCCAGGCGTACACACTGCTGCAATAAAATTCTCACCTCATTATCTCGAGACAGTCACATCACAGGCTTGTGTTGGCAGGGGAGGGGAAAAGGGAAGAAAGGGAAGGGATGGGATGGGGGATGGGGGAAGGGGAGCAAGGCCTGGGTGGGTGACACCAGAGTCTGTCTGTATGTGAGTGTCTTTTTTTTTTTTTTTCAAGGGTCGGAGGTGTATTGGTGAGAAAAATCAGGCATATGTAGGCCTACAATTCACTGTGACACCATTTCGACACCTCTCCCTACAAGGCTCAGGCCAAACTGCCGCACTCCCCGGCTCACTTAACAGGAATGGGAGACTTGTTATGCATAGAAGCCTCATTTTGGATTAATGGTTTCTATGATGTGTTAAACTGTGAAAGGTTGTCAGGGTTTGTTAGGAATAGTAAATGCAATTTTGCACCTCATTACTGGGAACAGTCTTTATTACAAACATTGAAGCCACTGTTATCTCAGCCCTGCAGCCCAGTAAATGTGTTAAAATACATTGTATAATGTAAAGCAAGCAGCAATAAATGTGTAGCCTTAAGGAATTAATTCGCGTAATAATTGTAAAAGTACTGATCCGTAAATTATTAGGTAATGTGGGATTAATATTCGTTTTCAGTGGAGTTCTGCGTCTGCTGTTGCTTTAAAAAAAAAAAGAAAAAAAGCTGTTTGGATTACTAAGAAAAACACACAAATCTGTTTTTTCTTTTTTTTTGTTTAATATGGAACTTGTACAAAAATATGCCACTGTTGATTTTTGGTAATTTCTATTTTCCTTGTAAAAACTTAACAAGGAATGATGCATTACCTATTTAGTCAGGATGTAGATGACCAGGAGGCCCATTGTCTGTGAGGATGCAGAGGAGAACTTCTGGCAGCTGGTGTCCCCTTATCTTCCCCTGTACAGCCAATAAATCAATATCAAATCTAAGGAACAGGAAGCCAGATGGCCTTCCCACAACCCACTAGGCCACAGCGCTCAGGGCCTCCTTGGCTACTGTACCACCGGTGCATGCAGCAGTCCTTTGAAGACATACACATTCAACAAGCAGCTCAATGAATGACTAAAGGGAACAAATAAGCTGTTACGACTCTGCTCAAATCAGTGTTTGTGTTTCCATCCACATCAAAGGCCCCGGTCTGTTTGATATGCAGCCCCCACACCTTGATCCGAGCCATGTACAGGTAGAGGGGAGGAGCAGTCCATTGAGAAGGAAGAGGGTCATGTGGTTGCTTCTCTCAGCCCTGGCTCGAGGGTAGTTGACCCAGACGAAGGGTCTGGTGGTGTCTCTTGTTCCCCAGGGAGCTATTGCTCCTTACACCCATCACTAGACACTTTATTTATTGGAGGGGGGGGGGATTACATGCTTTTAAAGAATATTTGCAGATATTTGGAATAGTACTTCCAAAATAGGATACGTATTGGATTTAAAGATTAAAATGAGTAGAATATTAACTGAGGTGAAGATAGCAGGAGGACAAGGTTGTGTAGTAACTGATGGCTGGCTCGGAGTAAGGTCAGTAAGGTCAGTTACCTAAATACATCCCGCCAGACTCATCTTGATTTCTGTGTAGGTCAGGGGTCGGGTTAAACAGTAGTTTGATTGAATGGCTGTTCACAGGCCAGTGTGAAATGCCGGCTCTATTGCAATGTGGGAGTGGTAAGGAGGGGGTTTCTCTGGCCTTTGTGTGGCCCACGGTCTTAGAGCACGGACCCATTGTTAGAGGCTGACCAGCCAGCCCCTCAGACTCTCCTTTGCCCTGCTTTGTCTCGAGCAGCGTGACCATTTCCTTCATCCAGGTCAGGGCAGGGTCATGACTTTGGACACCAGTCCTCCCTGTCTGTCTGCCTGGCCAGCATACTCATAAAAGTATGTAACACAGAGACAGATGCACTGTTGTCACATGTCAGTATCAAAGATGTAGCTGTGTTGAGGAACCTTTTTGAGTTAAGACAATGATCAAGCGTAATCCTAAATCATATTCACAGCATTAAACCAAAAACAATAGCTACACTAACACACCCAACATTAAATAAAATAAACTGATAAAGTGAGACTGACATGGTTCTGTTGCATGGGTAGACACTTACATTGATCTCCAGTGCACAAGTCAGATTATGATCAATATAATTTGCATGGTGGGAGAAATGTCACTTGTGCCTTTTGCGAGAGTGTAAAACACACTACCACAAGCTCAGAGCTGAGATAAACTCTTTACTACCCTGAAGTGTGCAAGTTATGCAACTGTGGAGGTTTTAGAAGAGTGGACAGCACCCTTCTTCTGTCCTGAGGCCGGACCTGCCTTATCATGGCCTGGCCATCATGGTGATAAGAAGAGGAAAGGCCAAAGGGCCATAAGGAACAGTGTACATGGTTCAGGTCAACAGTGTGAGGAGGCTGGACTCAAAGGGGAGGGAAGGCGGACAAGAATATTATCTGATAAGAATCACCAAGGTCTTTTGATCTGCGAAGGGCTGATCCTGGGCTACAGGGTGTCATGCTGGGCGGACGAGCAGAACGACACGGCAGGTACAAACAAGCGAGCCCTTGAAGATCATCTGGGGCTAAAGCATATTTACACAGGGAAGACTGGAAAGACTCTTCTGACTCACACACACAAGCATACAAGCTTGTTGTCCTCAAAATTTCACACTATAGCAGCATTCTTAACATGCTTAGCTATCATTTTTTAGTCAGAAAGCATGAGCAATGTCTCAGTTTCTGATAAAGTTAAGTGACCATCCAATTCCTGAATAATAATATAATAAAAAAACTATATTTGGCATTGGTATATCTTTGCCAATGTAAGCCAAATCAGACGACAAACTCAATATCCACAAATGACTTTGAGTCCACCGAAGAGAAGGTTGAATGTCACACAGTGGTCTGGTGGGTTTTGACTCATAAGTCACTGATTAAAAGCCGTCATGTGGTGACCAGACAGCACCTGGGGCTGTAGTGCAAGCTGTGGCCTGAACCAAATGCCTCGCTGTCTCGCCCAGGGCAAGATGGAGGAGGGATTTTTCTGCCTGGGGTGGCCAGTGGAGGGGGGGGGGGGGGTTAGCAAGCTGCTGCAAAGTTTAAGTGTCCCTTAGCAACAGTTAAAAACAAAAGAACAGATACATATGTACTTGTAGTTAAAGTCTGTCTCTTATTAACAGAACAACACCCAGCGAGGTGTCGTACTTGAAAGCTAAAAGACAAGTTTTTAATTGTCAATACATTTTGTAAAAAGAGCATAACTATTGCCTGTTTAGTCAAATATAGCTTATTCCTCTGTGCCAGACACCTCCATTGTTGTCCATTGAATGAATGACATGTTCCCTCATTACGATAAATATGGGCACTGTAGTTTATCTTGAGGTGATCCCTCCCACATTATTTTGCTACTGTAAATACTCGCTACAGCACCAAATGTGCATTAATCCACAGATGAAAATAATCCCAAACGAATGCACTATTTTTACACCTGTTTGAGTAAAAGCTGCTAAACAATTATAGTGGACAGTTGCGTTAGGGGATGGTTTAGCTGTAGGAAAGCACATATTTGTGATCCATTTTTAAAGATTCACATCTTCAGTAAAAACAAATGGGCTTGGAGCTGAGAGCCACAGAAAGTGTGAATGAGAACGTTTTGAGAGATGGACGGTGGGTTTAGTCTCTCCTCTGGGTTTGCTGAAAATAACAAAAATGCAGAATACTGTCAGCCTTATCCTCTGATGAAGTTATTTTCAGATAATCAGCTGATACCGCAACAAAGCCACAGAGCTCTGTTTTTAGGTTTTTATTTTTAGTGTGGGCCAACTAGAGCGGTGTCCTCCTAAATTTAGACAAACTTTCACCTCATGTCTGAAAAATAAGGATTATGATCTTTTAAATTTGTCTTTGGTTCACATCAAGCCAAGACAATGACAACAAAGTATCAGCAACCTGTTACATCCACGCTCCAATTAAAAGAATTAAGATGTAAGAGGCCTTCATTATCAGTTCTCTCTGAAGCACATCAAAGGCTGCGGTGTAGTGAGAGTGCAGCTGCCCTGATGGTGTGAGTTTCTCCTCTCTCACTCCAGAGGAACTTGTTTGTGTTGAGGATGTTTACTGATCCCAGGAAAGACAAACAGCCTCTTTCTTGTTTGTAGGTACCGCAACTCAAACACAGAGCTGTGTGTGTGTGTGTGTGTGTGTGCGAGAGAGAGAGAGAGAGAGAGAGAGAGAGAGAGAGCGAGGCAGAGCTTCAGGATGTATTGTATTGTTAGGTCACTGTTTATCTTGTCTCTGTCTTTTCACTCCACTTCCAAGTTTCCCATCAGACCCCGACCAAATTCAATGTTGCGAAATACAATTGGCCAAAAAAATATATATATATATGAGTAATGATAAATAAAAACACACCAAAAGGCAGTTACAAACACCAAATGTGAAATATCTGAAACCTGCATATAGTAATTAGGATTTCTTATTATGATAAGTGATGCTTTTAAATACTTAATTCTAATTATATTAGTAATAAACTTATTCATAACTCTGTCATGTGTGATCGACAGAAAAAGCAAACATTAAACTGTAGGATAGCTATATTTATGTATCCAACAATTTCTAAAAGAGATTGAGTTTTAATACTTCACCTGAACACATGGTGTCACTCTTTCTCATCTATGCTGATAGTCACTGGAGAAACCTCAAACCTCTCCCCAGCTGTTTGTTACCACATGGATCACACACCTTCATGCTGTCAACTTGTTGTAAACAATGTTTTTGGCATAACTGCAGTACAGTTCTCCAGACTCTTTAGGCCTGTGGTTAAATGTTGTTGTTACAACCTGTTTTAAAATGGTTAGAAAGAAGAATCAGAGTGGTGTACATTATGCTAATGTTTTGTGTTTTTTTTAATTGCAGATGTTGCATGTTGTACATTTGGCAAAGCCTAAATTTTGGATTATATAAATAAATTGATTTGTCTTGTTTTGAGTCTTATTCCTATTATCTTGTTGTAAAAATACATTTTTACTTATTTGTTTTTTATTTTAGTTTGGACTATGATAGCAAATGAATATGTCCACTCTCCTTTTATTTAAGCTGAAGACAAGGTAAAAGTCTGGGTTAAGCCACTTGTTCACTGAAATGATGACACTTCTCAATCAATCCCATAATTCATGTAATGCTAAGATGATGAGTAGCCTCACTTCCTGGCTGTCTGAAATACAGACCAATTGATGTTTGTATTGTCACCATGGAGTGTCTCATTCTGTGAGCTTGTATCAGCAAATGTCACTTTGTATTGTGGTTTCCTACCACAGATATAAATCCTGGGGGTAACAGGCTTTCACAGAGGTTTTATGGCACAGAGACTTCCCTTCCATTCTGCAGGGGGTATGGAGCTTTACGCCGTGTGTTCATGTGTCGCAGCCCTTTTAACTGGCACAGTACCAAAACTAGTATTGCAGTATTTCTCTATCCAGCATCCACGTCACATCACAGTTTCCAGCATCTCAAATATGAGCATTGCTGTGTTGTAAACTCATTGTAAAGTAAATATGTTTGGGTTTTAGGCAAAACACGTTATTTTAAGACGTCGGCTTTGGTTCTGGGAAACTGTGATTGCTATTTTTACTCTTCCTAACATGTTTTAGACATTTTTTACAATAATTGTTTAAATAATTAAAAATAATTGATTGATAATTAAAATAATTGTTGCTTGAATCACTAAAAGAGTGACAAATTAGATGGACAAAGACAACACTTATCACAACACAGCCACAGATGTGTAACAATATACAGTCTGAATATACAGTGGTGTATGTTGTGGATATATAATATTGGTGCATTTTGTCTTACATGTTTGTGCTCACTTCCTTGCTGATTACAGATCCATGCAATCTTAATGCTATGTAACATGTCAAACACAAGTTTAAATGCTGTACTACACTGCCATAAAGTCATTACAAATGCCCTTGTGAACTTTCTACAATCAGAAGAGTAAAAATAAAAAAATATTAGCCACATTATCCTCACAGCGCTCAAAGTAAAAGCAGTTACTATGCAGAATACATTTACATAGTGTTATTGAATAAATGCGGTGCAGTGAGAGGTAGCCTCTGAAATGTAATAGAGTAGAAGTAGCAGAAAATTGACAAGACTGCATTATCAAGCCAGGGCCCCAGATCTGCAGGTTTACTCCATATCATTTCAGTCTACATTATTTGATTCATTGCAAACTTGTCTGAAATTTGTTTCACAGAAGTGGAATGTCAACTATGATATCTTGTAGATTTGTCTTCAGGAGGGACAGAAATCCAATTTCCAGACATTATGTGCTTTAGTTTATGTTGTGCTCCTTTGATGTAAAGTTGTGTTTTATCAAATTGCTTTAACTTTTTCTTGGTCAAGTACAATAAGGCTACAATCAACAATCAACAATCATGTTCATTATCAATTATTTTCACCCAAGTTAATATATTCAAACTGCCCTTACTGTCTGACCAGCAGTCAAACATACAGATAAGGTGTTGAGTTTACTATCATGGTAAAATGGGAAACTAGAAGCTGGTACCAGCGAATTATTGGCAATTTTATTTGAAAAGTTACTAAGACTATTAATCATTTACCAATTAATTTCGTGCTAATCAACTAATTATTCCTGCTCTGTTTGTACAGTGGGGGACAAAAGGGGCCCAGCAACATATTTTTGGGGCCCTCGAGGAAATCTATCTGGCCATGAAAATGGAAATACTCAAGTAAGGTAGACTCAAGCACAGTACTTGAGTAAATATACTTAGTTACTTTCCACCACTTACTTTTTGTTGTATAACATTTTGAAAACATTTTGTTCTAAAAAAAAATATTCCATTACAACCTAAATACCTACATATACACCCATTTACTTAAGTAAATTATCTGAATACTACTTCCACCACTGAAGAGACTGTAGGTGAACTAAACAGAAAACATGTCACAAAATATTAGATCTGATCTCTTTAAATGGGTTATTCTGATTCTTATTTAAAGCTTATGTTTCATTGCAGTTCTCTTCTGAATCACAGAGAAGACAACTCTGCATTATGGAGACAGTACTGTGCTGTAGCACAGCAGTGCAGTGCAGTGCAGTGTGTACACCTGCATGGACTTCTTCCTGTGCTGCGGGACGTCTTCTGGCTCGCAAGCACGTCTGCTCGAAACTGGGAGAGTCGCCCAGTCTCCGCCTGTAGGTTGAACTCCACCTGGATCACCGGGCTGCGATTATTCAACAACAGCAATGAGGTAAAAAAAAAAAAAAAAAACATGTTGGAAACCCTCGGCGGTGTAGCAAGGTGCTGGTCAGCGTCTGTGCTGTTTTAAAATCGTGTTTCACAGAGTTTTACAGCGGTTTCTTTGTTTTAGCCATCGGTTAGCTGCTTCCGGAAAACAACCTTCACACAGGTAAGGCGAGTTTCGGTCTCGACTTGAGCAAATTGTGTGGCTTTATGTAAACAAACATGGCAGATAGCCGCCTCAGACTTTCAGCTTTGTACCAAGCCCGTGTTTAATGGTGAAATGTCTTTGTATGAGAGGAGAAAAGTGAGTTTCCGAGCTTAAGGTGTGTAGCATTTAGCGCTTTTTCCGCAGGTTATGTATGTGCTGAAGGTGAAACCCGTGTCCGTCCTGCTCTGACTTTACCTGCTACATCAACCACGATCCTGTCGGTCCGATACCGATGAAGCCCAACTTTTATGACCTCTTCTGTCATATGGATCTGTCACATAGGTGTAGTGATTAGGATAAAACCAACAGCGATGGGTTGACGTGGTGGGGGGTGGGGGGTGAGGGAGCGGGCGGGCAGTGAGTTATTTATGGTCCCCGTGACAACACACTAGTGGTGGAAGAAATACTGATCTTTTACTAAAGCGAAAGTAGTAATAAGCAACCACAATGAAAAATAAGATACTCCATTACAAGTCAAAGTCCTGCATGCAAAATCTTACTCAAGTCATTGGTACAGGAGTACTGGCAGAAAAAAGTAGTGAAGGTATCAAATGTAAAAGTATTAATTATGCAAAATGGCTCTTTTTATGGCATTGTATATTATTGTACTGTTAATGATTCATTGATGTGTACATGTAATGAGCATTTTAATGTTGTGAAGGCAGAGCTAATTTTAACAACCGTATGCGCTGGCGGGTAGTTTAAACTATAACAATGCATATTTTATCAACAGATTGTATGTTTTACATACAATGTACTGGACTAAAAAGTACAATATTTCTTCATGAATGCAGTTGAGTAGAAGTATAAAATTGCTTTAAATAATACTTAAAATACAAGTACCTCAATTTAACTACTCTTCTTGAGTAAATGTACTTAGTTACATTCCACTATTTCCTCTACATTAATTCTGTTCAATGCTTCTTTATTCTTGTACTCCACCACATCTGAGGGTAAAATATTAGCCTATACTTTTTATTCTACTAGTTATTTGACTGTTGCAGTTATTTGTTACTTTGCTGATAAAGATTTTACATACAAAATACATGATAACTGTATAAAATATGATGCATCCTGGGCTGTAACTTATGATTATTTTCATCTGTCAATTATTTTCTCTATCAATTGATCCATTCTCCACTGGTAACCATCACATGTGTGATGTTTCTGATTAACCTTGAGTAATATTTCAGTCAAGTAACAGTACTTCAGTTTGAGCATAATATTGTTGTATTTATGTCACTTTTGAAATAGCTGTTTCAAATACCCAGACAACAGAGGAAACACTTATTGTTGAATTCTTGGGAACTGAAGGAGCACCGAGAAAGTTGAATGAGATCTGGATCCCACAACTGTCATACTTGATCTTTATCTTTGAGGAAAATCAATCATCAGCTGAGTATTTGTATCTGTATTTTTGTATAATTCCTTGCGCTGTGAGAAAATGAGCAGAGGGCTTTGTTTATGACTGTAGCCTTCTGCCCTTTATGCGCAATACAATAGCGATATCCTAAGTGAAAGCCATGGGCGGTGTTTGTTAGGCATGTGCAGTCTGGCTGCTGTACAGTGGGAGGCAAAGGAGCCCTGTCAACATAAGATTAACCACCTCCATGTGTGACTTGTTCATGAGACACTGGTACAGCAATACACGTGAGTCTGTTGTGAGGCTGAGAATCCAGCTGGTTTGGTTGTGTTAATTTACAAAACTCTTTGGGGAATGATTGTTTTATCGTCAATCAGATGGTTTCTGTTGTTGGAGTTGTTTTTTTCCCTGCATATAGATACACAATGCAAATATTAGTCATCATATTTAAAGCAGGGGACTTTGCATGTTGTTGCTATAGCAACAGCCAATGCTTGTTACATAATTTCAATAATTTAGTTCAAAATAGATAAATAGATGGCATTTAGTTAATTTAGTTATAAATGAAATATTATGTTAAATTTAAGAGAGAAAATATCCATGCAGCTCCAGTGATAAGAAAACATGATAAAAGCGTAATCTTGGACGTGTTAGAGATTTCCACTCGATGAACTCATACTCAGACACTGATGAGTAAAGTCATTCACCTCTGGCTAGGAATTTGGTTCATTTTCCATTTCCTGTGCAGTATTTATGTGTAATCTCTATTAGTGATGCCAGACACCGGTGTAAGGTAGAGGGTAGACATGACACACCTCCTGTCTCATGGACTGGGGAGATTATTTGTCTAATGTGGCCTCACCTGTGTTCACTGAGGGAGTGGCAGCACATGTGACTCACTCATATCAACCATCGGTGCGAATCACTCGGCTCAGCTTTGATGGAACGCCACCATGGGTAATCCTCTGGAGATTGGAGGACACTGTAGGGCCACAGACATTTCTCCCAAAAGCTTAGTCTGTCACATGATTACAAGGCATTTCCACTTGGAAAAGGCATTCCCTCACCGAGCCTGGTTGTAATGAACTTTGGTTGGCTCTAAACCTGTAAAAAAAAAACACATTTCACCCCATCTATTGCAAAACTGTCTCATTGTGCTAGTTTCATAAACATAGACTTTAACTCTTTTCAGAAATGTTGTTTGAGGTGTGGGAGTTTGGGAAATATTTTTCTTCCTCTAGTGTAGGATTAGTATTAATCTATATCTGTACTTGTTATGTAGTCAGAAGATAATAAAAAATGTCCCATAGCCCAAGGTTATGTCTTTAGGTTGCCTGTTTTAGCTGCAGCTAACAATTATTTTCATTATCGAACTGCCAGTCCATTTCTTTATTCATTGATTTTGGCTGGTCCAAAACCTAGAGATGAGAAATGATCAAGCAACTGTTAAGGAATGTTTGGCTGTTTTTCTTGATAAATAAAATTAATCAATTAAAACAATTGCACATTAGTTTTCTGTTCATCGACTAATTGTTTCATCTCTTTATTAAGTCCAGGCAAGATTTCATGTACAGTGTCAGAAAATTATAATTTCCCAAAGCAAGAAGGTGACGACTTCAAAATGATTGTTGTCAGTCAAAAACCCAAATATACTCACTTTACAGTGATATAAAGCAGAGAAAAGCAGCAAGGCTTGCATTTTAAAAACTGTCAGTAGTGAGTAATTGATACAGTGACAAATCAATCAACCGATTAATTGTTTCTGTGCTACACTTTTTTACATTGTGCTGTACCATTTTGACTAATCGCTGTTTCACATGGAGGATTCCAAGAAAGATGAGCACCTTTATTGATTTTGTGCTGCATCCTTGAGAAACATAGCGATGTACTGCTGTGTTAGTGTGGTTATAGTGGGCATTAATAGACAGCTTCAGAGCCAGCTGCCTTTGGAAAGACTGTGTTCAGCTGTGACTTCCAGAAAGCAAATAGTACACCTAAGCGATAAAGAAGGAATTTGATGGGAGTGAAGGTGCGAGTGTTTTAATGACAAGAGAACCAGCTGTGCTCTTTTGCATTAGAGCAGCACAGTGTATTCAATGTAAGTGTGTATCTCTGGTTTCTCATTCGTGCACAAGGTCGTGTAGTTTCTAAATAAATGGAGCACAGCCTGGTTTCTACTGTGCTTCTCTCCCTATGCTACAGGATCCATGACCCCTATCCATTACAGGAGGAGGTATCACTTGCACAAAGTAAAGACAAAGAGAGAAAGAGGGCCTGTAAGACCTCAGCCAGACTGCATGTATGTGGAAAGATTTGTGTGCACACATATTTGTAATCAGGTTGTGTGTTTGCAATCAGTCATTCAGCTACTGAGAGTACTTTACCTGTGGTAGTGCAACATCAGCAGTCTAAGTCCCCACCCCCAAGCGTGCGTACACACACACACACACACACACACACACACACACACACACACACACACACACACACACACACACAGCCATTGACAGAGGCCTTTTCTCTCACTCTGCCTAGTTACACCAATTCCCCTCTGCATTCCTCACACCGGTGCAGTCAGAGCTCATACACATCCACACTCATGCACACAAATATGTGTCCACACATACGCACACCCCCACACACACACACACACACACACACACACATTATTCTGACGGTGTGCTGCTGGAGAGGCAGGGCTCTGGTTTCATTCGGGCTTCAGGCAGCTGCTAGGCTAGAGTCTTGTGTTTGCGTGTGGTGGCTACTGGGCGCTTGACAACAAAGATATCATCTCGGGTGAGTCGCTCCAAGGTAATCACACTGAAGATAAAGCAGTCCTTTTGTGCCTGAAATCTGGACTGGGGTCACAAAGGGAAGGAAACTGAAGGTATTGAGTTCATTGTGGTGGCTTATTTAGTCTTTTTCACATGTGGTACTGTGCAAGTGAAAAGTTTTCTATACTCCTCTGTATATTTAGGATGAAGTCATAGCTCTTAAGGTGGTATTTGGAGGTGCTTGGTGCTTTTCTGTCCCACTGTAGCCCCTCAGACAGCATGAAGTGATGCCTGTCAAAGTGTTTAGGTCAAAAGTCCTTGCATATGTTGTAAAAAAGCTATTTATTGCAACTTAATGAGATTTTCATTTAACCATTTTGAACAGTAAATGAATGTTCACCCTTTTCATTCCATTAAAAATATGCTGTGGTCTCTTTGAAGCCCTCTAACCCTACTTCCAGTAGATGAAGTCAGTCTTGAAGGTGGATTTCATGAGATCAAACTCAGTGTATTTGGTGTGATTCATGAAATGCCACTTTATTTGTTAATGTTGTGGAGTAAGCAGCCAAAAGTTTCACCAAAGAATGCTGTTGCTAATCAGTACTCTCCTTATGAGAGGGGAATTAAAGGAGATTAAGTGCGGCACAAAGGGATGGAGACCGCTGCTGATTGGGTGCAAGGGGTCATTAGTGATGGGGGTTGCATTTCTGCCCAGTTCATTCAAAATTCGTACTCTCGTGTAGTGCCATGCCTTTGTTCCCTCCTATTAGCAGGGGTTTGACTTTAGTCCGGTTCTCCTGCCTCATTTCACAGAGTTTAGCCCTTTCTGTGTGAGAACGGTGACTTTTAGTTGAGATGAGAATTCCCTTTGTCCCTCAGGAAACTCGCTGAGAGGAAGCAGCTGCGGCTTGCTGCCATATTGCTGCTGCTCTGTGGATTTGTCATTTCCTGTGGAGCTGGCCAGTATGAGTAGAAATAGTTCAACTTCTGCAGTAGACCTTACTGTGTTTCTCTTTCTCAACAGAAAATCAAAATGAAGTCGAGGAGATACCTTTGTTGACTCCGGATCATTGTTTCACTTTCACCATTTGAATGGATTCAGCTTTGGACATGCAGACATAGACTTACGAAGTATACTGGACACATTTTCTGAGGAGATAAGAGGACACAGATCTGAGGTTTGGACTGAGCTCCCTCAGCCAATGGCTACATTAGAAACCAAAGCGACCGGCAGCAGCAGCACTCCAGGTCTCTCATGGGCGCGGGTATGTAAGGAGTGTGGCCAGCAGCACGAGAGCCAGGACAGTCACCTGTACGAGTACCAGGACGAGGTGGACGATGAGCTGGTTTGCCACATCTGTCTGCAGCCCCTGCTCAGACCTATGGACACCCCTTGTGGCCACACTTACTGCTTTCATTGTCTGAGCAACTTCTTGAAAGAGCAGGACTTCTGCCCTGTGGACCGCCAGCGGCTGCAGTTACATCAGTGTCGTCCCTCCAGCCTGCTGGTCAGGAACCTGCTGGACAAGCTGACTGTGATGTGCCCTCACTCTGAAGAGTGCCAGCAGCAGATGCAGCGCTGTGAGCTGCAGCCTCACCTGCACAACAGGTAAAGATCTGGGGGGTGGGGTTGTTAACAGGTCATTACAGCAGTTTCAGTGGATATTGTTGGACTTTAACGGGTTAAAATGATTTGACACAAATGGCAAAACCACACATATCAGCACTTTTCACTATCAACATACTCTTTCACCCAGAATATAAAGACAATGCATGGATGATGTAAGAGAGGGGGAGACAATCCTGGATTACATCAATATGTCAAGAGGTACTGGGAAGTTTTTAGCAAGGATTCAAGGAATTAGAGGCACAGGTTCAGGGGAATACCAAGGCATATAAATCTTATCAGGGAAAACCTGTGAATACATCATCGTATACTATAGTACCAGGTGGTTGGCATATCAACAAAGCAGCGAGTACAGGATAATAATTTGTAGCTACAGTAGATAATGCTCTATAAACAAAACCTCACACCTGACAATGACAGTTACTTTCACTGTTGAATTACATTACTGAAGATCCAGTGTGTTTAATGTTATGTTGATGTTTGTCTCTGTCGCTCTCTTTAAAAGGTCATTAAAGGAACAGGTAGAAAGATCAGGAAATATTATTTGATAAATATTATTTGCTTTCTTGCCATGTTAGATGGAAAGATTGATAGCACTTTCGTCACTTTTGCCAGATGCCAGATAGCTTAGCTTAGCTTAGCTTAGCTTAGCTTAGCTTAGCTTAGCTTAGCTTAGCTTAGCATAAAGACTGAAAGTAAGGGGAAACAGCTAGCCTGGCTTTGTTCAAACGTAACAAAATCGTAGTTTCGGGGCCTCTAAAGTTTGTTGACTCCTTACAAAATTGAAGTGTAAAACTGAGTCGTTATTTTTTGTATGAATTAAACAAACAAGACGTAACATGCTAATTAACTTGAGAGATGCCGCCAGGTTAACTGTATCCCCGTGTTTCCAGTCTTTGTGCTAATCTAACAATATCACACAGCAAAAAAAGCAAAGACACGTATTTCCCAGAATTTCTTTCATTTCTTAAAGTAAAGTGGATTTGTTAAAGTATATTGTGAATTGTATCAAATATCTGCTATCCACACACGTACTGCATGCACATATCTCCACTTGAAGATAAACATAATATCTTATTTTTATCAAGTCATGACAAAAGAATTCTGACTGCTTCTCAGAAATGTAAAATTACTGTCACTAGCCTTGTTTGTTTGTTTGTTATTCCTGGTAGCGGAGGTCAGTCGTCTTGTTTCTCACATGGCCAGTGTGGTGCTTATCATCCCAGCCATTACGCAGTCAGTTGTGGGTGGCAGATTGTCATGCTGCAGCCTCTCTGTGCAAACAATGAGGAGGCAAAGTTCAGGCATGAGGAGCAAGCAGCAGTCCCAGCACTGTGACTGACTTAATCAGACTCAACCTGTCTCACCCAGACACCCTGCAATGCAGTGAAATTGTCTATTCATCTGCATAGTGCTTCTCTTTTAAATTTTGTGCAAAAAGACACTCTTTCTCTCTTTCTGTCTCCTCTTTCCCCTCAAAAAACACATAGTATTTATTTTCTTTCTCCCTTTTTCTGTGGCCATCCATTCCTGCCACTCCTACTAACCAGAAACATTCAAGATCATCCCTTTTCCATTATAAAGATGGATATTCACATGTGTTGTTTCTAAAAGGAAAGAAAATGTCAACCATCACCCATGTCTTTCCACAGATGTCCTGTTTTTAGAAGACTAAGGGAGGAAGCAGAGAAGAGGAAGAGGCCCTCGTGGAATGAGTTAAAAGGACGTAAGGGTGACGGGGAGTCGTCTGGTGATGCCAAACATTCAGCAACTCTGTCTCGAAATCCCACCCGCGATCAGCCCGAGCCTGGTCTGATTAATCCTGCCTATGAGGAAAGTGAGGACGGTATGAAGTCATCTTTATCTTTTAGAACAGCCATCATTATAACAGTGACCCAGTCCCCCATGTCTGTGTTTAGTGCAATCGTGATAATTAGAGTGGCCACTGCTTAGGAAATGACCACTTCTTAGGAAAAGATTTTCAATAGGACGCTGGCGATACTGTGTTGCAGTGACAGGGAACAATGTTTATAGAAGCTCTCAGATGTAACGGAAATAGTTTCCCCACCAGGTTGATTGCAGAAAACCTAAATCCTCATGCCCGTCCCCTTCAGTGGGGGCGGTTGTCAGAGCACACAGACGGGAATTGCTGATGTTTTTAGCCTCAAGGTTTTGATTCTGAGTCTGTCACAGGTGAATCATCAGCCTTGCTGTAGAGACATGTACCAGCTCACAGACTTTTTTTTTCCAACCTGAACCAGACTCATCACAAAGAAAAACCTTTAAAGCCCCTTAAAAGCCAGTTCCACGGACCAAAGTCCACTTAAACATAGTTTCCAGGCAACTGGCAAACGGTTTCCCCGGAGAAGTTTGCTTTGTTGTCAATATCTTATCTATTTCAGTCAAATTACTGCTGTATGCTCTTAAAATCAGTAAAGACCTAAGTGAAATGAGCTTATACTTTTAGATTTAATCATGTCATATATGTACTGATTGTTGTTTTTTTTCCAAATGTCAGCATGTTGACTCATCCAGGTTATTCTATCTCTGCAGTCGGATCAATTCATGCCTTTGTGACGCTGGTGGGACGAAAAAGATTGGCAGCACTGCTGAGGAGTTAGCTGTAGCGTGTAAATACTTGTATGGTCTGTGTGTACGCACAGACCAGCTCCAAGGCTGAGATACTCTCTGTAGTTCAGTCTGCTGAAACGCTCGCTATCTTACTGTGATGATAACACGCTGAGGTCAACTCTGTTTCACTGTTTCCTGTCTATGTTACCGTTCGGTGTGAAATGTGTAAACAAACGTCACCTCAAAAGCAGGTTATTGGTTCACAAACTACATTGTGTAATTTCATGCATGTCTCTACATGGAGAGATATACTCCAGAATCTTGCTCAGTAAAGTGGGAGTTAGATGAGAGGATCAGTATTTATCTCTGTGCCTTCAGTAAAGAGATTGGTACAAGATGTGCTCTATTTATGTCAACTTGGAAAATGTCAGAGTATTCCTGTAACTTCCTTTATGCACTCCATGGTTTCCTATGAGGTCCTTTTTTACTTTTACTGTGAGGGATATTACTATTACATAAATGTTGTTCTGCCATTTTAAAGGATAATTCCAGTTAGTTACAATGTGTGTCATATTTCCATAGCTCCGGCTGTCACTTCTGCAGGTTGTAGTAACATTGTTAAGTAACTGCTGAGATCTGGGAACATGGCGATGTCACTATAAGAAAGTCTAATGTGGTCAAATGATCCAAACCACTTTATTTGGTTGGTCAAAGCAAACGTGAGGGCACTTGAAATAATCCCTCACTGCACAGGAAAACTGTGTGCATGCATGACAGTAAGTATGGGAGGATTCGTTTGAATCAGGATGTTTACAAAGAACAATTTGGGCAAAGATTTTACCCTTTTCCTGTGTTTCCTCTTCCATATAAGTTTATCTAACCTGGGAGTTTCTGGAGTCATGTCATGAAAGGAGAAGCAGAGAAAACCATTTGAAAATGCTGACGTGGGGCTTTCAGTTATATCTGTACACCATAAAACATTTTTGAAAGAAATTTTTAAAACTGTATTATTAATATTTCCACTGATTTACAGGTATAATTAGATTTTCAATGAAAAAGAAATACAAATGCAAGTTGGGATTAAATCGCTTCATGTGTAAATTGACTGTATGTCTCACATTTTTCTTCTTTTTTTGTGTATAAATAGTAAAGGAATATTATTACAGCCATGAACAATCAATATTTGGATTGATTGTGCCAATGTCATTTTTCTTGTATTTTGGGTTCCAATGCCAATACTTTGTTAAACTGAGAAAATGTTATGTCAGACTTGTAGCTAGAGAGATTAAACCTGTTTAATATCCTGGATGCTTATGTTTGTTGCCACTGTTGGACTTCTTTTCAGTGATGTTACCACATTCCCAGATTTCAGCTCATCAGTTTGAAGGGTACAACGTAATAACTGCTGGTTGGAATAATGACAAAAAGGAGGAAAATAAGACCCAAGTTGTAGTAGACCAGGAAAATGTCTTATTTTTTGGCTAGCACACTGATCTTCAAACTGTATTATCATGTGTTAATCAAGGGCAACAGAGCTGTGAAATGTGGAAAATTTGCTTCATGAAAGATGGAAATGCAGCCATATTTATTCCACCTGGTTCTCTGTTTCTCTTCCCTCCAGACAACACACCTCTGCGGTCTAGTCTGGTGGCCGAGGCCAACATGGTGGAGCTGTTCAGAGAGCCGGAGGAGGAGCTGGGCTTTCGCATCGTGGGGGGGAAAGACACACCTCTGGGGAACATCGTCATCCAGGAGATTGTGCGGGACTCGCTAGCAGCTCGTGATGGCAGACTGGCCCCTGGGGATCACATCTTAGAGGTGTGAAAGACTCATAAACCAAATGAGGGAGATGCTGAGATAACATAGCCCATCACGTCAAGTATTCATCTCCTCCTCAGCATAGGAATTCAAACGTGTTCTGGTAGTGTGACACAGTTCAAATCAACATATTTCTGCATAAACACCTTGTCAGTGCGTTCTCATGGCATTGTAAACACCATGTTTTTTAGCAGGGAATGGGAAAGTAGATATTCAAGATAAACAAGTTTTAGCTCCATGGTAACGAGGAGTGGTTTGTACTGCCGGGAACAAACGCGTAAACGACTTCACCTGGTTGCTTTCACTGATTGACTTCCCGCCTTTCTGTGTAAGAGAGTCAATGTTCAAACATGAAGTGGACTAAAATTGAATTTTGTTATTTTTGAAAGGGTTATGTAACCAGAGTTATTATGAAACTATGTCATGTGTTTTCTTGAAGTGGTGATAACTTATTTTGCCATTTAAGGCTGCAACGGTTACTGTATTTTGAGTTTTGATTAACCTGCCGATTACTTTGTCAGTCAGACCTAGAAAAGCAGCTTTGACAGTCTCTTCATCTAAACATAGGACACAAGCTGACCAGTATTTGTTATGTTCTGATCATTGTAGTGCATGAACCAGGCAAAGAAAGTTAGTTACAGTATAAAAGTGAGCTGTCACAAATTTAAACAGAATTAAAAGTCAACTTTAGACTTCCACTCTTTGGCTGACAGTAACACAGTTATCTTCCAGGAAAAACACCATAATTAATTAAATTCACTTTTCTGCTTGATAAAAAAAAAGTTTCACTGACTGTGTTGTTACTGTTTCTCTCTGTGATGTTGTGTATCCAAGGTGAATGACGTCAGCTTGGCTTCAGTCCCCCACGCCCGGGCTGTTGCTGTGCTGCTGCAGCCTTCCCTCCTCAGACTCACCGTGATGCAGGAGAAAGGTTTCAAATCAAGGGATCCACGGGCTGATCATCACCCCTCATCTTCCATCATATCACACAATCCCCACGGCAACGCTACCTCCAATCACAACCCCGGCACAGTCCTCCAGGTGATGCTGATGAAGAGTCAGCGCACCGAACCGCTCGGCATCAAACTCATCCGTAAGTCGGATGAGAGCGGGGTTTTCATCCTGGACTTGCTGTCGGGCGGTTTGGCAGCCAAAGACGGAAAACTGAAGAACAATGACAAAGTGTTGGCCATTAATGGACATGACCTGAGGCATGGTACACCTGAGAGCGCTGCCCAGATCATACAGGTATATTTAATATATATTATTAACTCTCTGCATTATCAGTGACTATTCTTTAAAACATGCCATAACTTTGAAGATTGATTTCATTCTTTCTACGCTGCCATTGTTTTGAGTTCATTTTTGTATATTGAACATTTGTGTAATAATGTGATTGTGAGAATGGACTCATCTGTTCTGAGCTATGCTCTGAGAAAATCAACCCAAGAGCAAACAACACACCAACAGGGGACACTACGAAATGAATCATCTGAATTATGAAGTTGAATCATTAAAACAATAGCTTTTCAGCTGGCAGTTCTTATTGATTGTTAGTTTGTATGCATCTGCTGTTCCGGTTTCCCACAAGCATTTGAATGCAGCACCAAGGAAGACTTACAGAACAACCACTGCTTCCAATTACCGTGCAATGATGTAGCATTAACAAAACAAACCTGAAAGCCTTGAGCCTCGCTAGCTCGTAAGCCGCAGCGCTCATTACACCACACAATGTGAAAGTGATTAATAAAAGCAAACATGATAGTCTTATAAGTAGTTTTGCTACTAATGTGACAAATTTAACAGGATTTAAACCTAAAGAGCCTGAATTTACTCCATCACTGGTAATATGCCGGTCATGAGAGCTTTAGGTCTGATAGTGGCAGTCAAGGGAAAGGTCCGGGGTCACAAAATTCCCATAAAAAGAATCTTGAGGGGACTTTGAATATTCATATAAAATGTCATGGCTTAGTGGATGGTTCTTGTCCAGATATCCTGCTCTAAAGGAAAAGTGACAGATGGGCCAAATATTACCATAGACTCCACTGCTGGCAGAGTAAAAATAAAGTTGTCTAAGTGCATTAAATGTGATGGATTAGTCGAGCAAGTTTTGGGTCTCTGCGAGTTGAATTCCATCCAGGAATTACTCTGAACCAAGGTGCTGCCAGAAGGTAGCAAATCAGTCTAAAGCGGAATATCTATGGCATGAGAAATGGTGTTGTATATGTATTTCCTGTGGAATTAATTGCTTTTCTGCAATTAGGCCAGTGAGGTGCGTGTGAACTTCGTGGTGATGAGACCTTCAGAGTCTCAGGAGGAAGGAGGAAGCAGCAGAGAGGGACAACACAACAGAGCAGCCAGGAGGGCGCCTGAGCCACAGTACTTCAGACGCCAGTCCACCTACATGAAGGTAACGCAGAACATTTCCTAACAAATGAATGCTCAGACTAAAAGAGATTGCTCCTGACCTCCTTTTTTATAGAAAACATCTATAAATCCACCTTAATTTTTGCCCTGGACAGCTGTTGACAGCTGGAATTGTAACCTGTTTTTAATCCACTAACCACAATGCTGGTTGCAGTATATTACAAGCTTTACATGTTTCTATTAACACAGTGTAGTTGTGATAAGCTCCTTTGTCAGTCACACTCAGTTGTACCATGCACTGTCAGTAGTAAGAATAACCCCCCCCCCCCCCCCCCCCCAGTTGGGGGTGAGACGCTTTGAGAGCAGACACCTGCGTCGGTGAGCAGAGATGAAAGCCATTCTCTGGGGCCTCCCTCTGTCCTGATCAAAAGGCCTGGGGTGCTGCTCACTCTGCCGCTACAGAGCCACTGTCTTGTTGTTTTTTGGTTGTTTCTTTGGGTGGTAGAGGATCAAAGCTGGTAACAGTTAGCTTTCGCCTGCAGAGTCGAGCCTTTTCGTCTTGCTGGGGGGGATGGGTTCCCTGCTGGGGGGAGGAAGAGCCCCCACCTCCCCCAAGCTTCCCTTCTGATGGTTTACAGACTCCAGAGAGAAACAAGGAGGCTGGTTGAAACTGTCATTTTCCACACATCTTTTCCACTACGAGAGCTGAGTGTGGATCCTCACACGTTACCTCCACCCTAACCTCTCAGCCCCATCTCAAATGTTTCACATTTGTTTCTACGAGTGGTTTTGTGAGGGGAATCAATTAAGTCAAAGGATCCTGGAGAGGCAATTTATTTGACAGCACAGGCTTCATGCATGTTATGTCAGACAGGACGGGATAAAACAATTATTCTTGTGGAGAATTTGTTACACACGTCCTGACCAAGGCTTGCATAATTTTATACATCCACATAGTGATGTTGATCAATATGTTTGTAACTGTTTCATATTAATTTGTCTCATTGTTCATATAGGATCCTCCAGGTGGGTTTTCCAGCCAGGAGAAGACTGTGAGCCTGAAGAAGGAGCCTCGGCTTTCCCTGGGCATCACCATTGCTGGGGGGAGGGACTGTCGCAGCCGCCTGCCGGTTTACATCACAAGTGTGCAGCCTGTCGGCTGTCTGCACCGAGATGGCACCATCAAAAGAGGTACGAGCAGCATCTGGCGATCTGTGATTTTGACTTTTAATAAAGAATTTTATTTGAAGATGATGATGTTATAGATATTGTTCATTGTGGCTGCAACTAATGATTATTTTCATTACTGGTTAATTTGTCAGATTATTTTCTTGATTGATTGATTCTTGATTTTTGCTTAAATAAGTATTTTTCAATTACAAAGATAGTTGTTAACGAATTTAATATCAGTCAATAAATGGATTAATCAAGTGATCATTCAGCCCTTGTCATGACCAAAACATGCAGGAATGGGGTCAGATCATTATATTCAAACTTAATTGTGTTGAAATATTTGGATAAATACACTATAACAGCAAGAAACTGTTAACGGGAAACAATTTCCAGTTCTGTTTTCAAATCTATTACAATGTGACAAATGTCTGAGTAAGAAAAGGGCAGTTCTTTATTCTTTAATACAATATGTTGCATTGTCCATGTCCATGTTCACATCGTCATGTTTCCTTAGGTGACATTCTGCTGAGCATCAACGGTGTGGATCTGACCCAGTTGACCTACAATGAGGCGGTCTCTGCGCTGAAGGCTCAGACAGCTCAGTCCCAGGTGGTGCTCCGTGTCATCCAGACCCTCTCCGAGGACTCAGAGGACGAAACCGAGGCTGCCAACAAGGACGAACTGGACGCTATGGACGATCCACGCGATGACACCCTCAACTGGACGCCGCTGTGGACTCGCTGGTTGGGATTGCCCAGGTGGAACAGCTTTCATTAACACCACTTTAATTGTATTCTGTTCATGTTTATGTGAAAGAGTTAGCTCTGACTCTGCCCTCATCGTTTCAGTCACATGCACTGGTGCCGAGACATTGTCCTGCACAAGACCAACAACGAGAGCTGGGGCTTCAGTATCGTCGGCGGCTACGAGGAGAGCCACGGCCAGCAGCCTTTCTTCATCAAAACCATTGTGCCTGGTACACCTGCTCACTTTGACGGACGCCTCAAGTAGGTTAACCCCAATTTGACCTCCATATGATGCAATCAGCTCCCGTATTCTGTCATTCTGGCCACTCTCCACGTTAATCACCTGTGCTTCCCTCCAGGTGCGGTGATGAGATCGTTGCAGTGAATGGAGCCACAACAGTGGGAATGAACAACTCATCTCTCATCCCCATGCTCAAGCTGCAGAAGAATAAAGTCACACTGACTGTGGTGTCCTGGCCTGGCAGTCTAGTGTAGAAAACACACATTCACTGTCCTCTCTCTCTCTCTCTCTCTCTCTCTCTCTCTCTCTCTCTCACTCACACACACACACACACAACAACACGCAACACACACACACACACACACACACAGCCCTGTTCAGCTGCATTCTTGACTGGGCCACTCACTGTCGCCTCCATATTTGTTTGGTTACATTCTTGTTAATCTTTTGAGCAGTTATGTAACACAGAACATGTGTGTACATAAAAGCCATCCTGTGTATAATGGTACCTGTTTGTCTCAGTGCTCGGTGCGCTCGCACTGCAGTTTAGTCAGGGTGCAAAAATGATGACAATCAGTGAATTATATACTGAGGACAAACTGGAAGGATCAATTTTTGAAACACCTTTTTGATCCTCCTCTGAAGCTTTATCTATATTTTTGCTTACCTGTTGGATAATGTTATCATTTAGTCATGACTTGATTCAAGTGATTCACGTTAACAGCCTCCAAAGATGAAATGTAGAGCTTACAATACAAGTAGACAGTTGTAATGATGAATTATAGATCACTTTGTATAACAAAATGGCTGCTGATTGTAAAGACCAATGCCAAAGACAGAAAAATCATCCTCTCTTGTACCTGTTGTATCACTAGTGTGATTTTATCAACTTAATTTAAATTGCACTTTGAAAACATAAAATCAACAGCTACGGCCACATTGTGTTACAAAAAGAGACACATTTTAACAGTGGGAGTGTTGGAAAGCTAAGGAAAAGATCTACAGTCACCTTTGGTCTAACACTTTGGTGCTGGCAGGCTTAAAAGAGGCTGGAAAATCTGAGGTCCAGTCTTATCTAAGCCATAAAAGTAATCATCAATCTACATGGAACACTTAATCTGAACTGCATTGGTAAAAAACACATTGGATCCAAGTTTATTTCCTGTTAGCTCTTGATTTTAGCAATGCTGCAACAGGAAATAAACATGGACACAGTAATGTTTTTGTTTCAAACTGTGAGTGGGTCTATTGAAGCAAATAAATATGTGATGGATGTTTAGTTTTTATCAAAGTGTTGTTAATCCTAAACGAGACAACTTCTCATTCATCTTTTGATTTATTGATTGATACATGTACCAGTGCTCTGTATTTATTTCAAATGATATAATGCCTCATATTGAAAAACTCTGATAAGCGGGTGCCTTGTTGATATTGAAGGACAAACGAGAATGTATACTTGCCTTAAATTGCCACTCTACCAAAATGTGTTTTCCCTCATTATTTCCTCTTATTATTTCCTCTCATTATATTCTGTTTAAATGAATTCAAAGGTGAATGGCCTAGTCCAGATAAAATGGTTTTACCTCGTTCTTTTTGTTTCAGCACATTCCCAGTGGCCTTCCTTGTGTCTTAACTGATACAAGACTTATTGAACAGTTCAGAGTATTGTCACAGAATTAGTTTTGAGTCAGAGTGGCATTAGTTATAAATATTAGTGTATGCCTTGGCCCATCCACTATTTCATTATGTTCAATAAAATCATATTAAATCATGTTGTTCTTCTGTTTATCAAGTCTCTAATTGCAATGTGGGGGATGTCACTTGTCTACAGTGGCATGAATGGTAAAGCAGCTCTGGCAAGATCCCAGGAAAAAAAAAACATGGGGGAGGAAGTTCCTCAGTACAGCAATCCAGCAGTTTTCTTTAGTACAAAAAGTGAATCTCAAATATTTCATCTTATACAGCTGATGTGGTGGGAAATGGTGCAGAATCACTACACAAGTTAAATTTTATATAAATGTTACTGAGCTGCTATTGGTGAACAAAAATATGATCATATTGGATTTGTTATGCCACATTCCCTCAGAACATAGTATTTACAGTAAACTACAATATGAGTGTAAATAGTGCTTTACCAGAGGCAGAAATGTCCAATAAGTTTTACAGTGACCCCTGGTGGACACAAACTGACTAATTTTAGACTCTTTCAAAACATTTTCCCCCATATGACATGTTTGCTCAGAAGTCATTATACATACATGCGAAGTCAAAGGTGACCAAACATAGGTTCTTAAAATGTCGAGGTACAAAGAAATTCTAATGCATTAAATAAGACTAATAATCATACTGCAGTGAGTGTGTACAGAGTGTAAAGTTCAAGTTTGTGAATATCTACATGTTTAAACACACACGCACAGGAGTGCTTGACTTTCTCACTCATTCACAGCCTCTCCTGGTCTATCACACACACACAGACACATTTGTGTTTGTGTATGCAAACAGACCAGACAGTAAGACCAGTACAACTAGCTATAAAAGCAGTAAGTACATATGAAAGTCACACACACAGACACTCACCATAGTATCAGTGGTATGCCGCATGGATAGCCAGTGGCGAAAGGGTTACTAGTTTACTAAAAGTCATAATACTACAATAGACAAATACTCCGGGGCAAGTTAAAAGTCCTGCATTCAAAATTCTACTGGTTTTCTGTGGCTCCCCTGTTCAATTTGTCACAGGACTTCAGTGGTAAATCCCAGCAGAGATTTGCACAACTCCAACCAGAGCAGGTCCAATCAGCCACATAACTGAGAACACCTGTGTAGGTAAAACCAAAGTAACTACTCACTATACTTGTTAGATAATTGTATTGGAGTATAAAGGTTCATATTTCCCTATGAAATTTAGTGGAGTGAAAGTATAAAGCACCATAAATTGGAAATACTCAAGTAAATTACAAGTAACTAAGAATTGTTCTTAAATTGTTACTGAAGTTCAGTACTTACAATACAGGGTAAATGTACTTTTCACCACTGTGATTAATGACGATTAAGCGGATAGCTGACAGAATACAATGTACGTAATGCACTTTACATGGTGTATATCAAAGTTAATTTAAATAAACCTGCATGTCACAACTAATATTTCTCACACGTGAAATTACATTACATGTTTTGGGATTTCAAAGATCAATTAGCCAAATTCTTCAGGTCAAGAATGTAGAAATGTTAAAAGAATAAATTACTTGACTAAACCTTGTGCTTATCATAAACTGCACTACATTTAATAATGCTCTTCAAAATTAACTAAAACTAGAGGTGGCAGTAACTTGAGTTGAAACTATTAGAACAGTGGTGAAGTAAAGATTACTGCAGTAAAAACCTCTTTAAACAGGGACAGACTGTGAATGTGAAAACAAAAAAAACAAAGGACCATAAAATCAGCCCCAGTGAAGACCCAGTATTCGGGGGTTGTAGTGAGATACAGCAGAAACATGATCCTGTATTTTCTACTCTCTGACCGCTGATCCACAACGTTAGTAAGCAGAAACAGGTTTCGGTAACAGCATTCCTTAGTTTTACAAATGTGTCGAGTAATTGCAGGCTGTCTTGTTAAATTTAACAATTCAACACCTTGTTAAACATGACTAATAGCCACATTTCTGGTAGTAGGGCAGCATGCTGTGGGCAAAGTACATTAGCAGAGGTCCACAATGATCTGTTTTTACTCAGGTGACACATTGCTCATTGAACGTGACAGATATTTCAAATGAAGGATGCAGCAGCAAAGAGAAACCAAATCGACAATTTATTTTCTCTCTCCATAGGGATCAGGTCATCATGACAAACATTTACAAGAATTGTAAGGGGGACAATACTGGGAGGAGGATTTCAAATCTCCTTTGTACAAGAGAACAGATTTTAACCTGTACTTCTCTGTGTTTCACCAACTAATCCAGAGGCACTCTAATACAACGCAATACAGCAATCTCTTGACCAAGATTCAGGAAAATAATTTTAACACTGGACAGAAAGACTGAAACAAAGGAACCATCTGCTCAACACACCACGTACTGTTAATGCATGTGCTCCATAACACATCAGGAGGACCAAACACAGCACAGGGAAGAGTACAAAACTATAAAAATCAATGCATTAATGGGACAAATTGGGAAAAAAAATGAATGGAAGTGCAGAATTCAAATCATTATCTTCCAACTGCATGTCCAACATCAAAGCTGGAGATGCGACCATCTCCAGCTTTAACAGACGAGGCTTCATTGAATGTCATCTTCATTGGCAAAAACCACACGGCAACAAGCACAGCAGCTGTTGTTATTGGATGAATATTCAGGATGTATTATAATCTAAAATCCTGACTTTCGTTTGCGCTCAAGTGCAATAATCAGTCCTAACTCTGGCATCATGTACATTGTAACTATATGGCTTACAAGGTAAACAGGTCCATATAAACTAGAAAGGTACGTAGACATCTTTCAATAATCAAAACTATGGTACAGCAATATATTGGCAAAAAAACTAAAGACCTAAGTAACTTTATGTAAACAATGGTATACCACTGTACAGCTTATCCTAACATGATATTTACAGGTCAAGTTCTCTTACTAGCTAGTTCCCATGTACAGAGGGTTACATGTAAAGAAAAAACACAGGGTGATGACGTACACTGTACGTTAGGCAATTTCAACCATCCCATCAACTTGCAAAGAATTGGATTCAAAGTCAAAGAGAGGAAACCCAACAAACAGCGTTTGAATCTACAGACTTGTTGAATTACCCAATGCCTTCCTCCTCCTGTTACATGTAGAGTTATTTAAAAAGTCATACATAAGGCAAGGATAGTTAAGGAAGGTGGAGGCATCACATTCTTTGCAAGGGATTACTGATATAATAGATGGGATACAGGTTGATGGTTCTTTGGGGTAAATGCACTTTTCGAGAGTTTCACTTGTTTGTCACATAACAAAAACACATCAGAGTGCAACAAAGGGGACATGTCTAGTTCTGTCGGGAAAATGTGCAAAATCTGCTCTAAAGCAAAGTGACAGTGTTGCAAATTCTAATGTACAAGGTACTGGGAAATGTACAGGTCGTCACGATAGACGCCGCTGCAGACCCTTATTTCAACATACTGTATATACAAGGCACTAAGGATAAGATTCAAGGGCCACACGTCCAGTCTGTTAACGGCCTCCTCAGTCCGGTCGGAGTATAGGATATTTGGGTAAGAATTCTATAAGAATCACCTGCAGAGAGAAAAAAGGCAAAACTAGTTATCAGGACCACTGCAAGATGTTTAAACATAAATGTGTTAACTAGCCCCAAAACTATTAGTCAATTAATCGGCCGATAGAATATTGATCATTAAAGATTTATTTTATGGGTACTGTAGTTTCTTTAGAATTTCTTAGGCAGTGTTTTTGTGAAGAGCTTTTGGTATAAATCATGCAGAGAGACAAAGCCACGCTGTCTCCTAAATTCTGCAACTGCAATAAATGTTTTGAAGGAAACATAATGTCAACTGGATTATGTTTTCTACTAATATAATGAGGAGACAACGCTTATTAACTGAACTTATCAGTAAGATTTTCAGTGAAAACTTATTGTTTTTTTTCCAACAAAATATACAATGAGTGTGAACACAGCATTAACAAACTTTTTTATGGTTTAGATAATTTTGTTGAGTTTATAAGCAGGTGTTGATTTACACTGACATTTCCTCTGGAGATCAACTGCTTGAAACCAATGCAAGTAAATATTCATTCATTATTGGACCTAACTTTATAGCTCAAATGTAATGAATTTGTTTTGATTGAATTTGATGATAGTAAGGAATATGTGCTCTACGGAAATGTGATGTGCATTTTTCATTATTTTCTTTTTATAGACAAAACAATAATCTGCAGATTAATCAGTAATAAATATAATCGCTAGTTGCAGTTACAGTAATTTATAGCTGTTTCGTTGTGACAGCCTACTTACATATTCCATCATATTACTGCTTTCACATTTTCTTTTACTGAGTTTCCAGTGCAGTCCCAGCTGATGAGAGAAGACACAGACACAATGAATGAACATCTCTCTCACTCTCAAACACACGCATGCGTACACACACACACACACACACGCACGCACACACACACACACAAAAAGGAAAATCTGTCTGAAATTTCCCCTTCAGTGTCAGGGGAATTTGGGAGAAGAGCTGTCTGGTCTCGCTGGGGTCAAACGGTGGCCAGACACCCTGAAGAGCTTCCTTTATGCCTTTGCACAGCTACTAGCTGTAATTTGTTGCTGCGAGACAAAACAAAATTAACACAGCATTTTAGTGCTGACCTCACTGTCCTGACAGACCCCGTGCACCAAATGTGAGGCAAGCAGCTTTGAGGGACTTGTGCTGCGGCTTAAGTTTTCAAAGCAGATTAATTGTCATTATCCATCATGATAATACTCAACTTACACTGCACACTGACACAGACAATTAAGCACTTTCACACAGGTGCTATTGTGCAATTTGTTGTCTTCCTTACCTTGTGGTATAATCGGTTATTTTCCCACTCTAACAACTTCTGAATAGACCGTCTTGTCTGTTGGAACAGAAAACAATTGCATATACATTAACGCAAGTAGAAGAATACTTATTACTCAATTTTACACTTTACACATAACAGTAAACAGCCACAGTGTTAGGATTTATGGACTGAACTCCCAATTTACCAGCTAGTAATTTTCACTTTGTTGTCAGTAATTCTGAGTGGTAACACCACCTTTAAATGACACACCCTTGAGCTGGGCAGGAGAGGAGCTGTGCAGTGCAATGCGTCATTTCTGCACAGAGCCACTAATTGAACATGAGTTGTTATTACCCTCTACACTTAGACCAATATGGCTGAATTGCTGAAACAGCCCCTGAGTAATCAGCGCTGATGTAAGGGAGAGTAAAAAGGTCCAACTTGTGTCACAGGCAGTCTGGGACTTACTCTCTTGTTGAGGCAGATAACAGGCCATAGACTGCAGCCAACTGTACAGCAACAACACAGGCAGCCGCAAAGAAGCCACTTCACATTCACAGGCAAGTTCTTCTTCAAACAAGCATTCACCCTACTGATGCTGGTTTTGAATTCCTCTGGCGCTACCTAGAAAAAAAAAGAGAAATGAGGGATCTGTGCACCAAAATCAACAATTCCTAGATGTAATTTTTATCAGAAAATTTAAACATTAAGCAAAAAGCTTAGAACAAAGGGGAGTAAGACAATTCAAGTGTTTCTTGGTGGTGCTGACATGAAAGATTCCTAATTGCTCAAAGGAAACTTGTGCACAAAGATCAAAGAGCTTTAGAAAACCAACAGGTAGATATTTGCAGATGTTGTCCAGAGATGAGATGACATCTCTAAATACTATGGCTCTGACTTGCTAACCAAGCTCTAGACTGTTCAGGGCAAGGACAGACTCAAAAGAGAGATAAGCTCAGTGCCTGTGGCAGCGCCGGCCAAACAACTTGAATGGATGCTCATTCCTGGCTGAGTCTGTACGCCATAAAACAGGGGTCGTAATCTTTTATGACAGGATGCAAAGGTCTCTTTGCAAACAGCCAAAGACCTCAGAATAAAGCCCAGCAGGGCCTGATCTGCACCCTTCAATCATCATAATTGTGACCTCATCCATCACGTCACCCTGGGTCACAATACTGAAGGTACTTTTTATTGCCCCACACTTCCCTCGGCCTGCTCTTACCCCTGCAGCCTTTTTGTGTTTCTGCGTCTGACCCAGGAAGCTTTTCTTTCTTGTCTACGACCGAGTCTTCATTTCATTATTTTATCACCTGGAGTTGGACCCTCCAAAACACTGGGGTCCCCGTCAACTGAGCCCCATAGACAGCTTACTCATTTACAGAGCTGGACAGCAGCACATTCAGCCTCTTTTCTATGCACTGTGGTGCATTACTTGAAATGCATCGCCATCACATCACAACAACTTGGAGAGGTTTGAATAGGCTGGTTTGGGGAAGTTGGAGCTGTTAAAGACCCAAAAGAACAATAGAATCACTGTGGTTTTAATTGCTTAATTCTTCCCACTTGGAACTGAACAGAAAGCAGCCTGCAAGACTAAAATACAAGAAAACTAAAAAGCAACTGTACCTTTCCCGTGAGAACAGAGGGAAATTCTGTGTCAAATCTGTTGCTCAGTCCAAACCTGAGAAAAGGAAAAAAAAATCAAATGTGATCACTGATATACTATTAAAAATATATAAGTACAAAATCTGTCATTATTATAAATGTAATGAGAACAAAAGCAATCTACAGCAAGAGCAGAAATATATTGTTAGATTACATGATGAGACATAACATGTTTATTCAAAAATTATTCATTCAGCACAATTCTTTTTAATATAAGTTAACTTTATGAGAAGGGGGGCATTAAATCACACTCAACTACAAAACAATGACACAGTAAACACTTATTTCTACTGCAGACCTTCATGTAATGAGAGTAAAGATGCAGGAGTCCAAGTGACGAAGTTGCATCACAAAACCAACCAAAGCAGTACAATAATTAATAATTATTTAATAATTAATTATTTTATACCATTATATCATTTTATACCATTTTTATACCATTATCATCAATAAAAATCACTTCAAGTCAAACATGCCAAAAATAATTACAAACAAATTATAACTAGGATGATAAGCTTACACTCCCAAGCTTCCAATAAGCCATTGGTACTTGACATTCATATGCATATTGTGTGATCACTCCCTGGAAATTAAATCAATGGGCATATTATCCTTGCATTCATATTATTAACTATCCAATTACAGAAACACAGTTTATATGTGCCATATCGTCACAGTTTATCTGCAGTACTGTGCAAATGTTTTAGGCACTTCAGATGTTTAGATTGTCATCCATCACAAAATACTATTCATGGTATTATTTCTGAAAGCATCCTCACTTTACTTATAGGCCCTAGAAGTTTTGCACAGTACTGTATATATACAGGAGTGTAACCTGATACAAGTGGGCAGGGATACAGTTTCATCTTTTTCTGCAGTTCTCAGTGGGCACATTAGCAATGCTGAATTTGCCATTAGTTGCTTACAAAGCAGCTTGACAACATGTCCCCTGATAATATTTTTTCATGTATTTATCTTTCCTAGGAGGTTGTTCATGTTCATATGACTTGACAAAGTTCAATAATAATAATACCCATGAGAACAGTAAGAAATGGGATTATGTTTTAAAATTGATACCCTTTTCTTATTAGCATCCACGTGCAGGGATGGTAAAGGAGGCAAAGAAAGCTGATTCAGAATCTAGTCAAGTTAATGTTATGGTGAAAGTGAGGAGATATCTGACAATGATGACAGTGCTGAAAATTTCAGGTTTTCCAATTTGTTATGACAAGACTAACATATTTCATCAAACTGGAGAGCTAACATGCGTTAAGGTTTATGCTCCACTCTAGGACTGCAACAATAAGTCCTTTAATCGATTAGTCCAAAGACAAAAAAATCTGCAACTAGTTTGATATTTGATTAAATGTTTAAGTAACTTTCCTCAAATGTGAAGGCTTGATGCCTTGGTTTGTCATATGTGATCATAAACTCAATATCTTTTTTGGACTGTTGGTCGAATAATACAAGAAATCTGAATACACCTCTTTGGGCTGTGGGAAATTATATCGGCCGAAATGTACCTAGCTAGTCACTGGCAACCTCATGTAAACAATGGTGAAAAATGTCTTAGTCTTCATTGGTGAAGTTGTGCTGACTTGGCAGATACCTTAACTGTGGTGGAGGAAGTATTAAAAACCTTTACTTAAGTAAAAGTATTAGTACAGCAATGTGAAAATACTCCATTACAAGCAAAAGCCCTGCATTTACTAATGTACTTAAGTAAAGGTACATAAGTACCATCAGCAAAATGTAATGAAAGTATCAAAATTAAGAGCAAAAGTAACTGATATATTATCATAGCCCCTCCAAAATGTCACCAGATAAATCTGAGGGGTTGTGGGGAGAGAAGTAGGAGAGGAAAAAAGAAAAATCAAAGCTCTGTTTAACAAAACTATTTTCATTTTTTTTCCTCAAAGATTTACTTTTTGTGAATACTGGATAATCTTACCTCTTTGGGCTTCAAACTGTTATCTCAATAAACTCATCTGAGGGGTTTAAAGTGGAAATTACCCTTTGGTGGGACTCCTGACAACTCGTATCTCAAACCTGCAACATCTGACATCTGTAACACAGGGCTCCAAGAGTTAGGACACTTAACTAGAAAATCTTATCTAGCTGCAAGTATTTTCATTATTGATTAATCAGATGATTATTTTTTCGATTTGTTGCTGTTGTTCAGTCAATGAAATATGTTAAAAAATGTCCATCACATCTTCACAGAGCCAAAAAATATAGGTTAAAATCTCTTGCTTTACTCAACCAAAAGTTCAAATACCCAAAATATTTTGTTTACAACAATATATGCCAAAGGAAAGTCCAAATACCCCAAAATATTTAGTTTACAAACACACATGAAAAAGAAAAGAATAGAATCCTCCCATTAGAGAGGCTCGAATCAGAGAAAATTTAGCATGGTTTCACAATTTTTGCTTGAAAATTGACTGAAACAATTAATCAATTATCAAAAAAGCTGCTGATTATTTTTCTGCCAATTGACTTATAGACTAATGGTTTCAGCTCTACAAGTAACCAGTAACGACAGCTGTCAAACAAATGTAAGAAGTGGAGTACAAAGTAGAATGTTTCCCTATTAAAAATTAGGAATAGAAGTATAGATTAGCATAAAATGAAAGTACAAGTACCTTAAAAGTTTACTTAAGTACAGCACATGAGTAAATGCACTTGGTTACTGTTCACCACTGTTTAATAGTATCTGTCAGAGACATTGCAACACTTGTCTGTTCGGTGATAACGTTAGTCACAGACTTGTAGCTTAAGGTACATCACATGTAAACTTGCCTTCCAATGCCTATCAGTTGCTGGACTACCACGTTTATGGTTGTCATGGGGACATAGAACTGTTAGTTTCTATCGTAATAATGCTCCGTTCGGGGGCAAACCGTTTATCCCCATGTCACAACATATGGCTAACCGTCAGTTGTTGTGATTTGCGTTAGCTCACAGGCTAGCATCAGCTAAACAGGCTAAGGATAACAAAGCGACACTCGGACAGACAGGAGCGACAAACACGGCTCTGCTTACACTGTAATGTGCCCAGCCCCTCGCATAACCACGGGCTCCGGACAGTATCTGGGCAAGTGTTCCTCGCTCACTACGTGCTCATCCTCTTCGTCTTCTAACTCATAAATGGTATCAAAGTCCGCCATGTTGGGTAGTAAGACGCTCATGACGTTTCCCACGGTGCCGCGCACGGACGCTCGAGCGGGAGCGCGGAGCACGAGTTGTTAAAGAGCGACCATCGCCCCTATGTGTTCAAACCTGGTTCAAACCCTAGCAGTCAAGTCTCACTCACTTTGTAGAATCAAGTAGAAAAATGTCAGATTAACTTTTTTTCAGAATATTTAAAATGATAAATTCTGCACTCAGAATTTGGGATATTCAGGTAACTTATAAAACACAAACCAGCTGAAAGGCAAGAGAAGTCAAGAAGCCAGTCTTGCCACCCGATAATTAAGCTAACATGTCACCTAAACTAATTAGACTACATTGAGCTAAAAACATGCTTTAATCTGCTTTTTTTGGTTAGGACGGGCCTAAAACCAACCAAGATTACTACTTGTACTATTGAAGTCTACAGACAGCTTCCATGAAACATTTTGATGTACAAAATGTAGGATGAATTCACGACATTCCTAAAAAAAAAAATAGGCCTAGCTAGCTACTGTGCACCTGAGTGTTGTGTATAATGTGTTGAATGGAATAGCAAAAACAGGCTATTATGCTCTGAATATCATGGCTGTTTATTCGTGGACTCCTATACAGCTGGTTGGTTTTTAAAGTGTGCAAAGCATGGCGACTTCGGAGAGAACTGACAACAAACCAGCATAGACAGCACAATGTGAGGGGTTTATGTGATTCCTGTTTGAGCTTTGGGAAAGATGCCTGGAAATAGAGTTCCCTTTGGATTATTCCAGTCAAAAAGCAGATGCATTGAGTTGATCAGTAGGCCTGTAATATCATCTCTGGAAAACGATGTGTAGCTGCAAATCTAGGCCATATTTATTCTCACTGGTTTGATAGACCTGTGTGCTTGGATTTTTTTTGATTTTTCAGCAGTATTATCAGGAAAATGCAATTGACTAATTGCCAACTGTATAAAATGTGTTATGGTGTTTAAACTAATTCCCCTGAAATGGACATCTTGAGGTGCTTTACTTGTTTTGCACCTACATTGCTTCGTTATTGCATGCAAATGTAACCCAAACTTTGCAAAACCAAAAATCGGAAATGAGGAAAACGACAGGTGTACTGCAAAAAAAACATTTTATTTACATTATGAAAGTTGCCATCAAACGACCGCTCTACCCGTATCATTACCAGCTGCTCAATTGTGCTGTTACAATTGTGCTGAAAAACGTGTGAAAATGATTTGTCAAGTCAAAGCACTTTGTCCAGTGTGACGTGAGCTACATACAATCCAGTATAAAACTTCCTTTGAAAGGTCCCTGAATTTTCATTTTATTCACAAACACATACACTTCATTGCATACAAAAAAAGGATATTTATATCTTATTAACTCACAAACAATTTAAAGCTTTTAAGTTTGAAACACGTCGATTTTTTCGTTTTTTTCATCCCCACGTTATTAGAACTATTCTATAAAAAGCAATATTTCAAGAGCCTCCAGCATTTTGTTGCTATGAATTAAACGTTTATCCACAGCTTTGTGCTTCAGGACGTGAGTTCAGATCCTCTGGCTGCCTATCAAGTGTCCTGTCAGCGTGTAGGAGTGCTCAGTTATGTTACATGGTCCAGAGGGTGAACTGTTTTACTGAGTCACAGTCACTTGCTGTATATTCCTGATAGATGGCAAGGTGTTCATTCCCTGAGGGGGGTACAGAGAGCCGTGGATGTCTGTGGGACTGAGGGACCCGGGCACCGGCAGAGGGCTTACTGAACCCGGGTCACTATGCACAGACCCCCCGCTGCCGTCAGACTGACCCATCTTCTTCTTTATCAGTTTCCTCTCCTTGGCTCTGCGGTTCTGAAACCAGATTTTCACCTGAAAAGGCACAAAGAAAGTTCAATTAAATAAATGTTTCCGGGTATGTGCCACCTCCTTTAAAGTGAAACAAAACAAATCATTATAAATAGATAAGTCTAGATTGGAAATAGAAAATAATTAATGACAAAAATTAAGCTTGTATAATCTCTCATTATAAATAAAATAAAATGCATATAATAGGATACATAAAAATAGATAGGCTTAAATAGGAAATTATTAATGAATAACAATATTAAATATATTTTTGGCGTGTACTACCCAGTTTAATCTGATATTCCTTACTAAAGTAAAATAAAACCCTTATAAATTAGTAAGCCTAGATAGAACTTAACTTCATTAAACAGTAACTGATAACAACAATAATGATTAAATGGGATATTTTTTAGGTCTAAGCTAGTCTTTTATAAATAAAATAAAATAGAAAATAAGTAATTCAAATAAAATAAAATGCCTATTAACAGATACATAGGACAAGTAGTAGTAGCTCATGAATGATAAATACAATAATAAATATAGGCTAGGTGTAGCATAATGAATACATTTCCACAATTTCTTGTTTCTTGGTGTGATTTCAAAATAATAGAAAATAAATGTGTATACACCATGGGCAAATATAATTAGAAAGATCAGGAAAATTATAACCAATATAATATTTTCTTTATGGGGCTTTAATGATCGAAGAATAATTCGTTGATTTAAAAAAAAACAAAAAAACAAAACAAAAACAAACAAAAGACAATTGGCTATATCAGGGGTTTAGATAGGACTATAAATATATCCAAGGCAGTTATCACTAATGAAAAAAAAATGAAATAATGACGTTTTCTATAGGCTTCATTTTGTAAGTTACACATGTGAAAACAAGCCTATGTGGTGTGCTCTCATGCTCATACATAGCAGGCTCTATGTATGACATATGTAAAAATGATTTATTGCATCCATCTGCGATGAAAACAAACCAGGCACAAGTATTTCATTCGACATACCTGTCTTTCCGACAGACCGAGGTTGACAGCCAGTTCAGATTTCCTCCTGATGGTGATGTATCTGTTGAAATGAAACTCCTTCTCCAGCTCCAGTCTCTGATGGTCTGTGTATACTACCCTGTATTTCTCCTTCGTTCTCGTTTTACCTGTGAAGGTGACAAAAGAAAACCCAAAACACAGCGTGAATATTTTGCTTGTCCGTTTCTAGGATCATCTGCCAGCAGCCAAGTGGCTGAACTGGAAGATTTACACAGAGCGGGCTGCATGCCAGGACCGGCCTATCTGCACACAGCATCTTTTTTAGCTGTGTCTTAAATCCACATCTCTTTGCTTTATCTACACATACGCAAATTGAGCTTTTTGATCTTGCTTTGATGACAACTGTAGAACAGTGAATTTCAAACAGCCACGATTCAGATCCTGCACTGACAAGTTAAAAAGAAACACTCGACACAGGAGATAATAGAAGTATCTGCACTTTACGTTAAACACCTCCCGACAGCATGTAGTTTACATTACATTTGTTAGACCAGTTTTACAATTTTATAGGCCTGTGTGAGTGCGTGTCTAGTGTTACTGTTAGAAAACAAATGTTTGACAGTGACAAATCATTTCCAAATAAAAAGAAATAGTGATGGACACTCATATTCCTAACATAAATACAGCCTGAATTAATTTTAATGAATCTATGTTAGTGTAAAATAGTTGCGCTGTTTTATTTTAGGGCACATAATTTCATAGTATTCGATTTGAAACTGTAATTTACGCCACTGTTAAGACATACAGTAGGTATAGCTCCACGTTTGAGACATTAGCTGTGAAAAACCCCACTCTTTCCGGCAATATAACTCTTGGAGAGGAAGAGAGGTTGGTGCATATCAAAGTGAAGAGGTGTTGAAAGCAAAGGCCACTGCCTGGATATGACGGATAACACTCAAAACACCAAACAATGTGACAGGAAAGTCGACCTCACATCTCCAGGAATAATGACATTAACATCACAACTGGGCCTGGCGCCGATTGCTCACACCTTTTTTTATTTTTTTATTTCCACCACAGAAGAGAATACAGTAGACTGGGCTGCTGGCCTTCAGACCATCTTAACCATCACAATTATGAGATGTGGAAATTATTAATGGATATATTTAACTTCTTTCTGCTGCTAGTCTGATCTAAATGTATTACGTTAAATAGGCTTTTATCAATTATAGACTAGTAATACTCTCATTCTCATTTTACCCTTGTGTTATCTTAAATGGAGAGAGCCCGCATAAGGCAAGTGTCACAGAACCAGTTTCCTTCTTATGCATTCTTAAGCACTTTCCTTTTTTTAAATTTTTTTTTTAATTACATTTCCCCAATATTAAGTTTGACCCATTGACCCTCCGCTCTTGTTTTCAATTAAACATGTTCGATAATTAATTTAATTTTTAGTGACATGGAACTGCCAGAAAAATAATTAAAACGCGTAAAATTAGGTGAGACTCAAAGAAAAGCAAAAACTCTTACACGCGCAAAAACTGTTTTTCATGCAACACCGAGGGAAGCGCTTCAGCGTATCGAATAACATAATTTTGACCCAATGTTTGGGATGATGGACTCACCTGTAGAAGATGATTGCGCAGTTTTACTCATCCACTGGTATGAATTGCGTCTTTCTCTATCTGGAGATAGTTGTGCAACGGTAACGTTGTCCGGCGGCGGCTGTAACACCGCAGATCCTGGAGGATGCATGTGAGTGTACTCAGAGGAGCAGTAAGGAACCTGTCCAGGAGAGGAGTTGTTCATGGGTGTAGGAATAGTATTAGGTGGTCCCAGACTATATGCGCCCCAGTCCTCTCGTGGGGCGCCATATGTAGGTCCCCAACTCCCTGCAGACTGTGCGTGCGTATCCATGTTTGGCACATGATGGTATCCAGTAAAGTCGGGGTACTGTGGTGTAGAAACAAAATTCTGTGGAGGCAGATTGATGCTCGATCTTCTCACTGGCCCTTGGTGATACATGCCGCTTTCTTTATCCAGTAGGTATCCCACATACATGATTTGTACAAAAACAATTAAAAACAGCAAAAACAGCAGAGGGGATGATGTGGCCTGTTTTAAGGCGACATTGCTGCCCTGTAACTGTTAAAAAAAACAATCCTGCTTTTTATAGTCCAGAGAGGTTCCCCAAGTTTGAAATGCGACGTAGTTCCAGTCTGTCTCCAGTCTCACATGATGTGGCTCTGTTGACAAGATGGTAAAGGTATACTAAGGCCTGTCTGACGTCAGCCAACTCCTCAACTCTTGGATATTTGCATCCAAATGAGAGTGACCGGTGCTGCCGGCCCAGCTGTCCCCTCGCGCCTGTCCTGTATAGCGCGTCATCACCTGACAGTCGGCCTATCCTGAACATGAGTTCTCCCCTCCGTGAATACATTAACGCCGCGGCCTATCAGCTGCACACGCTGCACGAACCGGCAAAAAGCCCAGCTAACACGTGCACAAATGCATTAAGCAAGCAAAAAAAAAAAAAGATCTGTGCGTAATTGCGCATAGATACGTTTTGTTATACAGGACTTTATTCAATTTCTCGTGACAATTCATTTCGCTTGAGCCTATAATAGTGGAGTATAGTTGTAGAAGTTTAACTTTCCCAACAGACGATCCATCATGTTTAAAAACCTGTCATAGGATTCAGCTGTTTCCGACCACGCTTCACGCTGAATCCCGTTTTATTTCAGATATTCACTTGCAAACGAGGTGCAAAGTACGAGAGACTTTTTTTCTCCAGAAGCAAGCCGGACCTTTAGTATTCCGTGTTCACACCTAAAGGTCGCACTTCACAGCTAATTCCGGTTACAAGGAAACTCCAACAACCCCCCCTGTGACAAACAGCGGCCTGCCACACATCAGTCACCGCTGTCTCCTGCAATTTACACTCAACTTAGTTTTCTTTTTCTTTCCTGCTTAGTTTTTAATGTCAAATGTGTGTCACGGCTCTCGGGGAAATAACGGCACGATTCAAGATCTGAGTTTTAAAAACACATTTGGACACAGTCAGCCAGATCCTTCAGTTAATATAGGCTACTGCCACATTTAGGCCAAACAGGCTCATTCAGCTTCAGAGACAACAAACTCACTGAGCATAAATTTGAAAATGTCAGACGTGTTTAGGATTATTTTTTCAATGCACTTTTCTTAAAAAGAAAAATCAAGAATTCACTTTTAAATATAAATCTGAGCTGCAATCTTGTGTGTATCATTACATTTGGATAACAATATACGCACTTCAGAGGAGCACACTTCTTTTAATTTCTTATTATTCTCCTGCAGGTGTCCGAGGACTAATTTAGCAGAGTTGTCTAATTGGCTTGTCTGAAAGTACGATGCAAAGTCATAAACGCTGATGGGTTTCACTGAGGCGTCTGTTTATCGACCAGAAAATATTTATGAGACAATGTAATGATGGAGGTGACCTTTGACAGTCCACGGCCAGCCACTTATGTGATTTATACACAGTTTAATAGGCTCTCCTGGCTGTCACTCAGCTGTCTGTTTATAGAGGATCCTGTTAAGTATCAAGTATGACACGTTTTCTTTTGCTTTTTTGGGGGAACTTCAGCAGAGACTTTACTCTGTGGTGTGGAACAGTCACAATCACCAGTTTAAATAAATAAAAAACACATTTCTCAGGGAATTTAAACAGTTTCCTCTCACAGGAATTTTCATATTTGCAGTATAAAGCAGTTTATTCTCAGGGTGGTGGAGTCCAGGAATTCTGTTCATAAAGACTTCATGGAAAAGTTGGTAAGGAAACAGGTCAGGCCTTTTGAGAGGAGCGGACTCATTGAATCACCTCTGTAGGAATTACAAGGTTTTCTCATGTCTTTTATTACTACATTCGGTGGCTTAAGAAGTTTTCTTTTATGACGGTTCCCAGGCCTTTGCCATCCATCTTCAGACTTGGTTGCATCTCTACACTGTCTTTGCACTGAGGTTGCTTTGTTTTGTCCTGTGAGCTCCACAGCCTGAAAACTGTTGAGTCAGACTCGCTGCTGCCCTCCTGTGGACTGCTGCAAACTGGTGACTAATGAAATCTGTACGACCACACACCGGATTATTTACCTCAAGAGGGCAGCCTCTACCCACTAACATTACTGTAAATGACAGTAGTATTAAGTAAGTCAGAGTATTTCATTATACAGAATAACATGTGACACATGACAAGGAGTTACTGTAATAATCTACAAACTACAAGGACTGTAATATTTTCTTTAGTAAAAATTTAATTAGACAATAAGTAGTTCTGTCTTCAGGAAACATCCTAATATACATTATGTTTTATCCTCAAATGCATTTCGAGGCACCTCTTGTTGAACTTAGGAATACACAGAACATACAAATGAAAGTGAAACCAAATAAGTTATCATGAATGATGGCCTGGTAACACTTCACTTTAACTTCTGCTTTATTCACAAAGGGATTATAACTCATTATATCGTCATTGTAAGCAGATGTAAGGACATTTTAAGTGTTTATTACCGTAATTTGCTGTATTTGTCAACAGTCATAACAGTTCCCATGAAGTGTGTATTTTAGTATATTGTCGTTTATTATGTATCTACACATCAGTCTCCACTTATAGGAGACATTGTCCAATTACATCTGCTCACAGCTACATTACACTGTCATAAACTATTTATTAAATGTGTTTATTCTGCTGATAATTTAAAGTAGTGTTACCAACAATGATGATGTGTGAGGAAGAGTCATTTAAACAGAAAAATCTTCTCATCTTTTCTTGCCACATTTGTTGTTTCAAACTGGATGATTCTGCTCATACTTACTTTGTGATACAGGCCGACCAGTAGTTTGTGTGTTTGTATGTTTTCTTTTGGTACATTCACCTCACAAGGCTCAACTCCTCATGTTGCTCTCCCCTTTCTCAGGTTTTGAAGTTTCTGTTTCAGATGATTCTTGCAACATCCTCATGAATAATGAGTAATCTTACAGTAAGAGGAAGAGAAAATGTTTTATGTGACTTTTGAAGAATTGAGTCCTGACATTTAGTTGCTGACTGACTGTACCACAGTTGTTTTTCTCACATGTCACATGCAGATGAGTTGGAGTTGAGTGCAGGGTATATATAGTAAATGTGGTAGTGTGTCATCGGGACTTCTGTCACACAGTGTCTTAATTCTTCTGGTTTTTGGTTTTCAGTTTCCAGGGAAGCCGCAGTCTATGACATAATCGCCACAGCCGGATATTCAACAAGAACAGACTTGTTCACGGTTATAGATGCAATCAAGCTCAGTGTCAGAAGAATAAAATGTGAAGTGTATTTCAAGTTGGATCTTGCCTTTTAAATCATAGATGAGGTTTAACAGTAACCCTGATAGTGAGGTCTTAGCAGCTTTGTCACATTTTGTTTTTTGATTGTCTGTTAAGGTCTCTAGTGTTTGGTTCAATTTATATATATTCTACTATCTTACCCTTTCACTGTAAAAGTCTAAAATGTGTCCTGTATATCAAATTCCTAGTGTATTGTGCTTTTGGTTTGAAGCACTGTATAGTCCATGTACAAGCTGCATGTTTGGTCACTAGATGGCGCAATTGAGCTGTCATAGATAGATAGATAGATAGATGGATGGATGTGTGAATGTGGGAAATCAGCAGAGTTTTTTCTTCCTCAGTATCTATGATGTTGCACAGATGTACAGCTGAAGACTGACAAGCTGACGTTGATACTTTCCAGGATGTTTTAGAGGTTCATGCTGGGTTTTCTGGCTCCGATCCAACTGCTCTGTAACACTAATCCGACAGAAAAACGTACACAAATTGTACAAGCCTTGAAAAAGCACAATCCTAGAGCTACATCAGACAGAAATCATAAATTATTATTCTGGTTCTCTTGTCTTTGCAGGATGTACACCCTGGGGTCTGCTTGACCCTGTCCACCATGGCGCACTTGACCTCTCGCAGTTGTTTAAATGAGTCTCATCTCGTATTTTCTTGCTCTCTGGAACTGTTGTCCAACATCTTATAGATTCTCAGATTGATTGGTCTGGAGAGCCATGCGTTCATTTGGAGTGATGTGAGCGATCAGTGCAGTTTTAACAGATGTGCAACACCGAATGCACTTTGCAAATGATATAACAGAATTACTCAAATTTCTCATTCAAATAAACAAAGTAAGAAAAGTTGCCTCTTTTCCTGAGCTCAGCACACTGTAGTGTGCATGTAGAGAATCAGTGGATCAGTGACAGTTGGTGGAGAAGCAGCCCAAGAATTCAGTTTGTTGCATAACTTCACTGATGTTATTCAAGTGGCCACAGCGCTCAGCAGGAAAGGAGGTAAAACAGGACCATCTGCTACTATTTTTAGAGAAACTGCCTGCATGGCTGACACACAGGCACCGATCCTTGTTGGTTTGTCATCTTTAATGTGAAACACATGTAAATGCTGCAAACACAAGTCATGTATTTGGATTAATTTATTCAGGATATGACAGAAATAGATGTTGGCAAGATTGTGAAAAATGTTTGTGCTTACGAGCTGTTATTGCTTTGCTTGAGAGTGAACATTTTTTACATCCTGGGGGCAGGGGTGTTGAGGAATTCAGGAGGGGGGGTGGGGGGGGTGGGGTGGAAACATCATCATGTGAAGGCCCAACACGAAGAAACATGGATAAAACATTTACATAACTTTTTAATTTGATTTAAAACCCGGATAGGCACAGACTATGGTGTTGTACCGTAAACGTTTTTTAAAGAAAAAGAAAACATAAAAACAAACTACACACAGTTCTGCTTGACACAGCAAACAACCGAATCCCAAGAAAAAAACGATCTGAAATTCCTTCATGTATGGTAACCCACGCCACATAGTGCCACTGCAAATAAGTTGTAGTGCAGAAAGGATGAGATGAGGCCAGACTGCCAGACATTTGTAAACTGCTGGTGGCAGCAAACAGGAGGTTCTGATGTCCCGCATATGGACTTGTTGAATGGATTTCAGTTCACCAAAAGTAGCCACAGAGCAGCCGTGGTTGGGGGAAACAGAAGCCCGTCAGCGACTCAAATGTCACAGAAAGGCATTAACACAAAAAAACATGCAGCTCTGAGCTCCATAATAACCCTGTTCACATTAATGATACCGCTGTGATCGCTGCATTTTTCCCAGGCCTTCCTGGTGTATGAGCACTCTACACACCCCTTACCCCCCACCAGAGGGGTTACACAATGGGGGCAAGTGAGTGAGCTGGTTTCACCGCACTTTTGCCTTTGAATGGGCATTGATGAATCTGAAGGCTCCCAAGGGTGCAGGGCTGACATAGTTTTGTTGGTGTTCTCTGGAAACTATTTGAAGTCAGTAAATGCTCTTATCAGATATATGTAGGCTCTGTGCAGCTGGTGTTAGCCCTGAACTATATGGAAGCAGGAGGTGATCAGCGGCCTTGAGCTTATCTGATATAAGTCTGATTTCTGTTTGTCATCAGTGAACAAACGGGGAACAACCAGAGAATGAACACATGCTATGAATAAAGTCAACATTTCTATTTTCCTCCACTGATATCCCAGCCTGTCAAATTCAAATCCAGACCGACAATACAACCCATCTGATGTTTTCATACACAGTGTTTTAAAGAGATCCAGTAAAGTCCTGTTCTTGCTAATGCACAGCACGTGATTTAGTCAAGCACAAACAAATGATTCATTTTAATTTCCCGACATGAGTTATGGTTCATGAGCAGTTTATTTCGCCACACCAACAGCACAGCTCAAGGAGTGGCAATGTCAGTCTGTCTGTCACCAGCTTTTGTTCAGACTGAAAAGATCTCAACAACTACTGGATGGATGGATTCTGCCCAGAGAATGACTCCTGCTCGCTTTGGTGGTTTGGTGGTTGAAGTTGACTTTTGTGATTTTGAGCGAACTGTCTCAACAACTATTGGATGGAAACAACTTGGTTCATGACCAAATACCTGCAAAATAATTACATTCCCTTCAGCTTCAGCAGTTGTTTAAGTGCTCATTTGCAGATATTAGTGTGCTAACACACTAAACTAAGATGGTGCATATGATAAAAAAAAAAAAAAAAAAGACATATCTGACAGTGTAGATGCAGATCCCCATCTTAACCACAAAGGCTTCTGGACACCCCCAACTATATTTAACTCACTGTGGCTGTGTAAAAATGAATCACATTAATAGTACACATGACAATACATCAACCTGTTGTTGATCTGTTGTTTGTTTTTTCCTTTCACCCTCTGACCCACAGTGGTGCTGAGGCTCGTTACAGATAGAGGTCTTTATTTAGCTATATGTGTTGTTGACCCGGCCTTTTACTGAGGTGGACTGAAGTCAGGTGTTTGACTGTGACAGTATCCGGCTCATTGTTCTGCATTTAGGTGAGAGGCGCGGATGTGGCATACCCACCATTCACCTTCTTGGGCAGGGGTCTGGGAATAGCATTGTGTGGCCATTTATATGGAGAGGTGGGCTTTGTACTGTTTGGTCAATGGTCTCAAATCAGTTTATGATAGGAATTCAAGCTGCACAAATTCAGTTGGATTCCGGATGTTTTTTTGGCAAAGTTTCAGAGGTTCCCTGAATTCATTAACTTGTTCAGTGATTGACGGAGTGTTTTGCAGCTCGGTTTGCTCTGGAAAGAGGCTGGGGGGGGGGGGGGGGGGGATTAGTGACATTGGCCTGGTCAGAGGCGGCTGTGGTTCAGGAGGTAGAGCGGGTCGTTCAGTAATCAGGAGGTGGGTGGTGCGAGCCCCGGCTCCTCCAGTCCACATGTCAAAGCGTCCAAATTGCCCCTGATGTGTCACCAGTGTGTGACTCTACATGTGTGATAAACAAAGCGCTGTGTGTTTATGAACTGGCTTTACTGAAGTCTCTTCGCTCCTCTGGTGACAGATTTATGCTCCTCTCTCCCATGTTTCATTAGTAATACGTCTGATCACAGAACAATGATGGGAAGTTATTTAGGTCATGGGATTGTAATTTACAGTATGTAAGGCTCTGTATTTAATGTAATGCTATGTGTTTCTCACCTGTTGGTTTGCTCTTTATTAGTGACAATTATTACTTATAATGTACAACCACTACTAAGGCTACTGTCCTGTGTAGAGCCAAGGACAGTATGCGGTGACTGATGGACTGATTAATTATAAGGGAAAAAATATAACATTTAAAACACAGACAGGAGTGATGTTCTGCAAACTATAGTGTCCATGTCCACGCCCTCCCAGCATGAATTTACAAGACACCACAATTTAATAAGAGCCTATGGATCCAAAATGCTGCATACGCATTTTCTAGAGTTCTACAAAACAGTCCAAAAATAAAGAAAACAATTTTCAGTCATTTTTCAGGCTCCAGAAAATGTATCAAACTTGAGCAAACATTCCTAATTGTGATCGTCTGTGCACCAGAATATTTTTTTTCACACTTCCTGGAAAATAAACACTTTTAAATCATCATAACTTGCACAATACGAAAGAGAATGGGATTCACCCTACACGTCTTCATGCAATCTGTGTTAACCCTGAACATGCCACAATGAAGGTGCCTCAATGGCCAGAAGAAGAATACCAGATGCAACAACGCATTTTTTGTTTCTAGACAGGCCAGATGTAACAGAGCCAAACTTTTGTTTAACATGCAGATATGTCCTTTTAATAATATTTAAAACCCCTTTTCTTCAAAATATAAAAATATTGTATAGTTTAGGATTCATTCTTCTCTAAATGGTGCTACATGGACTTTAGTATTATCTTTGATGTCAAGAAATGTTCTTATTTTATGGAGATCTTGAACTCATATTTTATCTTTGATCTCAAGCTTTATCATGATAAAGCTTGATCTTAGCTTTATCATTGATCCTTAAAGAAAGTCTCTGCATAGCTTAACTCAGTGGCAAGGTTGAATCCAGCTCCCACACTCAGGAAAGGTCTGCCTGAATGGAAAAATACTGTATATAGGTGCAGATACACAAGCCTGTTTATTACCAAAAAAAAAAAAAAATCATGACAGTCAAGAACACCCTCCCACTCCAACATCCTTCCCTTGTTTGTTTGTATCTCATATTCTAGGAAACAGTCCACATCAGAGATTGTTGATGTGTGTATGCGTGTAATGTTGTGCGCTCACCTTACAGTAAACATAGTAAATCCTGTGAGGACAAGTGGAGACAGTCAAGGGCTGGACCTGTCTTGTGGCGTGTGTTCCCCTTGGACACACCCAGTGCCGGTAACGAGGGGCACTGCGCTCCCATAGGAAGCCCTGTGTGTGGCGTCCTCCGGTCGTGACCAGGATGATTAAAAGTTCCTTCCTTTCCCACTTGGAGGGGCATTGTCCCGGTGAACAGACAGACTGCCGACACCGTGTCCTGGCGAGGAAGTGAGTCTCTCATCGTCCAAGGAGCAGCAGAGGGGCCAAACACTGATGGCACAGTCCAATCTAAACAGACCCTTTCATTAAGGTTTAATAATTCAAATGGGAATAATCAAGACACATTGATATGAATCAACAGGGTTAGAGTTAAATATAGTCTGAAGCTTCCACTCATGCTTGCTTGTGGCAGTGGTTCCCAACATGAGACCCTCTGAGGAGTTGCAGGATAAATCCGAATGGCCATGAGATGATTTGCAGGAAATGAAAGGGGAAAAAAACACATTTTTCATTGTGATTCACTGAAAAATTTTACCGGTTCGAGCCTGTAATAAGAGGTTGTCAGTAGACATTGGTCTTCTTTAACATGGTTTTACTTTGAAAAGTCACATGCCGGAAATGGTGGGGACCAGTGGTTTGCATTACAGTTCAATGATTTCAAGTATATCATCAGTCAAACTGTGGGTTTTATTTTATTGGCAACACACTGTTTTACAGAAACCCATTTTGAGTTTTGAAGAATATCAGAAAAAACATGTGCACAATTGATGTGTTCAATTGAAGAAACAAAGTATTGGACAAATGTAACTTTTGGCCTGATGATGGCGCTAGATGGAAAGCCAGGAATCAACAAAGTTCACAGATGTAATCCATCCAATAGTGGTCAAGACATTTTTATTTTACTGAACCACAAATGTGAACCTTATGGTGGCGCTAGAAGAAGAGTCAGGGATCGTCAAAGTCATTGGGATTTAACTATTCAAAACTCTTAGAGCCACAGTGCAGTGTAAATATGTTTTCCTCAAGTAAGTGTTTAAAACATTTATAAGTCGAGACTTCAAGTAAAGTATAAATATATAGATCTTTATTCATTTATTTACTTCATATGCTCAGTTAACAGTGTTGGGGAACATTACTTTCATTAAAGCTAACTTGTTACACTACATGAACAAAACAGGAAAAACTAGGATGATGGGTTGACCTGCTGCAGGAACCATTGATCATAGTGATGTATGAAGAAATGCAATAAAATCCAAATACTAATAATTAATCTTTGCATTCAGACTGAAATCTTTGATTGTTATTGTGATAGCAGTAACTAAGATAATAGAACCAAAATTTAAGACAAGGTTATAAACAGTGAACATGATGTTAGGATGGCAAGAAATAATACAACAAATACTGCAAACATTAGTTTCCTACTATGTACTAGAGTTAAGAGTTAAATAAAATACAAAATAAAATCAGAAATCTTTGTAACATGTGACCCTCAACACTGTTTCATAATAATATACCTTTAGAATACAAAAATTATACTTGATATAAAGTATCAGTGCATAATCACTTCCTCCCCACATAAACAAAACCAATTGGTCCACAAATAAAACGTCATTTTGGGATTCAAAATATCCATTTAACACTGTAGTTTACTCACTGACAAATACTGTGTTCTTTAGTCATTAATAAGCTCAAGCTAGCCACATTACAACAGGGTGTGTGCACAGTAACACATGAGCATGAATGAAGGTTTGGTCCACAATATGTTCAACACATCCTGAATCTTGAATAAACTGACCGAAATGCTGTTAAAACATGGAGATTTTACATGTTAAAATATAACAACAGTGAACCAGAGCAGACTGGTGCTAACTTCACACACGTACAGTTTTTGTAGCCTGCCCTGCAAGCTTTATTAACACTTAGCACAAGACGAAGGACGGAGAATATCCACATACATGTTTCTACAGAGGCAGATTCCCTCAGCTTTACTATCAGTGAATACAGCAGCACAAACAGCTTTTAAGTGTGGAATGAATTAAGTGTGGAATGTGATATTAAGTGTTGATTATCAGGAAGCTTGAGTTGGAAAGTTCTTTGGTTAAAATCTGAGGCTAAGTAGACACCAGGTTTTTACAATCTAAATAAATACACAATTTATTTTACTAGTGCTTTCTGAATAAACCGTTCAGTCTTGTTCTAATTCAATTTCTACACAAGAAAATAAACAAATCTGGTTTCCTTCTCACTTTCTTTTAAGTTTAAAGACAAAAAATTGAAGCTTCTTCAATAACAAATCTGGATCTGATGGAGGAAACTGAATATAGAGTAACTCTTCCTTTAAATGCTTTCATGGTCAAGCTGAAATCTAAAATCTTAGGCCATCTGGTGTTACTCTCAGCTTTACCCTGTTTCCTCCATTAACCTGTGATTTTTCATTACCCGGAGAGCTTAAAAAAAACATCCACCAGTACATGACAGAGCACTTGCTCTCCTCTGCCACTCTGGATCAACCTGAGATACTTGAACTGATAATTTTATGGAATTACAGGCGCTATGATACTTCAAATTAGAGACATTTCACAATTTATAATTAATTTTATTTTGTTTTTCATTTGCTTTTTGCTTTGAGCAAAACTGAACTTTACCTTTACTAAAAAATTATTTTCAAATTTTTGGAAAAAAAAAAAAAAAATAGTCTCAGTATAATTTGAAAAGCCTCAGCTATCCCCTCTCCATTTTCTGGGTGTTATTCTTCATCATAAAAGGCTGTAGTTAGTACAGATCTGCGGTAAAGTTGGAATCATGGTGGTTTGTTTTCACAGTAGAGCAAAGAAATACCTGAGCCTGTTTTCAGCTGTTTGACAAATCACAGTGAATGTGGAGCGGACCAGCAGCATTTACATCTGTCTGAAAACTGGAAAGGAATCAACAGTCTACAGGTTTTTCTTTTGTTGCACAGCAGACACCCTGGAAGTTAGAGGATGCAGAGGTTATGGTTGAGTAGAATCATGAGTTGTTTCAGAGCGTCTTTTCTAAATGGTTTAAGAGGGAATCTCATGGGTTTTCCTCTCAAACGTTGCTACAGAACAGTCCAGAGATAAGAGTCAAAACAGAGGAGAACAAAGCAAAGGCCTTGAGGCTACCATGTCAGATTCTCCAGGGGTAAAGCAGGAGGTTACACAGGTGGGGTGGAGTAGCGCACCACATAGTTGTAGTCCGGCGGGGGGCTGTGACACTCCAGGCCAGCGTCCAGAGCTGAGTCATCCAGGGCCGAGTCGTCCAGGCTGAAGTCCAGAGAGGGAACTGTAGTTGGGTACTTCTCTTTCTCAGTGTCACACAGCACAGACTCTTTACTCTTACTCACTGCCTTCATCCTAAAAAACACAAAGAGATACAATATAAATATAACTTTTTAGGTTCTAACAATAAAACACACTTCATTCACATGCTTAAAAAACAACTAAAAACACAAATAATCTATCACTGCAATGACAGGAATCTGACACAGATTGATGCTTTTATCTTCGTCTATACTGGAACTAATAGTTAGTGGGAACGCTATGAACCAGCTTTTCCTCATTTTTTCTGTCCATGAAAACACAGATGCAGCCAAATAAGCAGATAAGGACAAATCATCAGGCTTGTACAATAAACAGACTAATGCAAAGTGCTAATTGCAAAAACACTGGAAAACAAATATGACACAATAGACACAACAAATCAGCATGGCGTGACAGGATGATCTGTTGACATCCTGACCAAGACATGACACTGCACTCAAATTGACCTCAGGGCTTTTCTAAAAACAAATTCTTCCGTCCTCATTGAAAAAATATTCACAGCCCTCATGCAAAGGCTTTTGATATTATTTCAGCATCTGTGGAATTGGTTTCTGATGAAACTTTTCTTTTTTTTTTAGAAACTCTGCTGCAGTCATTGTGGATGGATAAACAACCAACTTTAAAGGTCCGGTGTGTAGGGTGGGATCTATTGGCAGAAATGGAATATAATATTCACAATTATGTTTCCATTGGTGTATAATCACCTGAAACTGTGAATCGCTGTGTTGTGTTTGGCGTAAAATGAGCCTTTCATATCAACGCAGGAAGCAGGTCCTTTTCCAGGGATGTTGCACCACCATGTTCCTACAGTAGCCCAGAACGGACAAACCAAACACTGGCTCTAAAGATGGCCTTTTGTGTTTCATGTTACATGTGGCCACTGTAGCTTTTCCTATAGGGGTATTCGAAGTGTATTCACTTGAATACCTTGCAGTGTGCAGCCTCACTAAATGTCACTAAATCCTACACACTGGTCCTTTAATTTATTGTGAATAAAAAGTTTGTTTTCCTCAAGACAACTTGACTTGATCACTCGCACAATAGAGGGCTGCTTGATATTTTTGATCTAAGAAGTGCCCTTTGTGAAGCTGTACAATCAGACAAACTTTTCCTCATTCATGTATGATGTAATCAATCATCCTGAGCTTTTCTGCTTCATTTGATGCTCAGAATATGAGTAATTGCCTCTTATTGTCTTTGGAGGTTGCTAAGGGATTCTAGAGCTCCTCTCTTGAGGCCAAAGGGTCAGAGCCCAGCGGGGGGAAGTGATGCCTCTATACTGGAATGCTGTCATGATGAATAAACTACCTGGTAAACTAAGCATCAAAAACAGTGAACAATAGTGTTGTCTTGCCAATACCAAGCACAAGGTTAGGGTAAAGTTGGCAATTGAACAACGGGAAACAAAATGAGTCAGGTCGAAAATCATAATCTTTTCCCTGAGCTGAAAATTAATTGTTTAAATCGTTTTTAAAGAAAGAATGCCAAATATTTAGTGGTTATAGATTCAAATGTGAATATTAGCCGGTTCTATCACTGTTCTATGATAGTATGAAATAATATTGTTGACTGTTGGTTGTACAATACAGGACCAGTTTTTGTTCTGATTTAGGATTTTCAGTTTTGTCTCCTGAAAATTTACTACATTTTCAACATCCTCACTGGGGCAACTTCCTTGGCAATAATGTTCAACCAACGCTGACTGAAAGTTGTGTTGTGAGCTATTGGTAAAAAGAGGGCAGGCTAGAAGAGTGGTGAAGACAGAGGAAGCAACAGGTGGACCTAAGCTACACAAAAGATCCACGGCGCTATAGCTAACAGGGGAGGCCCTTGTAAACCCTCCTAAGTTCAAAGGTGGCAGTGATTGAGTGGTTGCCCAGCAAGGAAGTCCTCCCCTCAAAATATAGATCATTCTCCGCATGCCTAGGTTGATTCTCTCTGCCACGCTGAGGCCCTGATGACACAAGCAGGCCTTAAATGTGTCTAGGTAGCCTGAACTTCAGGTTTCAGGAGATCTAAACTGCAGGAGATGTGTGGGTGTTTGTAGAAGTTTGTCCACTTTCCACTTCTTCTCAAAAGAGATTCAGGAAACATATGATGATTTAATTTACTGCTGTTCCTCCTTTAATTTTTTAAGTGGGAGCCATAATACTTTGAAGGAGTATTAATAGCTGCTACTGTGCAGGGAACAGCAGAATAATGCCAAAAGGTTTAAAGTGCAATTACTTTAGTACAAGGGTTTGACCCTGTAAATTAACCCTGCCACTGAGCTGCTGTAAACTCAGTATGAAAGCCTTTAGACACCTACTGAGACCGTAATGAGAAAAAGATTTACAGAAATTTGATTCAGATTTGACTTTATCCTAAAATAACACCTAAAGTGAGAACATATTGTCTCACTGTCTTTTTTTCCTTTATGACAGTTTTATGTACTTGTCCTAACAGAATCCACATCTTAAAGCCATCAAATGCTCCACAGGATTTTGGAGTATATACAATCTGTCTACGTCACTCTTTTGAGATTATGTGTTTTTGTTACCTAGCATCAGACTACAGAAGACAGCCATGACTCATAAGTTAAAACAGTCTGGGAGGTATCTCATTCAGGGCTCTTTAAGTGAAAACAAAGAGGTTTTAGTGTGCACTCTTAAAACAGCCAAACCTCAAGTGACGCAGCCGTGCTGCTTTTGTTCTCAGTCTTTCAGTTTGTCACCTTCAAGCCTTTTCCCTCGCACTTCTCCTTTGTGCTGCTGTCCCTCATGCATGGTTTCTTCAGACAAAAGGGAAAACTAGCCGCTGACTTCTTTTTAAGACAGAAGAAACTTCTGTGTGTGTGTGTGTGTGTGTATGTGTGTGTGTGTGTGTGTGTGTGTGTGTGTGTGTGTGTGTGTTGTATGACAGTTATAGTGTCTACATTCCAACACAGTGGGGAGGTTTCCAAGCAGGTATTTTGCAGTCTCCTCCAGTGTGTTTGTGTTGATTTGATTTGTGTTGAGGAGTGTAATGTGAGGTGTAGTGTACGTACGCTAGAGCCATGATGCTCAGAGGTCGACCTGCCAACGATTCGAGGCGCTTCAGTGTGTTCATGTTGTCAGAGGAGAGGCCCATCCCACTGTCTGACTGGCCGTCCTGATGATGATGGAAAGACAGATAGACAGTGGATAATTAAAACACCACATAGCATCTTTTAATTTTTATTACCTGAGGACAAATAACAAATTTAACATAAGTAAATGAATACATTTTATTTCTATAGAACCTTTCAGAACCATAGTTTACAAACTGCTTGGCAGGTGCACATAAAATATGATAGCAGTAATATAAAAATAATTACATTAAAATCGAACCAAGTGACAAGTTAAAAATTCACCCTAAATCCAAAATAATTTTTTATTCTCTAATATAGTTCAAATGAGCCACATATGATTAATGTTCTGGTGTGGAGTTTCAAATTAATGTCACATGCCAGTTACCTAACTAATTGCTTGGTTTAGGGAAAGTTGAAGTGCATATGTCTGTCTCTGGTGTAGACAGTGTGTCAGGCTGAAAAACTTACCCCGTGGTTCTCATCTGTCCCGCTCTCCATGGTAACATCGTCGAAGGTTTTCACACTAGCAGGGCGGATCTTGATGTTCCTAGCAAAAAAAAAAAAAAAAAAAAAAAAAAAAAAAACATTTCCAGGGTAAGTCTCCAAAATATCCTAAGATGTTCTGTTTCTGTTCAGAGAACCATTTTATTACACCGGAGCCAAAAGGCAAAGTTCAGCAACAAACTGCAGGAACTTAATCACTTAGATCAACAATACGTATCATCTGTGACAATGTACTTTGAAAACACACCTTGTTTACTTTGCATTTCAACACTCAGCGGCTAAAACGACTGCTTAATTTATCTTAAGGGGTAACTGTCATTACTGCTTTTCAACACTCCTCAATAACCAGACTTGGAGGACTTGTGAAAACCCAAGACTTTAACAAATATTATTTTAAGTGGACATAAATCTTGAAGCTAGCGCTATGGTTTTTGGGGAAATTCCTCACAGGAGCCACAATACTGAAAGTTCTCTGACCAACGAACTTCCGTGCCTATATTTCTTATCATGTACCCATCAGGTTTCTCATTGTACTCAGGTCAGACCTAAATGTTCTCCTTGTAGAGCTTAGTCTGAGTGCCACAGGAACAATAATTGTTTTGGATATTGTTCAGTGCAAAGTGGGAAGATAATTTAGGCATTTCCTTTGCAAAACAATTCAGCACTGCTTACCTTTAACAATCTGAGGATAGATTTACATGTCTTTAAAATAAGGGGATTTATGTTGAATTTAAATGTACTGAAATCAGATGCAGATTTGAGCCAACAAGACTGAAAGTCTACAGCCACGTTCACAGCTTGGTGGTGCTGTTCTTAGAGAGTGGTGCTTTGAGTTGAGTGCTAAACATCAGCATGCTAACCTGGTCACAAAATTACAATTTTGAGCTGCTGATGGTGCTAGATGAAAAGGTAAAGGGTCATAAAATGACTACAAGTTATCCTGAGAGGAACATGAATATTTGTACCAAATGCTTATGGGAATTGTCAAAGCCATTAGGATTAGAGCCCGACTGATATGGGATTTTGGGGCAGATACCGATATTAGGAAGTAAAAAAAAAAAAAAGTTTTACACACACACACAATACTGTGCAAAAGTTTTAGGCAGGTGTGAAAAAATGCTGTAAACTAAGAATGCTTTCAAAAATGTAAGTCTTAATAGTTTATTTTCATCAATTAACAAAATGCAGTGAATAAACAGAAGAGAAATCTAAATCAAATCAATATTTGGTGTGACCACCCTTTGCCTTCAAAACAGCATCAATTCTTCTAGTTACACGTGCACAGTTTTTGAAGGATCTCGGCTGGTAGGTTGTTCCAAACATCTTGGAGAACTAACCACAGATCTTTGGATGTAGGCTTCCTCAAATCCTTCTGTCTCTTCATGTAATCCCAGACGGACTGGACGACCTGTGATATGAAACTATCTTCCACAACCTCACCTTGGTAGCAGAGTTTGGCTGCTCCTCACCCAGTTTTAAGCCTCCTACACAGCTGTTTCTATTTCAGTTAATGACTGTGTTTCAACCTACATGTGAAATTGATGATCATTAGCACCTGTTTGGTATAATTGGTTGATCATACACCTGACTATAATCCTACAAAATCCCTGACTTTGTGCAAGTGTACCTGTAAGAATTGATGCTGGTTTGAAGGCAAAGGGTAGTAACACCAAATATTGATTTGATTTAGATTTTTCTTTTATTTGCTCACTTTGCATTTTGTAAATTGATAAAAATAAACAATTATTATTTATATTTTTGAAAGCATTCTTAGTTTACAGCATTTTTTCACACCTGCCTAAAACTTTTGCACAGTACTGTATATATATAAACACTTGTGAAAAAGATATGTAATGAAAGCAGGATATTTTACAGTTTAACAATAAACTTTATGATGTTAGCCCTTAACCCTTAGATGTTGAGATATTTCACAGGATAGGTGAAAACTTTAACTTGCTGGTGGCATCACAAGATCACCAATCATTAGGATTCATTCTTTCGACACACTGTAGCAAATGTTATGACAATCCATCCAATAGTTGTCACAATATTTCAGTTTGGATCAAAGTAGTGGAATAACCAATTGCCATCCATTGAGCTGTGTCACTCAGCACTGGGAAGACTAGATAAAATAGCAGCATCTCCTCAAGTTCATTAGAGTTTCAGGTATCTGTTAAGTAAACTAGCCAGTGAACAAGGATCCATTTTCTCACCAGGTGCTCCCTGAGTCACAGTGGGAGGTTGGTTGTGTGGTTGTTTCCTCTGACGGCACTGTGTTGGACGGGTCTCCCACCTTAGCCAGCAGGGCTGTGTTGATGGGTATGTAGTGCTTCCCCTCCTAAATCAACCACACAGAGACAAAACATCTAAAATCACACAATTATGCTTCCATGACACAAATCATAAAGACACAAGGGGCTTAATTAGGTTGATACATCCACATGTCACGTGGCGAGCAGCCAAAGAAATTAAGGTCATGCAGAATAAATCCAATGCAATGATGTCAGAGAAGCCGACAGAGTCTGTGACCAGCCGTTCTGCACTGTAACAGTAGCTTTATTAATGAGAGTCGAACCCCTTCACTGTTCCAGTCTGAACTGTTTCTCACGAAGATAGCTTTTACCTACTCATTTGTAATGCAACATGCTGTAGTTTTCATGTGATGTGATGTGTGACCTTGTCTTTATCTTGTATTACTTCAGTGGACTGTGTAGTCTTTGCAGGAGAAGTAAAAGTTAATTCATTTTCTTCCTCAATGTCAAATGTTCTATCAGCAGAGATAGCTGATGCTGAGGGCCCCTCTTTCTTTAGTTTCCATTCATCTACTTCAGTAACATCTTGTTATTCTTTCATCAATAAATTAGTTCTTTTGGTTTAAATGTCAGTCCCTTGTTAAGTTACACTGCACAGGGCCATAACTTATTTTGTGCTGTGTGCTTCAAGGTTCCATCTGATCCAAAACAGACACATAGAAAACCTAAAAAAAACACATTAATATGTAAAAAAAAATTAAGAGACTTAATCTGAAAGGGTCCCAAGGTTAGTGAAACCCAGTCCAAAATTGACCCAATAACCCGAACACACCCAAACAGGGAGAGAACTCACTGACAACAGTGTGATACACCACCATACTCAAAAAGAGCAGCAACACATGTCCATGTGTTTCAGAGCTCAGGTTGAATCTGCTTGGATACACTCTTGACGCGGACACAAGACATGCAGCAAGAGAAAGTGTCCATGCTGAACCCTTGGTCAGATGTCAGGCCTTTTTGATGTCATTTAACTGCTTAAGTTTAAGGGTCTAGGTCCTGTTCCCATGCTGGCACACTGTCACATTGTTATGTCTTACTGAAACACTTCGATAGAGTGGAGCTATCATTAATGTTATTAGTAACACCAATGCTTTTTCTAGTCTGCCAAGTCAACCTGTCTGCTGTGAGAAAGGTTAACTGGACTATGTCGGGTGGATTTAAATATATAACTGGATTCATACCAGACAATTTTATCTTACATCACACTAATAATTACATTGTTTTTCCATGTGTTTTGAAGTTTGGTTCCTCTTACAAGGTTGATGGTGCAATTTCAAAGGAAACCAAGCGCTGTTGTGTCGTGTGTTACTTCTCCTCTCACCTACTCTGAGCCCCACCCTGAGCAAGACAAAGCTCTGAGTCTTCTTTAGGCTGTGGAGCTCTGATCAGCCAGTTTCCTGAATATTTGCAATGTTTGTGACTCATTCTAGTAATTAATTTAGCTAAACTGTTCTGTAAACCGAAAATTTGGTCAGGAGAGTGATGATAATGAACACGTCTTTCCTGCTGTTGTTGATACAAACCTACAATAAGGACTGAATTTTGAATGCTGAACTCTATATAAACATACAGTGTTTGAATATTACAAAACAATACTTTCATACCTGCTGCACGCTGGCTTGAAGCAGGTCTCCCAGCCTTTCCACCAGCTCAGTGAAGGTAGGTCGCTCCTGTGGCTCCCCGTGCCAGCAGTCTAACATGGTCTGATATCTACGAGCAGAGAATATACCACTGAGCAAACACTGATAAAAACACACACAAACCCTCAGCATGCTGCATGGACACACTCTGAATGGTAATACCAAGAACAACAGACAGTATATTTGGGTTGATGTAAAATGTAACTAATTTTGTGCAGTATTTAGCACCTTTAATAGGAAAAACAGCTACCTCAGGATTTCTAGTCCTTTGTCTTTTCATCTTCAATAACCAAACCCCTATGCATTGAACGACCACATCTGGGTCACCTCTAGATTGACTGTCATCTAGAACATTTGTTCATACTCTTTTCTCCGTGTTGAAGTGATCCTGAGCCTCTGGGGTTGTATCTGATTTTCTACTGGTCTTGGGTGTGAAGACCAGTGAGAGCATACAGCCTCGCTCAGGTCTCTGACAAGCTGTCAGCGTCTCTCTCCATGTGGGAAGACTCAGAGCCTTTATGTGAGTTTCCATCGCAATGGTCTGTCTCATTTTGTGGAGGAATTTAGAAACCGAGCACCATGGCTGCTGTTTAAGTTACGTTCACAGCATGTTACTGATTCAGATCGGTTGGGGATGGATCCCTATCCTGTTTCTGTTGCAGCCAGCACTACTCTCCCAACAGAAATGTTAAATTTTATGTCAGTAAACTATTTTTGGCATCATATTCAGTTAATCTCAAGGTTGAAGACTTGGAAAAGCAGATGTTTGGTTGCCGCTGTATTGACCCAGCTCTTCTCTCCATCTGTATTTGTGTGCAGGGCATCTAGGCCCAGCTGAAAGAAGCTAAGCGGCTGTGATTCTCATGTTAAGGTAGAGGGTAGAGTATACTTGTCCAGGTGGTAGCCCTCCTAATGGTGACAGGATGTGGGGAGCATGATCACAGCCTTTATGCATATAATTCAGGGAGGAAGTAGACACATTGTATGACTACACAATTTAAATCACATTTCCTGCCTGGTCCGTAATGAGAATAAATAGCCTCCCCCTGCATGTTTTGGGTCTTGAGGGAGTGCAGTGTTTCTGAGGGAGGTGCGATTCTGTATAATTGAGCTTCTTTGTCCGGTTGGTCATGTGGGGTAAGATGGGAAGTGAGCATCCTATTTATTGTCCTCCCACTCTCTGAGCAGCATCCGCTAAATTCCTCTGCAATGCATCAGGACGGGGGATCTTATTAACAGGCTGTAGACAACATTCCTGATGAATCATTGCTGCAGTGGTGCAGATTAATTGCTCAACACTGCCTCCAACCTCATGTGCTTTTTATCATTCATATATTACGAGTTTGGGGTCAGGTTCAAAGTGTCAAAACCTGGGTTTACGAACAGGTGGGATCAACTGCAGACCTCTCGAGGGGCTCTGCAGATTTCACCCCACTGACTCTGACTGTATTACTATGCATCTCATTTTAACTGATATCAGCAGGTTTCATCTTGGCTTTAAATTAGAGGCAGCCCTCACAGTCTTAAACATGCAAAATATAGTATCTGGCAGTTCTATTTTCATCAATGGACTGTCTGAACCAAGATGGAAAGTATAAGAGATTCTTGGCACCGCTGGGTCTGCATCTATAGATCATCTGCTCCGACTGAAAACTATGGTCTGGATTAGATTTTGTGTATCATATCCAATCACAGTCTCCTTTGTAAAGCTGATAAATTCATTCAGTTAGTTCTACTTGGCAAAAGTTGCTTTAAAACTCTGGACCTTTAGTTACCACATCATTATTAAGCAGAAGTGCAGCATTATGCTTTCAAAACAAATAAGATTTGTGAAGTCTGACTATATGAGTCATTTTAAATTAAAACCAGACACAACATATGCACATATGTTAGGGTAAGACCCAGTTGCAGAGCTCAGACTGTGCAGCCCATAGGTCTGGTTCGGCTACACATAGTACAAAAGAGTAGTATTCTTATTAAAAAAACGTTTGTCTAGCTGTATCACTGACTGACAGCACTGACACCAAAGAAGAGAACTCTCTGTCCTCCCACAGATATTTATGTCCTGGACCATCCATCAGCCCCTTCTCAAAAAAGCCTCAAGTCCATCTCTCCTCATTGCATTTAAACGTGCCTCTCAGTTACATCTGTAACACTGTCAGTCAGAAAATGCTTTAGAGCTTCAAGCTCGCCACTGCTGGGCTATTCAGCAGCTAATGTTTCCTCCTGCAACATTTCAGAGCAGGGTTACCCATGATTCTTATCAGGCACCCCTGACCTGCTGATGCAGCCACAAAGAAACAATGCCTCCTCTCAGTTGTATATCGATATGGGAGGCTTTTACTTGCTGCCTTTACGTTATGTTCTTTGTGAGCTGGCTGAGATAAACAAGACTTCTCTCACTATAGGAAAGACAGATTTAAACTAAACGATAGTTCAGTGGCAAACAATAAAACAATAAAATGTTTGCAATCCTAGATTTTCAGTGACAGATTTACGGGTCAGGACAGAAATCACCCAGCAAATCAATAGTTTTTTCTTGGAAATACAATCCACTTCACTGAAGTGGAAAGCATGCAGGTACTTTTTACTTTGATTTTTCGTTTGTCCACTTTTGAACCCCACTTTTGGACCCCACTGTATATTTATTAGGAATTCTCACATTTCAGAGGAAGAATATTCTGGTGCTCTCATCCTTGTCCCCTCTTTTAGCCTGCAGCAAAATTCTTCATCAATTTGCACGCCAGGGTACGGGGAGGCACCTGGGAGGGGAAAGAGGGGGAGAAGTTTATTACATTGATTCGTTGTACAAAAAAAAAAGTGATGCGAAACATGATGTTTACGTAATTATATGAGGGTATATGATATTAACATGGTAAACTCCAAATGTAACAGTATTGAGCAAGTTGAATTAGTCGTCTGTTGGAGGAAGGGAGAAAGAAAGAAAAGAAGGAAAAATTCTAACAGTGCCATGATTTATAAAGCTGGTTCTTGCCAATGTAATTTTCAAACTGTTGACACAAATTGCATGGACAAAGTGTTTTCAGAGTGGAGGAAAATTTAAGAAAGGAGAAGATTGTGAACTGGAGCCACAACAGTCAAATGAGTGATTTCTGTTTTAAAATGATTGGATGATGTAACTTTGCTCCCCTCATGACATACAGTGGTGTCCCCACTGTACAGTAACTGTATAATATTGTTATATTTGGACTGCTGAGTCGAGAATCTGTCAAGTGTATCACTCATCAACCAAAAGGGAACCACCGCTAATTTTATTTACTTTTGAACCCTAATGTTGGCAATAAAATTTGAATCTTGGGCCAAAGCTTCATGCTCTGCTCCCTGTGAAAACATACAGTCATACACTGAACCAACTTATATCCAATATCCAATTTTGCTGGTTTTGGAAAATACATGCCCATTCTATTTAATCAACACAATTTCTGGACCCATTAAATAATATTTTTTGTGCTTGCTTGAATAACCCGCACACAATATAAAATACCACTTCTCAAATTCAAAGGGAAACCACAAATTTAGCTTTGCAGTGACTATGAAAAACTCTCAAGAGATAAAGCTTATTGGCTATTAAAAGAATTATATATGTAAAACTATAAAAGAGATATAAAGGTTCCAAATGAAACCAGAATTGACTGGAATTGTTGCAGTTTTTGTTCATTGTATTTTTAAGTTTTTTGTGTCTATGTTCAGTATGTTTTTATATCAATAGATTTACAATACTTTATTTGTATTTATTGAGAAATGTAAAGTGTTCTGTGTCATTTTCTGGTGCAACTGAAAGAAAGTTTGTAGTGTACAGAGATGAACTTTTTCTATTGTATGGTATGTGTTCATGGTTTTTACATATAATGTTATATCATATCATACCTCAATGATGGTGTTTTATGATGAAGTAGAATCATCTGCCATCTAATGATAAGCCAAAAATTTTCCAACATATGTACTGATAATGGTGTATCTGACAAGCACCATGGGGACCTGGTTCACTTTTTGGCATCAACGCTATACTAACAAGGTTTGGATATTTAATCCCACAAAACGGAACTGACACACTTTTGGTTCACAGAGTGATCTGAAAAACACACTTGGGTTACCCTGACCTCCGAACATGATCAGATTGCAAAGCTCACTTCTTTGCCATTTTTCTAAGTCATTTTGTATCTTTGTTTCCTGATTTATTTTTCTGAGGCCTGGCTAACACTACCCAGATGTGTAAGTGTTTCTTTAACGGAAAATGTGGTGAGAATGTGTCAAGAGTGAAGAGGAGGGAGAAAGAGACTAAGAAAAATAAGGAAAAAAAAGAGAGTGTCATAATGACGTCAGTGTGTTTTACATTTAAAAGAATATGCAATTTGACACACTTTTCTTTCAAATGCAGCGGGTGACGACAATGTATGGCAGTGTTTCAAAAGCAGCACAGTCAGAAAGTACAGCATAGCAATACATTCAACTTTGGTTCTCAGCTTTTTTACGCTTACTCTTATGTTTACCCTGCTTCCCATGGTGACATTTGAACATACAATATTTCATGTTGAGTCTTGCTATAGAAACATGTGGTGAGCTCTGTGCCACGGTGCAGAGGCAATCATGGACCGACGCACAAAGCTGTCTTAAAGGCTGCAGTGGTTTCACAGCAGGGCCACACTTTTACACTGATCGGGCTGCTTGGTTACAGTGAGTTTGTGCTGCCAGCTGGGAAGAAATGCATAGCTTAAATAGGAGGTGTTCTCTCCTTTTAATGTCCCATGCCTGTACTAAAAATCACAGTCTGACTTCACTAATGTTTTTTGCACGAGTGGCATGAAAATAGTTTTTTCAGGCTGACAATGCAAGCCTAGGTCCTTTGTCCTCAAGGCACAATTACTTACTGAAGACAGTTATTACCCAGTGCATCTGGTGAGGCTGTATAGCCGGGGGCACTGAGCGAGTCCACCAAGCTAAAGCTCTCTTCTCACTGAGCAGCTCTAATAACAGAGCCCAGTGTTTAACTCAGATTCCAGGCTTTACGCATATGTGTGGATGTTGAGAATAAACACAAACTACAGGTAAATGTAAAGTGAATGTCAATATTTTCATTTCACAAGAAAATAATAGCTGGTTTCTCTGTATTTTTCCAACAGTATTCCATTTTATGCTGGTTTCAACTTGTTCCTAATATTTGTATTTGCAATAGAGGTTGTTATGCTGTTTACCCATTGGCAATTCTGCATTTTTGACTAATGTACCTACAGGTTTACCGTGGATAACGCTGGGTTTGGAAGCTGTTAGTTGCCTCCTGTTACTTGAAAACTTACCTATCAAAAACTGTTTGTCAGGCGTGTTTAATAGCTAAGTCAAACTAGTATGACCCACCTTTGCAGCAGTGATTGCAATTGTCACTTCCACATTTTTTTCTGCATGTGTGGTTGGGTGAGTTTTGCATAAGCAAGGTTCCTTTGCTCCCTATTATGTTAAACAGTATGCAAGTGAATTATGAAAATAGTGCTGTCAGTGCTAAGCCATGACACTTACCCAGAGAGAAGATCTCCCACATGAGAACACCAAAAGACCAAACGTCACTCTGAGTTGTGTAGATCTTGTCAAAAATGGCCTCAGGTGCCATCCACTTGAGCGGTAGCCTAGCCTGTGCACAAGTATTGAAATAAGAAATAATTAACAGCCTTATCTCACCAGTATGGAGATCTCTCTTATCAATACCACCACTAATTATACTGTCAGATCGGTTCAAACTGTCTGAGCAGGTGCTGCTTTTGATTTGGATAAACAAATTTAGCCTCAAATTTCCATTTTTCTGTCCAGTTAGTGGTACATTTCTGTTTTGCATATTATTCATTGATGGAAATGCTTTTGAGCATTTTTTCAGCAAGACAGTAAATACCAGACAGCTGGAAACACTGTTAAGACTTTAATAAACTTACATCTCCTTTGCGCACATAATCCGGGTCTTTGTAGATGTCTCTGGCAAGTCCAAAATCACAAATCTTCACAACATTATTCTCAGAAAGCAGTATGTTTCGTGCAGCCAGATCACGATGGATGCACTAATGAAAAAAAGGAATAAAATCTTATTCAGTATGACATTTACATATAATTTTCTGCATGTAACTGACTTCCCAAAGCTACAGTATGGCAGCTTGCGGGAGCAACACATGGTCAAGTCATCAGTGATATTACAATGGAGGACGATGTGTTCTTTATCCAGGCTAAGAGATGGTCTGTAAAAGGTCATTTACAACAATGGCTTCATTCTCTAATCAGTCCCATCCTGTCTCCCTGAAATTATGAATGACTTTATATGAATGAGTTATAGTCTGTTATCCTTTAAAAACACTGGATTTACAGAGGTAAGATTATACAACTAGCAAATCAATCGCTGAGCTAAAATTAAGAGTTAAGTTGTGATTTTGCTGTCATTAACAATGTAGAAACACTGAACACGATTTGCATGCACAACAAATTTAAAACATTTGACTAGTGTGAATCAGTCTGCTTCTGCTAACTTTGCTTGTTTAAATGCAGTAATAAACAAGGGTTAGCATAGTAATCCTTCACTATTTTGGGCAAGATCAAAATCAAAATAACATCATCTATAAATAAAAAAACAATTCCATTATATAATACAATTTATAGACTGGTTTTCATAGTAGAATGCATCTTCCTATAGTGATTTGTGTGAAGAAGATAATACCTTGCGTGAAGCCAAGAACTCCATGCCTTTTGCGACTTGGAAACTGTAGCAAATTAAATCCTCCAATGTCAGGACTCTCTTATATAAATCCTCAGATTCTGTGAAACAAAAGAACATAAAGCTTTCCCAGTTAAAATGGTGTTTCATAGTGGACATATACAGCCTTTAAACTTAGAGCAATAATCCTACTCATCTAGCTGTGTTTTTAAATGCAGTCAGTGTGATTACCAGCTCTGTACACCTGTCAGATAAATCGGATTAGATGAAACAGTATCAATTGTAATGGGGAAACAAATGTAAAGTCCCAGACTACTACACGTCATCTTAACAATTCATCCTGTCTTTAAAACATCCTTTACAGATGACAGATAAAACAAAATACAATTCTTCCAATTTTTCAGATGGCAGGTGAAATGTGTGGTTATGGGCCCCGTGTGCTGGTCGGGGGTCTGAGAGAGGAACTCACAAGGAGTCCTTCCACTGGCCCACCTGAGTAAACAGCTAATCAAACCAGAAATAACACATAAGGAACAACATGGTCGACGTGCTGGTCCTGAGCTGGAGCACAAGAGCAGAGCAACACTCAGGCAAGGACAGGAAATAAACAGACGCCTCCCCAGACTCAGTGGGGTGACAGTGGCTCCTGCTGCAGTGATTGTACTGCTGAACAGGAGGAGGAAACGTCCCATAAGATTCAGGCTAGAAAACAATCTGAGGGGAGCTTTCATTCCTGGGCAGGAGGGGTGGAGCAGAGGTGAGGGGGGGGTGGGCGTGGGGGGGGCAGGAGGGACAAACAGAGAGGGGAGGGGTGCGGGGGTTGAAGGGAAGCAAGACTTGCTTGGCCTTTACCTTCTTCCTCTTCCTCCGAGTCGCAGTAGCTCTTATCTTCGATGAACCCAGAGCTGGCTGAGCTTCCGGTGCTGGCCACACTCTCCAGGCGGCGCTTCATCAGCTCACTGAGCTCGCAGGATGATCCTGATGACACCACCTTACCGTCCTGGCGCTGACAAGCACACATGTATCATGTTAAATGAATTGCTGCTGCTGACATGCTTGGAGCTTTTCTATAAGGTTGTCAAAACAGTCACTGCACGCTCAAAGTAACGAGCTCATCGCTAAAATGATGAGAAAGCAAGAGTTCTGGAAAGTCTAAATCTTGCAGTTCGTGACTCACCTTGTACACGATAAAGTCATCTCTCTTGCTTCTCAAATAGTTGGACAAGTTGCCATACTTGCAGAATTCCACTATCATCATCAATGGTCCTGTTAAGATGGTATATTTCTTATGATTATTCCTATGGCATGTAATAGTTCACAATAAAGAAAGACAAGAAAGATAGAGATGACAATTTAAACCTAAACTGACACTTCAACAGGCAACATAACAGCAATTCTAATGTCCTTTTCTTATGCCCTCTATTTTCCATACTTGGATATCAGAACAGTGGGATTGCATTTTATAACTTCCCCAGTAAAGCTCACCTCCAGGCTTTGTGCAGGCTCCCAGCAGGTTGACCACGTTGAGGTGATGGCCAATGTGGATCAGGATCTTTAACTCTGACATCAGAGCTTTCCGCTCATTTGACGTAGCACCTCCTGTAATAATGTAAACACATATGGAACTTGGTCAGAACTGGTTAGTATATCATTAAAACATCTTGACAAAATATACATTTTTAAGATTAATCTAGAGATGTTACATTCATGTATGCTTGGAAACCCAAACTGCACAAAAATATTATAATAACAATAAGAAAGACCATTTAAATAAATAAAATGAGCCATAAAATGAGCCAAAATTTGGTTAATATTGTAGAAATATAATATCAAATATTAGCAAAGATAATGTTATAAAAGGTCTATGCAGGTCTGTTATGTTGAAAGGTAATTTCATACACAGAAGGGCACAAACTTGCCTTCCCTTTCTATTACCTCAGGCATATTTCAAGACCTTGTTTTCTGTAAACGGTATATTTTTGCAGTTGGAAACAAGTTTTGGATGCATGGGGAGAAATCAGTAAAAACAGAAAAAATATTAGCCTTGAGTTTGTTTAAGTTACCAACTCTAAAATCTCATACAGTATGATAATAATATATGAAAGCTCATACAAATCTTCATACCAAAACACGTACATATAATATCTACGGTGACGATACAGATGATGATATCGTCTCGCCTTGCTTAATGCATTTAAAGAAGACATTCTGGCTTTGCAGTGTGCACGGTCAGAGAGAAAGTGCAAAAGAAAGAAGTGAACCATAGTTGCTGGATTACTGGAGAATTTAATTTGGAGAATTCATTAAATATGATGGAAAAATAATAATATTGCTTTAGGCCCAGTGATATGAAGCAGCTTTTGATGGAGGAAATCCTCACAGATAACTGCCAACAAAATTAGAGAAACAAAACGGGAGGTACTCACATTACATACCTGATTTCGAGAAGTCTTTGACTTGAATTACAAAAATCAAGATTTAGAGGTTGTTTTTTGTTGCTCCAATGAACCAGATATTTATGAGCTAGAAGCTAAAGCAGCCAGGGAAGCTCTCACTAAACCACGGTCAATTTGAGGAGACCTGCTGCTTTCCATTAAGTTTGACCTACGACTAACAACAGCCAGAGTCTGTTCTTCTCAGAGAGCCTGTGATTTATGCTTAGACATGATTGATGTTATGACAGTGACCAGTATATCTAACCAACAACCATATTTTTCATCCTTACTCATACATCATCTCCATATCACTGACCACTATAGGTATTCAGTTTGCCTCTCTGATGATGCAAAAAAATGAAAAAAAGTTAAAAATTGAAAAACTATCCTAAATGAAATAGCTAAACATTTGTACTCTAAACTCTTTTTAGCTTCTTGGATTTCTGTTTTCATTTTGATCCAACATTTATGGTTTGTTGTGAATATTTGGAAAGACTGGAATGGGATTGCAATGGGATTGTAAATAATTCCTGTTAAAAAAAGACTGAAGGCAGGGGATCATTTCCAAATGTTAGAGACTCTGCAATGCAGAAAATGTAAACAGGGTTTTTATTCCTCATTTTGTTTCCTATCTTACACTTGTGAACTCTTCCTCACCTGCAGATCTTGGACATTCTGATCCAAGCAGCCAGAACTGCATACACTCAATCTCTTCATCAAGAACAGGGTTAGAGGTCTTAGCCTTTACCTCTAACTGCACTTCGCAAGGAACAGACATCGCATGCTTTGCTTTGAACCGATACGCTACACAAACATTAATTGCAGGCACATGTGGTGCTGTAGCTCATGAATCTGTAACGTGCACAAGAAATAAATCCTCTGCAGAAATGACACATAGCTGATATTCATCTGCTATCCATACAACAGTAAATACTGTGAGGTTTATGCTGGCCTGTCTGTCATGAATAATGAACCAGAGAGGCCATGTAGGCAAAAAGTGTATTATTATCCAATAATGTTGGATCAGTTAAAAAATAATGTTTTTGACATCCTACCTTTCAGCATTTTGACAGCAACAGTCTTGCAGGTTGAAAGCTTGTCAATCCCAAAGGCAGAAGCCTCCACCACTTTTCCAAAAGCTCCGTGGCCAAGAGTTTTGCCTGGAAAGGAAGAAAGTATTTGATACGACATTAGAGCTTCCTGTCCCTGGAGCAGAAAAATTAGACTGGATTCCTTGTCAGTCAGGCTATGGGTGTGTAATTAAAAGAACACGCTGGGACTCTCATCACGAGGCAGTTATTCTAGAGAATTTATGGTTCATTTACGACTGGATGACAGCGCAGGTCACTGATAAATAATGACCCTGCACACCAGCTGCAGAGAGGGGTGACACCTATTCCATGTACCTTAATGTGGCAATGTATTTTCTTACACTTTTAACCTTTTGTTAAAAATATTACTCATTTTGTCAGTACGGAGAGTTAGTAGTTTCAACTTGCCAGAAGCCTGAATTATGCAGCAAACCTCTTAAACTGATGTTATAACCTCATAAAAATTAATGGATGGCAAGCAAATAACTGTGTTCGTTTTACTTGATGCCTTATTATTGCCTGCGATATATGAAAATCTTTCAATATAAAACATTTTTCCCCACACTGGAAGAACTGCATGGTGCTCACCTAGTCGCAGGCGGTCACGGGGAAACTCCCATTTACTGCTGTCATACTGAAGGAGATCATTCTGCTCCTCGAGGGGACACTCATCAGGGTCAATGATGATTGATGGACCCATTTTATAATGTGCCGGTTGCTGAAGGTGTGAGAGGAGAAAAATGAATTTCATGATTATCATGAAGACATTTTTGATAATGACAACCATGGAACAATTTACGACTCGTTTGAAGTGATCAGCAAGTAGTCAAAATGTTGACATGAAATTCTTGCTCTATGCACATAATTGAAAGGACATAAGTAATGACCCCACACACTGGCTGCACGGACATTCTTGTTCTACGCACATGACTGCACTGAAGGCACAAAAATATTTCCTCACTGTTTTTGTTATACAAGCACATTATGTTCTCTTTTAAGGCCATACCCTACATAAAGCCACTTCCCAAATGTTAGGAAATGTGGAAATCATAAACACTTGCTAAATTTATCCTTCCATTAAACTGTATTTCACAAGAGGCATGAGTCAGTTGCTTCCACAAAGTCATTAGATCAAGAACATCAAAAATAAATGCTAATCTCATTTGGTTTCTGGGGGGAAAAAAGTGATGTAAAGCCTTACCTTCCTTAACTTGCGGATGAAGAGGATAAGCATGAGCCAGAGGAATGTGGCTGCGGCTCCCGTGCACACCAGAATTATTACCTCAACGTTTGGCTTCCCTTCATCCCCTGGAAAGAGAAGACCTGTTGTCAACTCCCAGACGTCTTTGGCAAAAAATCACTGTGTACTTTTCGTGATCTCATGAGTTGTCATAGTATATTGACAAGGATTTGTGGAGTATTGTGATCAAAAGAAAACTGTTACAGTCTGCTACAAATTTTCAAATCGAGAGCCTGTTTTTTGACTGAAGATGCCAAGACTTTTTTTTCACATCATTCTTTGGTTTATTTGTTTCTTACTTAATTTTCTCTTAGAGATTGTATACAAAAAAGAAGTGGAAACACACTTTGGTGTTTATTTCTGGTTTGTTTGGGACATGCATACCACAGTTTTTCCTAAAGAGTTTTCTTCCAAACACTATTTTTCTAACCATCCATGTCAACGCTCTGAAAGCTCATATCCCTAGACTCTACACAAAGCCTTTCCAGCTCTTATTTCATGTGATCGTTGACTAAACAGCCCAAGCAGGAAATGCATACAGCTTGTTGTTGGAATATGTTTGCGGTGAAAATGGAATGGATGAAAATAACTCTAAAGTTGAACATCACAAGAAAAGTTCAGCTTAATAAGAATCTGTTTAAGTGTCTAGATGTGGAAAAAACTGTTTGCATGATATCTCATCTACATTGCCATTTCCACTTTCACATGTCAACATGCAATAAATTTTACAGGTAAAAGGCACACAGGGACACACATGTTTAGAGACAGGACTTCTACTCCAATTATCTGCTGTGTGTTCCCAGTCCCTTGGCTGTTGTAGCAGTCAATCTCTTTGCACTCATTAGTAGACCTCTTAGCACTTCACAGAGGTCATGTCCTCAAAGTAAGGACCCTCAGCCAGAGCCTTGATCATAAAACCAAAGAAGGAATTCACTTGGCATTCCTGGCAGCCACAGATTTTCTGTCAGGGGACATTTTCATACTGAGGTCAAACCAGAGCTATTTGTAGTAGTGAGAAGATGTTTTGATTGGACATAAGCACACAGCATGTCACCATGGGAAAAGAGTATTGCAAATGCCGCAGGTTGAAGTATTGATCTATTTTCATGGTTAGGAAGTTAATATCTGTAGGTGTCTGCATGACTTACCAAGCACAGTAACAACAGCACTTGTTACTGCGGTGCCCTCAACATTTCTGGCTTGACACTCATAAAGACCCTCATCATCTTTCTTCACCCTCTCAATGGTCAGAACCCCGTCCTCTCCCATTGTGATACCTGCAACACACAATCTCAGTCAAACTGGTACCATGAAGTTTAAAAAAGGGTGGCATTTAACACTTATTAAATATAACATATAACCGCTATATTTGTGCAGGTGCATGCTGGTTTTATATGTGTACATATATATGTGTACATACTGTATACATACACATTTATTTTATGTAAATATGGCTAGATACTAGAAGTAATTGCAAATGCAAATATTTGCACAAATATCTTCTAAAGTAACTTTATGGGAGTCACTACACACTGAAAGACTTTTGAATGTAAATACATGATCATTCATCGGAAGGGGCATCATGTGACCTCTGATTCATATATGTTGTTCACTTGTGCTCAGAGAATATATGCCTTCCAATGAAGAACCACTTTTCTCTGAAGAAACAGCTCAGGCTCTGCAGCTTTCAAAGGGAATGACAACCCCAAATATGGATTATGTAGTCCTATTGTTAACAAGATGTATTCATTTAAATGTATTCAGCCGTTGATCCAGTCTGTGCAGTGCTGTGCCAGGATTGCACTTGCGCCACTGACCACCAAAAATTGTCCAAACCATTTATTGTATGATGAACATAGCAAATGTAATACTAATCTCAGGTTACCTGGGCCTTCTTTCACTCGAACGTTATTTTTGAACCACGTGATGTTTGGACGAGGAACTCCCAGAGCAAAGCAAGCCAGCATCAGGGTGCTGCTACTGTTCACATCCTGATTAGTCAGGTTTTGGCTCAGCCAGGGGCGTTTTCTTGCTGCACCAAAAAAAGGAAAAAGTTTGAATCAAAGATACTCTTGCTCTATTACTATCTTGCCTAGACAGCAACCCAACAAGCGTCCCTGTGTGTGTTAATTTTCAGTAGCATGAAACACTTATTACATGAATACACAATGACTAATTTCACCTATAGTCAGCTGACTATTGATGACAGATGCAATTTATGGAAATGGCATTACAATCAGTAACAGTTATTACTGCAACAATAGAAATGCAACCAGTTTCTCATATCCACCTCTAACTTACCATCCACCTTAAGTGCAGCGCTCTTGAGTTCAACCCTCTCCTGGAGCTTGTATGCTTGGCACTTGTACCCTGCAGTGCTGTTTTGGGACACATTATGCAGATGGAGAGAAATGGAAATGGAGTAGTTGCTGAGCTGGAGACTGGACACATTAGAAGTGATCGTTTGATTCGTGGAATCCAACCAATGCAGGTCTGTGTAGAGGTAGCGAGTTGCCCGACAGTTCAGAGTGACGTGATCCCCCTCGATGGCTGTCCGGGGTTGAGTGGTAATTTCCTCAGGGTTATCTATTCAGACAAATTAGAGGAATGTAGTAAATTAGGATTTCAATGACGTTAAGTCTGTTTTAGATGATGACCAAGTCTCATGAGTTAGAGTTCCTAATAATAAACAAACAGCATTTTACAGGAATCTAAGTCATCTGTTTTATACACATGGGGAGAGACTTGCAGATAAATCCTATTTGGGACAACAGTTTGGGACACAAAGCTGCTCGTCGCAGACCAGGAATGTCAAATTTGCAGTTGTTTCCTGTTTCATCACTGTTAATTGGAAGCACGTTGCTGGCGGACAGCATTGCTGATGGCGCTTCTGCACTCATCCAATTGGAGTGAAGCTGAGTCTGGGCCCCAGGGGAACCAGACTCGCTTGTTTATTCAGATTGCTGGAAAGCATTCTGTGTTCAGTAAGAGAACACAGCTGTTATTACAATTCTGTCCTCTTTTCTTAAGCAGCATTCCATCATTCTTTGTCTTCCTCACCTCTGAAGCAGAGCAGGATTCCTCTTGGGAATTCTCTCTCTCTGGGAGGCAATCTTTTGGTACTTGGCATCTCCTCAATTATGTGTTCACCTACATCCACCCCTCTCCAAGAGCAATACACTCTTTGAGAGATATGATTCACTCAACTTTTAAGGAAATGTGATTCACTTTGTGGCCAAGTGAACTGTGCTTGTGTGCAGTGACACCTCATCCCCACTGTTATTACATAACTGTCTCAGTGGATATTCATTTTGGGAACATTTGGAAAAACTCAGATGCACATAAAAAGTAAATTCTCATAGCAGAAGTCTAATAGGGAAAGAGGAATGACCTGCTGGCACTGGAGCAGGAATGCAGTTGTTCATAGCTGTTTTTAAACGCGTGCCATTATAGCACTCCATATGGCTCAGGACATGTTTGCCTCTCTTCCACCCTGAGGCCATTAAGCTACAGTGGAAGATGGTTTCAATTAATGCCCCCCTCTGGTCTCTTTATTGCACAATACAATCTGCACATTCCTTCCCTGTTCTTGCAATTCATTACAATGTGTACTGTTTGTGTAGATCATCTGAAAGAATCTAGTGCACAGTATAGTGTGCTTTGCGACTGCAATAAAACTTATCTATGCATGCACTTTCAGCTGTTAAGATTTAAAAGTTGATGTGTCAGGTGCTGTGTTCTGCCAACACACTTACCATCAACGTAAAAAGGTCTCGTCATGTTGCTGAAGCCTTCCTCATTCTGGGCCACACAGGAGTACTTTCCTGACACGCTAGCCTCTCCAATCACCAGGGTACTCACAGTCTAATTGGGATCAATAGGGCAGTTGTTACTGATTATTGTAAGCAAAATAAAACATGTTAAGATAAATAACAATAATAACAGAATAAAACATGTTAAGATAAATAACAATAATGCTTGAAATCACAATTCAGTGTCCAACATAACTTAAACTTTTAGTGTTATTTATCCTTTGGGTATCAGTCACCATCAGAGCAGTGAGTTGCTGTAACAGACGAGTAAGAGGTCTGGAACAAGCCTGGTCTGTTTTTTACTCTCCAGTGCGTCACATTAATGAAAGGGTACATCTGGAGTTTTAAAACCCACTGAGTCTCCTTCAGACCTGCACTATAGATCTAGTGCTGGGGCTCCATGTCCATTTCCTGAAAAGCACTTCTAACGCCACATTCAATTTTGTCATCACGCTAGTACAACTTTTTAATGGCTTAAATAGACAAAATAATAAGAGAAACTTGGGTGAGGGCCAGACTGCGTGGGGTTCTGTTTAGTGTTCATAGTGACATCTGTTTTTTGGGGGCAGTCAGCTACATCAAAGAGAATGAATGATGTGGGTGTATTGTCTGGGTGTATGCTGGCCTAAACTTCCTGACTTGTAGGAGCTATTGTGTTCACTCTCAGACACACAGTCGTAGCCATGAAACAGTTTCAACGTCCATGTACTTACAATGTTCACCATACAAACAGGCAGTAAAAAATGTTTTAAAAAGTTATATCACATTGTCCAATTCATGCTGCTATGACATTTGTCAAAACACTGATGGAGTGGCCTTATGGTATTAGGTTACAGCTATTACTCACCATGTAACCCAAGCTCAGAAACAGTCATTTAAATGGTTGCGCACAGTCCCTGAGAGGTGACCTGACCAGACGAACTGTGACCAGGTGCCCATGTCTTCCCCCCGTGTTTTCCTTATATTATGACCCGGGCCAGTATCCCTCTCTACTTGGCTTTCTGGGGAGCCACTCAGAGACCTGGCCCTGACTACGTTCTTATTCACAGGCCAACACAATTTATGTGGGGTGACAGGGAGGAATTCACTTCCAACAAATCCCTCTTCTTTTACACTGCTGCTTGTTATCATTGACCCTTAGTCCTAACCCCCATAAAGCACCAGCGTTTGGCCACAGGTACTAGTAAATAAGTGCTGCCTCTCTGTTTATGTCAGAGACATATTAGAAGTGATGTCCTGTGTAAATGGCCAAATTTACAGTTACTTAGTGAGCAAAGAATTGATATGATTCTGAATTTCATGGCATACTTAATGAAAGACCAAAAATCAATAAATAACTTAGCAATTCACCAGAATTTCAGTTTAAAACAGTGAACAGGAAGCTATAAATTGATAATGATCATTGATTCTTTCCCCTACAGAAAACTTGAATGTCAATGAATTTGTACCCTAATTTGACCCAATCTGCTGCAATGGGGTTCTTTCACCTAATTCAATGGACTGACTTTCACAGGAAAGTGGAGGCCTGCTCTTAATTATGTTTGGGGTGAACAGTTTTAGTAACAGGCTCCCAAAGGACATTTGCAGCGTTGTCTACTGTTTCCTCTATGTGTGGCATGTTTTGGCTTTGCGTGGCAATATGTGTTTGATGTTTTCTAAAAAACTGACGAACTGGTAAATTCCACAATGACGACAAACACTATTTCTATCTGTGTTTGTGATCAAATCTTGCTTCTATAATTACATTATGTACAACTACAGTAATATATGCTGATATATCATCTTCACAGGTAATGGGGTTGAATAAATTCTAGAAAGGCTTGTTCTCATCCCTTGGCCAATGCATGGCTTTACTATTGTTTATAAGGCTCAGCTGTAAGAGCAAATAGGCTCTCTAAGAGGCGAAAAGATTAATTGATGTAAAAATAAAACAATGTGTCTTCAGCCCAGGATGAAGCTGCAGCTGTGTAATTTACAGGTCTCCTTCGTATGAAAAACCTGTGACATTGAGCGTGTATTTCACTTCAGTAGAGGGAAACTGTGTCTGTCATTTATGGGTGCACCATGTCAGAAGTGGCAGGAATGCTCTGGGAGAGATACTGCTCCTTACAGGAAGGCCTTTGCACCAAAGGTTGTAAATGTACAGTATTAATCATGATAGCATCTTCCTTTTGAGATCAGACCACATCATATGGATGCAACCAAGTGATTTTCCTGTATTCTCCTGGTTGTTTATTCCAAGAATAAATCATGTTGTGCAGCAATGAAAGACAAAAGTGAATCCTCACAGTCACAGTCAAAACTAATGCAGACAAAATGAATCATTTTCAGTGAAGTACTGCATCACTGCCAAAAGGAGTGAAGGAGAACATTTTAGGGAGTTATGGATTTCAGATGTTAAATCTGACTTTCAAGCCCTGGTCACGGGAGATTTCTACTTGAATCTGACCAAGCTATTGGCTGTTCTATGGCTCTACACACCTTCCCAATCACATCCTCTTGATTGCTTTAATATAAATCCTACTGTTGAGTTGGTCATTGTTATTGGTCAACCACATTTCATGGTGAACAAAGTATGCTCCAAGTGCATCCATTGTTTAAATACCATGTGCAAACACTACACAGTATGTTAAACCACGTACCTTGTTTTTTCCTTTAACCAGTTCAGGCTTGGCGCTTATACTCTTAATCCAGTTGTGGGAGTAATTTCCCCTGTCATTAGTGCTGACCAGGACTGGCTCAGGGTAAGCAATGCCTCTGCAGGACAGAAAAAATGCAATAAAACTGACCATCCATTCATGCTACCAGCTTTGCAAAAACAGATGTACAAGTGTTGGACTTTGAACAATACATCACAGATGAAAAAAACAGGCTTTTATGTTGTTTTAATTGGGAACCTTTGTGTGACACTGAAACACATCCTGCTCAGATCACATGATTATGATATACAACTTGCTAGCTTATTGCAAATGCTTTAAGCCTGAAAGTCTGAGAATATTTTAAGAGTCCACTGAGACTGATCTGGGTAGAGTCCAAGTCTAGACCAGGTTGTCTGGGTTATAAAAGCTAGAGAAAGGATTTGACCCCCACCCCCAAACCCTTCACCGCCCGTGGTGGGCAACAATCAGCCTGATGAGAGGAGAGGCAGAGGAGGAAACAGCAACAGCGACAGGAAGGGCTGTGTAATGCGTCACCTCGTACAGGAACCCCCCCCTCTACACTCTGGTCAGAGGAGATAAGGTTGATCCTAAGACCTTAGCGGTCAACAAGGGACAGCTGATAACTTCTTAACCTGGTGATAAAGACACCCCCATATTTCTGCTTCCTAGACTATCAGCCTTATTCCACAGCCAAGATAGCAAGCTTCCCTCACCTCTAAAACCTCCCCAGACCCCATTTTCCCCCTTCTCTCCAAATTCCCAAAGATTTAGATGTGATATGATCTTGAAGGGCCACATGTTGGATTTACAGTGACAGGTACTTTGCAGGGTCAGGGCTGTATAAAACAAACATTTTGCACAATTGGCCTCCCACCAGGCTATAGCTGTTCCTATGTCTCATTAGCTGCCTGCCACTGCCCAGCCACTGTTGCTCGTGCCAGCCCTGATTATCTTTAGGCCAGCAGAAAGAGCTGCTTTGACCCAACTAACACTCTGCTATAATTTCTCATAAAGCTGCCAAGTATAAGTGGGTTTTTGAGATAATCTAATGAATAAAATGAAGGAACTGGCCGATTAACACCATGTAACATGTAACATAATTTAATTTCTTTCAGTCCACAATGTTGTATTTGCTAATGGCGTTTAGGCCTGATAACCCAAGGGTAATGACCCATTGTTTTCCTGATCTTACGACTTGCAGGTCTCCCGCTGTCATTGACGAGCTAGGATCTCAGGGAATGTTCATCTTGTTTGTGGGTTCACTACCAGGCTGGTATTCATGCACAGTCAGTCATACACTCACTTCTGTACGACTCTGTAACAGCTCAGGGAAACTGAGATTAATATATCTCCCCCATGTTTCCCCTTTAGCCTACAGAACCACTGACCACAAACAAGAGGGCAGCTCTCGAGGGCTGCATTTCTTTGATTAATGTGTCATATTCTGGGCCCAAGTCAATTCAGTAAATCTATTTTATAGTGGGATCCCCAGGCTGGAGTGGTGGCTCTGGAAGCTACATTTTTCTGCTGTTAAGTCTGTGATGCTGTTTGTCTGTGTGTTTGAGAATACGATGCCAGTACTTAAGTGGCATTTAAGTTTTTGTCCTCCAACATAGCTGTGGAATTTGTGCAAATGCGGTGCAGTTAAAAAAAAACATTTCACTGACAGCAGCAGACACATTTGCATTATTTACCATTTTTGTTTAACCTGATAGATATTACACATACAAACTGCCTAACCAGATTTCTGGACAAAGAGAAATTTCAGGAGTTAAGCGTAACCTGATCAAGTCTTTTAGTCTCCTGTAAACTGGCAGCTAAAACTGAGCAGACAGTACATTACAGGTAACTGGGTGAAAGACCACACTCAACGTAGGGTCACCATGTGGTAGGCAGTGGCATGTAATTGATTTTTAATCAGATTAGGTTGGGTATTCATGACTGATATGGTCCTATTGCACATTTAATTATTCAAAGCATGGAAAAGGTTTATAGAGACTAGACATTTTACAAAACACAAAGCGTTCTGTATATAAAACATTTTAGACATAAAATTGTGCTTAAAATCAGGAAAATTTAGCCTTTGATATGCTTTTAATTCTTCAAGATGAAAGAAAGTTAACAGACCAAGAATGCAGGAAAACTAGTTTAAGCATTTCTTTGCTTAGAACATCGTGAGAAGGTGACTCACTTTTTAAACGTGGGGTCTGAGTGACACGGCTGCCAGAGCCAAGTGATGGTTGGCAAGGGAAACCCATAAGCAGTGCAGGTTAGCTGGTGCTGTTTGCCAAACATGTACGGTTGCACGTCCACAGTGGCAAGCTCCGCCTCTGAAATAGTTGGCTTCACTTTGAGAGAGAAGTGTATATCAACAGACACATACAAAAACACAGGGAGAGAGAGAAAGAGAGAGAGAGACAACAGGTTAGATCAACCATCCTAACCCAGCCCACTGTGAAATCTCATAATGTCTTTATAACGAGGTACGACAGTCATGATGGATAGCCATGAAAAAGGTGCCATTGACACCAGTTGTCCTTTAGACACTATGAGAAGAATGGCAGGATGATTGGCTAGCCCGGGGCTGTAGGTCAAAGAACGACCCCACTGTGGCCCACGGCCAGGTCAGTGCATCAACCATGTGCGCTGTAATTAACACCAGACAAAGATCCTTGTACCACCTCACGAGGTAGCCATTCTGTCCATTTTGAACAGCTGAAACAGTCAACCTACACACTGTGACATTGCTTGGCAAACCACAACAATCTGCATCCCACCACACGTGTTGTCACGTAGAACTCATTCATAATGTGTAGCACTGTGAGAGCTCTAAACAACTGATGAACAAAGTTTAAAATAGTTCCCTAATTGATACCAGGAATCCCTCCTCACTTTGTTTGTGTCTTTGTGTTTCATTTTTTTCATACCAATAAATTTAAGTTGTGCGAAGTGGGACAGCCAAGGACTATAAATAATGCATATACAAGCCAGAAGGAGGCTGATTTGTCCACTTTTTGGCACACTTTTGGGATTGCTTCATAATGTTTAAAGAATGCAATGAAAATAACTCTGCCCACCCCCCATGGTAAGCTTCTAGTAACTCATTGACACGTGTCTGTTCTCTGTTGAAAGCAGGTTTCATCCAAGTTCCTACTTAACATGCTAAAACATTTATAACCTTATGTAAACAGTTAGTACTCTTTACAAAGTCATCATAACAGTGATTTACATGCTTTTGCGTCCAAAAAACTTGTTTTCCTCAAGCTGTATACATACTGTATAGAACATGTTGCTTACTGTATATGAGCTGCATTGTATATACACATGGTGAGGATGCAAATAAATGCTGGGGACTAGGGGGGTCTGGAACGGCTGGAGTCTGCGTGCAGAATAGAGCCCAGGCCATTTACACACTGCGCCAAGCCCCTTCAAAAGAGCCCCAATAATCAACAACAGCTGCCCCTGCTACGTCAATCCAGCCCTGGAATCAACAAGCCCCCAAATTCCTCTCATACTAGAGCTGCTACCTGCCGTCCAGTGAACTGGACTGAAAGCAGCTACAGCTCTGGGGCAGCCTCAGTCCACAGCCAAGGCACTGCTTCATTTCCTCAGGATCAGTAGTAATTATCAGGTTTATGGCGACGGCTTACCTTTGACTACCAGAGTGTAGCTCAGATTCTTGTACAGGCCCTTCACTTGGTTGCCCAGGCTTATGGTGAAGACCCCAGTATGCTTCTGCTGCACATCAGTGATGATCAAGTTGAATTTAGACATCTTGTAACAGGTGGAATTCTTCTTGATAGCGACCCCATCCTTATACCTGAAAGTTGGAAGCATAGAAAGATTTTTTTTACCGTGTCTAAACAATGTAAATGAAAAGAAAACAATTTACTTATAAAATTATAATTGGGTTTCACACCGTGCTGCTGCACTCAATCCATTATATGAAATTTTTATTGTGACTTTAAACTGTTACTTACCATGCTAATATGTCTGTTGGAGGCAAAGCATTGACCTGGGGCTCAAACACAAGCCTTTTTCTACCCTCTTTAACGGTCAATATACTAGACCGCTCATTTTTATAGGAGACATTGAGAAATGGATGCTCTGCAACAAAAGATAAAGACAAAGACGTTGGAATCAGTGCTAGAGGAAATTTAGGCCTAATGGAAGTCCAGTTTTAAATTATCTGATTTTTGATCCATCCAAAGCATACTTACCATAGACATGGACTTCTATTGTGGCATTCTTGTGTTTTGTAGGTTCAATCTCAGCTTTGCAGTGGTACAGCCCCTTATCCTCTATGGTAATGTTTGATAACACTAAAGCCTTGCTCATTACAATGACCTTAGCAGGGTTGCCTTTGGTCTTGTTTGTATAATGTCGATTTTCCTGAAGACAACAAAAGCACCATAAACTTCACTGCTACAATCTATGATGGGCCTTTTTACATACAGTAGTGTAGTGTTAACAGTAAATCTGAACTTACTCTCCTCCTTGGAAAATCCCATGTGAAGTTGATTCTCCCATTATAGGTGGTCTCACCAGTACAATTAAGGATGAGGGTGTCTCCAACCAACACTTTGACATCGTCTGGGGTGATTTTCACATTTTCAAGAACAAGAGCTATAAAATAGAGAGAAAAGACAAAAGAAGTCTGTGAAACAGAGACACCTCTTTATCAGCGATGGTTTTAATTTTACAATGAGCTAGTTTGGACAGAAAGACAACACACTCACTCAGTCTATTAGGGATGTACACTGAGTGGACCTCACGACCGTTGACCATGGTGTTACAGGTGAGTGTATTGTACATAGTGTAGGGACCGTAGGGAATCTTGAATCCCACCTTTGGATCCCATACCTTTTCCTTAACAATCTTATCTGATAAATGTGGGAGCTGCAATCAAGGGAATAGAGCAAAGAGATTTTGTCAGTATCCATAGATATTTGGTGACACATGTGATGTTCACTAAAGATCACATTGCCAGACAGAAGTGTTATGCACTTAACTTAATTAAAATATAACTCATGCTCTGCTGAGCTCAGCTGGGGACAGACATCTGTGAGAGTGAAGGTCTAATTTGTTTTTTGGAGTGTAACTTCTGCAATCATTTATGCAATGGAGCACAAAACAGACACGGAAAAGGATGTACAAGCCTGCTGCTGTTTGTTCTTATGCCAGAAGTTGGGCTTGGAGAGGAGGCAAGGGAAGGGAAGGAAGGAAAAGGAGCAGGAAGGAGGATTGCCATAGATTTTTCGAATAGCAGGAAGGTCACTCAACCACTATCTGTTCCATCTGAGTAAGATGTGTTTGTCCACAGTAGGCACTATGACACATGGCCATATATTAATCACTAATATGACAAAAAGCACACATCTTTGTGGTTGTCATGGCAACTTTGTCAACATGGCTTTTGTGCTGTTCTCTTTATTTACCATAATCAGGTTCTTAAGTTCTGCAGATAGATGAAGAGCATTGTGCAGTCACATAGGGAGTGCTCCTCCACTGACACCTCCAACTTAATTCTGGGATCAAATGTTATAATCCTCATAAGTTACCTGCTGTTTCCTGTGACTGGACACAGTCTGCATTGTTTTTCTACTGAATTTCCTGATGTTTGGAAGATAAGAGGAACTAAATTTAGTCTGAGTGTCTATTCTGAGAAAAACACTCTTGGAACACCTTCCTGCTCTTACAGGAAGCAGACAGGATGACTCCCTTTGCCGCCCCTGAGCTTCCCTTATACAAGCCACTGTCACCAGTGTGTTTCTATGTGCTAGAGTGATTTAATATACAAAGGGTGTGAGATCCAGTGAGACGCCTTAAGCACAAAGTGGAAACACTTTTTTTTTCAGAAGACGTCAAGTAAGGATATCCTGCTGTGGTAGTAATAACAGTCTTGATGCCCAATTTTGATCTTAACAGCAATCAGATAACGCACTGTGAACACAACATGTGATTTACTTCAACGTCCAACATTGTCTATGGAACACATACAGTGTTTTACTATATACTATATACTACATACTATATACAGTACAATACAGCAACTTAATTTACTAGTGGAAGGCATGAGCAGAAGGTGTGAAATGATTGTGAGGCCTTACCCCTGTCAGCGTTACATTTGTATCAGGAGAGGACGTCCGGCAGGGGATTGTAAGACTTGTCTCATGCCTGTAGATACCCAGCATGAAAGGTCCTGAATAATGTGGCTCCACAAACGGTTGCTTGGGATCTGAGGGACAAAAAAAGCCTCTCCAAAATAAGTGAGATCTAAAATACAGGTCAAACAGAAACTAAATTTCAAAGCAGATGTGGCCCCTTACATTTTGTCCTTTGGGATAACCATGTTTTGTAGCAAATATAGCTGTTGTTAATGCAGGGTGAAAAAACTGTTATGCCAGAGGAGTGCAATTGGATCAGGGCAATGTCAAGGCATCCAACACAGTGATCAAATAAAGAGATCACTTCATTCTAACCGGATAAGGCAGCAGAGCACAGATAGAGCAATCAGGCTATAGTGGTGTGTATCTACTGGGCAGCCAGGCATCACACGACAGCTATGGGAACTTCACAGCTACGCAAATAGTCTGCGATTTGTGTGAGGTCAAGCAGTAGTGGTGTGATAAAGGAACTATTATTTAAAAAGTAAGCATGGAAAATGATCTAATAAACAGCTGAAGCCCTTTGAAAAGAGAGTTAGACTAAACACAGGCACAGCAGGCTGCCTGATAGCTAGGCAAGGGGGGATCCACATTCACAGAGCAACAGGAGAAGGAACTGTGGCATCCAGTTTTAGTTTGTTCTTCATTATTTATTATACTTTATTTATACTATTTCACATCATTTAGACCAATATTTCATTATTTTATCCTGTCTTAGAAACTGTTTTCAAGTCTAAAAAAACACACACATCTAGGTGAAACGAGCTGAGGCTGACTTGTTCTCCATATGTTGCCTAGCACCATCTCCATTTGAATAATAGTGTAACTGTAACTGGTGCCGTCTGATGCTTTAGGGGAGAAAACAGTAGCTGGAGCAGGAAATCACAGTCAATGACCAGGGCTTCCCGTGCAATCACGCTCACCCTTCCACCTCCAGAACAAACCATGGTACCAAAGAAACCACTTCCTCTTTCTGACTTACTCTCTCTGAGAAGGAGAACTGCTGTCACTACAGTCTGAATGCCAGTAGATTTTAGTCAGCAGTCTGCATGTAAGGAGCAACTATAGTCATACATAGTGCATTTAGTTTCAAAATGAATCAAAACTGCACTTTTCTTTCTTTCCTTCCTTCTTTCTTTCATATAATTTATTCCCTGTTTCACTTTTGCTGTTCTCACTGACTTATTCCTCTTCTTGCTGATTAAGAGGTTTTAGTCATCAAGAAAATATCACATTGCTCACTGACCATTTAATTTTGTCCATCAAGTGCCACTGTTTGTAAGCTCATTTTAACACTAGACCCCCTTGACTTGAGTCAGCAGATGAGAATCACAAACACAGTTAAATCGTGGATCGAAGAAAAACAATTAAGTTCAAAAGGAAAGAACCCCCTTATCGGTGCTACAGTTTATAGACCAATCCTCTGTATTTCTAAACAACATTACATTCAGTTTTTCACATGCTGGAAAATTACTTACATTCACTAGTCTGAAGGGGAACATTTCAGTGTCGTACATCTAACACAGACTACACAGACTGATTTTTTTAAAGGGTCAATAATCTGAGCTGGTCACTACCAGTATCCCATACAAAGGGCACTTTGCAGGTCTCACCTTTGACATAGACATAGGTCGAGGTGTCATGGTCTGAACCATTTTTGGAGTATTTACAGTTGTATCTCCCTGTGTCGTTGGCACTCAAGTGTGTGACTGTCAGTTTGCTGCAGTGTGAGTGGTAGTGATGTCTGTCACACCGCTCCACCTTCACCCCCTCTGATGAAATGGATCGTCGGGGACCAGCAAGTGTCCAGTGCAGTGGGCCGTGACCTCTGACAGAAGACAGAGTGGGACAGTATTAGATGAACTGGAAGACAATGTCACTTAAATCAGTCCAGTCACTTTGAAGTTTGATAACAGATGAGAAACAAAATGTACAATCAAATATGTTGGATTTGATAGATCAATATTACATTATTGTTGATCTGTTCTATGCAAACAAAGCACTGCATAACACAGCTGGCAACAACCTTACAAGCTCTTTAGTTCAGGGTGGCAGCAACTGCTTCTCCCCTTGGGACTTTTTGGCTTGATGTTCATTTAAGTTTATTTTGGGTTAATCTTGAGTTGTCCGATAACTTGAACTTTCACATGGGAACATATTTCTCTTGAATGATGTGCTCAGCTAACACATTCTTTCCACACAGCATCCATTTTCAAACTCTCATTACAGAGATCCCAGAGGAACATCAAACGTGTTTTGCATACCACTAACTTTGCCTGCAGAATTTTGGGTCAAGCAACCTCCAGCTCTTATCCAGTGACAGAAAACAAGACAGTACTGTATGGGCCAGGCATCCTAGCATATGACCTTATAGGGAAGCATTACATTAGATAGACATGAGTTCCTAAACATTCCTTGCGGGCCTACAAAATGATGCAAGACTCTCTAAATTCTTAACAAATGTGAATGCAGCACACTTTGGTCCCACCATCCCTAAAGGAAATTGCAACAGACTGATAAATGTGGACCACCACCACTGGTTCCTGTCAAGGACTGTGGATTGTCCCAGCTTCTTTGTTGCCGACAAGTGTCCCGTGGCCCAGGCATGTCCCATTTATTTCCCCCTTGGCCTTTCTGTCCTGTAATGAATCCAGGGTCTGAACTATATGGCTGCAGTGACAGCTCAGAAACAGACCCTTCTCCTCCTGACTGACCTCCGATAACTGACCAGGAAGGTACAAAAAAATCTGGAATCATAAACTTCTTTGATTGTGGCAAATTTCTACATGATAAAATACCTAACTTTGTCATATAAATAAGGAATTTACATTATTAATCACCTGCTATATTGTCTTTAAAAGTTGTTTAACAATGATTGTTTTTAAAATATTGTTTTGGTTTACTTGTCATTGACAAAAATCAGTATGTTACATACCTGCATATGAGGTGTAATGAATCAGCCGCATGAAGAATGAGGGGATTATCAGAGGGCAGAATCTTAGGCGAGCGCTCTCTCTTGAAATGCCCTGTTGAACACACACACACACACATATACACACACACACACACATATACACACACACACACACACACACACACACACACACACACACACACACACACACACACACACAGAGAAACAAACACATAGACCAGTTAGGAACATAGTCAAACTAACCTGCACATTTACAGTATCGCTTCAACAATGCTTGTCAGTCACTATTGCACTAAATGAGAGAATGGAAAACAAAAAATTTTTGGAAATTCCTATGAATCGCTTCGGTGCCGTAAATGTGGGTTCACTTTGTGCTGATCTACTCCTGCCTCTTATGCAAGTGATTGTCCGCCTTGAGAGCACTAGGGGTGTTTCCAGTGCTGGGAGGGCAGGTTGTTGAATGGATAGTGGCCTGGGATGAGCAGAAAGAAAGAAAGAGAGAAAGGGGAATAGAGGGAGGAAGGGGACAATATGGGGAGCAGCTGTGCTACTTTGCCAGAAAGGTCAAAGCAGTCAGAATCACGAGAACTGAGGCAGACCCTGATGAGTGTCTTTGGATGCGTTTCATCTAAATCAACCGCTCAACCTCCTTTAGTGGGCTGCTCCCTTCCTCTCTCTTTGTATTTTTTTCATTTACCATTGACCTTGCACTCTAAATGCTATTATTACAGTATCAGGGGGAAAGTAGGGGTTGAGATGATGTCTGTTGAGAGGGCCATCTAACAGCATTCAACATAGGAAACACTGTGATTCTCGCTGCTGTCCAGGAGGTGTCACGGTCCCATATGTGATTTCCTTCTTTTCACTGAGATTCCTGAACAGCTTGTCACTGTGGTCAAAAAACAAGTTTATTAAGTCAACCCTCCAAATATGACAGCCTTCAGGGAAACCTTTATTTGTAGTACAGAGTCAAGAAAGACAATGGAGTTACACAAAGGTGTACTAGCAGGCTGACATGATGACACATGAACTTGCTGATGGACACACATGCTTGCACACGCATATGGAAACCCACACACATACCCAAGTACACCTGCATTTACAAACACGCGCACACACGCACACTTGCCTAGTATTTGTCTATTATTAAGAACAGCTGTTGTGCAAAGAATGAGCTGACGTTGCCAGTGTTGGCAGTGGCACTCAGTATTGACTTCCACCCAAAATATTATAACATTATTGTTTTATTGTTTCCAAGGTTATGCAGAGGGGAAGGATTGTGGCTCACACTCTGTCATGTTGTGATACCACGTGCTTTCAGCTGTTTATTAGATTAATAAAAATCCTGTTAAGGTTCCTGACCTTAATAAACAGTTACGCAATCACAATTCACAGGTTAATAACTATCAATTGTTGGTTTCTCTGTAGGTGCCAAACAAATTTCCTGAGGAACATTCTAATTGCACCAAGTCTAATTGTGTTTTTCTTGCCTCATGTCTGAAAACTGACAGCAAGCTCTTGTAATTGAATTGCTGGAAATGAGAATTTGATCCGTGGAACCAGATAAATACAAATGGCAAGATAAAAAGTAAAATGTATCCTGATAGAAGTTAAATTTCTGCATGTTAAACATTTCATTTCTTTCGATACAAACCCAACGCGTACGAAAGGTGGCATCTGCTTGCACACAACACCAAAAACAACAACCGTAAACATCATCCTGACCTTGAATTGCACTGGTAGGGAGCTCGTCTCTTAAAACTGCCCAATTTTTCCTCTATTCTCCTCAGTAACTCACTACAGATGGATGAATCAGCAGGGCCCCACAACAGGCCACTAAAAGAGAAAAAAAAAATATCCCACGGTTGTCTCTCTATAGTCACACCCTAAAACTCCCATTTGCCCCAGTGCCTGCCCAACGCTGACCTCAGCAAGCGTCCTAACACCCCTAACCCCCTGCAACAGCTGTGTGCTGCATTCCTCCAGCAGATCGCCTAAAAAATGCCAGAAATTGTGCTTATTGTGTTGGTTCAAAGAGCCCTGAAGCTGGTTCTCATTAAGAGCCACTGAAAAGAGGACAGGCATGGAATAAACAGAGTGAGGGAGAGAGAGGCCGAGTGACTTCTGGTTCAGTTTCTCAATCAACTTTTGAAGAGGTCTTGAGCCAGTGACACGGCATCAAACTGATTATTGATACAAGGCCAAGTTAACAAAGATGAGACCAGGATCACATTTGTATGTCCTTGTCCTCACTTGCCATTGATAAAAGGAAGTGGCACAGGACATAGTGTTTGGAAAAAACATTTGTGGTCCTGAAGGTTCACTGGCAGTCAGGAAAGAATAAAAATTCAGTGTTGGATTCCGGGATCTACTCTACACTATTCTGAAATGTTTGTGGCTCAGAAAATCCCATTTAAATATTTGGTCTAAAAGAACAGCCAAACAACGACAAAAACTGAAAGTTTTTTTAAATTATTCCAAGCTAGAGGTTCAGCAATGCAACTGAAATTGTTGACTCTAGATTAAGGATTTAGGGGCACAAAAAGTGTGTTGTTATTTTTAATCATAAAAACAGCATGAATTATTTTGTATTATGAATTATAAAGTAATATGGTGACAGATATTCAGATATTCTGAGCACAGTGGTGAGATAAACTGAGAAAATAAATCCATAACAGTGAGTCATTAACATTATTATACTTCTTATTTGTATCAGATTTTCATAATTCTCAAGTGATTTGCAGCCTTCTGTTTTGGTACTTTAAACCAATAACTACTGCACAGAGTTACCATTTTACAACAAAGTTACAGAACTAAAGCGTGAGTATATGACAAACTGTTGAAGAGACAAGTAATATGTGAACAGCAATACAGGAGCTCTGGGAAAATGTGAGAGAAATTATATTGGGAGTTGGCGTAAGTGTTGGCAAGATTTTACCAGCCTTGCTGCTGCAGCATGCTGCCAGTGGCTCATGTTTGATATTGCGTAATATAGACCACTATTACTGTATGAAATGACTGTGCTGTCTCTGAATTCAATGGGAAACTCCAAGTCACAGCCCTTAAAGTGTACAGAATAATGTGCGGAATTCCCTTCTCTTTGCAGAGAGTACACTTCATCTCCCAGTACTTCCCGTCCTGTCATGCAACAACGCAACACTGTCTTGAGAGTCATGGGGAGAAGATCTTTTCTTTTTTTTCTTTTTTTTTGGGGTGTTTTCAAGGCAAAAGTAACAATATGGCATGATGATTTCTTTGTTTAACTTTGCCACTTCAGTGTACTTTTGTGATAGCAAAGTACATAAAAAGGGTGGAGAGGGAATTATTGTTTGACAAAAGAGTGCAGGGTCACTGGTGGTGAGTCATCTTCACTGTACTCAGGCAACGACAACACGAGCAAAACAGCAGCGAATGGTCACCAATCTGCGAGATAAGCTTCCTGCACTGCAATGATAATAATTATTATCACTGCACAATAAACTATACATAAACTGATGTGTGTGTCTCATTGATAAGGTTAAAAGTGACCATTCAAAAGGTATATGCCACTACTCTGTTAACGAACTGTTAAAAGTGCTTCATATCCACCACTTCTGAGTTTAGCAAGTTAAAAGAATCACAAGTTTTCACAGTGTTGATGACACAGCAGTGCAGCTACAGCTGTATCTTGCTGCACAAGCGTTCTGTGCCAGGGATATTTCACGGTATGCTGCCTTTAGTTTGAAATTTTCAAGATAAACAGAGAGACAAATTCACAAATGGTTCAAACCTCTGTTGGCAGAATCACAACAACAAGTTGAAACCATTGACAAGGCTTGGAACCACCTGCCAAAATAAGGAGTAGCTACCACTGCTCTAGCTGTGCTGCATGTGTCCTGGCGTACTCTCTCACTCAGAGCCCTTCTGAAAACCTTCCACTTTGCCAACTGCAAGGTTAAGACAACAGTTAGGGCGAGCGCCTTTTTTATTAGCCATATATTAGCCTTTGGAGATTTAGAGGCAAAATGCCCCAGACTCCTCTTAAAAAAGCAAAATAAAGGAACATCTGGCAATGATGGGTGGCCACTCTAGGTTATATAAAGTTGAGGAGAGCCAACAAACAGGAATCTCCTGCATGAGAGACCTAAATGGTAAACCCAGAGGGTTCCTGTTCCATAATATATGATTAAGAGTTGTAGGCAGACAGAAGCTCCTTGAAATTGAAATCTCATGCAGGATTCAAAGAAAATATATTGCTAACTCAGGGTGGATATGTCTAGTATGGACCAGATGCTGCAATCATCCTATAAGAACAGCTACTCAAAGCAATTTGTAAAGTTAAATATCCCTGTGTAAGAAATTACTTTTTCTGCTCTGTTGGTAAGTCTCCCAATCCAGGTGTGTGTGTGTGTGTGTGTGTGTGTGTGTGTGTGTGTGTGTGTGTGTGTGTGTGTGTGTGTGTGTTTCTTGTGCTTCCTGCATGGACCCAGATGTACCACCAATGAGCAATGAGTCTCCACTGCACTTAGCGGATCTCTCATCACTCCCATTTTTCACTACATTTTAAGCATCCAAGCAGGTAAGGAAAAAATGGCTCCAAAACAAATTAGACACCACATATAAACTCCCTCTGCTAGAAAGACAGCTTCAAAAGAAATACCGCCCCCATTGTAGAAAAAGACAATGCTGTAAAGACTAAGAGAGAAGAACTCAAACTGTGAGGAGTAAAAGAAAAAGTTTTGTTTAGCCTCTGGCCTACAATGCCACTGACTAAAGCTATGTAACTCTATACCTAGAACTTATTCCTTTAGTTTTGTCTCATAATTCTTGGATGAATTCACCTGCATAACACAAGAAATAATTTCAGTAAACGTATCTATGAAATTTACAGACACAATTCGAATTGAATCAATATTATTAGATAACATCACTACTAATATACAGAGGGCTTTAAGTCGTTAACCATTACACATGCCAACTGAAATAAATCTGCAATACAAGCATCTAGCCTGAACTGTTATGCCTCACTTAAATTGGTGTCACAAAGGTGTCTGTGCTCATTTTTTGAATAGAAGCAGCTGCATGTTAAATATTGACAAATTTTCCAGACATTTTTGCGACAGAACAATTACCTTTTCCCTCTTAATCACTTATGTAATTACAAAGCTGAATACTGATAAGAAGACTGTTTAAATGTGTATCAATAACATCAATAACAATCAGTGTCTGATAATAACTTTTTCTCAAATATTGTGGCGTTAATGACAGGATGCAACATGAACTTTGGTGGTGTAACATGCCTAATTATCATATCTTTATAGCTTTGTGTCATATTTACAAGTGTAAACCTGTTACACTCCGCAGCTTATACAGAGACAGCCTGATGCACCATCAATAATTAATGGCTCTACCAGTCTGTAGCTACTATGAAGAAATAATACCCTCCCTGCCATTGTCTTGTGGATGGAGTTTAACATAGCACAATATGAGCATAAGGAGCCCCGGGAAGAAATCTTTGCTCAGGTAGCGTGTCACATTTCCGTGACCTTTACTAGCTAGAACAATTCCAGGCTACCTCTTGCCCCTACATCCGCTTCCTCCTTTGTGTCTTTCCCACGCTTTGTGTGTGGACAGTGAAGGAAATCTACTTAAAAAAACATCATAGACAAAGCTTCATAGGCTGAAAGTGTGTACGAGTGTGTGTGTGTGTGTGTGCGTAGTTGGGGGAAGGGGGTGAACGTGAACAGTATTTCCTTTGTTTGGACGGGCTGTTTATTTGGAAATGATGAGGAATCCTTTCTGTGGCACACTAGACCTGGCACAAGGTGGAAGAACATCCACCTTTTAAACACTATCTTGTTTTTGTGGAGTGACACTGAGACAATGAAGCTGATTGTACTGTCAGATAGAAACATGCATTCTCTTCCCAGAATGTTTAATCCTGTTCAACCACAGATAACAATTGCTGGAATAAACGTTTTTCATAACATATAGCAAAAGGCTTACTTGCAATAATAGAATATAATAGACTATCTGAAAAAACAAATTCAAATCAACCACATTAAAATTTCATCAATGAAATCAGTCTTACACTTGAATATAAAGTGTGGACATCTGTTACAATTAGCTGTCAGAATCAACACGTTTTATTAACTTGTTAATAATCACCCAATTACAACGGGATAAGACTACCTCTAGTGGCTTAAGTGGGAAGTGCAGGACCAATGAGTGGCATCAATTGTTGACGGATAATTTTCCTAAAACGTGCAAATTGAATATTCTACTATATCCATACATAATAAAAATGTTCCACAAAATGTAGGAGCAAAGAAAGGGCATATTATTATTTTATTATTCTCATTATTATTGTTATTATCATTATTATTATTATTATTTTTATTAAGATGAAGAGTAAAAAGAAGCCACTTTTGTGTAGCCTACTTCTCCTGTTGATAACTGGCAGCTGATTATGTCAGATGTCTGTAAAACAGTATGCATTCAGCCATTCATTGAAACAAACAGTCAAACTGTGTTGTTTCATCCATAAAACTCTGCTACGTGTAATAATTACTCATCTGTATGAGCATAAATTACGTCTTACCATTTGTGAGTGATAAACAACACAAGATGAGAACGACCAGTTTGAAGCAGTCGGATGCGACCATCCTGCCAACTCTTCGCCAAAATCCAAAGCGTGTGTTAGAATAAAAATAAGAGTCCCTGGCAGAGGCTTATAACTCCGGGTGACTGACAAAAGTTTCTTCTTCAAGCCAGTAAATCAAAGAGTCTTATTGTCTATTTTAAAAACCGTGTTGTAAATCCACAAACCCCTCAGGTGTACATACAAAAACCGGCAGTGATTCTCCTGTATCCCATGACGCGTTTTGCTGGGGAGCTCTCCTGCGCAGCTGGGTAGTCTCGATCCCGCAATGAGGAGCCGGATGAACCGCTGTAAGCTCCGGGCAGGTGCTCTCGAACAAAAAAAATGTTAGATGAATGAAATATAAGGGATGGTGAAAAACAAAAGTTGGGTGAGTGGTATTTTCAGTCTCTCACAGTTGTCCGGTATGGCCCACAAAGGCTAGATCAATCAGCTCCTGCCTAACATGCGCGCCTTGGACAACTTCTCCTCCCTTTCGCCTCAGCACTTACAGTCCATGCGTGAGGCACGTTTTATGGAGACACAGAGGAAGGATGCAACGTCACTTTTTGGGGGGGACAACGTCTCTCTTCAGACTACCGAAGAGGAGATCAGCTCACGAGAAAAAATGATTTAGCATCCACAACAATCATGCAACACATTTTATGTCAGGTCAACAAAATTAGTAACTACTAGAAACGGTGCAGGGATGTTACAGTAAAACCATTAAATATGAAAGTATGCAATAGAAATCACATTAATTTTTATATTTACTTCTAGTGGAAAACTCCACTCACATATGTATTACAGCACTGTAGCAAGGCTTTTTAATATCAGAATTACCTCACTGATTTGTGGTTAGTGAATGTTTCTAAATGTAAATTTTGAGTCAAATTATAAAGTGCATCATCTTTGTGTGTAACCCTTCCTTTGATCACATCAATCTAATGTGTATCTAAGGTTAAAGGTAACTGCAGTAATCTTGTCTCAAGAGGAAAAGGAGTAAAAAGTAAACAATCATCATATCAGACTGAATCTATCTGCCTGAGTCTTTAGAATAAATATTTGCTGGATTTATTTTTAACTTCAGAAACAGGATACACTGCTTTTTATATCAATGTAAATAATTCTCTTTTGTCTGGCAGTACCCTGCAGTGTGTGGATGTACTGCAGACTGTTTTTTTTATCACCACAACAATTACTTTGCTGCTGTAGGTCATAGTAGCAGGCACTGTAAATAAGAGCATCCTGCCCCTCACCTTTCCGCCCACGTTAGGACTGAGAAGCCACCATTTTGGGGACTGGATCGGGAGTGGTGGTGCACTGTGGATGAGGACCAGCGGTGGTGAAATGCAATGAGCAGCACTCTTCCATCACTGTACCAGGAAAACAGCGACATGGCATGAGAACCTGGGAAACAATTTATAACATCCCAGTCATGGGACTACTTTTGCTCTCTTTGATTCTGAGACAGCACAGTCACAACTTAAGAATTAATTCCTGCACACTTATCAGCATTTTAGTTCAATGTTTTCAGCATAGTTTGAACTATACAGTTTTTGAGTTTTTTTCTTGAAACCACTCAAGGAAATCATTAAGTAATGTTCATGCCTAGTGGCTAGAAAGAGCAAACAAAAACTTAGCTCTCTTCTGCATGGTTAATTCCAAAAAAGGGGTCAAAATAAGTTTGTCTGTTGGATTACTTTGTTTCTAAGCTTCAGTGAGACTGTGGACACTCAGTCTTGTGATCTAGTGGTGAAGAAACAGTAAATTCACCCCTCTCCCTTTGTAGACTTCAGAATCAACCCTATAAGGCATAACTCTGACAAGACTCTCAAACAGTAATAGTCTTAAGAAAATGGCTGCAAGACATGGGCTATCAAGTCTTAATAATGAAACACTGGTAAAGATGAAACGCTATAAACCTTAGAACGTCAGTAACGCACTAAATGCACAAGAAAGAATTGAAGTTTGCAAGAAACTGCCTTGTCTACTTCAACAATGTCTTAGCGTGTGTTCACATTTAAGTTGTCAGTAAGGGAGACATTCCCTCTGGGCCAAGAGGGCAGCAGATAAGTCTCCAGATGAACAATAGCTGGAAGTTGCTAGCTGAGAGGGGTGGATTTCAAGTGTTTTATTTTAGAATCTGGTGTTCAAAACACACTGTGGGGGACTAACTGGTTCTACACTCACAGCATGCACTCTTCCTTTTGCTTCAACAGCAACATCTTCTTGGGTAAATGAACCAGTAGAAAAGTCTTTCTTCAGCAGAGGAGTGGAGGGGGTCTGACTGCCTGCCCTGTTGATGAAATGGCTGTAGTCAGTATTGAGAGGGAAAAAAATGCTACAGTCTCCAGACCCCATTCATACTGTAATTTGTAAGAAAGGAATATAGCATAAATTTTTGTGTACAAAATAAGGTTTATCATCCACAATATTAACAAAAACTACTTTTGCATGTTAGCAATATTACAAATTGTCTGTTTTCAATCCAGGAGCTGTATAAGAAATGAACAATTAGGCCTTCAGTTTTTATTTGATTGGCACTGAATTAAATATGTTAAATGTGAGGTTAGCTCCCCTTTTTAGAGAGGAAACTTGAGCATCATGAAGAGTAAAATATCTCAATGTTGATAACGTTTGACTTGCTCTAACAGAATTAAGCACAGGTGTAACTAATACCATTAATGATGGCTTTGTTCCATTTACAGTCTATGGGTGTGCCACCATGCCAGCATGTACTGATATTAAATGAACACCGAAATGTCATTGATGCACCCACAATTGACGTTATTTTCTGCAGCCTTGTTTACCAGTCAAAATTTCCTGTGTGAAGGGAAATTTGGAAAAGAAAATCAATATGCCATGGTAACCATCATGGTGATTAGTGTTCAATCAGTGTTCATATCAATATCACTAAATGCTAGCTAGTAGTAAAATAAACGTCTCACATAACTGTAACCAAGTATTTTAATAACCAAATGGTCAAGTCTCTTTGTAAAAATAATATATGAACACACATAACGTGTTTGAAAGTTAACACTAACCCAAACTTTGATTTTGTTACCTTTGAGCTCTTCCCTTTGTGGACGAATTTCGCGGGCATTTGTGAAAACTGTCAATCAAACCCTGTGCTGGCTGAAACCCAAAATATGGAGCTGTTTGTTTCAACCGTGAAATGTGAGTAACTATCCCGTTCACTTGGTGTAAACACTATTTGTTATACCACGTATTGGTTTTAAGACAGTTTAGGCGATAAACTGCAGTCCAACTAAGACAATTTACGCAACAAATTGTTGTCCTAATAAAGTTAGCTAACATAACTCAACTTCCAACCTAGCTAGGTCCCTAGCAGTTAGCAAGGTTACCATAGCTACCCAAGACTTCCACCCATATATGATTTATGCATTTTACCCTCATGTTTTACCGAGTTTAGTCTAAAATTAAGAAAAGTGAATTTGCTTTACATCGTAATACAGCAGTACACAGTAACTTATTATGGCAGGCTAACTAAGCCTAAACCTTTTGACACCATTACCTACCTTAACATGAGGGTAGTAATAACATTAAGGTTTAATTGATCCAATGAGGGTGCATTCAAATAACCCTGAAATAATCTTTGGGCATAAAATTAGCTAATTACCGAGGAAAAACAATTACATAATGTATTTATTAGGTAAACATATGAATGACTTACTGGTAACAGCTTCTCAACTTTTGAAGAGTTGTTCACTCTATTTTATATTGTTGAATACTTTGGGATCTGAAAAAAAGTCATGCATTTCGTGATGTTACAATGAATAACTACACTAAATAATCAATTAATGGTCAGTATTAACAAATTCATATATCATTTTATAAATATATGTTATACCAATAAAGATTTTAAAATTGCCATGAGACACACATTAGAAGTGAAACTGACTATTGAGACACTTCTTTCTACGTAATAGTGTGAAAGAGTGTTTTCCTACTCACTGTAGCTAACTGTTGCTCCACCTATACTTTGTAGGATAGTGCTTTTGTTGCTGACTGGACAGTATTGTTAAGTGGTATGTTTACTGTTATTTTCTGAGTCCAACCAGAAGGTAGTGATGAGTTACACATTTCTCATTTTGTCTCCCATGGTGAAATGAAGGTTGCTATCAGGGAACTGGGCAAAAACGATATTGTGATATGTGATATACTGTGTCAGACATCACTGACCACTTGTGGAGATGAGATGTTCTGTTGTTTTGTTGATGTACTGTTAACATGTGCATTTGCTTTTGTGCATATGCAGGTCTCACAGAGAACCTGTTGCAGAAACAGCAAACAGATTATGATGAGGTGATAGAGAAGCTCTTCTCTGAAGTCTCTGGCCTAGAGGATTTCCCCAAAATACCAGCTCTACAGGTAAATACAAGTGTGAGAGAGTGAGTCTGACTATAGCCCACAGTCCTGGCTAGGGATCTATGCTATGTCTTGTAATGCAGGACCTAAAATACAGTATTGAATGCTAACAAAGATATTTCACCCTGGCAGTTCTTTCTTTTATTCTCTTGAAAAGGGATATAGTTAACTTTTTGGTCTGGTTCTACCATAATTTACATGGCTGTTGTAACAACTTTTCATTTGGTCTATTTATTTACTAAGTAAACAATTGTTTTTTCTAATATAGCTTTATATCACCTTTATGTGGCCAATAAGTTGACTGAATTTTTAAGTTGCATGAATACTTCTGTTTCTTACTTATATTACAGTTTGAGGAGTGTGCCATCCAGCTGTGGAACTGGGCAGTCACTAAGAATGTGGGCACCACTATGAGTAAAAATCAGAAGGCCAAAGGTACACCTCTACTTACAGTATTTATTTTTAATGATGAGTATGATACTTGAAAATACTCAGACATATCATCTAAAATGTTTAAACAATGTTGGGATTGCAAGCAGGGATAGTCACAGTCATCTCACGACACATTCAAATGCTCTCACCTTCTTTACAGTGCGTCATGTCGCATGCAGTCTGCTGTACTGCTGTGAGCCTGAGAATCCAACAGAGGGCATTATCCGCAAGCAGATCCTGGTAAGCTTTACTGTGGGCACCCTCTGAGAGTGCTCAGTATTTCAGGGGGATAGGGTCTGTTTGTCAGTGTCTAATTTTTACAGATGGCCAGCAAAACAGGGAGAACATGGCTGGACTGCAAAAATTCTCAGATGGCAGATCACTTCCTAAGACTGGCTGTCAAGGTCAAGAAAAAAATTAACAGTTTCAACAAAGTTTATTAACAAAGTTTTGAGTAAACGTAAATGTGGTGTCTTCACAAATTACTCAACATACAATATCCCTAGAGCGTGGAGACCCTGTATAGCCAACTAACGTGCAGAGGTGATGGAGCAGCTGACATCACTTCATGCAAGGAGGATGTGGAGAAGGATCTGCTTCGAATTCTCTCATGCCAGGCAGAGTCGGTGAGCTGTGGCGCATGTGATGCTCAACACCTTCAATGTGAATATTTGTTCTTGTGATATTTGGCAGCTGAAGGAGTGCTATTCTGACAGACTTGCAGTGTGAAGTGTGAGACAGCTAAAATGTGAACTGAGAAACAATAAGATGGGAAAATCTCATCCTGTGCTAATAGGGAACGTTATATTGTTTGCTGACAAAAAGAAGTTCAAGTCTCTTCTACTTTACAGGCCTTAAGTCAAGGGAATAACCATGAGGCTGCGGCCTATATGCAGCGCTGTAAAGACATGCTGCTGCGGCTGCCAAAAGATGTAAAAAAAAAAAGAAAGAAAATAACTAACACTATAACAACACTACATATTGTTGTTTTGTACTTTTCATACATATTGTTATTGAAAGTGTGTTAATTGTGAACATATTTCCTCAATGCAGACTGCATACCTCTCCCTTATGTGCTACAACTTTGGAATAGACACTTACAATCTGAGAAAGTTTGAGGAGAGTGCTTTTTGGTTGAGGTAAATATCAAGATGTTTAATTCCAGTGGAGAAGTGCAGACAAGGAAAGCAGTGGGAAATGGTTTTGGATTGATTCCTGTTTTTTTCAGCCAAAGCTATGATATTGGGAAAATGAATGTTAAATACGCCCCTGGATCTGAAGTCCAGGTAGGATGGCGCAGTACAAAGTTAAGTTCAAGCAGTATGTACAATTTAAAATTGTTTTTTTTTTTTTTTTTTCCTAATATCTTCAATTTCCCTCACAATAGGCCAAGGTTTTGAGGCTCCTTGCTACTGTTTATTTAGAATGGGACTGTCACAGGTTTCAGGAGAAAGCTCTTAATGCTGTCAACTTAGCCAACAAGGTAGGATACAAGAAATCATTTTCATGTTGTAATATACTGTATATATATGCATTATGAAGCATGCACCTACTAAAAAAGAAAGCTCAGATGCTCTGTACCTAATTGCTGTGAAATTTGACAGGAATGTGTGAGCACTTCTGGGCTGTACTTAAAGATCAGAATACTCCTGAGATGTGGAGCCTCAGACGATCATATCAGAGGAGGTTAGTTATTACCAGACCTCATTGAATTATTTATACAGAACTTGATTAACATAGGCAGCAGTGGGGTGTCAGTGGCTTAGAGGTTAGAGAAGCACATTCAAGAATGAAATGTTGCTAGTTTGATTCTTTGAAGCTACTGGGAAAAAGTGGATTCATAAAAACTCAAAATTGGCCACTCATAAGTTTAATTCCTCCAGAAATATTCTAAGTCTCTACAATGAGTGTTAATGTGTGGCTGTGGGTGACTTCAGGAGTTAAAATTAATATTTAAAAGCAGATCATAAAATATGTTTTCAGGACTAAATGAGATGCTACAGTGTGAGGTTTCTCTTGAAGTGTGTCTGGGCACCGTGAAACTACTCATGTCTGAAGACAGGTAAAAACTTCAGCATCTTTGCTAGCGCTCTCTCTTGGCACATATACACATTTCTTTGTAGGCAAGCCCAGACAAATATTAGCCAACTCTGAATGATATCTGTTTTGATTTTCATAGAGAAGTGCTGGCATTTGAGTATTTAAAACGTGTGTGTCAGCGCTTTGAGTCGTCCCCTGACCTGGGAACTGCTCTTGTCTTGCACATTGAGCTACTGCTACAGAGAGGCAAGGAGCTGTTGGGCAAACAGAAGATAGAGGACATTATCACTGGTACTTTATTTATTTATTTTTCCATTCCATCTCTTGAAGAAGACTGATATTAATAAAAACAATATGATGAATTTTATGTAAGTAATGCACTTTAGCTGTGCCTCTGTATTATAACCATTTTCTACACCCACACAGGCCACTATACAGGAAAACAGCTGACTCCACAGGCCCTCACAAGTTTACATGTCATGCTGTGGGATAAGGCCTCGAAACACTTTGAGGTATGCCAAACACAGCCTTGTTTATCATTATTACAACATATTATATTGTCTACACATACTGTATGTATAATTATCAACATAGTGGCTAAGTGATTAGCACTGTTGCCTCCTAGAAAGAAGCCTGGTGGGATGTAGTTGGCCCATCTAACACTGGAGTTTGCATGTTTTTTCTGTGTGTGGGTTTTCCTTTGGTGCTATAGTTTCCCTAAAACACAAAGACATGCATGTCAGGAATACTCCTACACTGCATTTGAGCAAGGCACTGGCCTCAGAACTAGTGTTAGTCCCTGATCTCTTCATTGAGGCTGCCTACTGCTAATAAAATAGTTAGGATAGGTTTAATACAGAGACTTCATTTCCACACAGGGATAAATAAAGTATAACTTAATGTTTATATTTCTGTCCAGGCCAGGAACTATTCTGAGGCTCTGCAGTGGTATAACTACTCCCTGAGTTTCTTTAAGGCAGGTCAAATGGAGCCCAACTTAGCCAAATTGCAGAGGAACAGAGCTTCCTGTTTCCTGCAGCTGAAGCAACTGGAAAAGGTGAGGCAACTTGAGCCACAGCAGCAAGTCAGGGAAATAAATGTTGTCCAGTGGCTGCATTTGGTGGTCCTTGATAGAAACAGGTAGTTTGTCTGTGTCAACAGCTGCAATGGCAAGCACTCCTGCCACATTTTTACAGTTTATGTATATGAAGTATGTTTGCATGTACTGTATATGAAAACCTGTTTTCACTAGGCCAAAGAGGCAATTAAAGAAGCAGAGAGATGTGATCCTGACAGCATTTTCACTCAGTTCAGTGTTTACAAGATCGCCGTACAGGAGAAGAATGTGAAGAAAGGTATCCACAACACATTACGTTTGTAAAGCATATACAGTAAAGGCATGCATAGTAGTAGTGTTGCAGTTTAGTGACTGCTACATCTGAAGCATCTTTGGTGATGAGGCTGTTTATTTGTACCAGCTGCAGATGCAGTGAATATGATTGGACTTCTGTCCAAGTGTCCTGTGGCCTGTGAGGACAGATTGCTGGTATCTGAAAATGCTGCATCCAATCTCCTCAGTCTGGCTGCTCAGATTGCTTTGGAGGTAGCACTCATCATACTCGATTCTGTACACCAGTCGTCAAATTTGTGGAATTAATGGTGAAACAATTTGTTAGGTCTGGTGGAACTGTTATCACATTTCCCAGTCTTAATGTATTGTGATGTTATAGGGCCTCAACTTGCAGCCGATGAGGGATCATATCCTTGTCATTGCACTCATTCTGGCTGTACAAATAGAATTTCACTTAATTGTGATATTTGTATTCATAATTTATGATTAACATTTAGGGGACATTGCCTTTCCCAAACTACTATCAGCAAACATACTGGGCAGTGACCAGACATTAGCAATTTGTAAGGGTAAGGACTAGATAAATAGAAAATGTATGTGAATTCTATTTTTAGTATACTGTATGATTGTGATGAACATGACAGGCGGGCGGAAGCATTAATGATGATGAGGATGTTTGTCCCATGTGACAGAATGAACAGCAGGAAACTGCCATGAAGGCACTGGAGAGTTTGTGTGAAAACTCCAAAGATGAAGCTCAGGTTCTGACTGCTCTCAGGTCTGTGAGAACTGAAGTATTTTTTAAATATACAACTGGAGAGTTTAATAACAAAATACAATTTGGCTGCAGCAAAATTGACATGTATTTTATAAAAATCATCTCTGACATGAAAGTAAAATAGTAAGAGCATGAAGCCAGCATTTGTGTAAACAAAACGTGATGCTAGAGTTTCACACATAAAGTGACAACATTTAGTAATGATGGCTCATGTGCTGAGAGACTGTAGCGAGTCTGTTAGTTTTCCATACACCTCTATGATCCACTGACCTATATTCCATTGCTTCTCCTCTAAAAGTGTGTTTCTGTATAATACAGTTAGTAGGTGAAAGAAAGGAGGTCAACACCAGTTTCTCCATTCATTCTCCATTCATCTTTTTTTAGGTGTTTGGTTCGACTCGTGCTCTCCACAATAGAAAAATCAAGTGATGAGATGAGGTGAGTGGAAGGAAAAGTACTTAATAACATGCAGTTATATAGTATTATTGATGTTGCTTTTAATAAAATAAAAAAACAGATTTACATCTCTTACCTTCGCTCCATGAAGGAATGTGAGTCTGGATGTCCTGCTGCCATATCTAAAAATGGGTGAGTAGATAGACAACACAGGTGAAATGACATTTTGGGAAGAAACTACAGTATCTGTAGCTGTGCATCATATCCCGCAAATGTTTTGTTTGCCATCACTGCAGCTCTGCAGAAAGTTTCACATCAGTCTCACATGACTGTGGAGCAACGCACAGATGAAGCTAGCTGGTTCAGGAAGATTGGTACCAAGACTCACTCTTCTTGTCACTTTAATCTGACATGGTATGCTATCACTTCAAATGTTGGAGCACCTTCATTTTGTCTGCGTGTGTTCTTATTACAGCGTGGAACTCAGCTCTTCAGTGCGAGAGCAGTCCTGACAGAATGAGGGATTTCTTTGTGCTCTCTTACCAGGCAGGTACCCTTTATTGGCTTTGTCAGATGAATTAATCAATATCTACAGTAAGTGGGTGTAGATCAATAACAGGCATTTAACATTTTCTTTAGAAAGATAAACATATCAGTTTAAGAGTCACCACAATGATCCACAATAGTCCCATCCTGATACTTACCTCTGTCCTGACTTTCTGACCTTACCTTTATCAGAATTCCTTTTTCTTCATGAGAGGTTGTGCACGTACTTAATTTAAATACATGCATTCATGCCTGAAAACAGCCCTACACAATTAGAAGCTTCTGCTGTTGATGAGCAGATGCTTCAGAGGAACTGAGATGAACTACTTTATTTTAAAGCATCTAAAATCCTCAAAAATTGTTGTTGAATGAGGAGAGAATGTCTTCCAATTCTCTCCCATCACAAATTTTCCAGTTTGTCTTGTGCTCAAAACCACTGACCTTCAGATCACAAGCCACTATCTTTCTGCTTTTCTGAACCAGCCATTTTATCTTCGGTTTATTAAAATCCAAATCTAAATACTGTAATTACAATAATGCCATACTTCCATGCCTTAGTTTCTTTGTCAAATGTGCATCTCCACGACCCCGTAGCTCTCCCAGCTGTGCCCTCCTGATCGCACACTGCTCATGGGCCAGAAGACATGTCTGCTAATGGCTGCTGCTGCCGCTTTGGAGCTCTGCAGGAAGTCTCCTCACTCTGACCAGGTGTGCCACCCACTCCCTCTGCCCATATCCTACATTTAGCATCCTCTCTATTCACATGGATGGAAATTTACCAAGACCAGTGGAGAGGAGAGGTGACTAACCACATTACTGGTGCTGGCGTAGGTGTCTGATTTTAATCCTTTGAAGAGGAACCAAACACTAGATGGCAATGATGAATCTTGCTTGTTTTGTGTTTCTGTTTGGTTCACAGACCGAGGAGCTCACTCAGGCTCTGGAGCACATTCAGATCTGTTGGGAGATCTGGAAAACCCTGAAAGCATCGGGTACCTTGAGTTAAAAAAAAAAAAAAAAAGAAACAGTACAGGTTATAAAGAAGCAAATAACCCTTTTCAGATCTTTTGTAAATGAAAATGGATCTTAAGAAATGTATTCTCAACATGCACTTACAGGAAACTTCCCATTGGACCCCACAGACACACTGCTGCTGCTGTATGAATTTGAAGCTCGTGCTAAGCTGAATGACCCCAAGGTGGAGACAGTTCTGGAGTCTGTCCTGGAGCTTGAAAACATTGAAACGAAGGTGCTGGAGATCATTGCAGGTAAAAAAAAAAAGAGGCCTGGCATGCCTAAAGAAACATACATCCTAGTATTTGCAGTATGCTGGCATCTTTATTTTTCTATATGTAGCCTTAGCCATGGAGCCTCCAGCCCACTTCCCTCTGCTGTGCAAGAAGGCCTTGAGGGTTGCTCTCTCTCTGCACAAGAAACAACCACAGGCTGACCTGGCCTGCTGCAGGCAAACCCATCACTTCTCTGAATGAAAATACCCTTGACATTTCATTAGCGATCCATTTCCACAAAGTGCTTATTAGGATGAAAGGATTCTTGATTGTGAGACTGTTTTTGTGCCCCCATCTTAGCAAGTGTGTTCACAGCCTGATCAAGCTGTCCCTCCCAAGTGGTGTGTCAGAGGTGGAGGCCCATGTGCTCGAGGAGGTGTGGGACTACTATGAGGAGGCCCTGTCCATCATTGCAGCCGCAGTGAGTCAGTGCCAATCACACACCGCCATCCCTTGGCTCCCACCTCCTGTTCCCTCCAACAGAACTGCCGCCTGCCTGCTATATAATTAACCCCCTCTCTTCCAGCCCATGCCTGCCTGCTGTTCTAGAAGCCTCTTTTTATCAATGGGCTTTCAGCCGCACTTCAATTAGCAGATGCTTCCATTCACCACCCCCTTCCTGCCAATTTGAATGTTAATGTGCTGTACAAGTCATCACACTGCCGGTGAGCTGCAGCTCTGAAAGAGGCATCAAATTATTGAGACATTACACTGCTTTGGAGGCAGTGCATATTTCCCCTTTCATATTGAGTTATTACTCAAAAGCTGTGGAATTCTTTAGATCAAATTGAAAGCCCAAGATTAAAGTGTTGAGAAAAACATTAACATTAAGCATTAGTAAAGGTTAACATACAGTAAAGCATGATTGGATGAAAGTTAGTAATGCTACTCACAGGCTTTTACCCACTAAAAACACCGATTTCCTTCCATACACTTGGCTCAAGTGAGTCACCCAGGTGGCCTCCGTTAAATGGCCTTTTGAACATCTTCCTGCTCTTCTCTGTAGCCGGACGACTTCCCAGAGATGGAGACCCTGTGGTTGCTGACTCGGGCTTGGAACACAGGGATATTGCTGTACAGCCTGGCTCAGTATTCTGAGGCTGAGAAGTGGTGTGGCCTCGCCATGAGCTTCGTCTGCCACCTAGGATCCCTGAAAGAGAGCTATGAGACACAGGTACCAGTCTGGTGGAGAGGAAGGAAGAGGGATAAGGGAGACAGAAGTGGTTGTAGCAGTGGAGCATATTAGATCTTGTTTAATCCTGCTACTTAGGGAAATGTGCCAAAGGTTTTGGCCCAAAAAACACATGAGTTTTATGCAGAATAAGGTATATAACAATCATTGTAGCCAAGACCATTTTAACTTAAACAGTTGTGTCTTGTGTTCACACAGATGTCTGGTCTCTACAGTGAAATCCTGGACAGATTGGACAAAGCCAAGAAGAACCTCATCATGGAGGAATAATCAAATGGAAACAGGTCAGCTGTTGCTGCTGTAACGGTCTGTACTGAGGGCAATTTATAATTGATTCAGTTCCATTCTGTTCGTTGTAGCTACATGTGGTAAAATGTTCATCACATATCGCATATCGTATTGGTGGGGTGTCCTAGTTGCCTAGAGGTTAAGACACATTGTTTGATTCCAGCCTTTTGTTGTACATCACCCTCCTCCATGTCTCCTGTCAATAAAGGCTAAAATGCCAAATAACCTTTTCAAAAAAAAAAAAAAGTTCAATTGTCGTAATTCAATTTTTTAAGCCACCGAGTCAGTTAAAGCAGAATAACAAGCACATCAAAATCATAACTGAGTCACATATTTTATTTTCAAACAAATAAACTCTTGTCAAGTCCCAAAATAAAACCCGAACAAAAGTTGCAGGACTGTGTTCCCTCATGACTAGGACAGGGAAGACCATGAGGCCAAGTGTCCTGATAGGCTGTACCACCTGCAGTGACAGGAAGGAAACTACTGTACAATCAAAGGGTTCATGTTTGCAAGCACTTACTGCACAGATGTGCTATAACATAAACATCATCACCCAAAAGTACAAACAAGAACCCTGACCCCCCCACCCAAAAAATAAAAGCATACATGTCATCATTTCTCTCATGAGAACAAAGACCCTCATCAATTATACACACACAGAGGCATTCAGGTTCCATCTTGTTATATACCACAACCTCAGTGGAAAGAGTAAAATGAAATCAAGTTCTTTGGGCTTTGACATGGCTGACTGAGGTATGAATACCACACACATTGTTAACAGTCAGCTGTATTTCAGCTAAACACCAGAGAGGACCAATTCTAAACTTCTAATGATGTATTGATCAATGCTCCTGGTTTCTGTGATGTTGTGTAGGTTTCTGCCTGCATCTCTTTTTAATTATTTTACAATATATTTTTTAAAATCTATACACCCAGACACGTTCCACAATAAATCACATGTAGACAGGCCCTATTTGAGGGAATTGAATTCCCAAACTGACTAGTTAAGTGTTCCAATAGGCATTTGAAGAGAAATACCAACAATACAGCACATTTGTATGGAAAGTATATCTTAAGAGTAGCTCAAACTTTACTTACCTGACATTTGTGGTCTATAAAACATGTTTGTCCCAGTTTGATTCACACATGCATGAAGCACAGGTGAGGGGGATCTGCTGGGGGCTTATTTACATTGTACAGCTACCACACCCTTTGAAACAGTCTGCAAGCAGTTTATAAATGGCTCTGTTCCCTTCGGTTATTCCCTGAACTCTGGTTTTGACACAGGTAATGACAGCTGGTTTAGCAGTGGTGCCTGGCAGGTGGGCACACCTGTTCAGAAAATGCCTGCAGGTACAGGTGCTCTGTGGGTGGGAGAGAGCAGGGGACCCAGAGGTCTAGGTTACCACTTCTTGTTGGGTCTGGCTCTCTGAGGAAGAAAAAAAATCTCCTTGCACTCTTCAAAAAGCTGAGGAGGAAAGCGAGAACGTTCACAAGATCAGGGGCCACAGTATTCCTTCTTCAGATGTGCCCTCTCACATGCACACATTAACATACAGTGCCAAGCTCTGGATGGGGGGGTGGAGCAGGTCATTTCAATCCTGGTGAAGCCATGTTACAGCCAACTCAAAAGGTGACCACATCGATGGCCTTGAACAAGCTCCCCGCCTCACGAAAAAGATGCGTAATACAAACCGATTACACTGTTCAGTTGAAAACGCCTTTAACTATGTGACAGTACCTTGAGTACTTGTTCGTGCTATAAACTTTCTGTGTCATCACCCGAACGTGGCCTTTCAGTCGCAGGGGAAATGGTATCTGTACGTTAAGATTCCTGAGCTGGTCTAGCTCACCCCAGACGCACTACGAGCTCAACACAGTGGTTCAGCACCTGCCAACAACAGAATCATTAAGAATTCATATGTTTATAGATACACAAAGCATATAGGTTTAATCAAACCCAACTTTAGTGTTGTTTTTGGTAGGGGCACAGGGGGACAATCCAAAACAGGTTATATTGACTCTTTAATTGTTAGAGACACCCAATACAATTATTGTCTTGTTCTACCCGTTTTAAGGCCACCGTCATGGCGGCAGATAGGACAGTACCATGTGACCATTCAATCAGAAGAGAATCCTCTTGGAAGGCAGAGAGTGTAATAGGGTGGTCTGCTGCTCAACATGAGTAAGGAGGCTCTGGCTGTCCAAATTGTAATCAAATGGCCAAATTTCTTTTAAATTACACAGCAAAGAGGTTGAAATACAGGGGAGAAAAGATGCCCACAGAGGCGAGACTTTGTTTATCTATTGCACTCAAGTCAGGCCTCCTGGCAGTCGGAGGACACAAAAAAGTAAGGAAAGATGAGAAGGTTTCCTCGGTCTTCCTTGTCAATTGTGTGCAGCCTCCCTCACAGACAACAGGTAGTCACAAAACAGAATTTGTATTTGATGTAAGGCAGTTTGGTGTTTTGCAGAGAGCCCAGTTACACTTCTCTACCCCCATCCTTTACACAGAGCAGCTAAAAACCACAAGCAAAAAATCCCACAAAGAAAGAAAAAAACCAAAGAAGAAAAAAAAAAAGAAAGAAAAGAAAACAGCCCTCCAAATTGACAATTCTAGTGAAGTGTAAAATGTGTAGTTTTTTAATATGTAGTAAAATCTCAGTAGGATTTTATCGTTTATCTTGTGATTTCATAATATAAATGTAGAGATTCACAACGCATTTCTTCCTCTTGATCTCCCTCCCGAGATGTCTTTATCAGCTGCAGCACAGACAACTGGCAGACGACCAAACAGCAAGCTGGTTTGTGATAAATAGATCACCAGTTTGTAGGCTCCTCCACTAATTTCCTCAGTCATTATAAACAAGAGAGATGACTCCTTGAACAGTACCGTCAGCAGGGCTCGATTTTATCCAGTCTTTTTAGAAAAAAAAAAACAAAAAAACAAAACAAAAAAAACAACCCTTAATTGGTCTTCAACTTCTCATCTTGCGTGTCTTTTAAATGTGATTTTAATGAACATTTACAAAGTGTTCCAACTTGTATGATTTGTCTCTGTTCCCCTGCAACTTCTTTTTGAATCCCAACTCCTCTCTCCAGATTTCTGTAAAACATTCTGATCTTCAGTCAGTCCCAGTTCACAAAAGGATTTATTCCTTTTCCCTTTTGTTTTCATTTGACAAATTCCTTTGGAATGGCATTTCCAGTCTTGAATGGATTTGTTGAGAAACTCATGCAGGGGTGTGCACAGTCACAGTAATGGTGATAAGACTTCTTTTTCATTTAGAGAGTAACATAATGATGACACTAAAACTTGATATGAAACATATCTGCAAAAAGGAGGTGAGGAGGAGGGAGGGGGGGCTATCTGGGCTTGGGTGGGGTTTCTGGGAGGCAGGAGGGGAGCTCTGCACCGATGCAGAGGGGACGGCAGGGAGCTCAGAGCTTCTCTGAGGAGGGGATCCAGATGTAGGGACCAGACTGCTCCTCAATGATTAGCTTAATTTTGTTGTAGATCTCCTCTAGTGAGTCACCCTGTACAATAGCTGGAGACACAAACACACAGGCAGATATATTTGTTAGTTGCATCAGAAGTGGAGAAGAAACAATAGGTCAACTAATCGATAAGTAGAGAGAAAATTAATCTGAAACAACTTTCAAATGAGAGGATTTGCCAGTTTTTATTGTGCATCATTTCAAATTTAATATCTTCAGGTTTCAGACCACTGATTGGACAAAAGAAGACACTTGAAGGTATTACCGTGGGCTCTCCAAAACTGATTGTTTTCTCCTCTTTTGACATTTGACATGTAGTAAATGACTACTGTTATAGCATAACCCTGGTTATAGGACAAATCCACCTTTTCCAACGTATCTTTTTGAGTAACTCTTCTTGAGGATAGGAAACACTTGGTGGGAAAGTTTCCCTGAGATTAATCCAAGTAGACGAGCGTTCTCATCACTTTAGCCTTTTTCTCTTGTATAAGTGAAACATGAAATATGGTAATACGTTAAACCACATTTGTGCATCTTTGTACATCAGTCAGAGACTCACTCTCCTGTCAGCCTCATTAAGTGGTCAGAATCATTTTCTCTGACATTTTTCAGTCTTTTTGTGCTTATCATCTGTGAAAGACAGAATTTTTGGCTGTTCGACAGTTTTTTCCTGGTTCATTTCTGCTGTAAAGATGTTAGGACATGCTATGAACTTGTTTTCAGTCCGTCAGTTATTTCCTCAGTGGCAACAAAACACGTTACACAAGTAATCAGAAACTCCTGAAGGTTGCACTTGGCTAACTAAACACTAACTCTGAAATACCTGATATAAAAGGACTGAAAACACTGACTATCCTCACAACATTAAGGTTACAAACAACCCATAATGCATCACTCTCCGTAGAAGTAAGTGTTACACTGGTACTCTCTCCATTCAAAAAGAACGACCGATGATGCGATCACATAATTGTCTAGACCTCCAATGTAAGACGACTCACACGTTTTCAAACCTAATTTGCCCCCAAAAATTGGAATATAAATTAAGAAATTTTAAAGAATGAATCAATTGGAGCTGAAATGATTAGTTGATTAAACTGGTCGACATAAAATTAATCTACACCTCTTTCATCAATTAATTGTTTTAAGTCGTTTTTCAGACAAAAGTTCCAAACCTTTGGTTTCTGCCCTGTCATGAAGGTTTTCTGCTTGTCTTTGTCTTATTTTATAGGGCTACATTTTTCACAATTTTCTGACAATTTGTTAACCAAACAAATCATCAAAAAAAAAAAAAATAAATAACTGAGAGATCTATAATTTAAAAAATCATTAGCTACAGCCCAAATCAGAACTACAAATATTCATCAATGACCCAAGGCAAAGGGCCAGTTAGACCAACCTGTGAAATACTCTCCAAAGTCTTGCTCCAGCTTAACCGCCTTGTCAAAGACTTTATTGGCCTGCTCGTATGTCTGCCTCTTATTCATTTCCCTGAAAAACACAAGTGGTTCTAGTTATTACCACAGAAACACTTACGACCACTGATATCTTGATTACAGTATACAGCTCAAACTTACATTAGGGCTTCAATGGATTTTGGTTTGATAAAGATGGCAATCGGATAAAGTTGTGCTTGCTGCAGTCGTTTAATGGCATTCCCAGACACATCCAGAATGCAGTGTTTCCCCTGTAGGCAGTTAGAGTACGCTTTGTTAAAAATACTATGAACTTTTAGATTTTTGTCACACAAGTAGGCCACATGTTGAAGAAGGACTGATTGTGGTTCTTGTAATGCTGCAAAAATGAGTACTGGAGAGTAACAGGTTTTGGGAAAGTTGGTAGTGGAACATTAATTACACATGTCTGCCTTCCGATTTGGCAGGAAACCTAACATGCCTCTGGTTACAACCCAAGTATACACCAAACCCAATCTGGTAACCCAATCTTACAGAGAAACAAGTCTCAAAGCCTACCCTCTCCGCCACAGTTCTGACAGACAAGATGCTCGTCCCATAGAGGTTCTCATTGAACTGGCCAGCCTCAATGAATTTATTATCCTGAATGTCTTTCTCCATTTGCTCTCGCGAGGCCACAAAGTGGTAGTCCTGGCCGTCCATCTCATTCTCTCGCCTTGGACGAGTCGTATCTGCAGAGGGGAATGGAACAAGTTTATTTTCGCCACCGCTGTTATGGTCAGTGTACTGAGCAGAGCTGTCGCGTGCTGTCGACTCACGGGGTACACAGGAGCCAAACTTGTGGGGAAACTCTGAGATGAGGTCATCATTTATTCTGTCCTTCATTGGGCCCAAAATGATCACAGGCCTTGTGTAGTGGACTGAATTGGAGGTAAAGAAGGCAGGTGAAGATAAATGCAAACAAACAAACAAACAAACAATCCAAAGTTTGAATTATGTTATATATTTTTTTCAAATGTGGAGAAGCCATTTACTCACTTTCCTGTCGAATGACTGGCTCATAGGAAAGAATTGTGTCCTCCTGTCCCTCTGCAATAACACAAAATCATCAGAAAAATTTAAACTCATTTAAAAAAAGAATACAATAAAATACAATGTTATTCGTCTATGAAGGCAGTGAAAAACAAACCAGAAGGACCACGAGAAATGAAGGTGACTCACTTGAACTGCTTTCACTGTCACTTGTGTTGGATGTCAGGCATTCTGCAAAAGCATAAGAGAGTGAGTTGCACATAATCCCAAAACAGTAAAGCCACAGTTAAGTTCAAATAAATTCTCTTCTTAAGGGTGAAAAATATTTTCACCTGCCTCAAAAGCCATCAGGAAAAAAAGCAGCTTGTTTTTGAAAAACTAGGCCACTTGAAAAAAAAAAAGGGGATAAAGAAAACAGAAGTCTTGTCTGGTAAGGCAGCCACGCTCTCGCAATATTAGGGAAGTGGTTTTAGGTGCAAGCAATAGGAAATTAAGTGTTTCCTGTGACAGTATCCCAAATGACCAACAATTCCCTGGCCAATGTTTGCTAGTGCCAGATCTATGCCTGTGGTAGCGGATCTCATATCAGGGACAAGACAAAGAAAGTAAAATTACCGCCTCGTGGTTGTATGCCTCTGCCAACCAGTCAGGTTGCAGGAAATATGGTCATCTCCCCTTCCTGAGTTACAGCATTGAATAATGGCCAGTAGTGTTTTTGCAGAACGTTATGATCTCAAATGGAATTGACCTTTGACCAGTTGGATATAAAATGTCATTATTTTTTTCCTATTAGACACTGGTGTTAGATTGTGTCATAATTAGCGTATGAATACAGGAGATATGGCCAAAAACATGTTGTGTGTGACCTTGAACTTTGACCTTTGCCAGAATCTAATCAGTTCATCTTCAAGTCCAAGTGGATGTTTGTGCCAAATTTGAAGAAATTCCCTCAAGGCATTACTGAGATATCGCGCTCACAAGAATGGGACGGACAACGCAAAAACATAATGCCTCCAGCCCTGGCTGTCGCCGGCACAGAGGTATAAATATACAGGCGTTACGCTGTCCACAGGTGGGAGGCAGGAGCTGGCTGACTCAAGGGAAGTGGAGGAAAAAGTGTTTCCAACCTGGCATAGCGACGCTCTGGTGACAAATACATTCCAGCTCTGTTTGACCTTATCTGACAAAACTCTGCTAAACATTTATTATAAAGACCCCATGAGACGTTAAGAATAACAGTAACTCTCACTCATCCTCCTGTGGGAATGCATATTTTATATGTTCTCTGAATCTGAGTAGGCGTGTGTGTGTGTGTGAACACCCACATAGGTCCGCGTGTGTGTATGTGTCACTCTAAATATGTTTGGTTTAGCATTCCCAGCTGGGTCTGCAGTGACAAAGCATTTTTCTCTGAGCTTAGGGGACAGCTGCTTGACAGTACAACCACACACTTACTCAAACTCTTTGATCCATAAAAGTCATCGCTTAACCCTGGGAAGTCCTAGGTGTCCCGACAGGTGAGAGCAGAAACCAAAAGAAGAGAGCAGACAGGAAGAAGAAGAGGTTAGTGAGAGTTGGGGCAGAGAGGGAGAGGAGTGCTGTGTAGTGTTCGCCAAGCCCACTGACACATGGCGCTGTGCTGTACTCATTAAGCCTGAGCCCCACTTTGTTCATAGTAAGCCACGGCCTTTCAATTACACAAGCCCAATCCCATTAAAATGGGATTTTGACCTGTTAAGTGTTAAAGCTTCAGTCCAGTTAATGAGATTCTTCTTGTTGTGGGTCAGTGACTGACTGGAGAATTGATCAGGACTTATACAAGGAGTAGCATCACAGTGTTAGAAGGCCTGTGTGTTAATGCAGCCAAGAACTTGCGCACACACACACACAGCTGGCAGCACACACAGCTCGACACTCCTCTGGAGCCCACAGACAGATGCACAGACACACCAGAGAGAACCCCCACATCTCCCGACTTGATGCCGGCTCTGCATGCGGGGCATCTCTCTGGGACAGTGAGAAAGGGATGAGAGTGGTGCCATCACACAAACCATCCCTGGAGGTGAGCGGAAAGATGAAAATTGGAGAGACAGAACTGAAGCATGAAGGGGAAAGGACAAAAAACAACCCCCCCCCCCCCTCGATCACACAGCTGGTACTCACGTTCAGATTCCACCAACTCCTGCACAATATTCTCCTTGCTCTTGTAAAACGGGAACTTGCGTGAGAGGTTGAAGCTTTTTTTGCGCTTTACTTTGACTGGCTGTTTGTGTGGGTGAGAAGGGGGGAGGGGGCAATGAGAGGGTGAAAACAAAAAACAGAATGGGTTTCAATGAAGGTACTCAACACCCATGCAAAAAAAAAAAACAAAAAACAAAAAAACAAATGAAATGTAAACAAAAAATACACATCAAATAATGAAAATGAGAAGCAGGTAATGTATGAAAATGAATGGCATATCAATGTGAAGCTTCCGTTTACCAACATGTACTCTTTTCAATAAATTGAATCTCCTTGAATAATACATTATACAGATACAACATTACAACTGATTTATACTTCTACAAATTAAATCTGACAGATCTGCCTCTGACAAACGTGCAGACATTTTGTAAGTGCACATTTCTTAATATCATCGGGTGCATGAGCTGCGGAGGTTACAGAGACCTCTCATCTCCACGGAGCTCCTGTGTAAGCTATACAGTAATATGAGCGCTTTTTGTGCTCGCTTCAGTGAGCAGGTGCTGGTCCCTTTCCCACACTCAGGGGGAAGTAGGCCATCTCCCTGGGAGCCCAGCAGCAGCTCTGAAGACAGCCTCTCTGGCACCAGGACAGGTAGCAGCTGGTCCTCTACACTTACCCTGTTAGACTCAATCATCCCTGTCCTGGCGTGGAACTTGACTGTTTTTAACCTGGCCCGCTCTTTCTTCTCCACTCTGGGGGGAAAAAAAAAGGGGGACTATGTTTAGGCTGGGAATGAATGGGAGTAGTCATATAGCCTAAGCTTTGTCTGGCATTAGTACACTGCTGCAAATGAAAAGCGACTGTACCTTTTCTTGCTTGGAATGACCCCAATCTGCTCACTCTCTCCATGTGGTGTGACCAGCCTCGCCTGCCACCACTCGTCATCAGAAGCATTTATGACATGGAGGATATCCCCATAAGAGAAGCTCAGGCCTTGGCTGGGCAGGCAGCTGTCCCTCGTTCGATCATAGTCAAACAAAGCTCTACAAAAGCAAAAGCTTTGGTTACACTCTTTCCCTTCTATCTCAAATTTGTGTGTAGAGATTCCACATGCATTAAGATCAAATTACTCTGTGTCCACTCTTGGCACAAAATGGCAGTTATGAGTCGCCTGCAGTACATAATTGGTCCTTGTTACTCTTTCAATTACTTGACCTTGCATGTGGACTGTTACTGCGTTCAAAATATGTGGAATTAAGTTGTAGAATGTAAGACCTTGAAAGATATGTCACTTTTTGCATTTGACTGACTAGATAATAACATTTTTATTTAACATGCTACTGTACAACCATACAAACGTAAAGGTGGAAAGTAATGTCACATTGGACTGTAGACAACGTACATAAAGAATGTCATTGATGTTTCCACCTGACATCTCTACCTGCTATTGCCGCATACTCTCTACAAACACACTATTTATTGTCTGTGAGTGCATCACTGTCTTGTCAGACAGGTAAACCCATAGCCACTGCTGAAGGTATTACCTGGCAAGACCTGCTTTACTGGTTTTAAAGTTTCCTTGACCTACAAGCCTATATCTTCAGGCCATATACCATGGTCCAGTGGACAGGCAGGCTGTGACCAAAATGCATTTTCCTCCTCTGTTAAAAGATTTTTGCCAAGCTATTCCTGCCAACTGAAACAGCACGTGGCAATAGGTAGACAGCACTACTGAAACGGTCCTGATGCTATCGGGCGGAAGCCTTTTTGCGCGTGTGCTTTAAAGTAACACAAGAGCACTTTCAACATAGGTTGGTGAGTGATTATCAAATTCCTAGCATTAACCATGTTATTGCACCATGACATACTTACAGTGTGTTTCAGCGAGAGTGTGAGCACATGTGACACTGTGTTTGTGTTTTTTTCGAGTGCACCTTAGAGGTTTAACGCCTCCACATTCCTGGGGGTGGGCTGGGAGGATATGGCGGCTCCTGCATCAGCCGGCTAACTAGACAGCTTTTCCAACATAACTGTGGGCTTAGTCACCCGCACAGGAGCAGGCTAGGCTCTACATGCCTCATATGAGCCAGTCTATAAGAGAGGTATGAGTCAGACTAACACTCCTCTGACTATAGCGTGTGTCCAATGAGATTACACCTATATTCTTTTGATACATTCGGGTAAGGTCCATTGCTATTGAACTCAGGCTAAATCAATCTAGTAATGTAGCTATTAGGCTTAGGTTAAGTGAAGCGCATTAGTGCTTCAGCAGAAAAATGGGGAAGCACTTGGACTATGAAGTTACATCACACAGTCCTTTTACCTTGACCCCCGTGAGTCCTTTGTGACTTGCTGCATTTATGTGAGCAGAAGGATGCCACCTGTTTTAATTCCTAAATGAGCCTCCATCCAGTCTGGCAAGCGGCCCAAAGTGTCATAACGCAGGTCACTCTGACAAGCTCCCCTGTCAATCTACATTACACGAAGTAGAATCAATGTCGCATGCGGCATCAAAACAGGGAATGCCTGTCTATCGTTTTTTTTTTTTATGGTGATGAATACCATCAACCCAATGCCCTAAAATTAAACATTATCCTACAAATAGTATCAAGTTTTATTGTATGATCTACGCCATGTGTGTCATCCTGTTGTACTCTGACAGTGCGGCTGCTTTTGACAACATGTGCTTTCAGGCTTTATTCTTCCCCACAGGCAGGTAGAGGTTTATTATGCAAGAGTGTTTCTTTTGACAACAGATCTTAGAACTTGATGTAGTGAGTGCAAGCATGAGTGTGTGTGTGTGTGTGTGTGTTCCAGCTTTACCTGACATAGAGAGACCGTTTCTCACTTGTGCGCAGGGAGCCTGATCCTGAGCTCATGCTGCTGTTCATCATCTGCTCCCTCAGGTCGTGAATCTTGGACTCAAAGCGACTATACTCTGCAATGTAAGAAACAAAACAAACCGTGTCAACAGCACCCCAAAAACAGGTCCTCTGGAATACAATAACCCTTTGGGCTTTCAAGTTGATACACCCAGAGTTAAGGTGGTAACATGTCAAACTATAATGGCACTAAGTAGAGCGCATACCTCTGCCAAGGCCAATTGATTTTCTTCCGCCAGATCCAGCTTATGATCTGGATTTGCACCAAACTATACAAACTCGTAGAGCTCAACATCAGAACTATTCTTTTTTTAACAAGATCCATACGTTACTTTCTGAGAAACTGAGAGAATGTCCCATCTTGCAATGTTAAGGAAAGTGATAAAAAGTTCCTGGATCCAGTCCTTTAACCTTTAACCAAAACATAATGGATTCTTCCAGGGCCCATGACCCATCCCCTTCAAGTTTGGAGCAAATTGTTTAATTAGTTTTTGCATAATCCTGATGACAAACAAACAGACATGGGTGAAAACACAACGAGGTAATAAAGGAGCCAAAACAGTATTGGACCCTGCCCTCTTATTTCACTGAAAAATTGTTGGCAATCTTTGTGTCTTACATTGTGCTGCAGCGAGCTGGAGTGAATAGAGGGAAGGTTCAGCGAATCCTTAGGCTGATTAATGACCCCAGGAACAGATGGTTTATCACAGATCTGCCTTACACATCCAGTAATGTCTCATGTCAGGTAATTAATTATACAGATTAATTAAGTTCAACATGGGCTCTTTAGTGTGGTTAAAAAAAGGGAAGGCCTCCAACAATTTCAAATGCATGACCATTTGTCATAGGTGTGTAAATCCAGTTGCTGCTCTGGAGCACAGGGATGATGTATGAATCCACCTGGACCTCCTCATTAAGAATGCTCTCATTAGCCTGCTGTGCGCAGCGTGCTCTGTGCCCAGGCTGCTGGAACAAGCTAGGCCACCACACCACACAGCACACCGGCTAGATAAACAGACCGGCAGATGCAGCTAGAAAAACAAGTAGACTAGGTCGCTCATGTGATCACACAAAGGAGGTGTTAGGACTGTAAAAGGGCAGCGCTGTGAATGACTAATTTTGTCATATATCAAAATGTTTTGACAATTTTACACTTTACAGTGCTGATGAAAGGAAAGTCATTGCAGTTAGAATTAGTAAGTGTTAATACTTCATGTTGCACTGCTGTGCTCAGAAATTTGGCTGTAAACAACAGCCTAGAATCAAATCATTAATGGCATGCGATAACGTACATTATTGCTCAAGTAAGACAACATATCTATGTCCTGATCATAATGAGGCTATAAAAGAACCAGTGCCAGAGAATATCGTGCACATTTATTCCACGTATTCTTTACTGCCATGCCTGTAGGGGTTGACTCCTACCTTACAGCTTAATCATCCATAGCTGGCAACACTTCCTGTAACGTGAACAAGAGATCAAAGTCCAGAGTCTGTCGAACAAGTAGCCTTGAAAAACAAACACCCATGCCTACAAAATGATTTCCAAGTTAGTCCAAGCTCCTGGAAAATACTGGGCAGGTGCAAAAACAAGCGTTCCCCCCCCCCAACCAAAACCTAAAGGGGATTCAAAGCAGAGACAGATCCTGCCCCAGGCCTGGTGACGGCTCTCCACCCTGGTCTCTGTTCAAAAGGTTAACAATACAACAGAGTGACGCTGCAAGGTGAGGTAACCAGACACCGCCTGACTGCCTGTAACCAACAGCAACGTCCTAGCACACCTAGAACAGGGACAGCAGATGCGGAAACAGTCATTCAGACTAGTCCACTTGGCTCTCAGGCACAGGAAAGACGAGAGAATGAAGCACAAGAAGCAGCAGCTTGGGAGGTGCCGAGGGACAAGACAAAGAGTAGCTAAATAGAGAGAGCAATCTTAATACCCTGCTTCACAATAGCACCAACCTGAAGGGCTGGCTGAGAGCTGTGTCAGTGAGATAGTGGTTTGAGTAGCACAGGTGGTAGAGTTAAATGCTTTTCTTGTTCACATTCCAACATCCAAATGATTAATTTCAATACTGTGGACATTCAAGAGGAGCAGGTAAAGCACTACAACCAGTTTTAAGCTTCTGTGGGGAGCTGGATGCTGCCGCCCCTTGTTGGTACTGATGACATCACAATGCAAGGAAATCTGCATTACAATCATCTATGTAAAGTACATCACAATATCTGTGTAACTGAGTAGGAAAACACACGATAACCAGTCTCTCAAAGCCACAGACCAATCAGCAACACATACTTCCTCTCTGTCACTAAAGGAAGTTTAGGAGGGAAGGAAGGGTTCTATTTCACAGAAAAGGAAGGATACTCCCAGTCCAAGAACACACTGCGATACTGGTGAATGATTATCATCAACCACGTCAAAAGGTACCAACAGGACAACAACACTTTATACTGACACGTAAGTTATGTATCGACTGTTTGTCCCACCTTAAATATCAAGCACATGCAGTAACAATAACAGAAACAAATCTTTCCTGGATTGTGAGAAAATCAAAAATGCAAATGCATATCATTTCCCCTTTCTTCCTTCCTTTATTTCCCGTCATCTACCTACAATCAGCTATCTCATAAAGACACAAAAAACTGTAAAATTAAAAATATTTCAATTCAAGTTTTTACTTCATGTATATTCTTAAGTTGACAAGGTACACCTATAAAATAAACAGCAGCAAATACACTCAAAAAGGATAGGCTACCCTTATTATCTGTTGACACCTTGTTACAGGTTTTATTTAAGGACATAACCATATCTGCCTGGTTAAGAATGAGTCATGTGCACAGTCAATTAATAAATTCTTTATGGCAATCAATCCAACATGAATTATTCTCTAACGTCCCTACTCAGAATCACACCTTTGAAATGCTGAGAAAAGGGAGTCCACAATTATCAACATTAAATGTCTGTCCCTTAAAGCACTTAATACACAAGAGCTAGCCTATATTTTTAGGAGTGACCCACAGGAAGAACAGACAGCTAATAGAAACTGGGACTATTCTGTATCTCTCACTCCCACTGCGTGTCCTGATTAGTCGTACAGCTTTCTTATTTTGGGGGACGGTCGCTTCACTTTTGATCCAGTTATGCAATGCAGCAGGCATGTACATGTAATGCGAGAGTGTGTTATGATCTCAGGAATAGACGAGCCAGTGAGCACACAGACCCCAATAGAGGAACATGTAGACCTTGGCCAAACTATGTCTACAAACCTCTGTAATGCATACTGGTGTACGTTTAATGAGGGCACGAGGAGTTTAACATTTCCTCCACAGCCCTGCTCCCATTTTCTACATGCAAAGATTTTAGTGTAATTACACTCCTTGATATTGTGAAAGGCTAGCAAGTGGATACACACCCTTCACCTCAATTCCTTCAAAATTAATGTGAGTGAAAGAGACTTGGTGATGCTCCAGTAAGCCACTGAGAGTCAGAGGGGCTTCTGCTGCAGCATGTGTGCTCTGTTGTGGCTTCTTGTAGTCTTCAGTACTGGCCTTCCATCAGACGTCTGTGGACGCCCGGGCCGCAGCCCCTGAGATTAGTCTCCAGGCAGTTTGCCCGACATAAACTAGCATTCACCCTCCACTTCCTCCCCCTTACTGACTGTCCTTGTACAGCTCACAGGGGGTTCCTCCTGCTCCAGACTCAAACGAACGACATACACTGCTTTAGGATGCCAGCAGATTTACTGGCGACAGATCTCAGGTCACCAGTGGGGATGCAGGAAGTCAATAATTTGCCAGCACTCAACTTGTGTGTTTAGAGTAGTTATGCATTGTACATAAACAGATAAGTGTCCTTCACTGGGTTACAAAAGGGGTGCAGAGCTGAAAGCATGATTTGGTAGGGAAAACAAAGGTTCCCTTCAACTAACCACATCATTATTCAAGATGCTGCCTGAATGGTCTGGCATGCGAGACAACATGAACTCACATGGATAAGAATGAAGCATTATAATCAGCATTTTGGGGCAGAAGGAAAACCTATACTGCAATATTGAGTTAGCTTTGATCTTAGCCTGTGTCTTTCTTTAGCTTAGCTCCATGCCAACTGACTGATCCTGTTTCACCTTCATTTCAATGACCTTGGAGCATTATTGGACATTTATGGCTGGTGTTTTATTAAAAGTGAAAGGAATATGGAGTGAGAGCATGCTACAACTTATACCCCTGCGCATTCCTGTCATAGTCCAACCTGAGAACTCAGCCTAAATCTAAAGCTTACAATATCCCTCCCTTTGTTTTTATAGCATTTCTGCAGCAAGTACACATGAAAAGAATAACAAAAACACTGAGAAAAATGCAACTGCCAAAGTAGCTGTAATGCACAGCCAATCTATAATTTACTATTACAAAAACAGAGTGGAGACACTTACAGAAATAAACTCTGTTAAATTAGATAAACACTTACATGGCTAAGCAACACGTAAATTCTGCTTTAGTCAGCAAAGAAAATGGACTTGTGGTCTGAGAGTCTGGTGCGGCAGTGAAGTACAGGTGTAATTTAAACATAAAGAGCTGAGGTTCACAGGTGAGGTCACTGTTTAAACCACCACCAAGCTGACACACACCTGTTTGACCACACCTCTGTGTCCCCACCTAAAATTTTAGGTTACATAAGAATAGCAAAGCAATTACCAAAAGTGACTGAATGAATCCTGCTTCCTGTGAATTACAACATAAAGGTACTTCATCTGGTCTTAAGTATTAAATCTAAGAGTCAGGAATAAATTAGACATAAAACCAAACGAATGGGGATTCCAGGTAATGGCAGGAGTGTGCCATAGAAGCGGCTGTATTAACTACAGTAGGGGTGAGGCTATCACATGTCTGCCACGGTAACTTAACATTAATTTCAAGGCCGATTTAATAGTCTTTTTGAACTTGTGTTGTCACTTGTAGTAGGTTAATTCTTGCTTTTTTTAAGCAGCTCAGACATAACTTACTTTATATAGGCTACTGTAACTTTACTTTTAAGTACAACTACAGGTTACAACTAAAAGGGGCACCTACCTCTCCAACTACCTCGGTACAGTCGTAGCCAAAATAAACAATTTCTACTGTTCAACTCACACAGTTGATGCGGTTTCAATCTGTCAATAATTTCCACTATCTCCCCTCCTCGTCTCACCTCAATTAAATGAAACTGTAGCTATTATTTCGCGGTCTCAGCCGGTAGTTTCTTCATCCAGCCATTAGGGAGTTCATGCTGCTTCTGCTCTGCTGCTGTTGTATTCGAGCCCATCCCCCATCCCCCATCCACACAGGCTGGCAGACAGATAAAAGTTTGAAGTTTTTCCGTTTTCCACCTTCACTTTCAACGCCTTTAAAAAAAAAAACTTTCCTCTGCAGTCGTAATGGATGTAGAGCTCGTACTTTCCGTTTAGTCTCCTCTTTCCATCGCTGTCTGGGTTTGTGTCCACGAACAGCGGCTGGCTCTCAGGGGCTCGCAGTTTGAACAGGGAAGCACAACAGCGGTTCGTTTGCCCGCCTTGCAGCTTTAGCTCAACACTTCAGCCTGCTAACACAAGTGCCGCCCCTGAACCTGAATACTTCCTCAAGCGAGCCTATCAGGAGCGCAACCGGGGTAGCAACTGGAGCTTATCACGCATGCACCGCCACACCAGGTATAACTGACTTTCATTGCAACATTAAAGGATACGTCTGTTGATATTTTGCGGTTTTGTTATTGTCTACAAATCCCATTAAATGACCAAACCAACAATGAACTGGTCATTCTAACAAGTATTGTCTATGTATCCATAATCTGTTTATTCATATGTACCATACACCTCCATAGCTGCCAAAAAGGCATTAAAAAATGATAGTGAGCCACATATTGCTCTGGTTTATATGTTCCTTCATTACCATGAAAGTGGGTACTGGTACTGTGGTTTATTTTGAGTCAATCCCACATATGTTGTCCTGCTGCTGAGAGTACTCACTAGAGCATGTATTAATATATTAATCCGCCACTGAAAATAGTTCACAACAAATACACAGTTTATTCTCGTATGAGTAACGTTTGCGGAAAAACTAAAGTGGCCAGCCACTTCAGGAAAATAATGAGCCTTATTTAAAAGGTTGGCATTAGATCCCAAGGCTCAGGGGCAAATCTCTGGAGAAGAGAAGTCTGTCTTCACTCTCTTATGTGTTTCCCCTTATCTTAAAGGTTCCTTGTGGAATTATGGATCTGTTTCTCTATGAGTGGGTCCCCATTATCTTGTGCATGCACATGAGAACACTCACGCACACGCACTTGGGTGACACTGATGCACATTACTGTCAATACATAGGAGTGGATCTTACATTTCCCACTACAACAAGTTGTGGTTTTACAGGAGGTTATGTCTTGTCTTTCCCATGAGGTTGCCAGACAACCAGCTGAGACTCTGAAATGACTGCACCTGGCCAAGTGACAGTCAGGTACATAACACCCATAAAACCTCAATGTGCTGTTTTTACGTCTTGATTTTTGTGCAGACTAAACAAACAAGATACAACATGGTAATCACTGATCTTTAGAAGTGCTGCTAAGCAGATTTTCTTTTGTTGATTTTTGACTGTTGGTGTTAGCTTCATATTTACCGTACAGTAGTGAGAATGGTATCGATCTTCTGACTTGGGAAGAAGATCGATACCATTCTGTTCAAGCCCAAGTTGAGATAACTCTTCATAATTTTCTGAGATTTTAATGAGCTACATCCAGACGACCATTAAAACTGTGAGTTCAATATCCATTTTGCCACAATATCATGAAGTATTCATGTGTGATTGGAGCCTGTAGGGTCTTACCTTCAGGCCTGTATTGAGCAATGATGGTGACGGTCTGTCCAGCTCTCTTCAGTGCTGCAGCTGCTTGTTCATGTGTGGCATTCCTTAGGTTCACTCCATTCACCTACAACAAACCAGATGGAGATAGACTTAGTAAGAGATAAGATCTGCCCTCATCATAACATTAGTTATGACTACATTATAACATGTATGATAATTATGTGACTTTTACTGCTGATTTTGAATAACCTTTATAAAGGTAAGTACAAATTTTAGCTTCTGTTGAATATTATCTTTCCATATAAAGTGTGGTAATGTATTTTCAGACACAGCACTCGCAGCGCTGAAATAAAACAGGCATACAGTGTATTTAGAGCAACACTGGATTCTGAAAAGGTTAAAAATTATGAAATATAAGTCAAGTGATTTAAATATGTAATTTATTTGATAGTTTCTTGATTTGAAAAATTCTCTTGTCTGACAGAGCACTGCTAAGCTCCCTCTGAGTTGTTGTGAATTTAATGTCTTGCTCAAGGACATTTCAGCAGGGCAGATGTTTGCTGGCTTTCTAAACCCTAGGCCACCTTAATTCTATCATCATTATTCTGACAGCGGGAGTTGGCTGCAAATCTTACAGTAATGCCTCAATTTTGTCGCAGTTGTTGATGTGGATAAACAAAAAAACCTGAGGTTGAGATACTGACCGAGAGAATCCGGTCGCCCCTCCTCAGCTCCCCGCTCAGGTCAGCAGGCCCTCCTGCCAGGATGAAGGAGACGAAGATGCCTTCTCCATCCTCCCCGCCGACGATGTTGAAGCCCAGGCCTGTGGAGCCTTTGTGCAGCAACACCTTCCGTGGCTCCCTGCCAAACAGAGTGACGGTGTCAGGGTATAGGCCAGGACAGAGAGCATAGAAGAGATGAGCAAAGAGAGGGAGATAACTGAAACAGAAAGAGCATAAACACAGACGCCGGGGGTACACAGAGGCTGTTTCATACAACAGCCATCTTCTATTAGTTTACACTTCGTATGATCATCCAAAATGTCGAGTGCATTCGGTTTTGGCAGCGACAAGCAGTGGGCCTGCAGATCTTTTTTTGTAGCCCCACTCTGTATATATTTAAATGTGAGTGCTTTAAATAGAACTTTTAAATGATTCATCTACAGGGCAGTATTCACCAGTAGAAACAATCGTTAATCATGTAATAATCATGCACTAATCATACTGCTAATGAAGATAACTTAGAATACTTGATAACCACTTGGATAGCACTGTTCACTCATTACTATGTGAGCAATAACACCAGCAGCCACACGAATGGATCCAAATGCAGGTTATGTATTGACTATAGAATTTTTCTGCTTATGTATGGCAATCTCATGGAAATGTACGCACATCTGCACACTTAAACACCTACTCATATTAATGTACGCAGACACAATGAGCTACCTCCGGCTCGACAGACCCGCTGAAGCTCTGCTTTAGCTTTAGCCACTATGACTCATCCTCCAGCAGGCTATTCAGACTGCCTCAGTTTTAAGATGCTAGAGAGGCCAAACCGCTGCTATGGTTCAGCAAAAACCCTCTGAGAACACACTTCACACGAGTGCAAATACACACACTCCAGGAAGCCCAACATCAGACTCACACACACATGCGCGCACACACACACACACATATACAAATATACACATACGTATACGCGCATGCACGTACATAGGCAAAGACACACACACAAACACACAGTTTTCCTTTCTTAACAGAAAGCACTGCATGGTTCCTATTAGTGGTCTCTTGCAGCACTCAGTCTGTGGTCTGCAGGAACAATTCCTACTCAATCGCTAATGGCTGTATTCTAACTGTTAAGACCATTTTCCCATCGATGGCAGCCGAGGCAGCATTCCAAACTTTCAGAATCATACCCATGACTGACTGGAAAAAGTGCTGATTACTCCACTAAAAGAGATGAGGAGCAACGGAAAGTCCTAAATGGTAAAAGAGTGCCTACAGACAGTTTAACCAGACTGTTAAACTGTACTCGTTTGCAATTAACTGAACTTAGATGCAGAGTTTTTTTTTTTAAGGCCATTAAAATAAGATGGATCAGTAGCAACATAGTGACTCTAGGTCTGTCGTATTGCCTTACAGGCTTGTACTAGGCAGAATCAGGGACAGATTCATTACAACTGTATCGACAAGGCTTAGATATTTGCTTTAGTATGTTCTTGCTTTTTTCCATAGCCTTTAAGATATTTTTAGCACCAGAAAAAACAATTAATAAAAGAAATAGCAAGTGGCAATGGCCTTTAAATATGCTACAACGACTGATTTTCTTTCAAACAAGTCAAGCTTAAAATAACCTTGCTTTCCATCCTGAGCTTTCCATCCCAACTCGACAGGGCACACAGATCTCCATGGTTACCTTAGGATCCGGATCCGGTGCTTGCTTCTGAAAGAGCATTTCCTAACTGTGCGTTCAGGCAGGCTCCTCACCAGCGACATGGAAGATGAGATGTTGACTGTGAACATGGTGGCTACAGCACATCGCTCAGCTCAGCTCTTACTCCTCGACCCCTCTGCCTCTCTGGCCTTCCGCTGAGAGAGGGGCTACAAATTTAGAAGCTCATGTGTTTGGGGCCTGATGTTTCCTATCTCATCCTTGTGTGCTGTGATGGGAAACAGCTCTTCTTTGGGCTGTCACAAACCCTCTCTCCCCATCATCACTAGTAAGGCAAGACTTAGCACTTAACCCTACCGCTCCCGTGCAAATCATCTTTGTTTCCTTCTACAGGAAGAAGTCAAAATCACCCGTCACGCACATCTGGAATAATCAGGTCTGCATCAGGACTTTGGTGTGTCGGACTGGATGTTATCCAACTTTGGTCCCCTCATCTCCACTCTGATGCTGCTTTGCCTCCCCCCCCAAACAGCACACCAGCATTCCTGTCTGTTAGCCTGGCCCTCTGGAGACTAGGCAGACAGATTCCCAGAAGCTCCTTGCTAATTTGTCAGAGTAAACAAACTGAGGAGCTCATGAACTGACTTTCACGACTTTCAGGCCTTTGATTTGATGCCCCCATAGTCTGTGACGTGGTTGCACATTGGACAGCGAGCGGGATTTCCTTATGCTAAAATAATTCTGTGGAATATTTGAAAACATGAGGCCAGCGGCTTTTTGTTATTTTACAGTTGTACTCCACAGGAGCAGTGTGCACACGTGTTTCTGTGTGCACTGTTTGCCCATAGGATGTGTAGCGCCAGGCCATTTTCATGGAAAGTGGGAATTAATTCTTACTCTTTTAAATGCAGCGATCAAGTCCTCCCTTCCTATCACAAGACCTGCCTACCCTCCCTTCCCCCCTTAGCCTTTTCATCCATGCCAGGAATGTAAACAGTTATAGAGCAGCAAAAAGCCTTTCTCTCTGCCCAGCCATTTCTCCTGCGACTCTTCTCTAATTCAGAACCCACCGCCTCTCGGACTGCTATATTTTCCCTGTCTGTTTCAGTGTTTTGGCTGCAGCGGTCGCAGCTCAGCCCTAAAGCTGTGAATGGATATCTGGGCTGCAGGGTTCAGCGGGTCATGCTGCCCTGGACTCAGTCCAGTAATTGGCTCTGCTTGGCTGATTAATGGTGGACACTGCAGATGGACGCCATTTTCCACAGACAGAGACTACCTCTCTCGGCACTTTATCTCTCCCTTTCCCCGAATGGATCACATCAGCTTATGTATAGAGGCGCATACAGATAAAATTAAAATGCTGCTTTATCGCTCTCTGCCTTCTCACTGTTTAAATTTCAGCCATAGATTTCTTGTGTCTGCCTCTTCTTTATGACCTGCAATTTTCCTCTAATTTCACAAAGGAAAAAATGTATTCACTGTTAAGGTGATAGACAGTTTAAGATATTTCATGCCTCTCACTGTGACTAAGAATAAAATTGGAGCGATGAATGATTAACACCTAAGACGAGTACTCAGCTGAATCTGCTGTGATTAGCTTTATTTTAAACTCCCCTTTGTGTTTTTGCAGCTTTTAAAAATGCTAACCAAAGGTCAAAGCATTCCTCGTTATTGATGACTGAATTCTTGCGCTGCCCAGTCGAAGGTTTTGTGTATGTGGGTGAGACACATAAAGTTACTGATTAGCTCACCTGCTGCTGCAGTCCTCCAGCTTCTGTATTTACACAAGCTGTGCCTGAACAAAGCAGCCTAACTCGAAGCATTGTTGTGTATATCCAACAACTACAGCCCTGACCAGCAGAGGGGAGCTGCTTGTCTAGTGAATGTGCACAGTGTCATCACTTCACGCAGATTTATGTTTACACTAAACATGCATATTTATACCCCGAGGTTTTATCTCTTATCCAGTCCAATGTGGACAGAAACAAGAATGCAAGGGAGCTATGTACAGTACTAACATATCTACAGAAAGGGGGTAATATCAGATGCAGGGGGGGTGTGGGTGGGGTGGGGGGGTGGAGGGGGATGTGTCTGTGATGACACCACTGAGGGGGATGTGCAGATGGGCAGAGGGCCGATACAAGCTCTGACTCATTCCTCACAACCAGCCTGCTCCACTTCTGCAGAAGCCTGTGCTTACTATAGCATCCATCTAAAATAACCCCTCCTGGTCGGAGCCAATGGGGAAGCTGCTGGGGCTGGAGGGAGGTGTCTGCTATCTGCCCGTCAGTCTGATGGAGCTGGATGCTCATCTGCTGTGATTGGGATCAAGTTTGTTGTCGGACATGATGTCCTCCAAGACCATGCCACACTTTTCTGATTCTACAGTAGACATGACACACAAACCCACTAGGGGAAAACAGGTGCGCGCATGGTCACAGCATGCAGGCCGTTCTCATTTGCACCGTTAATTTATGAGTTGTCTGGTGCACAGGATGTATACCCACAGGTATATGTCTGTGTCATAATTGTGCATTGCATTTAAGCACACGTACCTGCGTGTGTGCTCGTATGTGTCAGCACATTATGAGCAAATGTGTCAGTGTACAGTATGTGTGTGTGATTGGTGCTGGCAGCATGGGGGATGAGAGGGGTAAGACCTGAGTGCATGGCCTGGTTTTCCCAGCGTGCAGATGAATCATGACAGCTGCAGGACTGTCTGCTGCTACTGGTCTGCTGGCCTGCACCGGATCAGGCTCTTACTCCCCGTTACATTTATGGTNGGTGGGGGGTGGGGGGGTGGAGGGGGATGTGTCTGTGATGACACCACTGAGGGGGATGTGCAGATGGGCAGAGGGCCGATACAAGCTCTGACTCATTCCTCACAACCAGCCTGCTCCACTTCTGCAGAAGCCTGTGCTTACTATAGCATCCATCTAAAATAACCCCTCCTGGTCGGAGCCAATGGGGAAGCTGCTGGGGCTGGAGGGAGGTGTCTGCTATCTGCCCGTCAGTCTGATGGAGCTGGATGCTCATCTGCTGTGATTGGGATCAAGTTTGTTGTCGGACATGATGTCCTCCAAGACCATGCCACACTTTTCTGATTCTACAGTAGACATGACACACAAACCCACTAGGGGAAAACAGGTGCGCGCATGGTCACAGCATGCAGGCCGTTCTCATTTGCACCGTTAATTTATGAGTTGTCTGGTGCACAGGATGTATACCCACAGGTATATGTCTGTGTCATAATTGTGCATTGCATTTAAGCACACGTACCTGCGTGTGTGCTCGTATGTGTCAGCACATTATGAGCAAATGTGTCAGTGTACAGTATGTGTGTGTGATTGGTGCTGGCAGCATGGGGGATGAGAGGGGTAAGACCTGAGTGCATGGCCTGGTTTTCCCAGCGTGCAGATGAATCATGACAGCTGCAGGACTGTCTGCTGCTACTGGTCTGCTGGCCTGCACCGGATCAGGCTCTTACTCCCCGTTACATTTATGGTAACAGCAAGGCTCTGTGTTTATATTTACATACACTGAGCAGCAGGCAAAACATTCCAACACTGCAAAGCAGAATGTTTGTGTCGGGTGGCTCCCATAAGTCTCCCCATCCTCCTGTACTGTCCTTTCTCTTAAACACCACACCCTGCCTTAAGTTACAGCCAAACAGCAAGACCAGAATCTGTCTTTTTATCTCTCATACACATACACACACACACACACACACACACACACACATACACACACACACACACACACACACACACACATACACACACACACACACACACACACACACACATACACACACACACACACACACACACACACACATACACACACACACACACACACACACACACACAGGAAAACACATATTTGAATCAGTGTACGGCATATATGTTACACAATAAAAGCTACATTTATCACAAACACATTACATAAAAGCAATGGCTCATACAGAAAAATTGGGGCATTCATCCATGAGGTGATGCACGATGGACAAGACTGTGTAAATAAGTAAGTGAAAACAACATCAAAACAAAATCAACAAACAGGAGGCCTTTTGCACATTTAGTAATGCCACACAGTGAAAAAACACAAGCACTGCCATAAATATCATGTATTATTATTGTCTTCAGCAGTAACCACCAGTGAAAGTAACTTGGCCCAAGATAGAGGCTTAGTTTTATCGATGCGTCCTGACAGATGGAATTGAGCAGCTTGTGGGAGCGTGAAGCCCTTTCGGCTGCACTCCTGTGGAGATGTGTTTGTGAAGAGCAGGTACGACTCCATTTTAAACTGCGAGGAACAGGGCACTATTGTTTCAGATTCATAGATGTAACGAGATTAGTAGAAAATTGATGGATAAATAATGACTGAAAATATGAAAAGCATTAATAGTAGTGTATGTGTAGTAGCAAAAAAAACACATAAAACACATACACAAAGGGCAAGAAATAATACGCCTATTTCTTTCATTTCTGTCCCACTGTCAATTTGCAGTACTTAGTGTTTTAACACGTTTCATGTGAAGTCGTGAAAGATTAAGTACGAGTTGGATATGAGTGGAATGGCCATACAAACAAAAAAAGAGCAGCCACACACTTAAAGTACCAGTATATATAAGCAGCAAAGTAGACATGAGGTGGGGGAACATTTACATGCAACACAGAAAGAGACAGAAAGATTAAATAAGCCAAAAGAAACCCCTGCTTGGAAGTGAGAGCTCTAGCAACAAAAATATCACCCACCACCCCCCCTCCCTCCCTTTCCTCTCCTTCCTCTTCTGTCCATTGCTCCTCTCTGTCTATTTCTTTTTGTGTATTTTGTGCACAAATGTGGTACTACATACTACTGGTGAGGCAGGTGGCCTCCATCCCTCTCGGGCCCTACTCCTGTCTGATGCCAGATCAAGATGCTGAGCTCTAGAGAGGAGGGTTAGCTAAGCAAGGCGTGATGGACTAGGTTAGTACCTGCCAGAGAAGGGGAGCGGACCTTGGCACAAGGGAGCAGGGGAAGGACAGAAGCCTCTGTAGAGGGCCTGGGGCACCTTGCTGTCCCCAGGTTTGTGGATGACACTGTAAATAGGTTCAGCCCTGCTGTGGGGTACAGGAATCACAGTGAACGGGACAAGTGTAGGACACAAATAAAGCACACAAACCAACAAAGATGCGACAAATGCACATACAAGTCATGTAGACAGCTTGGACAAGGACATTACAGGGCCACACAACTAACACTCATCCAGTAACACTTTCACCTCACAACACACGTATAAACGCCTGCATGCAGTCACACACACAGGGAGAACACAGCCTCCTCCCCAGAGCTGTGGGTTAAGATGACCCAAGGCCTCATGGGACACTCCAATCAAGCCCCTATGAATGCTACTTCTGATCCAGTACTTGGATAGGAGGTCAAAGGTTACACCTCAGTCATAACAAGTACAAGAAGTGACAAGAGGCCTCTCTCAGCACACAGCCGCCACACCGTCCAGCTATTTAGCTATGTAGTATGCACCACTCTAGCCCTGATGAGATGAAATATGTAAACTAAGCATTCGCTTTGCTTCATCAAATACAAATATGTACACGTATCATCAAAGGAACCATGACAACACCTGTGAAACAACAACAAAATGGAGGTGGCTAAGAACAAAAAGAACCCCATGCAAATTGAAAAGATTTGTTTTAAAAGCCCCATACAATTGTGCTCTACAGCCATGTTTCCTTAACTACAACTACACCAGCAAAAACTAAAAAAGGCCTTTAGCTGATCTCCAGAGGCAAAACTATGTGCTTTAGTTAAGTCTACACTCGTAGAGCTTGTATGAATGTAATGTACGGGAGGAGAATCATTCATGGAGGAACCGGCCTGTAACCTACCTTGTGAAGTCTTCCTCTCCTAGCATGTGGCGGGGAACTGGCGAGTACCTGGACGGGGTAACCTGGGGCGGTGGGTACACTGGCTTAGGCTCCATTGCCCCCATGTAGTTGTGGCTGACGTGGTTGTCCACCATGGTGGGGAAGGCTGGGGGGAGGGCCAGACCAGTAGGGGGAAAGGAAGAATGATTACAACACAGGCACAAGAGGCACAACAGGAACACAGCGTAAGACTGACACCTTTGCTACCAAAGCAAAAACGAAGGTATCGGTCGGTGCGCCTCTTTGATCCAGATCCAACTATTGCCAAAATGAATTTTTGTAGAGAGATTCATGGTCCCCAGAGGAGGAATCCTACTGGTCTTAATCATCTGCTAATCCAGCAGGTCCGATACATTCCCGTTAGCTTTTTGTTTTAAGCACTAATTAACAAATATTAGCACAAGAACATGCTAAACTAAGATGGTGAACATTATCCCTGCAGCATGTTAGTATTGTCATTGTGACCACATGTTAGCATGCTGACGTTAGCATTTAGAACAGACTCATGGCTCTAGAGTTATTAGAATGTCATGTGCACCTTAATGACTGTATAAAAGGAAAATTCCAGTTTTGGCCATTATTACTATATACTTTATAAGATTTGCTGTTTTATCTAAACCGCTAGTACAGAAAAGGTACAGAAAAAAAAAAGGAAGGACAGTAGGTCAAAGTTAAACTCAAAAAGTCAGTGTGTATGCTCTAGATGTTGACACTGGACAGTTTGGGTAATAATTTTAACATGTTCTCTTCCAAATAAGTTTGCCCAACCTGTGAGGTTTTTCAAAACTTGTCTGATCATCTGACTGCTTATCTTTTTAGCAATGTCTCTGCGTTTCCAGATCTTAGCAATTAATATTGTGATAACGATGATATTATTAGCAGTAGGGATGGTGGCCAACACTACAAAAATAAGGCCCAGGTTGTTTAAAACTAGAATTTCCATTTAAAGAACCAAACTGGCATTTAGGAAATTGGCTAGGCTTTTTATACATGTCTCTACTCTGTCTGTGCTAATCTTTACACAATAGACAACTAGCACTGATTAATGTATGAACAGAGATGTTTCAGTAATCTACACCTGATGTTTTAAATCTGTCAATCCTCTTATCGCCTAAGAGGAAAAATTGGAAACACATTTCTAAAAAGTTGATGTAGTCCTTGTGCATGCAGGGAAAAGCAGAATCACAGGCGTAAAAATACACCTCTTTCCCCTGAATTTACATTCTTGATGGAGGCAGCTGAGCATGATAAATCAAGCATTTTAAATCCAGATCATCTGAACACGGGTTGTACTATCAGAGCGGGGTTAAGTCTGCATTAAGGGCTCGACAACTGCAAACATTTAGAACATACGAAAAGCCCTCGATAGCCCCCTCTAACACTAAATCACTGTTCAGTGGAAATTTGAGATGCTGCAGCTCAAGATCGTGGGCTCTCATGAGCAGGTGGGATGTGAGAAACCATCCACACTCAGTGGGAGGCAGAGAACTGTGCTTGTTGTTGCTGTGGGAAGGATTGTGTGTGTGTGTGTGTGTGTGTGTGTGTGTGTGTGTGTGTGTGTGTGTGTGTGTGTGTGTGTGTGTGTGTGTGTAAGCAGTCACTACATTCACTACGTGGGTGTCTGGGCATAGCAGTTTCGGGGAGAGAACAGTGATCCAACACAAAAATTCACGCAGGACAGCTGAACTATCTCTAATAAAGATAAAAAAAGATGATTCCCCGTACAAACACATGGACCTTGACTTATCAATCACCCTTTACCTTACGTTAAACATTTTATATAAATAAACCTGTTCTAGTTTTGCAGCTGCTGTGTATGTGCTAAGGAATGTAAAATGTAGATCCTGACTCGGACAGTGTATGGACAGCATCTCCGTTACAAGGACGACCACAATAACAAGAAGAGATAGATACGTACTGCTGGAGTAGTCTGGTGGGGCGTACATGTCATTGAGATGCACAGGTCCTGGCTTGGCAACCTTGAGGTAAACCATATCAGAGGTGTTCTTCAGTGCAGCCACTGCCTCCTCATGACGCACATCCTGCAGCACGATGTTGTTCACCTGAATGCCGTGAAAAGAGGGGAGGAAAAAATCCTTGTATCAAAACCTGAGCACCTCACATCTTTGCTGCACTGTGACAACATCACGCACCACACCAGCCATCACACCAGCCAACACAATAATGAATCATAGCTTGAAGGTACTATTAGATTTCTGGACATTTCAACAGCAGAGTGAAAGGTTGGTGCGTTGTGCAGCATTAACAGAGGTCAAAAGCAGTAGCTTAAGGTTTTAAAGAATCTCTACAGTTTGTCTTTTAAGACTCTATTCCCTGGAAATATGCTGTCAGTCAAAAGTTTTTGAACCCCCCATATTTTAGTTTTGGTTACACTGAAGCAATGTGCTTACTGCACTGTCAATAGCACATCAGAGAACAAATAACAGGTACAGTATAGTATGTGAACTGAGAATGTTGAAATCTTGATCACTCTAATTAGACATATACAGTAGATAATACACTATACTGTATAATTGTGCTGCAAATGAAGTGGTCTGCGTGTACACTAGGCCTGCTAAACTGCTCTTGAACACAGGCTAGATACCTGTTGAAAATGTGAGACAGAGGGCTAAAAAATATTCTCTTTGGTATTTCTCAGACGAGTAGCAGCTTGCTTTTTGTTTGACTCCCACAATGACAGAAAAGTGTCTTGTGTGCCACCAGATGTTTGTATTTTATTAGATGTCAGTGAGAAAAGATGAGATCATGCCTAATTCAAGATGTAAGTAATTTCCAATAAAATAAAAAGTCACAAATGTTGTTTAAATGTATTAAAAACTTCTGACTGGTATCGCATTTGTATTTTAACATTGTAAAAGATCAATTAAACAACATATCTGTAAATGCATATTGCAGAAATGAGTAGCTCACTATAATTATTTGCAGGTCTTTCACACAGACTGTAGTGATGAGTAATGTCTTGTTTGACATACAACAGCCTTAAACAAATGTAACCGTTCTCTCTCTCATTCCCAAATGGTTAATTAGCGATCATACACAAAGTCATAAATGTTGATGTGTGCTGTGTGTCTCACTTAGCTTGAAATGACAGGATGAGGCAACCAACCAGATAATGTAGTGTACTTAACATCTACATAGAGCACATACCCGCCCACCTACAGCAATAGGGGTTTGTAATCGGTACTATCAACTACTGCTGAATTTTTGTTTAACTCGCCAGTGAATTAAATGAACACTTAAAATTAGTTCATTTTGAATTGAACACTCAATATGTGACTCAATAAGAGGGAGGTGTGGGCTCATACAGCTAGCAGGCGGTCTCCAGTCTGCAGCCGTCCATCTTTTTGGGCAGCTCCTCCCTCTATGATCTTGGTAATATAGATGCTGTTGTCTCCTGGGATATGCTGGTTCCCGATCCCTCCGGCGATGCTGAATCCCAGCCCTGGTTGAGTAATACACACAGTCAGATAGTCAATACATGTATATAGAGCCACCTTTCATTTTATACATTTTTAGATATATTCCATGTCTGGGTCTGCTTCCTCAGTGCTCAATGTTTCACTTCTTAAGTCTAGTCTTAAAGTCTATTTTTCCAAATTTAACCCCACACTTGTATGTACAACAGTAACAAATTTAGCATTGCATTCATTTCCAGGAAGGATGTATAAAAATGAACTTGTATATTTCTCTCTAAATGTGCCCCTGACCTTTGGGTCCTTTCAGCAGGTTAACCTCCAGAATCGTCTCGGGTGGGGCCTGCCTCCGTCGAACCAGCAGCCGCACCACCGGCCCTGCCTCCTTCAGGGCCTCCACCGCCCGGCTGTGAACCACCTCGGACACATCCACGTCGTTCACACGCAGCACGCAGTCGTTAACCCTGTGGAGGGAAACGTTTTAATATATATATCTCACACACACACGCACCAGCTTGTCAGTCAACAGATAACAGCAATGGAGTTACTTTGCTGCACAAAGGCAGGGAAAGACCCGAGCAAGGCCAATGTAATCAGAAACCTCCAAAGCACGCTTAAAAAAACACTCCATATCATAATTTTTGCATGTTTTAGGTTTTGGTTTTCCAATGAATCATAACTTTGAGGAAACACAGAGAGCCAGGGGGCAGAGGGCTGTAGAAACTCTGCCTCCCACACAGCACTGCCTGGCGGGACATGCTGGTAGTGAGCATTAAAGAAGAGAGAAAGGAGGTTAGAGAAGAGAGAGAGGACAGAGGGTGCAGAGGAGCTTGGAAATAGTAGGTGGAAAGAATAAGGTGAGGAGGAGGAGGAGGAGGAGGAGGAGGAGGATGAGGAGGAGGAAGAGGAGGAGGGTGACAAGGTGAAGAAGGGAACTTACCCCAGCCGTCCATCCATAGCAGCTGCTCCTCCTGGGATAATCTTGGTGATGAAGATCCCCGGATCATCAGGAATGTGGGGATTGTCTATTCCTCCAGCAATGCTAAAGCCCAGTCCAGAGTTCCCCTGCACACAGGTTATGATTGGCATTTTCAGTAGGGAACAGTAAACAACATGCACATGCACACACTTTGATGTAAGTGACTGGACCCAATGTGGGCTCAAGGTCAATGCAATATGGCTCTTAAGTGTATTGGTATCTCAGAGGAACATGTGATCAATGCAGACTGCTCCAGGCACTTCTGATGTCCATTTTTGTGGACACGTGTGTGTGTGTGTGTGTGTGTGTGTGTGTGTGTGTGTGTGTGTGTGTGTGTGTGTGTGTGTGTGTGTGTGTGTCTTTGTATGTGACAAATGATAATGCCATGTATTCCATTAGAGGAGGGCACTTCATTCAAAATGTCACGCTTATTCCATCAACCCACAGAGAGGCATCAGTGGTGGAGATGCCCAGTGTCAACAGAAAAATGGATTTATGATCTAAAGTAAAGATGAGTTGAGAAGCGTCATTTCTATTGCATGATACAGAGCTTCTCACTCTCTGCAGGAGACAGATACTACCACCGCCTGTCGTTCCTGCTCCTGAAACAACAGAGGAACCTTTTGGATCCAGTGGGTCCAGGCACACTGCTGCATCTGACAGCCGTGGCCACAGAGACAGGCAGCAAACAAGACAGCTGAGAAAAGACTTCACTTTATTATTTTCTATAATTAATGAGCAACAGTCGCAACAAATTAGGACAGAGGGAGGCTGAGGCCTCCCAGTGTGCTGCTCTGGAGCCGAGAGGAGTACACTGGGCCTTACCACCAAATGTTAAACACCCACAGACCTTTTAAAGTGTGACTTTGCATAGTTTATTTAAGCCTTCTGCATGCAGAAATGCCACTTAGAGCGGAAGGGGCAGAAAGATACTGTGCATCTATCATGGGTTCGGAGGTGCATCTATATGTGGGTGGAATAATGAGAGCAGAAACATATAGCTCTGCCACTACAAGCTGAACCATCGCTGACAAGTGCAGTGGTGCCTGCTGAACAATTGAACAGGAGAGCACTTTACATTTCTGGCGTCTGCTGATGACATGTGCATCAGGATTATGTAAAAAGCTATGCCTCACTGGCATTATTCTGTGCTCAAACTTACATGAGACATTGCACATAAGACAGTCTTACTGCAGTGACGTAACAGCTATAACTTCACTAACACACACTATCACATATGATTCTCATATACAATTACGGAATTTTTCTTTAGTTTTTATGTTCTTTAGGCTCAATGAGAAAGACTGAGTTGCTTACTACCACCTAGTGGGGAGAAATCCATCCATCATGCAGAAAATACATTAAAGAGGAATATGTAAATTGTGGGGAAAAAAAATGTAACAAGCAATTGGTAAAGCTCACCCTCTCTAAAATGATTTCTTCATATTTATACATCCCATCACTGCCATTTACCTGCCAAAATAAAAACATAATGGTTAGTTACATCACTGAGCCTGAATTATGCCATTTTCTAAAAACAGGGTAAGAAAAAAAGAGAAGCATGCAAATTTTTCATCTAAATCCTATACCATATAATACAGAATAGACCTATGTACAGACTGAATACAGAGAACCGTGGAGAATAGGATTATTGACAAAAAATACAGAAGATACATTCACCAGATTGTTTTTCTAACTAAAAATACCACCATGAATTTCTGATTTATTGCAATCAAAAGTGTCTTTCTTTCTTAAAATACATATGCACTGTGACACTAAATGTGCCGCTGCAGAATGCACATTCCCCACAAACAGGCAGGGTCAATAGGATAATGGATGTTGGTCCACATGGCAAACAGCATGTTGCTACCAGGAGGAGCCCTTTTTCAAGCACGCACATAACCGTGCTCATGCACCGACACAGAGGGAGTGTGAATGAGAGATATATACTGTACAGAGAGAGAGAGAGAACAGATACTTACATAAGGGCCTGCATCTAGTGAGTCTGCGTTGACGATGATGGGGGGAGGGTTGGCCTGTGAATATGAAGAGATACACATTATCTCAGTGTGTGATGCTGGCAGCACACAGACGTAATGCGGTACACACACTATCAGTAGGGAGCAAAGTTAACGGATGCCATGGGAACAGTCGGTCAGTCTGCTTGGGGCTGAGGCTGCATGTGTGTGTGTGCGTGTGTGTGTGTGCGTGCGTGCGTATGTGGGTGTGTGTGCGTGCGTGTGTGTGTGTGTGTGTGTGTGTGCGCATAGGGGGGTTGTTGGAAAGGTGTGAGGACTGCGAATGAGGACTGGGGCAGAGAGACCGCTGCTTATTAACCGCCACAGCCAGACATCCCACGGTCACCTCATAAAACAAACCAGCTTGCGTTCCAGCTGTTGGGACAATACGTTTATCCCACATTGCTCGTCCTTTTCACTTTCACTTCACACACAGAGATAACACCATGTAGTATCAAATACAGAATGCTGGTTGCAATGGTTTGGTAACCATTCAGGTAGTACCGTAACACTATAAAGGGAATATCTAATTTTATTTCTATATATCTTATTTTATTCTATAATTTAGGGGGTTAGGGTTGTTTGAGGTCTAACGCGAGAATGATTAGCTAATGAATAGATTAGACAACGATTTTGATAAACCATTTATTGAGAAAAATATACCAAAATTTACTAGCTTGTGTTACACAAATGCAAGGGTTTCCTCTGTTTAACATCATTGTCTATTGAAATTTTGCTTTGCTGTATGAACTCTTGGTTAAACAAAAAAAATTAAAGATGGTTTCTGGGAAATTTTGACAGGCATTTTTCACTATTTTCTGATATTTTAGACGTTAATCAAAATAAACGTTAATTGCAGCCCTAGATATGTGTTTAATATGGAAGTAATGCTTCATTCTGGCAACAACTTTGATAATCGATTAATTGTTGAAGTAATTTATCAAGGAAAAAGGCACATAAAGACATCTTGTTGGCCATTTTTCACTGTTTTCTGACTTAACAATCGACTTGTCAAAACCCTCATGATTGCTTAATGTTTTCTAAGAATTCTGAACTAATATAATATATTCTGATGTTTCCACTGCCATTTAATAGTTAGATTCTCAACTAAAAAAATATAATTAATATAGATTTCTGTGGTGAGTTTTATTGATACTAGATGTTTGATGCTCCCTTCTGAGATATGGATAATATTTTTGGTGAAACATTGATTACTCTTCATATTTTTGTTTTCTTTGGGCACATTAATGCATAGTATCAGTACCAGCTTTTAAAACCCAGTTGAACCCAACTACAAGCCTTACATATTAAGTTTCACAGTTCAATAAACTTCCCAGCTCAGCTCTATTGTGCCACCTGGTGTTTCTTTGCCCATTTCAGGCCTGCAGAGAAGATGAGGAGAAGCTGTGGGCTGAGACCTCAGAGGAAAGGTGTCCGAGTGGAAACAGAGAAGCAGGAGTGTGAAAGAGGAGACGCACTGGTTGGTTTAGGAGCAGCTTGACGGTTGTCCTCTACTACAGCGCACTGGCTGTCTACTTTTTATTGATTTGATTGAGCTGTGTGGGTGAGGGGATGCTGACAGTGCTGCTCTGGGACCTTACACTTCCTTAGGTCCGACACTGAAGGGAAAATCACTAGCTGCCACCCTCCCCCTAAACCCCCCACCTCACCCAATCTCAACCTCTTACCTCTTTGTCTTAATATATGCAGACATTGCCTGTGTCCAAGCAGCTGATTATGATCTCCCTCCTAAATGACTATAGGGTATATTACATACTACTTCTGATTCAATCTTCTATGTGAGCTGTGCGATTAGGCCATTTGCTTTTATATTGTGTAACTGCCTGTAGTGATATCTTTGATATATTGACAGTCTATAGCACTAAAAAAATTTGAGATGTACACAGACAGATAGATAGAGACAATAAATCAATATAATACAATGATATTATTTACTATTTGCTTTTGGTGATATCACAATAGGACTTTAAAACTGCTTTACAGTTTAGTGAGTGAATTTTCTTTGATTATTTGAGTGCTCTAGCTTAACAAAACAAAGAGAGAATTATTCTACTTCATAATAGATTATATTCATGTTATAAATGATTGTGAAAGTGTTTCAAAAGCTCCAGTAGTGAGCCCCACATTTGTATGAAAATCAAGATATACATTCAGATATTAAAGGGATAAATGTCACAATATATATGCTGTAACAAATCATGTCACACAGTACATAGTGTCATATGTCATATAACAAATGATACTCAACTACTCAGCTTTTCTATGTACAATAGATATTACTTTCTATTTGTTGTGCATACATGCTATTATGATACTTGAGGAGTATTTAAAGGCCACTGTTCAGGGGTTTTCTGTCAAGCTGCATGAGGCTGCTACACTTCTGCAAACAAAAGAGTGCAACTTGAAACACATTCTTAAAAAGATTTGATCCTTTGATCAAAATCATTTCCTTTCTCCACACTTGTCACTGAGTGATGTCCCTGGTAATGAAGGTCGCTCTCCGGATAAGCAGGAGCTGTGGATCTGACCTGCTCCTCTCGGTGGTGATGTGCTATGACTCTGGACAGCTGTGGCTGGCAACCCGACCCCCCCCCCTCCACACGCACCCCCCACCCTCCTTCCAGTCAGCACAACAGGGCCTTCCATTGTAATCTGCATATGCACTAACATATGCTAACGTCTGTGCTTGTGTTTGCACAGACGTATGTGACTAGATCTCATCTCTCATGAATGCTTTGCTCTTTTTTTCCTCCCCTTCATCTTAGACCCCGACTTATAACACACGCCCCAAATCCAGGAGAGGTGTTTAATAGTAAAAGTCCACAGCAGCCATGTTAGTGATAGTCAGCTGTGAAAGAAAACCCTGAAACCAAAGCCCATACAGCAAGATATGATGAAACACAGCCTGAGGGCAACACATGGGAATACATTGGCTACTATTGTCCCCTGGTGACTGACAGACTGAACTACTGAATCCACTACTGAGACCACATGTGACAAAACACACCTGTTACAGTGCAATGCCTGCAGTGCTTATCATAAGTATCATAGTGAGCCAATGCTGCCCCATGGGATCACTGAACCTACAAGTCCAGCTGAAAGACAATAAACCCATCAGTCGTAGAAAACAGCAGTATTATCCTGGCCAGGGATTGCTGCGTAATCCCTCTATCTGAATCTCACATAACAAGCAAACAAAAAGGAATAATGGAAGATAATCTCAGCATGAGTAATCTGAACATGAGTTTGTTTAACATTTAGCAATTTACTCAGGTAACTTGGATTAGATTGGATTACCCCACCTTCCTTGGGACTGTCGCTAACCTTCTCTTACCTCTGTGCTAACCTGCTGCACAGAAAGAGCATGAGATCTGACCACGACTGAAGTTTTATGACACATACTGGAGGTAGGATCTGTCTGTGCTATAATGAGCCCACACAGGACGAGCAGAGGACAGACACTAACTTACGGTATCTGGATTCTTCCTACCATGGGAGGCAGGTTGAAGATCACAGAGGTGAAGACAAAAGCAGTCTCTTATAGATTGATGTCAATCCAGGAGGGGATGGGAATGTCTGTCAGTGTGTTGCAGGTGAATGTGGGTCAGGGAACTGTGATGTGATTCAATAGGTGAGGCAGTAAAAGGTTGCAGATATGATACAATGCCAGAGCTGTACACAAAAATGTGGACTTCTAACTTAATTTGAACTTGACTACTCTGAGATTTGACTTGTCAAAATCCTGGAACTACCAAAGATAAATAAGACAGCCACAGGCCATACGTGGCCACATAGCATGAAATTTTAATTATTATGCCTCCTCATTGAAAGGACAAGGTCTCTGCTAAGTAAAAAAAAACTATTTATGCCATAAGATCAGCATTCAGAGACCCAGAAGACTTCCTCTTGCCTATGAGGACGTGTCACTTGACTTGGGCTACTTCTCAAGGATCCTATTCCAAGCACAATGCAAGGTATGACCCAGTGTTTAGACCTTGCATTAATGTGTGCCTTTCCTTGTCCAGTTAAGATATAGATAAATACAGATTGCATGTTAATGCCGGGTTTAAATGGGGTCGTCTTGAGAGCTGCTAAAGAAGTTTTAAAAACAGCTTTGTATAGTACATGTGTGGGACTGACAGATATGACAGGACTTAACCAAATCTAGATATGATTACCATAAAATCCCTTTATTTCCTTTTAATTCATACATTAGTCATTAAAAGCTGCTTTCACAGATAGTTGTTGCTCTTTACTTCTGCCCACCTGCGATGCAGAGTGAGGGGTACAGTAACTTTGGTTCTACATGGACCATAGACTGAGAAATGGAAGCAAGTGAGCATACTGGACACAAAGACCTCGTATGCACACAATGACAATGAGCCCAGACTGCCTCCCCAGCATGAGATCATTACAACAAGTCCCCAGTGACCACCAGTAGCGATGAAAATTCACTTGCGACAGTCCTTTCTTTCTCTCACCCCCTTGTCTCATTCAACCATCTGTTCATAATAGTTTCTTGTTCATCAATCTATCATCTTGCTCTTCTGTCAGTTGAGATTGTGTATCTGTCTCTTGTCTCTCAGCATCACAGGGGATGTGTATCATGTCCCTTTGGCATTGCACCACACAACACTCACTTGGCTGCAGACCCCCGGGACAGTAAAGCTACAAAGACTCCCACTGAACCTTGGCAAGTGCAGGGCACAGGCTTCATCCAAATTGTTAAATAATCAATGTGTTCCCATGGTAACCAGTGCTCGTACGCCATTGGCCAGCTATCCTGCTTAGTCACCTCCCCCTGCTTCACCTCTCAGGGCTCTCACTGCAGTTCATGCAGCTCTGTGCTTGCACATGCCTGGCCATGGGCTGGATGTGGCTGACTGCTTTCTGTGGTGCCTGTCCATATCTCTCTCTCTCTCTCTCTCTCTCACACACACACACACACACACACACACACACACACACACACACACACGTCTTAAATCCATACGTCATGAGTGAAATCCAAAGAGACTACGTTCAAAAACGACATTATGGCTGCATTACCTCAGTTGTTTTGATCTGAACATACTGTGTTTAACAGAATATGCTTTGTTAAGCAGATACACTGAAAATACTAGGTTAAATAAAATGATTTCACATTCTGGGAAATATGCTTATTTCTTGTCCAGAGTCAGATGAAAAAATTGATACCACTTTCGTGTCTGTATGGTAACTTAGCTTAAAATTATAACTAGAAACAGGGAAATAGCAGCTAGCCTGGCTCTGTCCGAAGGTAACAAAACACACCTACCAGCACCTATGAGGCTCACTAATTTACATGGTATACTGCGTTTGTTTAATCCCTTCCAAAGCAAATGTGTAGAAACAACAATTTTATGCTTTACAGGGGGATTTTGTTACCTTTGTTATCCAGGATAGCTGTTTCCTAATGCCTTCAGTCAGTATGCTATGTTAGCTGGCTGCTGGGGGTGGCTTTTTTCTTTTCTTTAATTGTAAACATTGTTTAATTGTTAACATAGAATTATTAACATATGGGTCTAAATATGGTTAACTGCCTCTCTATAATTTATGTTTATGTAAATAAATGTGCAGAAAACAAACACTGACCATCATAAGAAACATAATTTTAAAAAATGTTGGTATGTCCTGCATGATATGTACGCCTGCAGATGACTCTGCATCCCTGCTGATGACTGTAACGTCACGACTCGGAAACAAGGTAAAGACAACAAGGAAAGTTAAACTTGCTGCTCTTCTTCACCAGTCAGCTTTTTGTGTTTTCAAACCCTAATCTTCCTCACAGGTAGAGTGGAGGGGGAGAACAAGAGGGTTCAGCATGTGCACAGTGATGGCATGCTGACAGGGCAATAACCCCTTCCTCCTTAGCAAACATTTCCGCATCAGTTCCTCTCGCGGCAAGGCACACCAACATGGCAGCTCAGTCTCCAGTGGTGACATCGCAGTGAAATATGACAGTCAGCCCCGCTCAGATGATGCACCCAGTCAGTCTAATGATACAGCCAATGCTGAAGGAAGCTCTTCCTGGGCATAAAGTCAGATCTAACAGCACATAGGAGAACAAGGTGTGCTACGACGACCTTATGTTATCTCAAAATGTAATGTTCCTTCATTTTCTGATGCCTCTAGCGGTACTGCGTTTATGTTTTTCTGCAGAATGTGGGATGAGAGACGCAGTCAGTGGTGCTGCTCTGATCCTCTGGCTCTCATTGGCCTCTCATAGGCCACGCTGCAGTCCAATCAATACCTAGTCAATTACTATGCACCCAACATCTCATTCACGCTGTGGCCCCTGTGCCGGAGGGAAGAGGGAAGGAGAGAAGCAAGGTGAGAGAAGAAGTGACACATGGATGGAGCTGAGAAGGATGAACACATGACAGCGAGAGATGTTTTACTCGCAGACGCCATTGAAACTCAATGTTGCATTCTTTGTCTGGGACAAAGGCGGAATAACGAGATGTAATAAAGAAAATCCCATAGCGGTAAAGGTCAACTGCTCCAACACCAGCTGAATTCAGGCATTCATCTCAATGAGGCAGCCACAAGGAAATTAATTAATTCACCCATAAAACGGCCCCATTAAAGCTCAAAGTTTTCTGATTTGATGGCTATGATTGAGCATTGTGACTATGTTGCCCCCCCCCCTTCCCCAAACCCACACCACAGACGAACATTCATGAAACCATAATTAATAGCCCGTCACAGCTGTCAGCAGCGCTCCCTCCTCATCTTTATGTAATATTACAAAAGCATGCTCTGGCTTACCTCTCTGTCATGCTGAGCAGCTCCAAATGAGAGCTGGCTAGTTTGACCTTCACAAGTGCAGCCACAGAGGGAAAAGTACTTAGTGTAACGAATATTCATAACAGTGTTGCTCGAGAAGGCCTTCTACAAGTCTACTGACAGCTGATCAGGTTTAAACATGACTGTGCTCGTCTCTGTGCCTTTGACGTATATATACAGTGAGCGTGTGCGCATGTGTACATTTTGACAGTCATGGCTTCCTGGGACATTTGTTCATTATTAATGTAATTTAGTTACACCTGTGCTTTTCTTGCTCTGACAAGTCAAAATGTCTGCTGTGAAAGCAGCTCATGCTGGAGGCCGTGGTTATGATTCAGTGTTATAACTTTTTGACTTTCATCGATGATCTGATCGTATCATGCTCACGTTCTACAAACTTCTGCAATTCGAATCAATGATTCCAATTCAATTATTTTTTGTGCAGTTGCCATTTAGTGATATACAGTATATTGATATCAGAAAATATCCTTATTAATATTGTGATAATCTGATCATTTCAGCTATTTTGGTCACCCCTATACTGACAACACTATGGTCAAGGTGTACTGTTGTTTCTAATATGATTATCCTTGAAAAAATGATCAGATAATCCTAAAGTGAGTCAAACATATTTCCTTTCAGATTGAAATGTAAAATGTTTTGATCATTTCAAAACCAAATCAGTTGAGACTCATTTCCACAAAATGATGTTCAGGCTAAGAAAACCAGATTTATATCACAATAGAAAATAGTATTTTGTTCTAATGATTATTTTTTTAATCCAACTTTTATTTTGATAGATATATTAATCATAATTAAAAATCTTTAAAATGTCCATTTCCAGAACCTGAAGTGAACGGTGTAAAACTCATACTGAATTATATAAATTGATTCAATTGAGAAGCTGAATCCAGAGAATGCATGGTGTTTTAGCTTGATAAATGACTTTGATTGGTTGACTCAATCAAAATGAAAAAATATCAATGAAAACATTTTAAAAAACTAATGGGTTTAGCACTCTGCTTTGCTTTGCTCTGTGTTATTTCTCTGATTGAGTCATCACTGCATCATAACAGGTGCCTCCTCCGCCATGGCCATAGTCAACTGGTGCCCTAAAGTTCAATGTTGCAAAAATATAAATTGTCAATAATCCTATTTTATTTTCATATCCAGATACTTTGTTATGTAAATGACTGTATTGTTAATTTGCATCAGTCACTGGTCTCACGATCACACAGCCAACACCAGGAGGCTCAATCACAAACAGCTACAGTGAAAGTTACCACATGTGCTATGGCGAGGCTCCATAATGAAGGAAGCCTGTCAAGTGTGAGTGTCATCAGTATGCTTCACATACTCCCGCCCCCACTACTTCCTCTACATCAGAGGTCACTGCAGCATGTTACCTCACAGCTCTTGACTAGTTGCTACCCCTTGTTGCTAAGCTGAGAGAGCTGCTAAGCTCGTTCCTCTCTGGTGTTTTGGATCCTGCGCTGAGTACCGGTGACAGTGCACAACCACACACACAAATGAGTGCTGCCATTTTGATGCTTTCACCACCGTCACGTTGCCTCGTCAGTCAATAAGGGTGTATTATTCAGCTGATGTGGTGTCATTAAGGAGGAAGTGAATCCTTTAGATTTACCTCATCTCCAATTCATCTCCATTTTATGGTTTGCTGTGTTTGAGTGTGTACAGAGTTTTCTGTGTGATGCTGTGAAGATGCTGACAGTGTGGCTGAGGTAATTGTCTTATTTTGGCATGACAAGGTGAAACATTTCAAATAATAACAGCCACTAACAGGTAAAAACATCCAGTAAATAAACTATATATTTTCTGAATATTTACATCTTTTATGAGACCACTATTATCAATTCTTTAGATAGCAAGGAGCAACTACAGGACAGTACTGAGTGCTTGAGAGAATGAGTTAGAAATTGAATATACCCAATATATATACTGTATACACACACACATATATATTTATATATATATATATATATATTTTTTTTTTTTTTTCCATTAAAGGGTTTTTGGGGGAGGTTTTCTTGTCCAACTCTAGAGCCTAAGGGTAGAGGGTCTTGTATAATGTTCAGGTGGTGATTTTGGGCAATAAAAACAAAATTGACTTGACTTGAACACATCAGCACTGATTGAGAAACTGATTTAAAACAGTTTCCAAAAACTACTGTCACCATTGCATATCTCATTACATCTCAGTCTCCTGAAATTCTATAAATTATCACATTCCCAACCTATAAACATAAAGCCAACATTACTGTTTTACACAATAGTTTGACATTATGGGAAATAAGCTTATTAGCTTCAGAGAGTTAGATGAAAGGACTGATAACCACGGCCAGCAGCCACTTAGCTTAGCTTAGCATACTGACCAGAAACAGAGGGAAAGAGCTACCCTGGCTGTGACTGGTTAAAATATTATATCTTGTTTGTTTAATTCATAGAAAAACCAATGTTTATTTGTCATTTTACAAGGCTTCATGTGTGTCGCTTGGCTGAGAGCTGTTGCCAGGTAAAAAAAATCATCTGTAATATTACCAGACAGACATGAGAATGGTATCAATCTTCTCATCTAACTCTGCCAGAAAGCAACTGAGTGGATTTCCCAAAGTGTCAAAGTATTTCTTTACAACTTCTGCCTCCATCAGTCTGAACTCTCTTCTTACATCTGAAACTTATTGACCACAGGAACTCTCAGAAAACTCTCTCACTGCAGCTAAAAGACATCCACATAAAAATTAACAATCTGAAACTATTTATTACCAGAAAACACACCTGATAGTCCACAGTGCTCTGTTCTTTTTCAATGAGAGCACTCTGCTCTCATTCACTTTTTATTATTTTCCTCATTCGTTTCCTGAGCACACCAGAACACAATCTACTGAGCTGCAATTATACCCCTCCAATTTTAGACTTTTTCTTTTCTTTTAATTGGGAACATTGGACCGTGATTCTGCTTCATGGACACAATGCCGTTGCAAACACTCTCCCCCAGGCTCATGATGATCCTTAAACCCATCTGATTGGAGGTAAAAAATTATTTCCTTTACCTAACCTTTACACCACAGGTCTTCACTCACAAATTCATTCATTTTATTTTTCCTTAAATGTGAATGTAATGATTTGGACTAGAATAAATAGAAACCACAGCTCTTCAGCTGGTGCTGGTCCACAAATCAAAATCATGAGACAGTGATAAAACTACACAGATCAAATACAGAGTACTTAGAGATCCACTGTAAAAACAATATAGTGAGAATAACAAGGCTAACTTTGACCCAAAGCCCAATGAAAACCATTCGTCCCCACCTCCCAGGGGACTCAGCACAGATCCTGCTGTCATGGTTGAGGTTTCATGCTGTTCTATAAGCTCCACTCAGGAACGCCCACACATTCACATATCTCCATTCACTACCCTTGCCTGGGTTTTGGCTCACAATAAGTGTAGGTGTTGAAAGTGATGAAGAATTACAGTAAGTAGGACAAAGGACGAGGCAACAAAAAACAAGAACTGTTCCTCTAATTTCCCAGTGATAGTTATGAATACATGAGCACATTTATCCATATGCTGATGTATTTAGCGCCAAACAGCAGAGGGAAAAACAGGGCATTGTTTTAAACGTTTGTAGCTCATTGGTGATTGCCAAATCAATCTGCCTCCTGTCGAGGGTCCAGATTTGCCCTTCTTCTCTGCCCACCTCGGGTTGTGTTCAGGCACACCGTCCCCTCAAGAACACGTCTCGGCTGAGATCAGAGTAGCCATCTTATTGGACGGAAAAGATGGCACAAACACTGATCTGAAAACACACAAACCTTTAAGCCTGTAACACATTTAACAGAGGTTGCTGTGATGAAACACTATTCACCAGCTGGCTGTCAAAACACAACAAACCTGTTCTGTGGAACAGAATATATGGACTGTAGCCATCTCAATACAAAACGAGTGCAGTAGGATAAACAGTTGGTTTATGTTTAAGAATGTATCGACATAAAATTAATGGATTCTGAAAATTAAAATCCTCCCTGAAACTGAAATGAAGCATAAAAAAATACTTTTAGACATTTTTGGGAAATATGCTTATTTGCTTTTTCGATAAAGGTTAAACGAGAGGATTGATATCACTCTCATGTTGCCTCTCATGTAAGCTAAGCTAAGCTAACTGTCCTCTGGCTGCAACTTCATATTTAGCATACAGATATGAAAGTAGTATAGGTCTTATCCAATAAACAGTAAAAATGTTGATTGCAACTTCTCATATCTGAGGATTTGCTGCTTTTCTCTGTTTTTAATCACAGAAAAATGTAATCTCTTTGGCCTTTGGACTGTTAGTCGGCAAAAGAAGCAATTTCAAAATTGTGACGGGCATCTTTCCCAATTTTTCTGATATTTAGACAAAACAATTAATATATTAATTTAAAAAAATAAATCATTAGTTCCAGCAATACATCAAACTGTTCTTCACTCACAGTGAGTCTTTGACTGAAAAGAATTTAAGGCACCTGTTTTTCAATTTAATCAACAAACCTAAAATATATTTTGTTTAAAACAAAAAGCATCATGAGATTAAAACAGTGATTAAGTTTCACTGAGGATTTGTCTGCACTTAGTCAAAGGGATCCACGGGATAAAAGAGAACATATGTACCAGATTCAGTATTTCATCACATAATCATAGTCAGTGTTTGTGCACAAATCACTGCAATAAGAAAAAACATCTCTGCAAGTTTGCATCTGCTGAAAGACACTCTTCACTTTTAGAGTTTAAAAGATTCAAAATGGCCAGACAACTACCTTTGGATTTTCATTTGGACCTGGTTACACTGAACAATGCCGCAGTTTTAATAAAAGGCTTAATCTATTCAGCAGATTGTTACTCAAACAAAAATACAAATTTCCTTGAATTCTAGGTGCACTGACTGATGTTGCATCATTTCTCTCATTCAGACGCCCCTCCTCTCCCTCATCCCTGCCTGCTGAGATATTCTAGTGAGCATATGCAAGGCTTGGATTTGGCTGATTACATAATTGGAAATTTTAATGGTGAATATTAATCCACAATGGCCCATATTGGGTTTTATAAGCTGGCTGATCAGGATCTGCAGGCTCTCAGTAAGCAGCAGCAGCAGTCTACGGACAATGAAGCTCTGCGCTGGAAGAGCTCTGTATATTACACAAGTGGCATGGCTGACACAGCAGAGCACCACTACAATGTTCAATAATGCTGTTCATCACATACCTACAGCACATTTCTGCATTGCATTTTTAGCTTTTGTTCCTTTGACGTCATTTTCGATACGTTTTTCCACATTTAGACACATAATTCTTGCCTTGATTTGTACTTGTGTGTCAGTGCGGCAATCAAAAAAGCTCTTGGAAATCCAGAAGGCTTCGGCCGCCTGCGTATCAACATTGCAGTCTGAGGGTAATTAGCTAGCTGAGCGGCAAAGCTACTGTGCAGCTCTGACTGAGCCTGCACCATGGCAACACACAGGGCTGGAGTCTGAGCACAGGCTCCTCTCTGCTTTCCTTTCCTCCCCTCTTCTTTCCCCTCTCCTCCCATTCCTCTTCCTTACTGGCTTCTACCCCTTTCTTTATGCCACACCTCTCATTTCTTCACCTCTTTCTCCCCCTTCCCATCTCTCTCTCTGCCCTTTTCCGCTCTTAATCCCCCTCCCTTGCATCCCCTCCTCTCTTGCATCATCACAGCACAAACTGACACAACTGAAAAGACATTCACTGGTTCACACCTGGGGGGGGGGGGGGGGCTCAGCGTTGCTGCTTTCCTCGACATTCTGAACACAAGACTGACTTTCTGCCTAAAATTACATTTATATACAATTAATGTGAATTGGCAATACAGTTTTTAACAAAACATAATCCTATCTAGACTACACCTTCTTCTTTAATTAACAGAACGACAAAAAGGTGCAGATTTAATTTATCTGCAATCCAATGCAAAATGTCCACACCAAACAATCTGCTAAATGTTCAGCATACTGTTCTTTTACCTCTGGACAGAGTCTGCCTAGATGTTCCCTCCTTTTTCCAGTCTTTATGCTAAGCTAAGCTAACCATCTGCTGGCAGTAGCCTCATATTCAGCAAACAGATATGAGTGGTGCACTCAACACAAAAACATATGTATGTCACTAAAATGCCAAAGCACTTGGAAAAGAAAGAAAGACATCTAACCAACGACAAGCTTATTTTCAACCTGAACTCAAGTGTTTTAGCACCTTAAACCTAACAACGAGTGGGATGCAGGATGTGAACCCTGGTTTCTAGGTCCTGTGTTTTGGACATGCAGTCTTCTTTTTGCATAGCTGCTGTATCAGTGATATTTTTTACATCATACTCTCATCCTTAATATCAGCTTCTAAAATTTAAATGATGCCAACTGAACTGTTAGTTTTATATTTTCACAGTATCAACATTTTTGCCAACAGTAATGTATATGGTTCAGTGGAATTAACCCTTCATCTGTGTGATCATAGAGAAACATTAGCATCTGATGTTTGTGTGTGTGTGTGTGTGTGTGTGTGTGTGTGTGTGTGTGTGTGTGTACTGTTACAGTTAGCCCATTCAGCCCTGTTACACCTGGATTGGAACAGCTTGGACAATAGGCACAAATCTTTTTGAGAAAACAAGTCCTCCACATGTACACTGAAGCAGACATGACGGTAGCATTTCATAATAACGCGCTCTGATTCATTTCCAGCTGCTCTGTTAAGCACATTAAAACACAAACATCTCCTTTGTTCTTTCCTCCCATTCCTCAGCCTGTGGGTCTTCAGCTCAAAGGCAACTATCTGTCTGTGTTGAATGGCAAGCGCTGACCTTTTTAAACTTCTGCTCATGATAACACAAAATAGTCCTATATTGTGTCTAAAAAGTCATGGTAGCCTACAGCATATATATCATGATTTCACTTGGCAATTCGTCTTGCAAGTAAAAGTTTCACAGCAGTGGGACAGATGGAGGGAGAGAAGAGAGAGCAGTGTTTTCTATAGAGTGAGTATAAATAAATGTATGTTAGCGGAGTATATACTGTGGAATCAGTTTTTTTGGGAATGCAAATGCAAACATCTTATTCAAGAGTATTGATATCAAATATTGTCAAAATGCCTCATGAACCTCTGAGGACACCACAATCTACACCTACGGATTTGGATTTTAAAAAGAATTAAATACAGCCTTAGCGTCAGCAAATAATTACAATCAGTGCAAAGCTGGACAGGTATAACTAATCAGTAAATGACTGTGTATTGTATTCTTATAAAAGACACTATGATCGCTATGATACCTTATGTCATACTGTACTTAACGGTTGTAATGTGTGATAAAGTGTAAATTTTTCTGCAGATTGGGTAATTATAGCTGGTTCAAGACTTTTTAAATCAGATGGATTTTTCCTTTTTCCCTCAGAACTGTGATATAATAATAATCTATAATCTAAGAAACTAAGTAATAATCTATATATTATTTATTTCATTTATCAAAAGAATCTCAGAATAGAGATGTGATTTCTAATCTTATTTAAATTTCCACTTGTGTGGTAAACATCCAACATAAACTTACATGTACTGCTCTCAGATGTTGTATAAATATCACATTTTTAACTGTGTGTGTGACAGTTCTTTGTAGCATCAGCTTTCATACACAATAGTAATATAAAGCGCTAATGGGTCAAATCAATCGTGCAAAAAGTTGTTGACTGCAAACCTAGATAATCACAACAGCCAGTGCAAAAGGCTGATACATCAATACATAAAGATAATGACATCAGCCATCAATGAAGTTATTGCTGTTCAGAAGTATGGCTGCCAACTAAAGCGTTGGACCGCTGCCCTTTGACCATGTGCTACAAGAAAGCATAACGCGGTAATCCAGCATCTAATCTGGCCACTCTCCGTTTAACCCTCATTACCGCAGACATGGTTATTTATTGTTTACATTGTTGTCACTGTAAATGAGCATCTGCTTTGAACCTGACCTCATTGGTCAATTTGATGACATGGAAATGAGGTATGAATTCTTGAATGAGCAATCAGAAATATACTGCCTATACATTCATATCAAGCACCAATTACTATGGCTGACTGTTTAAACCAGTGTGTAGGTTAAGATAATCGCTGCTACGAGCTCCAAGAAAACAGAAAACTGAATTTGTATTTCTGTGATGGGGCAAAAAAATAAAAAAATAAATTCTCTTGAAATGTACAGTAAATATTTTCTTCTTTGTCCTGCAGGTGATTTTGAGAATTACTGTTCTGAACTCAGCCATGATGCTTTCCAAACCACTGACAAGATGGCAGCAAACTATCAACACACACTTCCACCTTAAAATCATCCATTCCAAAATGTATGTGAGACATTACAAACACCATGACCCTACTGCTCTATAGTTTAGGCTACATAAAGCCATTTAAAGTTTTAATCTACACCAAGTAAAGGCAATGACACAAGGAGAAATTTGGATTTGGCTTGTTCTGGGAAAGGTTGTGTTACATTTTGAAGAAATATCAACACAAATGCACAGACACACAGAGGGAAACAAAAAGTAATAAATCCATAAAAGCAATTTCAAGGCAGAGATGTAGTATCAACAGTGTAATAAGATGTATGATATTAAACTGGGATTGCTTGTATTGTTTATATCCGTGACAAAGTGAGGGCATGCTCTCTCTTTATCTCTCTCTCTCTTCCTCTCTCTGAGGTTGAGATGTGCGTTTCTGCTTTTTCAAACTCAGTGGGTAGATGGAATTGATTTTCACTAATAGAAAATAATGACTGATAATAAACAGAGGGACATGTTTAAAGATCATCTGTGGTTCTGTGTATATACAGCAGACATACTGTATGCCTGGATTATGTTAGCAGTCCTCTCATCCTGTCAGTTCAGTGGGGGGTAAACAGGAAGTCCATGTGAGCCAAACATATGCTGTCACAATACACTGTATGTCTACACTGGTCACATAACAAGAAGCAGCATTTGGGTCACCGTGAATGCCATTAATCCACTTCATGTATTCACAAATCAGTCCAGACCTGGCCAAATTAATCAGAGTAACTCAAATAATTAATGCTGATCAATATGGACCATCAATCAAGGGTTAGGGTTAAATCTGATGTGATGTTAATCCACCTTGGAGTGCCACTAGACCTACATAAAAACAATAAACATGTGGTGTCAAATGAAAGCATGAGAAATTTATGAGTCATTAAGGGATTTAAAAGAGGTGTCTATTTTTGTTTTCACTTAATTTTAAAAAAAAAACCTTGATTGGATAATCTGGGTAAAAATAAATTGCAAAAAAAAAAAAACTCTCTCTCTTTCACACCACATATTCCATGGTAAAGAAACTGTATGTCAAGCAAAATCCAAACAACCCCAAATCTGTGCTGGTAAAGAAAATGTTATTGTAACAGATGATGGTCAAAACTTTGAATATAAGATCTAAATTGAGAAACAAAACATTTTAGTTTGATTAGAACACTGAGCTACATATACTTTACTGAATGTCTGTTCAAGGTTGTTTGGTTAAGAATTAGATCTGATTTTAGCATGTGGTCAAATTCTCTATTTAAACATTAATTAAAATTAAGTTTGAGTCAAATTATTTGCAATAAATAATTAGCTTTTATTTTTTTCAAACTAAGTCATCTTTGAACAATGACTGGCAATGCACAGGTGTATATTCCTTTAAAGAACTGCATGTACATACCATATGAAACTACACTAATCATACTGAGGCACAGGTCTGGAGTTGTTCGCCGCTCTCTTTATACAGCTCTACCCCCGAAAATTAAGCCTTTGATTTGTACTATGTATGAAAAAAGAAAGAGCGGAGGAGGAGAAGGCCAGTGGAAGACAGGAGGGGGATGATAGAAATGAAGAACACTGAAAAACAACACACACTCACACACACACATGCGCACACAAAATTGAGAGGCCAGACCAAATGGCTGAAGGGCTGCTTGGATAATGCATTAGACAGAGATGGCACTCAGAGCAGCTACACATGGTAAGAAATGCACTGCTTCGCCAAATGTCCTACACACACACACACACACACACACACACACACACACACACACACACACACACCACACACACACACACACACACACACACACACACACATACATGTTCCCAGAAAATGGAAGACAGAACAACAAATATTCAGGTTTCTGTATGATGATTTACTCAAAATAATAAGTTATAATAAGTCACAAAAATTAGGGCATTTTCTCATGAGTGACCAAGTGGAATAACTGTTACGAAGCTGCTAGAAATGTCCCTTGTGAGAGCAATGAGACACTCAACATGGATATTTGTGAGTGACTGACCTTAGAGCTCACAACTTGGACTGAGTATCGAAACTCAATCCTTTTTTTTTTTTTTTTTGTGCTGACAAAAATGTATCTCTAGCACTGAGTATCAAATTCAAGTGTCCCAGTAAATCATGACAGTGTGACAGTGAGTCAGCATACACGACACCAGGACCCTGAAACTGAAACAGCTAAATGGAATTCGAACCATCATTAATTTCATTATTTACACCTGTCCTTTTCATACTGAGACATGTCAAAATATCTTCTGTGAAAAACAGCCTATTCATAAGGTTTCACCAGTTAGCTTGCCGGCATCTAGTCTGACTGCGTTATCCCAATATATGATGTAAAAGTACCCTAAATATATTGTTAATTCTCCAATTAAAGCAATAGTTCAAATAATAGTCAAGTCTTAATTAACAGCTATTCAGCACAAAGCAGTACAGGTTGTGTGGGATTACCTGTACTCTTACAGCCTGCATGGTAAACTCAGCATAATGTACGTTTCCACAACGCTAACTCTACTGCTCTGAGTTTCTCCTCTCCAACTTTATTCACTAATTGATTCCAGTTGTTTCTACTCATATTATATCCAGTGATGTTAAGTTACTGTAAATGAAACTCCACACTTCCTGCAACTGCTTCAAATTAAAAGCTAACTTAGAATGGCTGAGTTCAGTTATTGGGAGATGCCGGAAGAACTGCGAAATGGAGATGACTGGAAATAATAAGCGAATGAAAACAGTGTTTCTGTTAGAGAAGACGTGTGAGGAGGCTACAACATGACCACATTAGCTATGCTATGGAAATGTACATAATGCTAAATTTATTGAGACAACAGTGAACATGGAGGGTGCAAGTTTTGAGTTTTTAACATAAAACAGTCAGGCTATTGACAAAACTATAATAAGATATACTTATAAAACAGGGATTAAGTAGCCTATAAATAAAAACTTCAGAAGAAAATAATTAATAAAATAATTATCTAATATATAATCACTGATTTTTAATAATTTGGAACCTAATTCAAGTACTGATGGCTTTGAATTTTTTGTCCCTTGTTGTAAAGTGTTACAAAAATAACAGCTGATATGGTGGTTGAATAAAAGCAATAAAAGCACAAGCACTGTTGAAAGCACCCACACACCCCCACAAAAATGAAGAGGAGTCAGAAGACTTAGGGACTAGCTCTTCTCTGATATTGATTGGATATACACATATTCCACAGCAGCATGTGGGTGATGGAGCTGGTGTACCTTGCCGAGGATGCTGGCACATTCTTGCTAAAAATGAGTCTAGTACAAAAGAAGAAAAAGCTTTCATACGTGTACATGGAACACATCACACGCTAATGTCTGATTCTTTTAATTAACAGCAACGTTGCTGTAGCATTTAACGCTGCCATCTCATTCCATCAAAGGCCCAGTGTCCCTCGCTTCCCTCTCTCTCTAACAGAAAATCTGATGCTTCCATCGCTGAATCAGGAGTCCACTCTGCCCTGCGCAGCACAGTCATATTTCTAGGCCAGTCGCTACTGTGATCAGCAAAAACCCTTAAATAAAACAAAGCAGGCAAGCAAACAAACAAACAGCGTTCCCCTCCCTTCTCCTCTTTCCTCTCCTCTCCTATCCTATCCTCTCCTTTCCTCTCCTCTCCTCTCCTGGCTGGCAGCAAGAGCCAGAGAGGGGAACAGGCGAGCTGATACGGGGCTGAGCCCTGGCAGGGCCTCTGACAATGACCATATGGATCACAGGGGCATGGTAGCCTCAGCTTCCAGCAGGGCACACAACTCCACACACAGGATCTGCAGCTTCAGGCGACTGCACCTGTAACACTGTGCAAAAGCCTATATATGTATCACATAGCTGTAGCCAAACTGCCGTAATGAGCAAACCACTTGATGAGCATTAAATCTGCTTTGGCAGGGGACACAACACATTCCTGTGAATCCAGAATTTCACAGTGGACCTCCATGTTGAAACAATAACAGCAGATTCAGAACACAATGCAAAGATAATGAACAACAGTTATTGCGTGGAGGCTTTAAAAGGAAGTGTAGGAGGTGGGATTCAACACAGCTCAGGTCCTGGGTCACAGCTACAGCAGCTCCCCATCACAGATCAAGCTCCTCAGCTCTCATAATGGTGGCTCGCTTGTCAAAGTCTCCTCTGCACACTGACGTCAACGCCTGACCGGGCTTTTCACAAGCGCTCCGTCCCTTCCCCCTCTTACATCATATAAAAAGCTAACTTTTGTCAAAGTGCACATAAATATTGCAGTGCACCTTGTCTCCCTTGTTTTGTAGTGCATTTCCCATCATTCACCATCCTCTCTTTACCCCAAAATTCTCATGGGTAAGGAACACTTTGTTTTTGGGTAAAGGTCTGTGTAAGGCATGGGTGTGTGTGCTTATACTGTATGTATGTGTGTGTGAGTGTGTGTGTGGGAGAGAGACAGGCAGGCGCAGAAGGGAAGATGTGATGTAGGAGGTTTGCTAGAAGACAACTGAAATTAAATTATGTGCTCTGAATTTGTATGAGATCAGTAAAATGCAGCGTTGGCATCTGAATCATAATTTCTGTAGCAGTTTGCAAAGCTGAAATGCAGTTTTTCAAAAAATCTGTTTCAGTGTAACTGAAAAATGGTTCAAATTTAGATTTTTATGCAGTTCTGAATCTTCACTACCAAAGCCATGTTTGAAAAGAGATAATGATTTTCTTACCAAACCTAACCAAACCAAACATCTATTTCCCTTTCTTTCAAGTTTATGGAAATACATCGAGTTGGCCAACAAGTGAATTTTCCACCGAGATATTTTTTTCACTGCTTGCTATATTGAGTAATTGACAAGTGAGCACGCTAGGGTGACATATCAACAGCAAAAACACTGATAAGTGGCTGGTGTTCCTTGTACTGAAATGTGGCAACTGCAATTTGCAAATTTATATTAGTGTTGGATCATATTATGGGTTGCAAAGGAATTGCCTGAATCTGTAGTTTGAACGAAATACAGGTCACAAAAGAACAAAGGTTGTGAACCTTGTTTTCCATAAAATCCACTTACTCTGATGACTGTGCCTGTTTTACATTCTGACTAGAACGACGATGAGTTCATAAAACCATCAGTGCTCACTGTAGTGAAATATTTTGAAATTGCTATACACAGTTTGAAAGAACACTTATAAGTAATGGCAAACAGCGACAACATAATGTCTTGCACGGTTACATACAGAGTTCTGTATGTTACCCTCAGCATCTTCTAATACCTACCCAAGTATTGCCCAAAATTAAATTATGGTGTCGGTTCAGAACATTTTTCTTCCAGCTCGTGTCAAAGAGCTGAAGACGACTGGTCTCCTGAGCAGCAGTGAGCATTCTGAGAAAATTGGAGGCATCAACGTTACATACTTTTATCTCATGTTAGTTTAGTATCGCTGGGTCTGAAGCAGCCAATGTTTGGCTGGACATCAGCTACACATTTACACCTCGCTGGTGGTTAAAGCAGACATAATGCAGCTCCGAGTGGCTGAGGCAGATGTAATAATGCACCATGAAATCCTAAGAAATTTGGAGCACATGTCTGTCACACTTCACATCGTTTAGCTGAATCGACAGATTTCAAAAAGTAATTACACTGTTTCTGCCTGTTTTTGCCTCCTACTGAATTCTGAAAATGCTTGTTGGGGTGAGTGTGGGAGAGAAGGAGGGTCAGCATGGAGGAGCAGGGTCCAGAGTGACATCACTCCTCAGCTTTGACATCAGACATGCTCTCACATCACTGATTCTCTTCTTAACAATAAAAAAATAAAATTATTAAACTGATTTTAGGGATGTAAAATATTCTTTCAGAATTGCTGAAATTATTTTTGATAAAACATAATGTTTAATTACACTGGGATAAAAATGAATGAGCATAATTTTATGTTCACTACTTGTCAGAAGGTCACCTTCTCCTTATCTCCATTTAATTTAGAAAATGTGCAGCTGGTGCTAAGACTGGAATACCACCACTTAAATATCATATCATAAATAATCAAACTATTAAAGACTGCAAAAGAAACAACAAAACAGTAAAGAAAACTCTAAAACTGGAGCCTTGGATTACTGCAAGTAAGAGAACCACATCATAGTCTCACAGAGGGCCAGAACTGTCACATCTAAAAGCAACGAGTACCACTGCTGCATTAAAAGAGGCAAAATATTCCCAGTAATCTGGGATGAAGAGGCCTACCAGCTATCCCTGGGATGTCATCCTAATCTGCCAGGCAACGACAGAAGTTATCATGTTGACACTTGACACCAAATGGCAGCCCACGTCACACAACTACCTGTGATGTCAAGGAGACCTCCCACCAAAAACGTGAAGTTTAACAAACGACAAACCACTGCTTTCATGAACTCCTTATTTCTCGAGGTCAAGGTATCCTGGATTTATGAGGAGGCCATCTGACCATCATCACAGCTCTAACTCACCTCCTGTATCACGCCCACTACATCTTTATTGCTTTTTCACATTCCTAATATTCTTTTGAAAGCAGCTCTCACCAGTAGAATTGAGGTTTATAGGTATTTATCCTGTCATTGAACTGAAATGTGTTTTCTAACAACGTTCTTCCTTTGTATTCTTACTTAACTCGTCATCAGTGCAACCACAAGTTTGGGAATCTGCTGTCTTTCTGAAGTACCTATCACTGAAAGGCAATACCAGCCAATCAGAGCGCTGACTTGAAATGTTACACACAATATGTGCAGATTTGCTTCACCTCCTTGACACTTAAAAAACAACCTTGCGGTAATTATGTGTCACATTGGACTAAATGTATTGACAGTAACAGCATCTGCAGGTGTAATGAAAATGTCATCCATCTTGGCGTTATCATTAACACTACATTTTTTTATAGAAAACGTAGAGTGCACTCTCCTTCAGATCACATACATATTGCCTTGTATTTTCCTGAGACAAGCTCATAGATAAATCTCTTGATCTGATGAGAATATTCCAGGTTTCAGATGGAGCCTTTCAAGATCACTGTGGGGGATCCAACTAAAGACATTTGGACATGGAGCACATGTAAATCCCATCCGATAATACTCTCTGGGTTGCTGTTGCAGGAATGGCAAATCAAATCTGACCAAACAAAATCTCATCAGACAGATGTAAAAACCAATGACACTGATAAATCAATGGGACTGTAAAAGGTACACACGCACGCACACACGCACGCACGCACGCACACACACACACACACACACACACACATACACACACACACACACACACACAAACATTTCTGATCAAGGCCTGAGGGCTGTCAAGTTGTAATCACCTATGGGAGTGTTCAACATGGAACGCCCACCATGCCTGCGCATTAATTTAAAACACCACTGCCACTACAGAGACCTGTTATAAACAATAGGTCTGGCACAGCATTTTGGACCAAATCTTGATGCTAATAAATAAAGTAAAATCCAATTAATATTTAAAGCTAATCATAGCGACAGAGCTGGAGAACACACAAAGACAGATTGGAGCCCGCGGGGGGAAGAGGGAGCTTTCTGACTGAAGCTCCCTGTAGACTGAGGCCTCTACTTTTCTCAGATTTAAATTCAAAAGCTCTTGTTTTAAAGAATGTTCTTATAATCCCAACTGGAATCATCCATAATTAACCTAGCAAGCTCTTGACAAAAGCAGCACAATCCTTTAGCAAATAGATGACAGAGGGGAAAAAAAATTAATACGGCATCATTATGTCCTGGGGTGTCTAATGATTTCCTCACACATACATGAAGTCTTCATGGCTACAGCAGCCATTTAAAAATGTCAATGATCCAGCTATAAAAAGCCAGCTCAGATTATTCTGAATGACTGTGCAAGGTTATTGCCTTTCATCATGCTCGCATCCAAAAACACGAGTTGCTATGAAAGCTATAAGATAAAAGACGTGTGTGTGTGTGTGTTTGGGCGTGTGTGATTACTGCCCTGCTCTCCGGCTGTGTATAGGTAGTGGGGGGAGGGGTAGCATTCACATTTCCCACCCAAGGATGAGCAACGGTGACTGAGGAAGGAGCTGAGAGGGTGGGGGTGGCGGTGGGTGTGTGCATCTCCATCCATGCGGTGCTATGGCACGTTCATATAGAAAGGGGAGCACACACTGGCCATTCACATGCCTGTTTTAAGACACGGAGGGGCAGATGCTTGTCCACAGTGTCAGGGCCTCTCCTGCTTTCTCTCTCTGACAGCACCACCAACTGCCTCCTCTTACATAACCCCCTCCCCCTCTCCAGGCCCGCTGCCTGCCTTTATTGGCTTATTTCTCTCTTTTTCAACCTTAGCATTTTCACCCCACTGACTGCTGCCCCCCCCGCCAATCATCCATTGCTGATTCGTTCTCCACATCTTTTTATTCCATGTCATGTATGCCAGGTTGGATATTTCCTCTCAAGAGTTTTTGTGTGCTACACATTCGCATGATATGGCAAAGGAGCAAGTATCCTTCGAAAGGATAGGACCAGATATGACTCCACAGAGTGGTTTATCCATTAATGGTGCTGTTTCGACAACACAGGACCCCTACATGGATCACGATGCGGTCACAAAACATATTTCATCAAGCAGATACTAATTTGTTTCACAGCAAGTCGAATGTTGAAAAAATGTGCTGGAAATGAGAAGTAGAAAAACTGATGGAGAATGAAATCTCAGTGTAAGCAATAAATGCTTACATAATCACATCTGCTGTGAGCTTTCAAATGTGTGAAACATGAAATAAGCTTGATTGGTCTGGATGCAGCTGATAAGAAAAACGCTTGCAACAGATTTTAATACAACACGAAGCAAGGGGAAGTGTCTCTCTCTCTCCTCAAAGCTAAAACCTCTCCTTGGCTGTAGTAATCTGCTAATATCAGCCAGGTTGCGGCTCATATGTGGGCTCAGCTCAGGGGGATCTCTTCCACTCTGCCTCCATTTTACCCTTTGCTTCTTCTCACCTTCCTTCTTCCCGCTGCCTCGCATTTCTTGCTCAAAATGTGATCAGACCATAGACAGGGGAAGTACAAACGATGCAACGGCTTCAGTTGCTGCAAATACGAGGCTACATAGACACATACTCATGCACAGCAAGAACCATTCCTTGAATCTCATGCTCACCAAGCTACCCTTCCCCCACCCAAGCTCACTCTCATGCTCACATACATGCACCTTGCTTAATTAAAGACTGTGCTTCTGAGGCTGTTCTGACCTTATATCAACTGTAATTTATAAATACATGTAAATAAATGGAGATAATAGAAACAAAATGGAGCGCATGTAAAGAGGCGGTTTCATTCACACTGTGCGGCATGTATGACAGGCAGCGTTTGGACGCAGATTACTGCTGATTCTTTATTTTTCTGACAGCACATCCATTATATTGTGAATCTTTTGAGCAAAATGGCTTGTTAAAAAAAAAGGCCATTAATAAGAATGGAACTCGTGTCGATTTCATCATCTCTTCCTCGACTCTGAGCTTATGAGACACAATCCTACAATTAGTTGATGTATTTCATTCTTACACCTAATTCCTCACAGAGTCAGTGTGTAACGTCTGAGTTACTGGCTTGAGAGATAGCTTAAAATAATTGCAAATTGCTTCTCAATGCTGCTCCAATGAATGAAAATGCACCATTTTTTGGCCTATGGTAACTGCATCAGCGTAAGCCTTTGACGACATGCATTAGGTGTGTTAAATCTATAAGCATTAGTCATCTGCATCAAATCCAAACATGAAGATCATCTCCATGTGTGTGCAGTGAAACTGGATCAGTCCCGTTCTGTTCTCCGTACTCTGCTTCCAATTGAAGAACCACAGTCAACAACTGGGAAACGGAGGACTTGGGATGAATACTAAATATGAATTATGTTCCATAAACTGACAGCCTCAGCTGATACATGATCCTCTCTGCTTTACTACAGCAACAGCTCATCTGATCCCAGATCCCCAGCCAGGCCCCACAGTCCTGAGCTATCTTACAGAGTGTGAAAGATGAGTTACCTGGTCATACCACTCCCGGTTGGTACAGGTGCACTCAGGCCACCATCCTCCTTGTCCACTGGAGTTGCTGCCGTTTACTTTGGGGCCTCCCTTGGATTGGCCCTTTGGGTTGGGGCCTCCAGGGCCCCCACTAGACATAATCTTGCCCTTACTTCTCCCCAAAGTGCCCCCTCCTCCTCCCATGCTTCCACCTCCCCCTGAGGCTGGGGGAGGTAAGGTCTGGCCTCCCCCGTACCCAGGCGGGTATCCATAGGGCTCGGCCTGCCAGTCTCCTCCATATGACGGGGCGTCCATCCTACGCAGGGCAGCCATACGGGTCACCTCATAACATTCTGGGCACTTGCAGCAGTGGTGGTGTTTGTGCATGCTGGCTGTGCTGGCTGGGCTGACGCTGAGCTGAGCGGCGTGGCACTCTGTCTCTGCTGCCTCCTCAGATCTCACACAGCACGCTGTGATCGGCTCACAGAGCGCTAATGCCGACGGAAATAACACTAATCACAGGAATTTCTACAGATTTTCCCTTTTTCGTCAAATCCTGTCACTCTCCGCTTTATTCCTCTCAGATGTAGAAAAAAAAAAAGATCAAGAGGGACGGGAAGCAGCAACAGGAAAACAAAATACAAAATGGGCACGTAGTCTTTGTCCTCTTGACGTAGAAGATCAAAGGAAATATTCAAAATATTGTATACGACCACACAATCAGAGACCAGCCCCAATGATAGAAATTTCCTCTTGCTTCTCTTGGTTCACAGTGATACGCATATAAATTCATTAATATATATATATATATTCTTTTGTTTATATATCATATATATTTACACACACAAATACATATAAAAATATTAATATAAACAGACAAGCACAAATACAGATATGTACAGGGATAAATGTATATATATATAAATATCTATATGTGTGTGTACAAATATATATATAGATATATAAACAATATATATAAATAAATGATATCCGCAGATGAAAATCTTCCTCTGTTAATTCTTGGTATTCTCCCGTTCTGTCAAAATATCGCGTTTTTCCTCCTGCGTTGAAAATCGTTGTCTTTCTCTCTCTGTCTCTTTTCTCAGCCTGCAGAGAGGAGCTGAGCACTGGATCGCCTCTCAGCCAGCTTGCCCTAGATGTGGATTATTCAGAGGGATGCGAGCAAGCAAGAGGGAGATGGAGACCGAGAGAGTGCGAGAGAGAGAGAGAGAGAGAGAGAGAGAGAGAGAGAGGCAGGAAGGGAGGGGGGAGAGAGATACGTAGCAGCATCCCTCTAGCACCTCAGCCCTGACAGCCACAGCCAATCAACTGGCAGCACTGCCATCAGCAGCAGCAGCACCAACAGGACTGAGCGCTTCACTAGCTGCTCTTAAAGGGGCCGCAACACCTAAACCTCCGTGCTGCCTGCCTTGGGTGAAAAGGTACTGCTTCACACATCAAACCCCATTAACAACATTGTATTTGTCTATTTACTCATTATTATTGAAAAACAAAAGGTCAGGATGTCATAGTCCACAATCTGTCAATGCCGAACCTCAGCCCTGACCCACTAATTGTGAGTCTAATCCACGTTTTCCATCAGACCAGTGCAGCCAAAATCCAACTTACAGTGAGCACCCCTGTCCCTCCGACTGGTCACTGGTCACCTCCACGGTCATCTCTAGTTCAGCTGCAGACTTAACAGCTTTCTTGTGCTAGTGATTGGCAACCTCGGGCTCTGTGTCACAGCACACATCTGCAAATAATCTCACAATGGAAGCAGGTGCAGCAGATGAAAATCCTTTTTCTCCTGGGTATCACTAGACCTGCCTCTCAACAGAGGATGCCTTTGAATCACACTGCATTACTTTACATCACTCTACCTCTCTTCCTTTTTTTTCAGTACCGGCAAAGCAGCACTGCTGCTGAATTTTTTTTTTTTTTTTCCTTAGTCCTGCCCATGTGCAGCATTGGGTCAAAATAAGCAGAGTGAGAGAAAACTGAACTGCTGAAGAACCATAGGGGGAAATATTTTATGTTCACAATGATGACATCAACACATGTGTACGAAACCAACAAGATTACACGCTTGGGCTTTCAAGTGGGTGGAGGAAGAGATTGAGAGTGAGAATGTGTGAGGGGAAAAAAAGAAGGAAGGAGAGACTATATGGCTTTCATGTATCTGTGGCAGTTATATTTTCAGTAATGCGATAGGACTGCCTGTGCCATTTTGCATGCTTATGAATTTGTAGGTTGATCACAGCTAGATATAAAACATCCCGACACTGAGTGTGAAGATTTATGTTTTTAGAGAACTGAGAGGGAATGTTATAGTGTCGCCATTAAGGCCCTGCATATATGCATTATTAATGAAATGTGACGGGGAACAGAGCTGGGTGTGTCTGCATGGGGGAGAGAGTATATTTGTACATAGTCTGCATGTTACAGTGCTCATACGTGAATGCTAGTGCTTTTCAGTGTTTTGATTAATATATAAGACATAGTGCATTTAAATGATGCATATATTAATATGTATCTGTGCAACCTTCCTGATAAATTGAGCAGGATTCTAGGGCACACTGCACTGTGTTGCAGGCCTACCAGGAGGCACACACAGCAGGCTCAGCCACACTTAATTACATGCAACAGTAACTCACTTCATTATAATCATATTCTTTCACTCTATCCTACAGAGATTTGCCAAGCAGAGAGCAAAATGAGGAGAAACTTGGGCATTTTCAAACAGAGACTAGAAACCACTGAATGCCTCAAGTTACATTGTAGGATTCAGCCACAAACCCCGCTGAAGCCAATCAGAGCGATGAGGCGGGGCTTGGAGGCAGCGGCTTGAAAGGACGATGTAAGCATATCGATCACAGCACACATGACTGAGCACATGTTGCAACCATCCTTCTCTTGCCTCGCTCTGTCTCTCTTAAAAACTGTCCACATCGCATTTACCACTCAGTGCAGTCAGATGTTTTGCAGTAAAAAAAAAAAAGAAAAAAAAAATCCACACACTGTGCAGCATACAAAATGAGGGAATGGCAAGTAACACATAATAAAGGCAGGAGAGATGGACAGAAAAAGATCACCTGAATGAATGAACACAGATATGTCATCTATATCATCGGTATGGGTGGGCTGGCATATACACACACGCATCTACGATCTACAAACTGTGTATATAGGCACATTTAGTCCCTCTAGGGGAAAGAAACCTCTCCCTTTAAATATTACATAATATAAAATACATTAAAAAATTGGTAGGTCTTTTTAGAGCCAATCAATTGCTGTTTTCCTGTATCAGAAGGGTAGCAGGAAGAAGAATACAGGAAGTAAATGTGCATTAATCAAATTACAGAGCTGTTACGGGTGACAGAAAGGCTCTTGAAGGTTAATGTAGTCCTGGTGAACATGTCTTGTATGATGTCATTCTTTAATGTAATTTTGTGGATAATAAATCAGGATTTTCTGTTTTGATCTTCCCTTTTTGGTTGAATCGCTAAATAAAGAAATCTAGTGCTTCTTAATGTCCTCTGCTTCTTTAAGAGTTAACATTTCAGTAGCAGCAAGCTTATACAGGGGGCATAAAACCCATATTAGTACAATGTAGTGTAATACCATAGCTGTGCACTAAATACAGCCCAGATTGTGTTAAATTTTTGTAGAGACTATGTAGTTTTGGTTGGACTCAATTACACAATCATTTTTGAGCATGTCATTTGCAATGTCCTTGTATTAGATCACATGATGTTGTCAATTCAATCCGCAGTTTATTACACAATAAAACTGTCACCTATATAAGATTATTTTTCCATTTGTAAAGCAGTGCCAAGCAGAAAAAGCAATATTCTGTTACTGGCATTTCTTTGGTGGCTAGACATAAATACCAGAGAAGGAAAAATGTAGAACCATAAAAAAAAAAAAAAAAGATGTCCCACTGTCAATGAAAGGTGAAAAACCTTTTTGTCATAAATATTGAAACAACTTATTGTCACAGACACTGAAACAACACTGCACAGCAGGGTATGATTGAACTGTTAGCTAGTAATTACACTCTGACTCTTACCAAGTTTAATAGCCGTTTCTATCCTGGAGAAAATACAATAACAACAACTTGGTTTTAGTAGACCCAGAAGAATAGCAATCTTGTTGGAAAAAACAGGCATTCACCTAATGCCCAAATATATATATATATATATATATATATAGAGAGAGAGAGAGAGAGAGAGAGAGAGAGAGAGAGAGAGTGAGTGGTGTTTGTGTGTGTGCGCAATCCTTGATAAACACTGTGCCCAATTAAAGAGCTTGGGCTGGAACGATGTGGATCAACAGCATTAGGTGATTTATCTTGTGAAATGAAAGCGGTGACCTCTGACCTTCAGTTGACAAATGAAAAAGAAGGACCTGTGATTTATGGCATAAATGAGGAAATTATCCTGTGCTTTGGAACAGAGATGCTTCTCCGCATCCCACCTTGCAGCTCCCCCAACACTATAAGCTCAGCATCAGCCTGCACAGCCCTTATTACATAAACCCACCTGGACACCAAGTAACAAACACACTCATATACACACACAGACACACACACACACACACGCTACACTTGTAATGAGCATTACAACCCCCAACCACTGCACAGACCATGTATTGAGCTTTTCAGTCATTTCTAGGCATTTCTCAGAGAAGCTATGTGACTACTCCTTCGTCACCTGACCGGAAGCAGCGCCATAAAAGGACAATCGGCAGTGAGGCAGTCTTAAAGAGGCAGCTCCATATCAACACATACTAAGCTGCTCTACTGTAGCCTTAACTAACTGTAAGGGGGGGTGAGGAAGCAAGTCTTATAAGTCTCGCTCAGGCATCATTACATCATAGCAGAATGCTCTTGGTTCTTCTACAAATATCAGATATTGAAAGGCCTAAATCACAGAATATCGGAGACTCTTTACACTTAATGCTGGCACTGCTCAATGAATCATAGCTTTGTGAAGTGTGCAGGAGGAGGGGGGGTTACATGGGAAAGGAAGAGAGACCGCAAGACAACAAGCCAGTCAGACCAAGAGAAATGAGAGATACTCATCAGTTTTGTACCAAAAGACAAAGTAACCTGCCGAGGAGCAGCAACGAAGCTCTTCGAGCGATGCAAATGCAGAAAACAAAGGCTGCATGGCTAAGACTCTTATTAAGAGGCCTCAGTGGCAGGGAACAGCTGCTCCACCACACACACCACATACAGCACCTCCAACTGATGGAATAATGAGAGACGGAAGCATACACATGGAGGAAAATGAAAGAAGGAATGGAGGGAAATGAGAGAGAAAGGAAAAGAGGAGTGAGAGATGGTATTAGAGCTGCATGGTTAAAGAACACTGTTTTGGCATAGATTTTGTACATGAATGAAAAAGAGGAGCAGAAAATAAAGAGAGCTATGAAAAGGGGTGCAAGTAGGAGGTCAAGAGACGAGGTGGAAACCGACAGGAAGGTGAAAGCAAGTTGATGAAATATGATGAAGGTGCTGTAGGTCCACGACAGACGCCATAACTGAGGAGAAACGAAGCTAAGGTGCCCTGTGTGTGGGCAGAAATGCAATGACTAGAGGGGGCATTACTGAAGCATGGTGCTGAACAGAAGGGGGAGTAAAAATAGAGAGAAGAAAATAGAGAGATGTGGAGAAAACAACAAAGTGCGTATGTGTCCATGAGTGCATGGGAATGCAAAATAAACCCTGTGTGTGTAATTACCCATTCACCTTGCCACAGAGAGCAATGCATGTAAAATCATTGTGCTTGCTGAGTGTGCATGATCACGATGTGCTCAATGCGTGTATGGTGTAACAGAGCAGAGAGCGAGAGAGAGGAAAGAAGGGAAAAAAACAAACAAAACAAAGATGCGAATTAAAAGAGGAATGAAAAAGACAGGATGAAAAACAGAGAAGCGAGGAGAGGGATAGATAGAGAGAGGAAGAGAGTCAGAGCAGTCTGTAGGGATGCAGGCGGGGGAGGAATGTGGTTTCCATGGCAACCCGAGGAAGGCTGAGCTCTGGGTGTCCGTTCCAGCTCTGCACTGCACCGGCCCTCGCCTCTCAGCCGCCTTGCTCTCTCTCTCCAGCCTCCCCCACTATATCTTTTTCTTTTTCCTTCTACCCCCCCCCCACTCCCTCCTTCCCGATCCCTGCGCCTCCTCGGCTCCCTCACCTCCCTCCTTCATGTGATAGAGGGAGTCACACACACACATACACACACACACACAAAAACCACACACACACACACCCAGCCAGCTCCATATTATCCACACCAGAGTCAACCTGTACTGTCACCATATTCTTATGAGACATTACCATACAAACACATTGAATCTATGAGCTTACAGCCTCGCATCTCCCTCTCTTTCACCCCTTCCAAGCCCCTAGATCCTCACGCCTCCACCCCCTCCACTCACTGCACTAGTTCTGGGCTCAGCTGAAAAGCCAACGCCTGCGGCCACTGTGCTGCCATGTGCCACTGGCCGTGTTGTAATGGGGAAGGCATGTGAACACAAGGGCCTTTAACAATACTGAGGAACATGGCAAGCCTATGAGACATGTCTCTATCATGAACTATGAGGACTGTGCTTGTTGCTCAGGTAGGCAGCAGGTTGACCACAACCCTTAAAGAAATTGGTTGACATATTAGGAAATAGGCTTAGATGATTGATACCACTCTCATGTCTGTAAGATAAATATAAAGCAAGCAGGCAGATAGCTTAGCTTAGCATCAAGACTGGAAACAGGGGAACACAGCTAGCCAGCTGTAACAAAACCAGACTACCAGCACCTCTAAAGCTCATTTATTAACACACCAAAGCTGGTGTGTTTAATCCATACAAAAAACAAAGTGTAAAAAAAGAAAAACAGCCCATAACCCCCACATAACCACACATTGCAGTTTTTTACTCTGAATTATACAAGGATTAAACATAGAGCTATACTTTATTACCTTTCGACAGAGCCATGGTAGCTGTTCCCCCTGTTTGAACACAGCAAATACTCCCATTTCTCAAAAAGGTGACTTCCTTTAAATCTATGACATTTGTTCATAGCAATAGGGAGCGCCTCCATATGGGAAAAAGCATAAACTAATACTTAAGTTATACAGCTGTAGGTGAAGAGATTGACAACAAAATATCTACAAAATAGCTGTGTCACATAATTACTGCCAGAGTATGATTAAACGCCTAAATACTATTAATTATACAGTATATGATCTGTCTGAGCGTAATCAATGCTAATTATCATTGCAAGGTGCTGAAACACTGAAGAAAAATGTATTTATTTGATGTTATATTAAGCATGAAATATTAGAATAACAATAATCAACACAGTCTTTTAGGAGTGCAGCCTGAGCTGGTTCTGTCACTTCAAACTGATCAAACAAATCCCTAGGAAATAATTCTTAGACTTCCTGGATTGCTTTCTGATTTAGCAGTTATGTCTCATCATTAACATAATGTTCCAAAGGTCATCAACCTTTATGAACAGTAACAAATGTTTCGTGATGCCAGAGCACTCTCCATGGAGAATGTGTAATCATCACATCATCAGATTCATTAGTATCTGCTTCTCTTAGCAGCAGCTGCCCTTCTGATGTCTCAACAGAATCACTGGGGAGAAGCTGTGTTCAAGAGACCCCTGGGAAAATTCCGTTTTGCTTTGCTCTACTCACCTTTGGCATGTCGACATGGGAGCGAGTCACCAAGCCAGACACTCGCTCCACTTTGTGAGGGCTCCTCCTGCTGGTCACTCGCACCCGAGACACACCCTCCTCCTCCTCATCCTGGTCCTGCAGGACACAGAAAGATCAATTGTCAGACATGAATGAATAAAATCAGATTTAGAAAAAAAAAAAAAATCCTCATGCAATGATCAGGACATACTCGTGGATACCAAATTTGACAACCATTGCCAACATTTTTAAAGAAATAGTTCAACATTTTGGCAAATATGCTTTTTTCGGTTTCTTGCTGAGAATTAGGCGAATTAGGCCACTCTCACAACTAGTCACAGCTACAGTAACAGGTTAAAAAAAAAAATATTTTATCTTGCAGCAAACAGAATATTTTTTTATCCAGGTGGTTATAAGAGTCTTTAAGGATTGTGGAAATATTTTCCGAACAGCGATAAGTGCTTAGCAATAAGTGCAAAATCAGATGCTTAGCTCTGAGACTCCGATGGCACTACATGAGAGAAGAGGTGCTCTTAATATGAAGTGAGAACCAGCAGGCAGGTAGCTTAGCTTAGCATGAAGACTGGAAGCATGAGAAAACAGCTAGCCTGACTCCGTCTAAAGGAATAAAAACCCACCTACCAGCACCTCAAATGCTCTGTATTTAACATGTTATATCTTTTTTGTTTAAAATGTACAAAAAATGAAGTGTAAAAATGACAATTTGTGGTTTTACACAGGGTCTTAGTTTGTTGCAGTGATTGCCAAGACTCTAGGAAGTCACTGAACAGACTATGGCTAACCGTCTTTATGCTACTAAGCTAACCCACAGCTGTTTGTAGTTTCATATTTTGCAAACAGAAATGAGAACGGTATAAATCTTCTGCCGGCCATAAATTGAACAAGTGTTGTTTGAATTATTGCTTCAAAGTGTAGTTAACAAACATCGCTTTTGCTCTTAAAGAATAGACAGGAGCTAGTTCAAAAACATTGAGAGCACAGCTAAAGGAATCGTGCCGTGCTGAAAGAAGACGTCTGCAAAATCAAAAATATTTGAGTAACAGTTTAATTTGCACAACTGGAATTCAGCCATTAGTCACAACAGGTTTGTAACTAAAATCCAAATAAATAAGTGCAACATATTAAGTCTCAGACCATGAGAGTAGTGACAGAGACATGAACACACGGAGTCTACAGTACCCGAAATTTAGTGAGATCATTCCCACAAATTAGACCACACACACACACACACACACACACACACACACACACACACACACACACACACACACACACACACACACACACCTTTAACTGACAGCAGAGGGCAGCCTTTAGAGCCGGCCATCACTGGCACAAAGTTGCAAAAAGTGTTACTGCAAAACAGGCCCAGTGATTTTCCAAACAAGCGGTGCCTTCTCTTTCAGCTGTTAGCTCCAAATTAAAATGAAAGCTGCCCTTGTGTTGATACACACACGCACACATCCCCAAGCATGCAGCCAACTGTACCTGGCAACCAACAGCAAGAGTTTAAAATCACATTGAATGTCAAGTTTGCAGTATTCTCACAACAATTTCCTTATTTTTGACCTGGTGCAGAATGGATATACTGTGTTATTTCAGAGATGCTAAGTGAGTCTCTCTTTGATGGCTCAATTCCCACATGGCAGCACTGACAGGCAGGTCAACCAGCACTGCCAGAGCCAGAGCTGCCCCCCTTAGTTGCCCGCTCTGTCTAATAGTGGCATCTATGAGTATGCCCTTTGCACTATGCACATACACACACACACACACACACACACACACACACACACACACACACACACACACACACACACACACACACACACACACACACACACACACACACAAAATTGTGCAGAAATTTCTGAAATGACTCCATCAATTAATAATCTCAAGTCATACAATATTTAAAATTTATGAAGTGTTTCAGTTTCATGTTGGCCATTACTCTGAGTTATTCCATGATTATGACACAATAAAATAAAACATACAACATAGAAACATTCTTGCAATCCAAACACAAGTTACTTTCTAATCACGAATTCAATAAATCTACTAAAAACAGCTTCCTGTCTTTTTTCATTTCTTTTCCAAAGGAGCTATTCTCCACTCTCACCTGCTACTCTGCACCAAATCAGGGAATGTGCAGACTCATTTAGTTTCCCTCCCATCCTCCACTCAGGTGACAGCATGGCTAGAATACTGATGAGCACCTCACTGGGTGTCCATTAAGCAGCTCTCTCTCTCTCTCTCTCTCTCTCTCTCTCTCTCTCTCTCTCTTTCCCTAACTTCCCACTATGGCTGCTGCATCCTTCCATCACCTTCTCTCTCTCTCTAGGACTGTGCCTGGGCTCCACAGGCAGCTGGGATCCACAGAGGAGAGGATGGGCGAAGGATCAGGAGCCATGCTGCACTGAATTAGAAGCTAGACAGGGTGGATCACAGAATACACTGAGAGGAGCTTAGGATGGCAGAGTAGAGTTCAAGCAACAGTTAAAGTTTGTGGTTTAGTTTCTCTACTATGGGAGTGACACAGTATGAACACATTTGATTCATGCAGTCGATCATTGACTTACATGAGGGCGACTTTTGTGGTTGTCAGGGGTTACACTGAAAGACTGTGGAATAGCTCAGATAAATAATTATTTAATTGAAGAAAATTATTGTTTATTGATATATATATATTGTATTTGATTGTTTAAATAGAAAGCTAAACATAATAAAGAGTCAGCTAATACTAATGGATAAAGAGTTAAAACAGTTGAATAAATAAATGAATGAATGAATAAATGGTTGAATCAGAAATAGGTATGTAATGGATAACTGGCTGAATTCATTTTATATAACTAAAAATCAACTTTTATATAATTATTAGTGTTAAATAACATCCAAATTAAAATCAAATCGAATGAGCCCATTTGGAACATAATGGGTGCTGCTGATGAAGGAGTACTTGATCTGATGGGGCTGTAGTTCTTTAGACAAAAAAGGATAAAGGCTGCTGGACTCATCCAACATGTTAGAAGTCATAATTCTTGCAGATATTATTTTCTTAAACTTTTCATAATCAGAAAACAGATTTTTAATGCATTCCCTAATATGTCCTTTAAACAATGTTACAAATACATGAGAATCCTTCTTGTTTAACATAAGTTTTGCGTGGTGACAAGCAGTCATAAACTGAACAACACAGTCTTCTGGACTAAAGCATCCATTTAATACAGTCCAGTCAATAACAAGTTTATCACAGTTGCCCTGTTCAGCTGACCGTACGTAATCCAGTTCAGACTTAGCACATGAATTTCAAAAACATATAGCCATTAAGTGATTGAATGGAGGGGGGGAGCTGTTAAGCATGAAGGAATAATGTTGGATTAAAGTTTTTATCTCGTGTGAGGAGTGAATTGCGTAATTTCAGTATCACCTTTATATTATAAGGCTAAAAAACCTCTAGAACATAGCACTGTAGAAATGTAAAAACACGTGCATATACAGAATATGCATGCACAAATACACTTATCCAATGATCAATTTATTGGGATATGTATAAAATCAAGTATAGATCCCATCAACCAAACATACAGGGCGGCTCAGTCAGATCCACAGCCACCTGCTCCACATTTTAGCCCTGTCTCCTGACGACTGTCAGAAATATGAGGCCCCTGCTGACAGTAACGCAATGTTTGACATTGCACTCACTGTGGCCCCTGGAGCATAGTTTCAATCCAGGACCTGGTTATTGAGGAGGCACAGAGGGTCAGCTGCCCTCCCAGTGGTCAATGGTCAAACAAGGGTTACTGCATTGGATGATGTATTATTATGCATCTCTGATTTTATCCCCCATTTCTTACACTGAAAGCACCTTATGGAAGGATCTCTTTGGGGCTAGTAAAGACAGGGTGAAAAACAGTTATAGAAACTCACAACAACCAACTAATAACTTGGCATGTGAGTATTAACATATTAACACTTGAAAAATGTGAACCTTACATAAAAGAGCTGCAACAGAATAGTGAGCTTCTCAAAACTAAAGCTTTGTGTGGGGATGTGTTATGAACAATCAAACCATAATGTCTGTGCTGGAAAACAACGAAGATCACACATGAAAGTATCCCCTTTCAGAACAGGTGACAATTGGGCAGAGAGACAAAATAGGGAATCAATGTTAAAGTAAGACAATTCAGCAGATCAATACTGTGTACAATACTGTGATGAATACTGTGTACAAGCAAAGGAGGAAGATTAAACCAGTGGGTATGTGCCCTCTCTAACCCTGACCTTTGTTACATGTCACATCTTTCTCCTTCTCCATGTTTCCTACTGTACATTTTAAAATAAATGCCTAATGCCAAAAATTGGTCTTTAAATAAAAACAAAAAGGATAATTTCTGCTTCAACCCAACCCCAAATTGTGATATTAGGAGATTTGCCCCCTTATCTATTTATTCGCTTTTATACAGGTAGTTTCTTCTGCAGGGATCTGCTTCTTCCCAGTTTTTTAGAGACTTGATCAGTAAGGCCCAATGTCTCTGGAGAGCTATTTTGACACATTAAGACAGAGAAACGCTTTAAATTCTCATTCCCATTTGTGTGTTGCTAGATAATATTTGGAATGAACTGCTAATATAATAGCAATAAACTTTTGCGGAGCAATACACTCAGTTTTATTGAGTATATTAAACAGTCACATTACGCTTGTTCTCTTCTGGATAATGAATGAGAACAGTAAGCTATGGAAAATGTCCTGTTGCTTTTTCTGTAATGGAATAACGGTCTTTGAGGCATCTTTCAGGCCCACATAATTCAATAAAATAAGTCTGATATTTCAGTGGAAGAATCCAGTTTGACGCTTCAAAGTGATCAAAACTGCCCATTGTGCCTTTAATTCAATTCTAAAAATTACATTTTTTTATTTTGTGCTAAGTGATTGAAATCACGTTTTTTTTTTTTTTGCGGTATTACTGTGAATTTGTGTCCTGTCCAAGTCCACTAAGGTTGCATCACTGTGAGTGCAGACAAATAACTACACGCACGCAAGCACGCATGCAAGGACAGACAGACACACACACACACACACACACACACACACACACACACACACACACACACAAAGTACAAGCTATAGTGTTTTTCTCTGCTAAAAAAAGGGCCGAAGATCATCAAAGTCAATGGGCTATAGAAGTCAACCAAAGATCAATTTCATTAACATTTCGGCAGAGCTGAAGGAAAGTTTTGAGACAACTTTAAATCGCACAAGCGATATGAAGTGAAGGTTTCCTTAGGAGATGAGTGACATGGACCTACAAAAAAACACCACAGTGTATGGATTTATTGATATTTACCCTGCTGTAAAATGTAGTCAGAGGTCTATGATGCTCCTGAGTAAACATATGAATCAGGTTTAGATCTACACAAAATGCAGCTCCCTTCAGTTCAGTTGTTCTCTGTGTTCTACTCTAAAAATATTCTAAATAACCATGTGACAGCAAACACTTGTTATAATGAAAAGACTGGCTGACTTCATGAGAGCAGCCCACTGATGAGCAAATGCTAATCAGCGCTCTTTTGACTCCGTCTAATTTCCTCTTCTCCTTCTACGCATGTGTCCCTCCCCCCCAACTTTTTCTCTGCCTGACACTCACTCACCAGGTTGAAGTCATAGCCGCCATGACTCATGATAACATTTTATCCATGTAGGAGTGTAAGGGACACAGGTAGAGGCACTGTGTGTTGGCTGCTGTGGAAGCTTTTGTGCAGCCAGGAGGCGAAGCAGCCAGGGGCACACAACAGCACGTGTGACACCAGATAGATTGTAAACATTTAGTATATTTTCTCTTTAATCTATAACGTGAAGCAGGAAAATTACCTCCCACGCATCCTGCCTGCTGTCGTCTTTCACAACAGTTTGTTCTGTGTTCTGTTGCAAGGTCACCTCGTAACACTCTTGAATATCTGTGAGAAAAAAACAAAACAATAATCAGCTTTTTTTTCCTTTACTTGGATTACAAACATCAGATGTAAGCTTTTTTTTTTTTAACTGTGTAATCATTATTTCTTGTTCATAACTTCTCTGTCCTCTAAAGTGCACTGCTTTAGTTGTGTTCTAGAAACCGCCAATCAATCATGGGCACACTGGGAGATGTCTGTTTTCCTCAGTGGTACAGCCGGTGCAAACATGGGGGTGGGAGTCGTCTGTTTAGATGGAAGCTATGCCTCCACATTTGCAAGTGCTCTTCTTATCTTGTTGCTGAACTATATGACTCAGGTACAGGCTGAGTAAATCATCAAGTCTGTGTCTTAGAGGCCCACATTATAATATTTCATACTACTTGAACAACATGCATTGCACACCCAAAAAAAAACAACTTTTTGATTCTTTTAGTTCAACATCACAGATCAATTACACTGTAGGTCACTTTCAGTGTCTTTGCATTGAAGCTCCATTTTGAATAAATGTACACACTGCCCCCTAGTTGAATAGTGAGAAATGCATAGCCTGTTACAGGGTTTGAGTTGAGTACTGTAGAAATGAACGTTGTTTTTTTATAAAAGTTATTCCCTAAACTTTCCCCTGAAAGTCATGTATGATGATGAGTCAAACTTAATGTGATTGTTTGAGCAGTAGAAAGGAGTGTGACCTCCATATACATATTTTTCATATAGGTATGTACTTTAGCTAAACATTAGCATGTTCACAAAGACAAAGCGAGAATGCTGATGTTTAATTGGCAGGTGTAATGTTTAACAGGGTCATCAGCGAGTTAACATGCTTACATAGGTTTAAGCACTATAATACAAACTGAGACTGATGGGAATTGGCATTACCTTCAAACATATAAGTACCGGACAAATTAAAATTATGAACCGATCATAGTGCTAGATTAACCCTTAGCTAGAAGAGTTAAGAGTTCACCAAAGTTGAAACCCAATGTCTGTCCTAAATTTCACAACAATCCATTCATTGTTAAAATGTTTCACTGATGACCAAAGGGACCCATTGACTGATGAAATTACTTAACGATATCTTATCTTGAAGACTAGACAACCAGGTTTTTCAAAAGGCGGCTGTCTACGTGTACCGCAAAACACCATGAGAGTAACATTATTAGTATTGACATCTCAGCATGTTCCTCAACTCCTCCTCCCTCCTTTTAAAGTTTTCCTCTTCTTTTCAGATTGAACTCCTCTGCTGCTCTCCTCCCTTCTCTACTCGTCTCCACTCATCACCTCTTGGCTCATTACACACCCATGTCCTGTGGTCACCTATTGAGTGGCAGCCATTTGACGAGAATGCACTGGGACAATTTTGCTGATGTCACACACACGGGGCCTGGTTACTGCACTGCTGGCATAAAGAGGATGGTAGAGAGTTCATCAACTTCCCAAAGTTCAATGTCAGGGCGAGACAGGCCACAAGGCAGGACATCTAAGGAAACCTGATACAATTTAAAACATGTTTTTTGGTCCATTAACAATGTGAATCTTTTGTTGAAACAGAGACACAAAGAAAGTTCTCTCCATGTGTATGTATGTGAGACAGAGAGATAAGAGTCAGTATGTCCCAACAAAGCACCAGGAGAACAAAAGTGTAAGAATGGAGCATGTGACTCATCACTGTGTCTGAATATGGAGGAGTGAAGCCATGTGTAGGCAGAGGAGTTTGTTGCCCAGCTGACTAAAGAGCATCCTCACTTACACAAAGTCTTATATACATGCAGACACACACATCCTGTAGGCTGACCTAAATGAACACATTTACATACAAATACCCTCAACACTTGTGAGCCTTATTGCTAATATTTGTAGCTATTTCAGATACATAATCAACTATTCTGCTTATAAAATCACCACTGTGTATTATCTCTCAAACCATAAATCCATCAGAGTACTTTGCTAGAACAAACAGCGTATTTTGCTGTGGCTCAGGATGGGTGGTTCGATTCCCCATTGAACCCCAAAATTGCCCCCAATATATCATCGTTGTGTGAGTATATGAATGTGTGTGTGAATGGGTGACTGTGGCTTCCATTGCAAAGCACTTCCAGTGGTCAATAAGACTGGAATAGTGCTATATAAGTTCAGTCCAATTACCATTAATGTCAAAATTCTCTGAGAAGAAAAGGTTTAGGTACAAGTTTATTGGCTTGTTTGTAATTCAAAATTATTGTTGTCACACCTAAGATGAAATGTAACAGGGTTTAGATGCAGTTTAAAATTTGTAATTTCAACACAAAAACCAAGAGTGTGCTGCCTTTCCATAAGCCCAAGGTATAGTATTAAGTGTTTGGTTGCCACTTTTTTTTTTTTTTTTTTTAAACCTGTATTGATTTAAACTTTTATTTTGGCACTTAGCATTAGCAGAGCATGCTGCAAAGACATTAAATTAACATCTTATAAAGTTGTGTTTGGAAGCAGTTTGCCTATTTACACATCAAGCAAACAAGGAGAAACATTAGCATTAATTTGGAGTTGTGCTTCTGCCCACTTGACAAATGTTTGTCCAATATTCACTTTTCTTTTAGCTCTGGTTTGGGAAAATATCTCAAGCTGCTAAATTCACAGAGTTCACCAGCTGGTCACTAAATTGTCTGTCTGTCATTTGGTGCTTGGCAGGAAGTGTTTAGCGGGTTTATCAGAGCTCGCCAGCCACTGTAGCTGCAAACGGGGTTTATGAGAAAGGAAAGTTGTGGGCTGTAAAACCAAAACAATGAGCTGAAAGAAGCTAAAAAGCCATGTAGCACTGGGGAGAAAAGAAGAAGCGGGTGACAACTTTCACGTACACTTTTCACTCATTTGTCCCATTGTTCATATAAAATGATCAGTTCTGCTTCAAATAAATCTTGAAATTGTTGTGTCTGTTAAGTCGTGCAGGATCTGCTCTTCAGCTGCATCTCAGACACCTGGCTTGCTTTCACACAACTAACACTTCTAATTACATCGTTCATCTATTCCTGGCAGAAGTAACAAGACAGAGAAAAGTGCTCAATCAGGTCTTAAAGTGTTTTAAGATCAGGATTCACAGTAACACAAAGTACAGAGTTGTTGTTTTTTTAGTTTTTTTTTTACATCTGTGACTTTCCAAAAAAAGTCTCTGAACTGTTCCAAACCTCGCAGACCACATAAATTCCTGGCCATGGAACAAAATACATATTCCAAGCCAGAAGTCGCTTTCACAGGACTTACTCCCAGATCTCTTTTTGATGTTGGCACTATTTTGGGACCGCCTGGTCGGAGCACTGAGCCTTTTTGTCACAGTCATAGGGGGCTTTCCTGCACCTTCTCCCAGTCCTACAAAGACTCTGCATGCAGGATCAGTCTGTTTGTGTGTGTTATAGGCTTCCTCTATTTGTCATGTACCTATTCAATTGGACTGGAGTCATCTTTGTATTGCCTGCCGGGGTGAATCATATAGAAAAACAAATGACCCTCTGGTTCTTTACATGGTGATGAGCAACCCACAGCTCACTAGAATAACGCATTCACTGAAAAATAGACCACAATTTCAAGGCAGGGCAAACAATTCACCCCCTTGTCACTGCCTCAATAAAATATTCCCCAGGCATTTATGGTCCTCTGTAATTTAACATGTGTTTGTCTGTATGTGTGACCCCACTCGCTGTGAGCCCCCCCATGCCCCCCACTGCATATTTGTACACTGGAACAAAAGGGTGGATGCACAGTTAAGGCAACCTTTGTTCGTGACTGTGCAACCATGCAGACATCCAATCAAGTGGCCAGTACAAAACCTTCCCACACTGCATCAAACAACTCTTTACTTCCCACAGTGCATCAAAGTTACAGAGATCTCTCAAAGACAAATACTGTACTGTAATGTTGGAAGATTGCTGTCTCCAAATTGTTTGAACAGCAGTTTTTCAATCATAAAACTTTCTAGTTTTTGTAAATTCTCACCTGATGACCAATTGTTTAAAACATAGTCACCAATAACCCTAACCCTAATCCTGCTCATAAACCTCTCCACTTCTCAGCCCACCACCACAGTGACAAAATAGTTCAAAACAGAACCAGTTCATATGGCACAAAGCTTGCAAGGCAAACAAAACAGGAGAGGATAAGAGGATGAGTAATGTTTACACTGCACTGTATTCCTATTAGTGCTGTGAACCGGCTTCTCCTCCACTCTGCTTTTTCTGATGAGAACCACATGTTGAATGGAGGGTGGAGCCTCGTCAGCCCCGCACCTGACAAGCATCAACCGTAGGCCTCTTTTTTCTTCCTCTTTTTCCTCTTCTTCTACCCTCACACACTGCATAGATGATCCAGAAAGCCAGGACAGTTGAGGAATAGGCTTGGCAATGGCAGCCAAGAGCACTTTATTTTCCTGTCTGCTTCAGGCTCGACCCTGATTGAACATTCTTTGTGAGGAATGTTTGGAATCCCGATTTGGAAAGATAATCCTCTCTGAGTCTCCCTCACTTAAACAAATAACAATGTATATTACTTTAGTAATAGTTACTAGATCAAAAATGTGTTCAGCATTGAGCTATTATACAGATATACAGACACCTTTATAAACAATTCATGTGCTCTGCAGAGGAACATGACTAACTTATTGCAAAAGTCTAATAAAAAGTTGTCTCAACATAATCCAAAATAGTTCCAATACTGTAAGAAATGGATGATGCTTGAGTGTTTTTATGGCTTTGCCCCTGTCAGAGAAAGACAAAAATGTAAGTCCCCTCAGAGCTAGACGGAAACCAGTGCATTGCTCAAGGACATTTTAGCAAGTTTAATATTTAATTACACTTAGAATGAAACCTTGGTCAAGGTGAAAATACTGATTAAACTCGTACAAATGGTGGGTATAAAGATGTTATATAAAGATACTTCTTTGTTAAACTGTAGCTTTAAGCTGACTAATACAGTGAGTCAACAGGTCAGTTTATAAAGACTGAGAGTCTACAGTCATGCTAGCAGCTCTGTGAGGTTGTACTGAGTTAAAGACTAACATCAGCACGCTCACAATGACAATGCTAGCGTGCTGATGTTAAACAGGTCCATGTGTAATGTTTATCATGTCCTCATCATCTGAGTTTAGCATGCTAGCACACTAACAATTACTATTTGGCACTAAACACAAAGCACAGCTAAGGTTGATGGGAATGTAATTGATTTTGCAGGTATATGGCCAAAAACCAAAGTATTGGACAAATAAAGCTTGGCCTCATGATGACACTACGTCAAACGTCAGAGGATCAACAAAGTTATTCAACCTGCAGATGCCGTGAAAGGAAAAGTGAGGGGATAACCAAGGTCTGTAGCATTCATCCTCTAGGGACCATGAATGTACTCAGACAATTTTGTGCGAGTTGTTGAGATATTTCAGTCTGAACCCAAGTAGCGGATTGACTGAACTTGTCATTCCTAGAGCCACAAACTCTGCTAGCATGGCTAAAAACATCTTTGGACACTCAAAACTACATCTGTGTCTACAGAAAACCTAATTTCAGAACAGTGATTTGTGTTGCACTGTGTGTCATAGTATGTGTAGTGTTGATAAAAATGTGGTTTATCAATGATGCCATTTACTATGAGGGAAACAATCACCAATTTAAGCAACAAAACAATAACACTTCACTCAAATGTTCTTGATTTGGAATAGCAGCATGGGAGCACAATGAGCAGGAAGATCCTTCAACCTGAAGGCCTGGATTTAAGACTGTGATCACAACCATCTGTCCTGCTGAAGTGTCCTTTATTAACACAGCAGCTACAGTATGTGCCAAACTGAGGCCAGCCTTCTATAATAGACACAGCCTTTGTGTGTAGCCTTTGGAGGACTGCACGTGCCAACATTAACCACTTTGAGGTTATTAAAAGGTTAGTACGTGGTACGAGTGGTAAACTGGTCCAGTAACACCAGAGTTTACAGGCAATTATTGGTAATCAGAAACCTGATTAAAGATAATTGACTTGACATGTAGATGAGAATTGCCTGAACACACCAGTAACCAACTGGAGAGCAGTGGATTACAACAAAAGGCCCAAAAGGATGCACTAGTCATGTCCTCATGATCAGGCAAAAGACGGCTACATTTGAAGGAGCTTTTAAAATGGGGCAGATTTGTTGGCCTGTTAAGACACATATGATCTTAAAATAGGTCCCGACCACCTCTTATTCTGATGTTCTATAGTTGACTTTTGACAAGAAGAAAACTCCTTTCAGCATACATCACTACTAAAAAAACAACCATACTGTATTTCTTCAACTGCTGCCAGAGCAGCCCTTCCCCCCTCAGATCCCCAGCTGTGAAGCAGCAGTAGGTCAGCAGTAGCAACAGCAGACCCAAGGGCAAGCATCATTATAACATGGCTGTGGTAATTAGAAGGACCACTCAACCATTGATTAAACTGAAGTAATGTTCTTTATCTGCTTTAAAAGGAGCTGAGGTTAAGGTTCACACTGCCTTCCCTGAGCTCTTTTCCAAAACACCAAAGGGTGGAGGGTGGAGCAGGTTACAATGACTAACAGAGACTCTTCAGATGAGTTGCAGTAGAAACTATGCACACTGCAGGATTAGTAATATCAGTTTAGTCAGCAGCAGCTTCAGTAGATTACTATTGCTTTCTGGTAGTGGTGAATCAGCTGTTTCAGTTTATATGAGCAATGTTGTGTTGTCATGAGGTATAATGTACAAAAGAGGCCATTTTGTCAAAGGCAAGAGAAGAATTGTAGTTTCACAGTGTGACATGTCTGAGCTTATAAAAACTCAGTCTATAGATAGACTGTGTTGTGTGTGGCTTTATTGGGATTTTATTACAATCTGACTATGTTACAGAGGGGGTTATACAGCAAACCTTTGTGAGTCAAACTGAAAGGCCTCTTTCATAAGACCTAATTGGGAAACATTTAGACTCAGTTAACTTCCCACACAAATTAATACAACCTGACTCTGTCTACATCCTGCGTCTGCCTGCAGCCAATCACACAATAACAGAACCAAAAAACATCTCCCTTACTCAAAATGAAAGGGGTGTGAGCAGGAAAAGTTATTTAGAAAGTTCACCCTGAGAAAACTTTGATGCAACTTAAGCTGGAGGGCCGAGTTTTGAAAGACTCCAAAACAAGCAGTTTTACAGTGTTTTTCTTACCAAGAAGGGCTTGGAACAGCTGGCTTCCCAAGATGGCAGACACTTTACCCACGCTGGTCTTCAAGGCCTGCTCCTCCGGACTGGTCAGATTGGCCTGGTACTGTCTGAGCAGCCCCACTGCCCGCTCTGTGTCTGCCTCACAAAATAAAGACATGTCTCAGGACACCAGCAACAGACTCTTATTAATATTGATAGAAGCTTTAGTGATGTCCCTCACTAATTCACTTTTGATAAAGGTGTCTGACAAATGAGTGAATGTAATCATATATTATTCATAAAATGTTGTTATATTATAATATTTTTATATTGCTCTTAAAAAGCACCCAAAACAGCAACAAAATATGATAATATGATAAAAACATCTCTTTTGATATGTTAGGACCTCAACTATTGATTACTTTTCTTAATGATTAAACTACAGAATATTTTCTACATGAGTCATTTCTGTAGTCTATAAAATGTCAGCAAACAGGAGAAAATACCAAGAAAGTTCGTTCCCAGAGCCCTTTAAATATCTTTTCTTGTTTTAAAACCCAATGATATACTTAATTTATTACAATAAGATACTAAGATAAAAAAGAAAATCACATTTAAGGAGCTGGAACCAAGACACTAATTGATACATCATATATCCCTAAAATTTAGAGAGAATAGCAATAAATAATCAAATGCAGCTCACATAAAAATAAAAAAGTATATGTTAAGTAGGTAAAAAAAGTTTCAGCTTTATTTTTAGTGTTATGGACACACGGTTAGTATAAATGCATGACTCTCTACACATCATATAATAGTAATGATTTGTATTTGTCTTGTAGCCAAATGCAGCACTGCTGTTACATTCTCCTGTACAGCACATTAAAGGTATTTTTTTCTTGCAACAGGACTGTGCAGCTGGTTGTTGAACCCGGTGGGTGGTGAGGAACACAGCAGAGAGATGATGCACATCACGGAGGTAAATCTACTACTTCAGTTTCCTATCTGTTCTTGAACATTTTGGTCGAGAAAAAGAAAAACTCAAAAACAGTACACTGCTGCCCGGAAGTTGCACAATTTCCACTCACAACATTTTATCTTTTTTCATCCCCTAAGGACAAAAAAAAAAAAAAACAAAACAAAAAAAAACGTGGTTCTCGGGGGATTATAACTGAGGTTAGTGGGCCAGTGAAAAGCTGTGCAAGTAATCTAATGTAGTAATGAGCTGGCATTAACCTAAAAATTTAACTTTAGCGGAGGTTTACTCTAAAACTTTGACACGTTAGGGAGCTGAAGACATAACGTTACATTTAACGGTACTTACCATATTTATGAACCATGCTGTGGCCAACTCGAAAAGTCATGTAAATTACCGTTTTGGGGGAGTTTCTTTTTTTTGGAAGAAAATAATTACAGCACTAGCCCCGGATAATTACACAACCACAACTGTAGCTCCTTCTTCACAAACAAGTGGGATGTGGAGTTTTGAATCCAGTCGGTGGACACTCCCCGTCTGTCTGAACTGTTACTGCAGTCAGCAGTGATCCACACCCACACACTGAGGTTCAGCTGTGACAAGAGGAGATTGTTTACTTCATGTCAACTTTCCACAAGTTTTGGGCGAAACGACCCCGAAGCGTGACATGTTCCTCCTCCTCCTCCTCCTCCTCCTCCTCCCTCTCCTCTTCCCCTCACACACACGCACACATGCCTCGCCTTCAACGAGCCCTTGGCGCAGCCTTATCAGGCGACTGTAATACCAACGTCAACACATTTAAACTATGCCACCTGCAGTTATCTTACAGTATTATGTTGGAGGCCATCATCTGTTGTCATAAGGCGCTTAGCGATGCTGTATGTCGTCCATGGTCAAATTTTCTTCTGATCAGCTCGTAGTCGCCTTTTTTTTTCTTTTTTATGCATTGTGTGCCATCTAGTGGTGCGTTGAGTTGGTGCTAGAAAATCACAATTTAAAGGGTTTTACACACCAGTCAGTTTACAGCTCTTGAGGAAATAGCTAACGTTGCTGAGTGTGTATGTGGGGGGAAGTTGTAGAAAGTCTTTCGCGGCTCCAGAGGGAGCTGTTCGAGGTCTGATATATAAACTACCTCTGGTGAGTCAGTGTCAGTTGGGGCTGAAGACTAAAAGTTTTGAAATGAAAAAAATTAATCTGGCGTGTGGAGTTAAAAAGAAGAGGGCTTACCAGAGCTCTGTAATCCACTTCCCAGCTCTGCCTTAGGCAAGCGAGGCTCGAGGCTACATTTAGCCGCTACTAGCATAACACACCTGCTGCCCCAACTGTCGCCGAATCAGTTGCATTGTGGGTAGTGTATGACAAGGAAAAAAGATGTGTGGATAGAAAAGAGGATTTTTTTTTATCTCAGGCTGCATTATTTCATCTGACTCTAGCTGAAATAATTTCTTCATTAGTAGAGAAAGTTAACTGTTAATACACTCTTTCCCCTCAAGCAAAACTGCCAATAATTAACTGGTACTAGCTTCTCAAATATTTTCTTCTTTCCCTCGTTCTCTATAATAGCAAATTCTCGTTTCACAGAATAATGATGGGCATTTTCACTATTTTCAGACATTTTATACACTGAACCAGTGACTCTCACTTTTCACACTAAGGACCCCTAAATTAACACAAATTAAATCATAGACCCCCATCTGATAAGATTTTTGCTTTTAGATGTTTTATTACAGAAAGTGCTTGAAACCCATGACCAAATTCATACATTCCATCATTGTGTTATATGGATGGAAATATAGGCTATAGTGAAATAAATGATTCTCCTTTTTGTTGAGAACCCCCAGTAGCCCCCTGGGGGGACATCTGGGGGTCACCAGACCCCACTTAGAGAACCACTGCATAAAACAATCAAATCGATTACTAAAGAAAATAATTGTCAGACCCACTGATAATAAAAATAAGACTAATTACAGTACTTTCTGTCCTAGTTTTCTGTGTGGTAATTACGTAGAAATATAGAAAAATGGAAGCACTTTAATAAAACACAACTTTAAAACAAAGGAGCACAGTAAACACTCAAACAATGTAGGTCCTAAAAGGAGAATTTAACACAGGATCCCTCCTCTAGACCAGGGTTCCAAGATTGAGGGAAGAGAGTCCCACATAGTTGATATTGCATTTTAGTAGTTAAAATTTCATAACATAACATACATCCTAACATAATTGCCAATAATCAACTTACGTAGACCTGAATGATATGGAGTAAGCCTGGGTCTCCGATCTTCCCAAACAAAACAAACAAACAAAATGTACCGGTAGTTCATACAGTAGAGGGTTAAATATACAAGGCACATCTTTCCTGCAGCAGTGACGTCATAAAAGAGTTCTGAAACAAATCGAAACAGCAACAACAGAAAAAAAACAGTGACAACAAAGATCTACATTGCAGATTGCAATGATACAATCAGAGAAAAGCTTCATATTTTCAGTAGCAACAGAACAAAGACCAAAACCCTGTGAACGATAAACCCAGTTAGCAGACTTAAACGGAAACAAAACACTAAAACAGCCATTTAGTGGTATATTGCCAAAATTTGATTCACATCTTCAAATTTCTGTTAAAAAAACAACTTTCATGGCTTTGCAATACAGTGCATGGAAATTCACATTGACTTGCTTTCTTCCTGGTTCAAGTCCAAAGCATTCTTGTAGTGCAAACAAGGATGTATGTCGTTTTGGGGCTGAAACATCTGCAGCTGGACTCAGTCAACCTACCCAGTGGGTAAGAAGGGAGACAGTTCTTTCTCGTTCCAGGCTGAAGTATTGTTTCTTTGCCTCTCTGTTCCTGTTTGGAGTCAAAAAAGTTAAGAAAACAAATGAAGGGACCCACTTCAGTAAAAGAGATGGTACCACTTTCTAATGAGGCACCATTTATAATAGTTTTATAAGCTGTAATCAAGTATTTTGTTATAGTAAATAAATTATTTCCTAATGATTATAGACTGGGCTGTCAGGTTGTGAAAAAATCTTTAGCTGGTACTTATCCTTTCTATTTTGTAATGATGATAATTTAATGTTGCTAATCCATCAATACATTTTTTATATGTTTTTCACCTACAGAACCATGCAGATAAGTTATTAATAAATGATTTTTAATTCATTAAGTCTGAAGTTTTAAATGTTAAAAAGATTTTAAAAATTAAATCCAAGTAAGTGGTCAAACGTTTTTTACAACGTGGCAACCCCAAATCTGTTTTTATTGATGGCCTTACTGATCAATTTAGTAAATAATTTATGAATTTATTTAATAATTGAATACATTAATTACAATTTATAAACCTCTTGTAAACAGTGATTTATTGGAAAGTGGTACCAAAAGGTTACTTGATGTTCATTCGCATTATAACAGTCTCTAAAAAGTTATTTTTTATCAATAAAGTGTACAGGCTTGTATTTCTATTTCCAGCAATAATTTTGTCATTGTAGTTATGTTATACAGTTATTCATTAAACCCCAAATAAGCTTGGATTAATATCACCATTTTGAAAAGTATTATTAGCAACCTATATTCAGATTAGAAGAAGATAGATAGGAACCCACTTTAATCAAAATATCAGCTGTTACCTGGAGTGCTGTGTGCAACACCCAAATTTGAATCATGTAATACCGGTAGCTAATCTTTTTTAGTGTCATTATTGCCAATACAGTCAGTAGAACTGAAGCAGTTATTCTGTTAATAGGTTAGTCGATCAACAGAAAATTAATCTGCAGCTATTTTCAGAATCAATTAAGTCCTTTCTCAAGCAAAAAGGCCAAACATTCTCTTTTTCCAGGTTGCTTTTTTTAAAATCTTATTTTACATGATAGTGAATGGATAATGTTTGGGCTTTGGATTGCAAATCTGAGGTTATCACCTCAGGCTTTTGGAAATATTGATAAACATTTTAAGGACTTAATGATTAATCGATTCATTGTGAAAATAAGCTGCAGAATAATGACTAAAGAAGTAGTTTAGTTGCAGCCCTAATCTTAACATTTTAAAATCTAAACTTACTATACCTCCTTTGTGACACAAACTGTGTGAGGAAGAAACAGTGAGGTTGATGAGTCAGTCTATTCACTTTCATGGACATTTTTATGCAGACACAAACATGTACAGCAAACATTTGCTCAACTTACCTCTGAAAGATGTAGAGCGCGGCCATTATAAGAAAAGATAAAACGTCCACTGCAATCCATATTAATATGTATTTATTTTGTCCCTGAAACACAGTAACATGCCCATAGGCATGACATGTTCAAGGTGTGTCACATACTCTGGAAAACACTTGCACAAACTTGTTGGCTCCAAAACAAATGCTTGATTGACTGGTATTGAGTGTTTTCATGATAATAAAGTGAACAGACAGTAGAAGTAAAACATGAGACACTGTGTGTACAGCTGCATGTATTTCTCACCATGATCCAGTCAGGGCTGTCCATGTCTTTTAGCAGGTGGCAGGAGTTGGTGGTAACAGAGCTGGCCCCTGCACACCACAGCAGAGAAAACAGCCAACGCTCATTAACCACCCACAGGTTAACTGTAATATTCTTACTGCGTAGGTTTCTGCCAGATACAGACACAATGAAAGAGAATGTAGAACTTCGTATAGGTTATACTGCAAGTAAATGAGGAGAGAAGTAGTATATAAAAATTGGAAAACTGAAATCTGTGGAAGAGCAGGACAGTAAATATATGTGCAGGTATGTATCTACCTGTGTGTATATGTATGTAAGTGGGTGCATGTACCGTAAGTTTGTATGCATATGTGCATGTAAATGCATGTTCTATGCTATGGCTTTTCTTATTTTTAATCTATTATTAGATCATTTTTGCATTTGTTTAAATACTAAAATCAATAACATGAATCATACAAAAAATAAAGAGTTTGTCTGCATGCACACATAAATAGACAGTGATAAGAACAGACACATACAAATGCACAGCATCATGAACCCTGATCGTATTTATACTGCACACCATTTCCATGTGAACAAATGCATACACATATCTTTATGTGTAAACAGAGTTAATTTGTGCTTCCTAATGATAAACATGTAGAAAGACGGTATCATAAAGCAAAGACAGCAGTCCATGTACAGTTAGTTCATTTAGCAGTTATTCCAAACATGTTGCTACACTGCTAGTACGTTTTTTTTATGATTAGTTTGTTCATCCATTTAATAACACTAAGGGGTTGGGACATTATTTGAATCACATTCCCTGGAGGCCGATCCTGTGTATCTATGTTCAGTGCCAGCACTGTGTCTCAGCATGCTATACACACAACACTGTGCATGCCCCCTAGCACCACCACATAGATAATATGGTGTAATTCTTTCATATTAATGTTTTTACCTGATTTTTTCTGTACTCATCTTGTTGTATTTCACATTCAGGTGGTCTCCTCCTTTCTTAATCATTTCCTCCTCATTGTTATAGACCTGGATGAAACCTGGAGCAGTCAAGTTTACACTTTCTCTTTCTGCTGGAGGAAGCCAGAGGATCTATAAAACGGAAAATACAAAACTTTAACAAAATGTGCCATATCATGAAATGTATCAATCCAACTAAATCCATTAGCATTAGACTCACCAGACTTGGGTCAATGCCAGAACGCAAGATGGTGCTGACTGTGTCGTTTGTGTCACTTTCCTGGTCGGGACTATATAGGTCAAATATGACTGAGATGTTGTGCTGCTTGGCGAGGTTGAGGAGCTGAAGTAAGGAGGGTATAGTCTGATTTCTAGCCGTTTTCTTCTCCTCCTCTGAGAGCTGGGACACTGAACGGAAAGGATCTGTCTGCAAAGTCCAAAAATAGTTTCTTTAACTGAAGCATGTTTAATGACACTACATAAATCTTTATGAGCAAGTGTGTAGACTAGCGTGCATCAAAGCACAGCCCTCACCTTTAGGAACCATTCACCTGCATTCAGACTCTGTAACTCCTCCCAGGTGAGGTTGGCGCTGTAGGTGAAGCGTTTGTCGGGAAACTTTTCTTTAACATTTGTCGTTCTCGACAAAAACTCAGACACATTGTCGTGCATCAAGAAGGGAACTCTGTCTTTACTAGATTGGAGAAACAGTGAAAATTAGCATCTGTGAAGACAAAACAATCCAAATTTAAAATTATATTCAGTCATTTATTTACTTATTGACCTTTGTGATTTATTTAATTTCTTAGAGAAAAAGCTGCAGTCGCTATTTAGAATTAGAGAAGCCTGCTTTTATCTACCTATGTCTGAAATCGAAGACACATGGTTTCTCTGCCATCGTTACCTTTGCATATGTGTTGTGCAAGAAAGGAAAGCTTGACAGGTGTAGCCAGAGTAAGTAATTCTGGTGGGGCTTAGCAAACGGTCAGATGGTGCTATGGGGCTATAGAAATCATGTGTACTACTTCAAAATGCTGTTATCCTCAGCTGCTAAAAAGCATTTGATGAAGATGAAGCCATTTTCACCGTACCTGAGCTGTACATCCGTCTCAAAGGCTTTCACGCCGCACGCGATGCTCCTGTTGAATGACATCATGGTGTTCTCTGGAGCCAGCTGAACACAGTGAGGACAGATGGGTGAGACACACTCATGTGCTTGAACTCTCAAACTACCCTAAAGCTGTGTGAACGCACACACACACACACACACACACACACACACACACACACACACAACCCCATACAATGTGTTAAATTGAGCTTATTGGTGACCCAGGAGCAAAGCAAACTAACAAGGACAGAGCAGCACGGCATATGGGGCCCTCACATGACTGGACATTTGTTCACACCTGAGCCAGGGGTAGAGCATTCGCTGTGATGTGTACACATGAAAATGTCAACATTGCACATCAGTGAACAGAACATAATACAATATATTGTATGACTTGCTCTGAATGACAGGAGATAATGCTATTTGCATGGATTGTAGCAGTCGGTTTTTCTCTCTGGGTGGTTTACAAATTACAGAGATAGTTTGACATTTAGAGAGACACAATTACTGGCTTTCTTGCCAAGAATTTTATGAGATTGATAAATCTCCATAAAATATAATCTACCGCCAGGAGACGCTTATCTTAGCATAAAGACTGAAAGCAGGGGAAAGCAACTAGTGTGAATCTACAATAGAAAAATTCTCTAAAGCTTGAATTAATATGTCAAAAACATAATTGTAACAATGAAAAATAGTGTTTCCATAGTGGGTTATAGATCAGACAATTTCATGACAATTTTCTTTGAACAACATAATTCTCAAAATGTCTAATTATCCCTTCAAATTATCATTAATCCACCCTCCTTCGACAAAATAAACTGCAAGCCTAAATCATAAGTGCTATAACTCCACCATGACGGCTCTTTCCAAAGGTCTACTAACATCTACCAACCCTGGGAAAGATGGACCATGTGTATCTTAAGGGTGTTGTCACGTAAAACAGGATGCTCACCATCGGTGCGCCTCTGTGGCCAAAGAGCTTTGGTTTTTCCGGTAATTCATTCAACTCTATCAGACAAGGGGACTGGATGAACAGGGGACACAGGAAGATGGCTGCTGAAACCGCTACAAAGGCCACAGCGATAAGGACCTTAGACACTGTGGAGAACAAAAGTCAAATGATGAAACAATCCCCTGTAGCTGTTTGCATGTTGTGAGTTTGAACAAAGGACCTGTGCAGTAGCGTGAGTAAATAATGAGTATTATTTATACAGTGGTGGTCACATAAATATCCCGCCTTTTAAATACTTGTGTCCTGTTTGTACGCCTTTCCCTTGCAGGCAGTCACACGTGAATATCTGTGTTCCTAGTCATTCTTTAAACTACTCTTTGGGATTCGCTTGCTGAGTTTCATGAAAATAAAAAGTTATGTGTGATTAAGATCATTGGATAAGGGCATAGGGGCTCTTATACCACAACTATGCTGCTTTTCCGTACATGTGTTTAGCTGCATGTGTATATTCCACATCCCAGTCATAAATCACTTCCTTATTAAATGGTAAAGAAAAAAGCCTTTAGGCCATGATACATGACGGCAATTACTGAGAACCAGCGGTAGTCCATCTTCATACTGTTATGTTACTAATCAACAACATATTACCGTAATACATTCTGCATAACACAAAACTCAGAATTAAAAGTGATACCAACTGTGAAGTCTTACTTTCTTATCTTATTAACATTTCAATCTTTCTTAATTTATTATATCTTTATTCACTCTATCCTTTCACCTACGGTGCTATCTTGGTTTCTAGCCGTTTCCTGGTCAAAGCCAAATGAACCTCATTGTCACAATTAACGAGTGCAATGTTATTGGAAAGCAGTGATCATGTTTATGTCTGGTAAAAGGTTTATAATGTAATGGCTTGTGAGTCATGGCTATGTGTACTCTGAAATGATGTCTGACACATACCATTTTTGGCGGTGTGGAAGCCCTGGAAGACAAACGGACTCAGCAGCGTCAAGGCTCCAACGATGCCAAACTGCAGGAAAGGCGCTGTGGCCTGCCAAGAGGCCGACACAGGGCGCATCAAAAACACATGATGGACGCAGCTGAGCTTAGAGCCATTTAAAAATACATTTACACCATCATTACCATCCCCACCCACAGATCTCAGTCCTCGACAAGAGGTCCTGACTGTACCTGGAGTGAAAGAGGAACAGTTGGCCATTCTTGTGGCCACTGGAGGCTAATTCCTGTGACCCCGAAAGCAATGAACGTCACACCGAAAAACAGGAAGATCTGTGCAGAGAAAAAGCAAATATGACAATCAGCAATTTGAATAACTTAAATAAGTTATGTATATTTGGAAAAAAGCTGGTCAGATGAATGTTTACGATACCTTGTGCAGCCAGTGTAAGTCGAGTTGTTCTCCTAAGGCAACTTGGAGCAGTGCAAAAAGCTGAAATGAATGGCGTCAATTATAGAACATGGAATTGCAGCAATGACCTCTTATTCTGTGGCTTAAGACTGATGTTTCCACAGTACAAAGCTAAGCTAAATAATGGCTATTTTATGTTTTTTCATTTAGCTACATTACCCATTCCCATGCCAGTAATTAACCACTCCCATGACGATGAGGTTTAACATCCTGCAGTCACTCCATCCTTACCACTCAAATTCAACATGACAGTATCAGCACTGTATTCTCACCAATAGCAGGATGCAGTAGCTGGTTAACACTGCAGAGACGATGATCACCACCATGAACCAGTTCACCCATCGTTTCAGTTTTGTGAATCCCTGCCTGATAATAGAACAAAAGAGGGCAGCACAAGGTTAGCAGAGTAGAGGTCACCAATAAAGAAAGAAAAGAAATGGAAAGAAAAGAGAGGATTCTGGGCTTTTGTGCCAGATTCAATGTGGGACGTGTGTGTGCATGTGTGTGTGAATGTTTGTGGACACTGACCAGTTCACATCCTCTCGGTCGTTAAAAGTAACCAGACAAATGTACAGCCAGCAGAGAGAAAGCAGGGAGACCAGAGTGACGACTGAGAACCAGCAGCATGTTTGCTAAAAGAAAAAGAACAGGTGGACTATTATTCATATGGACGTCTTCACAATTCAGGTTATGAGCGCAATGATAATGATCTTTTGTATGTTTTGTGTGTTTAAGTGAAAGTTTGTGTGTGTGTGTGTGTGTGTGTGTGTGTGTTGTGTGTGTGTGTGTGTGTGTGTGTATGTGTGTGTGTGAACTCCAAAGAGAATTTGATCTGTGAAGACAAATGGAACGATTCCAACATTTTTTCACAGTTGATTTTGCACCTTGCATGGTACCCTGACAGTTGAACTCAAACAGCACACCTCGTTTCCAGTTTCTCATTTTTGTGCAAAATTATAGACTGCCACCATCCTCCCCCCGCTTTATAATCCTGTTCCACTCCATAACAAGCCTGTTAGGGCCTGTGAGTTGACTTATTTTTCTTGGCACACAAATGCATATTCGGCATTTTAATCATCAGTTCATTTACTGGGGTTTTATTTCCTAAAAGAATGTGAATAGCCTTCTCTACACAAAGTTATCCACTTTAATTTAAAATGCATTTAAAGCACAGGATTCGTGTGGCAGAACTGCTCGTTGGCAATATTCTATATTTCTAAATTCAGTCCGGTGGAATGTTAATCCCTGCTTACAGTCATTTGTAAAGGTTCAGTGATCAGTGCAAGTACATGGGAACCTGAAAACTGAAAGTGATGAAGGAATGTTGAACAGACTGTTTAATAAACACCACACACACACACACACACACACACACACATCACAGTTCAATGCAGAACACAGCTGAGGTAAATTAGAACATCTAAGATGTATCTGAACTCCTTAACAGTCATTAAAAAATATATCTACATTACATTCACTTAAATATACAAAAAGCTATGGATAAAAATACTCACTTTTCTCTCACTTTTACTGGAGCCCCTCCAGCGGCAGCTATACAAGCCCCTGCTGCAAACTCTGCAACAGTTATTTTCTTGAGACATCACTTCCCCTCATTCACAGTGTAGAAAGTGCAGATCCTGTTCTGTGCAATCTGGACACCTGATACACGCAGCCTGAAGAACGATGGGGGGAGCCCAGCTTTCTCTGGATACTGAGGAGAGGCCCGATTTCATTCACCTCCCTTAACCTATGAGAGCACGAGGGGAAAGAAAGACGACTGTGACAGAAAGCAAATAGGGGGGGGGACGAGAGTTCCTTTGGGTATTAAGGCAATCCCTGCTCAAAAGCCTACTCAGTAGAGTCTGTGTGCAAAGGGGGTACAGCCACTGGAAGCACTTACAATGGCCGACACCATGGGGTATTGAGAGTAGTGCACAGACTGGCGTGAGAGTGAAGTCACGCTGTTCAAGCCTTTGCATCACAAACAGCCTCAGTGACAGGCACATCCACGCACAGAGAGGGGGTGGAGGAAATAAACTGAGCGTAAGTGAAGAACAAACAGTTTAAACACTAACAGAGTGAGCGACACTCTATGGACACGGATAATGACCAGAGCTTATAGGGATTTAGATTTGCTAGAAATTTCCATGTCATTTTCATTGCAGTAGTCTGGGAAAGGGTCACAGCAGGATTTTAGTGAACATGTTGGGACATTTTTTATTTGTGCCAGGTTTCGGTCCCCTGAAACTGAAACAATACGGGGAAATTCACACGTTTGCCACCTATCAACATGACACATTGAGCAATAAGGGTTTCTCTTGTAAATACGTTAAACACATGCAGCAGTTTCTTGTTTTACTTGATTTGACTTGGGGGTTTGCCAGCTTTTTGTCGTCTGATTTGTTCAGTTTCTCTCTATACTAAAAGCCTTCAGGGTAATTGGCAAAGTTAAAGGTCATAAGTTTTCAATTGATCAAGCAAGGTTAAGATTAAACTATCACTCTAAATTATAAAATAAAATCCAACCATTAAGTAACGTGTTTCATAAAAAGAATCAGGAAATTGTCTAATAGGGGCGAGTTGGGACAGATTGACAGGTCTAAATATCACGGGCATGAAAAATAAGACACCTTGTTTCAGTGCACAAACTGAGCATCGACCAGGAAGCTGCAAGTCTGAGCTGGAGGTTAAGTAATAACCATAATATGAGCAACCACACTATCTAAGGGGGACAGGATGACAAAAGACTGTGAAGTAGGAATGTCCCAATTACAATCAAAGAACAATTAAATACTTCTTTATGGTTGAGAGCCTTACAACAGTGCCCTTTTTATGTCTAATATAACTGGCTGGAAGACATCACTGTTTATTTAATGATACTTTAATTGCTGCTCTCAATTTCCACCTCATACTTTAGCACACTATACTCAGAGTATAAGGATATAATTTCACACACTGGGTAATTCTACATAAAATACCTGCACAAACACCTACATTATAAAGAGGATTAAAAGATACACACAGACACACCTTGCTCATTTATATACCACTTTCATCTGGTTGGTGGTGCAAACTCTAATGAGGCACAAAAATGTAGTGGGTGCACCACTGTAATAAAAACTGATGAGAGATAAAAATATCCAATCACATTTTCTGAAATGATTGATGTCTATGAGGTGATAAACTAATGGAGGAAGGAGCGAAAAGAGATTACTATCATTTCTCACTCTCATTGAATAAGTTCAAGCAGAGCTTCCTCTTGGACCAAAAATGATGTTGCTCCACTGGTACCTCCCTTTATAACAGAAACTATTTTGCCATCAAGCTTTGTTTTCAACTTCCCCAAAAACCCCTTTTGATTATTAATCTGTTTCCAAGAAGCAAAAACTAACAAACAGCTTTTAACAACAACCATGTGAAAATCCTTGTTTCTACACTTTAATAGAAATTTGTAATTAGGCCAATACACATAATATCTAAAACCATCTCAGCAAGCTTCATCTCTTCATACCCAAATGTCTTGTGTGTTATGTGCTATATATATATATATATATGCTATACTTTCTTTTAGCTGTCTTGATCAGGAAAAGTACTATACAGTTTTAATAGTATATTAATTAACTAATATTTTAATATTAAATGATACATTCCTGTTTCACTTACAGGATTGGATGCTTAGGCTGCATCTTTTCTCTTCTTTGCCTCCTATTTTTTTTCTTACTTTCTTGCTTTTTCCTTTATAGTTTACCATGCCCTCTATCAATACAATAAATTATGATGTGAAGAGATGTGTAGGCTAATTGAAAACATTAGTGATTTCCATGTGATTAAACTGACACAAGATCATGTCACTCCAACCTGTCAGCTTTCAAGCCATAATGTCCAAACAGAAAATGTGATGTCCACGTCCACAAGTACTATTTCTTCACTAATCGTTTAATCCTTTGCATCTAAGGAACAAAACCCATTGTGTACTTAATCACTTAGCAGTGTCCTCGAAGCTGAGGTGCACGACCAAGGGGCTTATCGTTAGTGAAAACAATCTCCAACCAAAAGTGACTCACCATAAATGTCCCTAAATCCTTCGTCCGCAGTTCACGCGTACTCACGCTGACACACGCTTCTTGGGAGAACCGCTTTGCACTGTCTGCCTCAACTCTCCGTCTCTTGCATCCTTTTCACTTACTGAGCCGTCCGTGACCTGAAAGAGAAAAATAAACCTACGTGAATGGGTGCGGGATTAGGGGCGGTGTAGCTCAAGCAGACAGAGGGAGGATCCAACGAGTCCAGCTCAGGTAGATGTAGGACCTAGAGCCGGTGGGGAATTGAACCTGTGGACCGGCCACGTTGACAGCACCTCTGTGACAAACATAAAGACAGAAAAAAGTTCCGCTTGTCGAGGTCACGTTTAAGAAACCTCATAATAATGATATCCAGATGGAAGCTAAATTTACCCACTAATATACTTGCTTATCAAATTTTACTTTGGTCCAATAAGCTTAATTATAAATAGCTCTTAATATGTGTGTTTTTTTTTTAATACTCCCAAGATTGAAATGTGTTTAATCAAAATATTCGGTTGATTTTTGCTCTCACCTGTTGGGCAGCCTAACTGTTGAGTAACAGTGCGCAAACAGGTTCGAGTCAGCGTGATTCATTGACAGAGAGGCTAGAGGCTTTTGTTTGGGAAAAGATCGTTGTCGCCTGCCTGTTCTCTGATTTATTCTCTGTCGTCACCTCTTTGTTTTCCTGTAAGTCATCATTCATTCATTCATCAGTCATCATTTCATTACAGTTATTTCATTGTATCTGCCTGTGTGTGTGCGTGAGGGTCCTCCCTGCCTGTATTGTGATACTATCAGGGATGATATCATAGTAAACATAATGCCTGATTTGACTTTTGTCAAACAAGGTAACTGTTGAGTTGTGAAGCAGTGTAGACCTGACTCTTCAGTCATTCTTCTCTTACAACTGAATTACATGAAATGACAATGTAACTTGATAATTAACTTAATAATAAATGCAGACATACTGTATGAAGCATGTATGTGATCAAGCTCATAAAAGTCTCTGCAGTAAAATTTCCATATTCAAATGAGTGATAACCAAATGGGTAGGGTATGTTTGGCTACACAAATTATTTTCAATGGGAGTTGTAGCCGACATGACACTAAGATGAGAGTCAGATATTTTCAATTGTGTAATCTTAATTTTGGTATTGGCTTAACTGTGAGAATATGATTATTTCACAGTAATGAGATGTGTCACAGTACAGGAGAAAGTACTGCATCTTCCTGCAACTTTCCACACACGCTAATGTGGGTTTAAGCTTGCTGTATGTTTGAAAACTATTTGTTGTTGCCCTTGCTGACAAATCAAATTTCTAGTTAGGAAAAGGCACTTAGGAAATGGCACACTTTCTGTGTTAGAGAAGTACAGGAAAGAAAATGATAAGTGTTGAAAAAGTTAATCAACCCAAAATATTAAGAAGAAGAAGTGAGAAGAAACACTGGACGAGTTCAGCGTGCAGTCAAGTCAAGATTCAGCATGCTACTGATAATTTTAATTCTTCAGTGGAGACGCCCGATTGCTCATGGCCAGGACTATACAATTAATAATTAGTGGAAGACAAAAACCAGACATTGTGTGTATTCAAGAGTCCTGGTTAAAGCCTAACCTGGATTTTGTGTATGTTGCAGTTAGGAGAGATGGCACAAATGGTGTTGGGACAGGGTGTGTCATTTCTGTAAAGCAAAGGAAACGAAAGTGTAGGAAAGTAGCAAATGGTCATGAATTACTACAACCCATGTAGGAGACTAGAATTAAGCTTGCATAAAAAGATCTGTGTTGCATGCTACAGGGATTTTATCATGCATAACACATTTTGGGGGAGTTAATGATAATAACGGTTAATGAAAGATTTCAGTGTGCTTAAATGACGGAGATAAGATAAGAATACATGTTTATGAGGAGAAATATCAGGAAAAATGTCATAGATACATTACCTAAGTCAGACTGATTATAATATGGACATATAAACTTTTAATAAATATAGCTGCAAGCAGTGATGTGGGGCCAAGCAGCCCAGCAAAACGCTAGCTAAAATGGTTTGGCACTAATAATTTTGGGCTACCTCAAAATGGGTTCCCAAGACAATGCACCAAGTTTAGTCTGGAGTAGCTGTTGCTAAGGTATGACTTCACTTCCTGTTTGAGGTTCCAGGTGTAACCAAAATGACATGTCTTAACCTTAGGTTCTTCAATGATATTACCATTTTCGATTGGCTGTGATGGACAAAGCTTTTGAAAATCAAAAATCCTTGTGATAACTTTTGTGAGGCTTGGTCTTAAATTTGTCTGAGGAATAGCGAAAAAACACTTCTACATAAAATCCGAAGTGGCGACCTCATCATTTAGGTTGACATGACAAGTTGCCATGTCTTGGCCTTGGGTTCTTCTGTAGTACGACCTGACACAGAAATTTTGATTTTAAGGCAAACACATCAACAGTTATATGGCAAAATGCTAATTTTGTTGTTACAGCGCCCCCTAGAGGTCAAAGGGCACTGGATTTCTTAAGCTACGTCCTGATGAGTGAGTCCCTGTACACAGTTTCGTTTTCATATAGAAAAGTTTTGCTGAGATATGACCACAATTTGTGATTGGCCGTGACAAATGATTGCTTTTGGAAATCAAAAGCCCATGTGATAACTTTTGTGAGGCTTGGTCTGAAGATCATCTGTGCCGATTTTAGTGAAGTGTGACGAAAAAACACTTTTACAAAAAAATCCAAAATGCCAGAAAATCCAAATGGCGGTAAGTGAGGTCATAGGGTGCACTGACCTCGGCTTGATTCAAGAAATTCAGTTGCAAAAGTTACATGTTCGAACGCACATCCAACTTTGACCTGACCTGCACAGACATGAAACTTGAAAAACCATTGTGGGAGTGTTCCCAATCAGTGTGGCAAATTTCAAAACTTTTTAACAGACAGTTCTAGGGGCTGCCATAGACTCTCATTGCATAAGGAGAAAAAGAAGAAAAGAAAGAAATAGGAGTAGGGGGACCCCAAAAAAATAAGACAAGATAGTGTCTGAGTCCATTCCAGCCTAGTCCATAGATAAATAGAGATGCCCCTGGCTAAAACAGAGAGGACTGCACCAGGGAAAGTATGGGAAGAAATAAGAATCCCAGTGAGCTGGAAAAAGCAACAAGGAAACCAGGGAAAAATGGAAAATTATAGACCTCTTTCCTTGACATCATACCTCTGTTCATTCATGCTAAGGATGGTTAATGACAGACTAACATACTTCTTGGATAAGAGTTACAGTGGCTGCGTGGCTGCATCTGGAGGATCAAATAGGAATTGGGGTCAGAATTAAAATGGGGTCAGAATTGTTAAATAAATGTGGGGCATGGGATACAATTCAATTTAAAATGTGGGAGAAGAATTCTGGATTTCATTTTTTTGTGGGGAAAGTAAAAGTTATGTTCTACACAAGAAAGAGACTCAAGGAAGGTAATAATCTTAAATTATATGCAAATAACTTAGAGAGATGAAAGGTTTTATTTTAGGGTTTGGAAGTATATTTTGACTTGAAGTTTAACATGGAAACAGTATCTGTGTAAAGTGTGTAAAACCCTGTTCCCTGTGTGATTTTATGTTGTGTCAATGAAACATATGATACATGCAGTCCTAATCAGACCAAGGCTAGATTTTGGAAGTGTTCCATCTGGCTCAGCAGCAAAATCTGTGCCTGCAGAGTTGTACATAAAGGCTCGGGCTGTGAGAATGTGCTTGGGGACAACAAGATCTTTGCTGGTGTGTGCATTTCAAGTTGAGGCAAGAGAAATGCTGTTGTGTTTTCATTGAAAAAGCCTGCTTGTTAACTATTAGATAAATCTGACATGAAGAGAGAGGGCTGGAGCGAGAGTCTGGGAGGCACCTGGAATGCACAGGCTGTTTTAGGATTTTCAGCTATCATTGAAATATAAAGCACAGTATAGATTACAACATAAGAACACAGCTTTATGACAAACTCTTACCACTGAGTCCTCTGATTCAATTCAAAGAGCTGGATGTTGGTCTCTAATGGCATCGGTGTCCTTGAGGATGAGGGACCACCAAATTGTCATGGTTCCTCTGGACCACGTGGCCACTGGGTGAAGACGGCAGAGCTGGCTGCAAATGGCCTCAACCAGGCGGCTGACGCTGGGCCAGTTTGCAGGGCCCCGAGTTCAGTCCAAGAAGACAGCTGAAAAATAATCATAGAGAGCAGTGTGTTCTAATATAAACCTGATATTTATTAGAGGAAACAATGATATTTGAAGTGAATCTTACCTCTGGAAACTCTTCTTCCCAGGACAGGAGGTGTTCTTCCCCTTTATTTACTCATTTACTGTATATAATTTTTGTTTTGGTGAGAAGCATAATATATAATTATAGTTATAGTATACTATGCCAGCAAGCTTTTTAAGGTTCTCCCTTTGGTCTCTAACTTTAGAAGATAGTGCTGCATGTTCAGAAATATTCACCAATCTGTTCTGGCGCACAGGAACAAGAAATTTGAATTGGGTTAGATTCTTTAAATGCACAATCCATGCTTATAATATAGTGTTACATCCTCAAAGTATCTGGTGCAGAAGAATAACAGGCTAAAATTATATATATTAAAGTCATTATAGAAGCCTATTGGGGACTTTGTTAAGATGATCATGTGAACTTGAAAATGAAAATCTAATTCCATTATAGCAATGTAATTTTCTATACATGTATGTGTAGGATTATACTGGCCTTTTTCTTTATGAATATGAGCAAAGCAGGAGAAGCAGACAGCAGGTTCTATTTGAAAGTATTTAATCTTTTGCTTGCAGTCAGATGTGAGTAGTTATGACAGAAAGCGTACACAAAGTTACAAATGTTTTATCATATATATCTTGAATAAAGCAACAAACAATTCTAAATCGAAAATCAGTACATGAATAAATTCTCACTCTAACCAATGTGATGATTAGATGAGATTAGATGTACTACTTAATGACAAAATAAACATGACTTGAGGAAATATAATGAAAGAAACTAACACAACACACACAGGGGGAGAGGTGAAATGATAGTGGGAATCAGCTGAACTGAAGGGCAAACAGAGAATGAGCTCAGGCCACAGAACAAAGAGCACTCAAGGCACCTGTATCACCTACCCAGTTAGCACAATGTTCCCCTGCTGTCTTCAGCCCAGCAGTCATGTGACCCTGCTTCCAAAATTATGCCTTATTATTTAAGTAAAATAGATAAATAAATAAAAAAAGATAAATAAATAAATGCCTAAAGTAACAGATTAAGTAACCTTAATCATATTAATAAGTTTATGAATAGCTGCATACATGAATCCCGAGACCCTGCAATAATTCCAGTGTTCATTTCATTCTGTGAAATTTATTCCCGATCAGTTGTGGGTTAGCGAAAAAAACCTAGAACACTTATGAATTATGTTAATTAGTTAGACAGTTTCTTTATTTTGCTCATTGTACAATGTGAACAACTGCAGAAGATTTATACGTCACCAATGTAATGTCAAGAATGTCCAAATCTCAAAGAAGTTGTGTCCACACTATGGATGTATTATTAAGTAAGTTGTAATAATAGCTATTATACATCTTCCCAATGCATCCGTAGTCCTCACCTGATGACGGCAGAAGTAATTTCCACTCCACGACAGTAGGAGGCGGTAATGGCTAAGATGCTAATCATTGTTAGTACAGAAGAAGTGCTTGTTGCTAGCTGTTTCAGACAAGCCTGTGGTGAGATTATTTGTTGTTTTATGTTAGTCACTCAGCATTTCTCTCTTGGAAAATTATGTAGTATCTTCACCGTTAGCGTTCAGATGACAATGGTAGTGAATATTAGTTAAAATGAGCTGTAAATTGAGTAAAGTAAGTTCGTTTCGAAGTTAGCTTTTAAGCTAACTGCAGAATTGGCTAGGATCTCGTCTATGTATTGCAAAGTTAAATTACCGACTTTCGGCGAAAGCACAATTCATTTTAATTTGCGTCATATGGTATGATGTACATCAATATATTCACGGTCAAATCATTATTTGTATTATGTCACTTTTGTGATATGTCAGGTTTACTCTTCAGAAACCTTTTTACGTACAACTTAGTAACTAGTGGAGAAAATATGTGATGTGAACGCAGCTGAGGTACTATACGGTAGTTATACTTTCATCGTTTTAATGCTGTAACTAGCATTATTATAAATATAGCATTAGTTTACAGTAAGGTGTTCTTCTATAGCAGCCATACACTAAACCTTAGGGAACAAGTTTTCATAACAGTGCACTTATCTTTCTTCAGGTGTTTTCAGAAACAATGGATCAGAAAATTCCTTATGATGACTACCAGCTCCCAGTGGTATTCCTGCCATCTTATGAGAACCCACCAGCATGGATACCTCCACAAGAGGTATGCCACTTTAATAGAACAACCTGCTGTGCTTAAACCTGTATCTCTTCAGCAGGGGATGGCGTTTTCTCAGTTGGGAATGGCACAGAAGAGATGGTACAGGTAGCAGAGCTCAGGACCTATGGTCACATGATAACATGATGTCATGTAAGGGTGAGATTGTAACTCTGTCACTCTTTAAAGGTAACCTCTGGTGTTTGAGTTTAATGCCTCTAGTTGTCCACTGACTCCTGGACAATGACTTTGTTTTGGTGTTCACAGAGATGATGTAGTCTGTATCCCATTTATCCTTGTTCCTGGACAAGAGACTTTATCAACACTGGGAACATACAACATCGACTGTCAGACCAAAACTGGTCACGGCTCTCATGTCCGACAACAAAGGTGAAGACTGTAGTACAGTTGAAAGCTCTGCAAAAAGCCAGTAACTGGACATTGAGTTTTTCTTTGTTTTTTTTTAATCATCAATCTAGTGTTTCCAGAATATCTGATTTAAAGATTGTTAGCTTTCATGCTCAGTTATATAACTTTTCTGCTGATCCACCTAGTTGCAAAGAAGCAAAAAAGGAGACACTGAGGTTGTTCTTAATCCTCTGGTATGTGATGTCCTGCAACACCATTTCCTGTAGGTTGTTGATTCTGATCAGATTGCTTTCAGTAAGTCAAGGTTTTTCTATGTTTGTAGCGTGTTCATCACCCTGACTACAACAATGAGCTTACCCAATTCCTACCTCGCACCATCGTCCTGAAGAAACCTCCGGGAGCACAGCTGGGCTTTAACATCCGTGGGGGCAAGGCGTCACAGTTAGGAATCTTTATATCCAAGGTGTGTATTTAGTCCTAGTGTATGGTATGCCCTTTACTGCCGTTTATACCTGTTGTGTTGCTGACTAATTGTTTGGCTTTCAAAAATGTCCACATTGTGATTACTAATTTCTGTATACCTATGTGATGGGTTGCCAGGTGGTTCCAGACTCCGATGCACACAGAGCAGGACTACAAGAGGGAGACCAGGTTCTTTCTGTGAATGAGGTTGATTTCCAAGACATAGAGCACTCAAGAGTAAGTCAGAGCAGTAATTTCAAATTCTGATACATACAGACTTTAATTAACACATTATTATTTCAGTATATAATATGATTCCAATCACATTACTTGGTTGGTCGCTGACATTTTCCCTGCCTATGTATAACAATATTGAACAGCTTCACACTTGGGTGCTCTGTCATCTTCACAGTAGTTTGCACATATTCAAGGTGCAGCTTTAACACATAGGCGCAACCATTTTTAATTCAAGAATGTGAAGGATGTTTATGGGTTAATGTTAACACAACTCTTCAGCACAGAGGTCATGTATATCTATAAAAGCTATTCTTGTCATGTTTTCAACTCTGAGTTTGATGGTCAAAGCTGGCTGTGAAATTAGACTTGAATGTAAAACCCACCGAAAATCCATTCCCTATAAGATTGGACCATACATTTTGATTTTGGTATTTCATTTAGCAAATTATATATTCCAGTGGCAATTAAAATATTGAAATATGCAGTGGTCATGATACAAATATTACTGTTTAAGAATTTAAGCTAATGTCAAAAATATTAATTAAATATTTAAAATAAGCTGCCAGGGCTCTTGACCTTATCTCCCTGTGAAGGAGCAAATATCACATAGAAATAATGCCCTATTAGGGTGAATGCAGTGTGGCATCGTTGTCAACATTTTGCCCCAACAGTTGTGGTTATTATTGGTGATAAACTTTTTTTGTATTGCATTAAGTGAATTTCTTCTTCCTCTTTAGGCTGTTGAGATTCTGAAGACTGCACGAGAAATACTGATGAGGGTGCGCTTCTTTCCTTACAGTAAGTCATTGAATCTTGAAAACTCTAAGTCATGTAAATAACAGTTTGTGCTCCAGATTTGACATCTGCTATAGCTGCGCTTTACAGTGCAACTGCAAATGACCATTTATATAGTGATACAATTGGGCATGAATCCTATTTCTACTATATATACAGTAGATCTATAGTATAGAAAATATATAAGTGTTTCTGACTTGAAGCTTATAATTTATATTTGGTTGGTTGGTTTGGTATTGGAGAAAAAAATTCAAACCATGGAACATAGTACATATGGGGAGAAGAATTAAGTTGAAAGAAATGTTTAATTATGGCAAAAAATATAAGTGTAATTTGGTTTCAAATATAGAAATACATGTCAATATGATAAGTGCATTTGTACTTGTTGTGCTAATGGAGTCACTGTTTCCCCTTCTTCTGTCCAATGTATGTGAATTCATTATTTAAATTTTTTTTAGCATGTCAATATTTTTGATTCACTCTGCAGTTTTTCTTTAAATGCACAACCAGTCGTTTGTAGAAACTGAAAAATCAATGTACAACAATTGACATATTTGACTTATATTTGTAAAGTTAGCCATTTGTGTGTTTTTTCAGTGATCACAATTTAAAACATAAGTGTGCTTTCTTGCTTTTGTTTACAAACATTATTGTTGCAAACGAAGCTTAAACAGTATCAGAAAACATCAATAGTTAAGCTATTGTCTAAAGTTTGATAAAATACGATAAAAGACTTTATTCACCTCAAAGGAAATTGTTATGCTTAGTTTGGGCATGATAGCAGATTCCAATGTATTTTGAATTTAACTCAGATTGTTCCTTTTAGCATAGTATACTAATACTGCAGTATATGTTACATACTTTATCAAAATTACAGTGTAACGTTCATATTTCCATAATCAATATATCAGTCTGAAGAGGTAAACCTGAAAAATTTGAAGCTTGTCAGAACGCAGACCCAGCATGTTTCAGTACCCACATAATTTTAGCCATGATAACTGTCTGTCTAATCATAGTGCCTGTCTTCAACAACAAAAAACTGGCTTTGGAGTCACTGAATTATACCACACTGGTATGATATCACATAAAGACACCCCTTCAGCATTGTAATGTTATCTCTGTTTTCTTTAAGACTACCAAAGGCAGAAGGAGAGGACTGTACACTAGGTGGCAGCAAAGAGAGAGAGAGAGAGCGACAGTGGATAGACACGTCACTGCACATCATTACCCTCCTCCCACAGACTCTGGCCTCCATTCTGTCTCAGCTTCAGGATGACTGATGTATGACTAACAAACTCATTCAAAGTCCTCCATGTAAGGACAACATACACTGTTAAATTCTCAGTTTCTCCCTCTCACCCAGATAATCGAGAACACTCTTATCTACTGTGATATATAGTGATTTCTACACCATATTTTCTTGGAATTCAGAGATGTATAAACAAAGGCTTTGTAGAAGTGATATATATTGTCTGGTCAAGCATAACATTTAGAAAACCCTGCATAATTTAACGAGTGAACCTTGTCTCTATAGTTTTTCAAGCCCTAATTAATGGTCTCAATTGTAGTCTTAGAAATATAATACTTTAATCAAGTTGTACTGTACACATTTGCATTGATGACACTGACATAAGGTAGAGAAATATATTACTACCTGTAACTGTACCTAATAAACTGGTAATTGGGTGTATATACATGTAAAAAATGTACATATAACTTGGATTTCAGTACACACTGACACGTTTGGTACAAATACAGCATGGCCTCACATATTGTCAGACCAAATGATGTTGAGTGCACAACATTTAGTGGATTTTTCAATATCACTGTGAATACACTACATCAAATTTTTTTTTTAACAAATATTTGTAATTGTGTGGGAAATATTAAGTTGTATAACTATATTCATACAACTGCCATTGTATAAATATTGACTGCTATTGAGGACCCAGCATTACTTTAATAATGTCAAGTGTTATGTTCTTGTTTCATACATGGAAAGGTCTACATACACTTCTCCTGGCCTGAATGATATATTAGGTATTTATTGTATAAACTACTTACTTAAGGTGCCAAACTGTGACAGGTATAACCTCTAACATGCTGTTAAAATGCATGATAACAGCACATTGTGCCGTGTGTTTATCTGTGTGTGATGGCGATCCAGAAGAATCTGCCTGGCACTTTTATTATTTTCGCCTCTTTGGTAAAACATGATCATCAGTAAAATCAAGAGATGCAAGCTTTGGCCATCAAGTAAATCTGCAGACATTCGAACGTTTATAGAAAGCAGTTGTACACCCCTGGATGTTACTACAGTATGCTAGAATACAGTAAGTTCATGTATTAATAAATTTGTTAAGACCTATGTAAATACCTGCCCTTTGCATCTTAACACTGTCTTATTCTTTTGTACACTAATAATTTTCATAAAGGAATGTTTGGTTTCCCAATTTGACAAATGTTTTTCTTAATGATCCAGAGCTCATTATGAAACTATCATTTTTCATAAAAGAACTTAACATTGACAAGTAAAAGAAATAAAAAGTTTTGAACTCTAGTAACCTTTGCCTTTGTGTGCTTGAAGAACCTGAAAAAGAGCTGGAAATGAACTGGTTTGCTCTGGTGCAAGTAGACAGACTTGTTCCAGTTTGTAGGTTGGTTTCTACTGAAACTGACGGTCACCTTAAGAGGAATGCAGTCAATGACAGTGACTAAGCAGGTTAACTTTGTGAGGTTTACTGTTTTTTTTAAAGTCAAGACCATGTAACAGTTCATATCAAGCAGAAAAACCTAAAGCTCTCAGCCTGCAGGGCTTCATTCCAGCATCATTTCTCCATCATGACTTCATCTGAGGGCACAGTAACTTCAAATAAATAAATAAAATAAAATAAAAAGGTATCCTTTATGGTCATTCCAATCCTTCAGGTAAAGTAATAATCAACTGACAAAATGCAGACTTGCTATGTACATTTCACATGTTAATACAATCCAACTAGATTTTCATTATCAGAGATCAACAGCTGACCCTCTCCCTGAGTGTCAATGCAAGTCTACACTTTGTATATAACTTCTGTAAGAATTACAATGGATACACTTTGATTGCACATCTGCATAAATACAATGAACCTTCAACAGTCTTCCTGTATTACATATAGAGGGTAGACATACAGGATAAATGCTAACTCGTGACTAAATAAAATTAACTGACATTTAGCAATAAAATTCACATTTAAAAACAAAATCAGTTGCAAATGTACAAATGACAGTGAAGAATTTTTTCTTCTTTGTGTCTTGGATTAAACTTAAAATTTTGTGTTAAGATTCAAGGTTGATGCCCAGAGCTGCTGCACAAACCAAGAACCCTTTGCCTTCTATATGTCTCACGTTAATGCAAATACTATTTTAAACAATGTAACTAATATTAATGTGATTTAACAAAATAAAAGTGACTATTTAAGTGTGTTCAGTTCAAGATCCAATTATTCAGATCTAACATTCAACAAACAAGGTTAAGTCAAAAATGGTTTCCATAACGTTTTAACGAGCAATTGCGGCGTCAGAAATTTCACATCATTTTCACCACTGACAATACCTAATCTTCAGTCCCTTATAAAGAGCCACTAATGAACAATGACTTTCTTCTCATTTAAAAAATTTGTTCGTGTGTATTCTTCATAGCTGCAACTAAACGAGGCCTGACAGAGGAGCCATTGTAAATAGTAGTGCTGTAACATTCAACCCCAACACCTCTAACCCTGTACACTGTAAAGAAATTACACCATGGCGAACACTGGACACTGAATTAGCTTAGTTCAAAATAGACTGAGGTGAATGGCAACTTGATCTGTGCTCATTTCCATCTGGTAAGACGGCTGTAAACACTTCATACTCTTGCTCATCCCAAAAGGCACACTGATTTGGAAAACCGGAGGATTAGGGCGATATCACACAGTTGGAGCTCTCAAGTCTTTTCGTGTTTGTGAGTATATACAGTCTCTCCCGCTTGTGCCAGCCCTTCCTCCCATCACTTGCGATGTGATTTAACTACTGTCCTCGCTGTCCTGAGCATCCACCTTGGAACACTCGTCCACGTTTTCTAGCGAGTCTGCTCTCTGTATCAACAGTTCGGCGGGGTCCATCATGGCCAGGGTGTTCTGCTCTGGGTACAACCACGGCTTCTGGTCGGGAGAGTTCTGCTGTTTCCACTCTGGGTAGTTCTGTCCCGCCTTGTGTACACACTTCATCACCTGGAAGGAGTCGGCCAAGAGAGGATACGATTATCAGAGGGCTGAAGTCCGACAGTGAGGATAATACCACACCTTTATTCTAAGTCAACAAAGCTGAAGATAAAGCCAGTAGTTACACGGGTTGTAGTGATTGTGAAAAACTATTTACAGCTCTGACAGTGTTCTCATAAGCTAAATGTAATACGTAATAATATGAATTGTATTTAGACTTGTAATCTTGTTTATCTTATTTTTCAGCTTCGACTGTGAAGTAGGCAAGAAGTATATACAAGTTAAAACCAAAAAAGAAAAAAGAAATGAGGACCTTTCCCTCCCTGCAAATGTCAGTTTACTTGGATGGATGCCCTTACTGTTTAACTATCTACAGTGTGAGGTGCTCATACTGTATGTTAACTTGATTTTAACACACTTTGGACATTGTATCTTAATCTATAGATCATTTTTCACCTGCCATCAATAGTTACCAGTTTAGTGTTGAAATGATTAATTGGATAATCAATGATTATTTAAAATCAATTTTTTTTTTGCAACAAATGCCATAAATTCACTGGTCTCTGACTCAAATGTAAACATTACCTTTTTCTTTTTAGCCTTTTGTAAAAGTAAAATGAAGATCTTTGGATTTTGGACTGTTGGTTGGATAAAACTGTCACCTTGGCTGCTGGGAATTACAGTCATTTTTATTTTATAGCTTAAAGATTAGTTGATTAAATTGATAATAAAAATCTTTTCAAGTTGCAGTCCAACACCAGTCACAAACAAGTAAGCGCTCCTCTCCTGAAGAAACCATGTGAAATCCTGCAAGTCTTCATAACTACTTTCCCAACAACTGCTGTGAATTGTTTTGTCATCTTTTAATATTTTACTCTGTTCAGGTTCTTATTTTATTTCATAACCTATTAGCTTACTGTTTATTTTATATACTTGTTTTATTTACAGTCTGAAAGCAATTAAAAGTGCTCTACAATTAAGATTCAATTATTTTCCATTCTTAGCCAAAGTTACGTATTCTTGCCTTATAATGTTTTTTCACAGAAATCACTGTTACTAGGTAAAGAAGGTCAATGTTTCTGTCTAGTTAAAAAGGCACAAGTCTGTCAGCGGCAGACTTTCTCTCACACACACGCACACACAGAGATACACTTTGGTCTAAATACTTTCAATCTGCGAAGGATATGAAACCTGGCGAACGAGTTCTGCCGGGAGAGAGAGCAACAACTCGAGCTGAGATACTCCTTTGTCAGCAACTGTACCGGGCCAGGCCCTTAAAATTGGGTTTCTATGGTTACCATTGTCCTTTAAAACACATGAAACCCTCACTACCTTATGCGCACACACCTCTTGCACACTTCTCACCTCGTGGACACACATGACTACAAAATGAAACATCCTGATACACAGTTCATGTATCTTGACTTTATCACTTTCAATGTTAAGTACAAGTAAATAAAACCTTTGCTGCAAACAGTTAGGGACAACACTTGTGTAATGTTACATACCCGGGGGGCAAGAACTTGAGATGCTTTGTTTACCACCCACTTTGGAAGAGAACCTAGAGCAGAGAGATAAACTTTAAAAACAGCTCTAAAAATATTAAGAAAGAATTTTCAATCTGAACTGAACAATTTAATTGTTGGTTATGGTCTTACCTTTGGGGTCAGCCTGTGAAAGGTAAATGAAAGTACAGCTATTTGGTCCTGTGGGCTTGATAAAATAGCCAGTGAGGATGGAAATGGCCCTCACAATGTCACTGCGAGGCGGGTATTTCTGTAAATGAATCAAAACAGTTTGCAGAAAAATGAGGAAAAAAAGTTAGGCAATGTGACACTATCTATTTAGATAGCACTATAGGTGTCAGAGAGTTATAGAAATGGTGCATTTAAAGACAGTGGTTGCTATGTGCCTGGGAGTGGGAGGAGGTGGCCTACCGGGTGTTTGACGGAGAAATTAATGATAATGTACTCGTCATCCGTCACCTGCCACGAACGCAGTGTCACCACATCTCTGTTCTTTATTGGCTTTGGACAAAGCCCTGCAGAGGAAAAAAACAGATAAAAATCAGATTATATTGTGTTAGATTTCCTTTATTCGTTCAGTTCTTCAATTAGACTCTACAAGTGCACCCTTGTTATGACAATAAATACACTGGTGGAACAAGAGGCCGCTCACATTTCATCCCTGAGGGCTTCAGTAGCTTAGAAAAGGAGAAAAAAACTTTTCTAATAAATTAGAAATGGAGGTTAAAAGCGACGACACAAATGCACCATGGGTGCGTTTAAGAGGATAATGAGTTGAAGTGCTTGCTGATGGGAAAATAGTGGTGGTGTTGTTTGTATTTCACTATGACTCAAAACAAAGGTCCATTTTACTCTATTATTTATGAGGAACACAATGCTTAAAGAAATCATTGAGGTGTAGCCTATTGTAGTTATTGTATCAAAAAATCAGGTCAAGTCACCGAATAGTACTATTTCAATCACAAATTGGTACTATTCTTCCAAAGAAGTACAAAATCCTAAAATGTTATCAAAATCTACTACACTTTATCTTTTCAGTGTTTGTGTTTCCAGTGCACAACAGGTGAAACTGAGTCAGGCCTACACTGTGGACTGACGTGTTTCTACGGGGGAAAAACACAGAAGAATGTGATGAGATACAATAACCAGGAGTCCTCACATGAGTAGTAGCCCACATCAGCGTTAGCAGAGAGCCGGGCAATGTCAAAACTGTCCAACATGGCGGGGTCCCACTTCTTACGGTACTGTCCATCGTGAATGACGTCGTACATGGTCGCAGCCGATACATCTTTAATCGTCATTTTACACTGAAACACAAACACATATATATGTACACACAATGGAAAATAGGCCAAGTTCACAGTACACCACCCAGAGTCAAGTGTGATAACCCAATGTGTGGAAAGTTAGTGTGAAAGTGACCTTACCTTGATCTTGTGGATTTTAGGTTCGTGATTTCCTCTATTCGCAGGTGGGTGTTCGACCCACACTTCCATCTCACTTTTATCATACTTGCTCATCCAGTTGTCCGTTGATAAACACTGATTTCTGAAGTCAGCAAACACCGCCTCATCAGGCAAAATACTCAAAACAGACATATTTGAGTATCTTAAAAAACACTTCCTTTGCTTTAATAAAAAAAATCCAAAAAAGAAAAGTGTCACACGCAAAGCAACCCGCTCAGTTCAGAGTGTGTTTGACTTGTGCAGTCGTTTGTCTCTGGCGACACGAATATATGCGAGCACACTCACCTAGCGAGTCGAGCGGGATTTTTGTGTTCCATTCCTGAGCCATGCCTTCAAATACTTCACAGTACTTCCTGAGACCAGGTGTGCTGGGCAGGTGTGCCCCGCCCTCAAAGAGTACTACAGCAAAACTCACACCGCATCATTACAGCTACTATACGTCGAAACTGATACCAGAGGCGATGACGAGTTCAGAAAACGAACACTGGTGGTGTTTTGTTTTCAGAAAGTGTGAGGGATACAAACAGAAGTACATTCACTGTAGTGGGCTGAACACTGTGGGATGCTCGGGGAGTGGGTAGGTGCGAATTGCTCATGACTCCAGAGTATCATCACGACTTTAAATGTGATACAATAAAAGTAGCCTACATTTAGACCTTTCGTAGACCTGAATGAACCCTCTTAGACTGGTCCTATAGTCAGTTTTAACAACTCTTCATTAAATGTCCTAATTAAAATAAAATAAAAAAAATTAAATTGAATTTAAATGTAAGAATTAATTTAATTTAAATGAATTTAAAAAGACAACAAAAATAATAAAATAATACTCTACTGAAATTGTGGAATTTTCCAAGTCTCAACTATATGTTAGAGTATATATTATTAGATAGATAGATAGACAGATACTTTATTTATCCACTAGGGGAAATTCATGTGTGTATTACTATGCTTAATAAGTTTTACATTTCTTTCCATGTGTAGCAAACTCTCACACATACAGACACACGTATATTTGTGTGTATATCGACGCGCGTTGACTATAGTGCATCCTCTAGCTCTTAACCTATAACATTGCACATGCCCTTCCCAGGCCTCACCCTAAGTTTAACTTTAACCTTCAAACAGTCCTTTGATGTAGTGAGGACAAAATGTACTCACTAGGACAATTAAAACTAATACATTTATGAAACCCCAGTTAATACATTCAATTTTTCAACACATGCTTTCAACAGCTTTTGGCCAAAGATGACGCAGCAAAGTAGCCGTGTAATTGTGTGTAATGCAACCTAACTTTCATACTTGGCCACACCTTCCTGTTGTAACACTTCATGCCTGTAAGTTATTGACTGAGTGGTTTGTCTTACTTTGCCAAGTGTGACACACACACCTACATGACGGGTTTCTCACCTTGAACTCAGATACTGTATTTTATTAACTGTGCTGACAAACAGAACATATGATAATTTGTTGACCCATAGCATGTGAAATAAGAGAATTAAAAACCTACCATACGACTGACACCAAATAATCTGTAAGCGTACTTTTTCCTACAGCAGTGCTTCATAAAGACAGGGATCAGAGATGCCAACATTTTGGTGAAATATCTTTATTTTATTCCACGTGATAGGCCTACACTTGTGTTTCATTAACTCTCCTTTTTATACATCAGATAGTAATAGTACATTATTCACACAAACGTTGCTAAACACGAGTAGACAGCATATTTCAAATGGACAGACACAATTCAGAATAGCACAAAGCTGCGTATTTAGTCAGTGACAAGTAATAGAAGAGCTGCTCATGTTAAAATGGTTGTTTGATGTAATTAAATACTTAAATTTTTAAATCCATTTTTAAAACGCTGACATTTCAAAACAAGCTACAGCAAATGACCAGTGTCTTTTGTTGTGCTATGGCTAGTTAGTTGGTTTGTGTTTCACTGTGTGTGTGTGTGTGTGCGTGTGTGTGTCTGAAGATGGTGCAGCCTTTACCTGCGAATGTAAACCAAACTACTGACTACACACACTGCAAAAAGTAATTTCTTGCAGTGTGACAGGACAAAACTTTACCAGGCATCAACATCGCCTTTAGGTGGAGTCCCAGCAGACACGCAAACAATAAATAAAATAAATTTTCAACATGCGTGTCAGCATCTGTACTTTTGGTCAAGCGTACAATGTTATCTGTATGTCCAAGTTACAAAATAAATAAACACATAAAACCAACAGTCCTACACAGGCAATAGCAATACAGCAAAAGGATACTGCAACTAACTTCTCTGCACTTTTTACAGCAAGGGTGTTAGTAAGCGTTAGCTGTATCTGAAGACGAACTCTTTATCTACCAGCTCTACAAAACAACGAGAGAAGCCATGAACCAGTCAGCAGGCTTCTTTTATATTTTACAATATTGTGGCTTGATTCAGTGCACAACGTTGGTGAACAAACAAGCAAGGCATCTGTGTTCTTATCCATATAAATCCTGCATGAGTGAGCATGCTGCATGTTCTTGCAATAGTGTAATCAACACAACACAAATTATCAATGAGTGGGTACGTCATAGCGACCAAAGTGACAACTTTCCATCAGCATGGAAAAACTAAACACTGGCTCTTTTTATTTCATACAACAGGGGCATCTAATAACTGAAATCTCCTCCTCAGACGTGTTAGTATGCGTGCAGCTAATTTAACACTGGAAAGACAGTTGCTATAGTTTTAATGCAGACATAGTTTCAAGTTAGTAGCCATTCTTATCAACTCGGGATGGCTTCCCTTTAAAATGAAAATAGACTTGGTAACACATCCCTTTTGCAGCAATGTTTTAAATAAGGTCTCAAATGATATAAATTTGGTCTACTAACATGCTGTTGTATGAGGCAGTTTAAGCCTACAGATGTATTAGGTATAAATGATACCCAATGAGTGGACCACTGACCCTCTTCAATATAAAGGGTTCATTTGAGCCTAATGTGTTAATATGATGGTTAGCAATGACATAATTTCACTGGTAAGATCCTGTCTCGTCTTCCTCAAAATAAGACAAAGTCCAAAAATAATCAGTTATCTGAGACATACAACACTATCTCAGATGATAATGAAATAAAAAAAAAGTAAAATACAATGGGCTGGTAACTCAACCTTGCAGAGTCTTTGAATTAATCCCAAGCAGTTTTACTTTACAACAATGACAAGAGTAACAGCACTAAGATTCTGAACTGTGCAATAACTCATGAGCGGTTAGCTATGTCAGTCGGCAATCCTATATAATGCCATGCAACTGGATGAAAATCTCAACATATCATGTAACTTATTCCTTGTTTTAAATGTTTACTTTTGAACCATTTTTTCCCCAGATAATCTGTTTCAATACAGTAATGCACATCCACACGGTTACTCTGAAAAGTCACTGAGTTGAAAAGGGAAAAAAAACAAACAACAGGTCCTCCATCCCAATGGCAGTGCGCCAAGGGTGGAGAGAGTGGCCACTGAGAGACAAGCTGTTGGTGGGGAGGAGACAGGCTGGGTGAGGGTGAGGTGTACTAGCATGAGCAGCTGCTCTCGGTGACAGTCATCTCTGGCTGTTTCTCCAGTTTAATGTCGATCACTGAGAGGGCTTGGTTAAGCAACATCACACATGAATTAGCAAATTTCACTTCAGTATTTTCTGCAGAGCAATCTGGCTGCAATCTTAACAGTCAACGTTCATTCTTCATTTCCTACCATTAAAGTAATAAAGCCTTAGCAAAAATAACAATACTTAACAGTGTGACAGTATCTGTTGAAAGCAACTTTAAAAAGGATACTGTCCTCTTTGCTTTTCTCTGGTGTGCTATCCATCCCTGGCAATGCAGCAGCAACACGACGGAACAGCTATAAAACAAAGTGGGAATTAGACACATTTGAAAAAGGACTCACAGTACCAGACTGCCATCTAAAGTAAAATGCATTCAAATAGGGGTGGATGATATGGATAAAATCTTCTATTAAGGTAAATGTAATTTCATTTTATTTTTGACACTGAAATATGCTGATATTGTAATTCTTCTGAAAATGCAACATAGAAACTGTTTATACATAAAATAACCCGCCAGCAAAGTCTGTTTTTGTCTACTTCAGTGTCTGAAAAATTTAAAGTACCAATTTTTAACAATACCCACAATGGCCACATACACCAAGAGATATTTGGTGGGATGGTGCACTTGGTGTAAAAAGCATTGAAATATTTATGCCTACTGACTAGTTTTTTTTGTTTATATCATCATATCACCCAGCCCTACTGTCAAATGAGCTATATACAGCACAGACAGAAAGTGGTCACTCCTAAATAGGATATTTCATTGAATAACAGGCAAACACAAGAAGCAGTTAAAGCAGTGATACAAAATGTGACTGTAATTGCTGGTTGAGATAAGAGCATGAAAGTGAAGGTTGCCGTGCTAACCTCCTCCACTGAGCAAATCCATCATATTCACAGAAACAATTTCAAAGCGGCAGAGGTTTTAGTGAACCAGACAAGAAGATTTTGGTCAAAAATGAACAAAGTAGCAGTAAAGCTGTGCAGAACAAGTGAACTGATAAGCCTGTGGGGGGAAAACACAACTGATACAGCAGTATGTACTGAGAATGCTAAGACGTGTCATGATGAGCCACGAGAGGGGAAAAGGAGGCGGAAAGAGTTAACTGTACACTCTGAGGGCAGATTGAGCTCAACTACCCTGAGAGAGCAGAATCTCTACCTGTTTGACATTGTAGCCAGTCTTTGCGCTGGTTTCAATGAACATGACATTCAGTTCCTTAGCTCTCTGCTCGCCCTCCTCCGTGGTGATCTGTCTGCTCAGGTAAAAGCAGAAGGGGGGGAGATGGACGAACAGACAGATATGGAAAGAAACATCGCGAAGAGGACAGGCCAAAAGGAGAGGGAGGAGATGGAGAGAGAAACAAAGAGAGCTCAGCACAGAATCTTGTTTTGGTGAAAAAGAGAGAGAGAGGTTAGTTTAGTTATAACACAGACAGACAGAGAGGAAGACAAAGGGAGAGAAGCTGCTGTGCTGAGTAAAGATGAGGCAGCAGGAAATCGACTCCAGAGGTCATTCATTCATTCAACAGCCACACTCTGATCCATATAATGAATAAATGGAGGAGTCGTCGCAGGTGGGCCTCCCTGACCTACAGGACGTTATGACCTGTGCTGGAAACGTCAAGATCATTTGTCAGTATTACACCTGCTGTTGCTAGACACCAACCTGTTTGACGTTATAGCCAGCCTTGGCACTGGTCTCTATGTACATCACATTGAGCTCACGAGCTTTCCTCTCTGCCGCCTCAACAGAAACTTGCCTGCCATGGTCCCGGGAAGTGAGGGGGAGGGAGTGGTGTTCAGTGTGGTGTTGAGGGAAACACAAAAAAATTCAAAATGACATGGATAGAACAGACCAGGAAAGGGAACAAAAAAAGTAAAGGAAAGGAAAAAAAAAAGGCAGAACAGAAATATGATCAAATCATAAGAAATAAAAATAGATAAATCACTAATAAAAAAGGCTGGAGTATGCAAAATACTGAGGGATGATAAAAGTCAAAATTGGATGAGATGCACTGAAGGGAAGAAAAGTGGGATTCCAGGCTTTGGCAGAGTTTATATACTGTAACACTTGATGCTACCCATTTTCTAAATCATAGTAAAAGTATAAAATTACAATGTATTTATCAATCTTTGTAAACAGAATAAGAAAATCATTATCATTCACTCATCTCTCACCACCATGTACCTTTTATCCGCCAAGTCTGTTTTGTTCCCAACAAGCATGATAATGACATCACTTCCTCTCTCTGTTCTAACATCATCAATCCACTTTGAGGTTTGTTGGAATGAGTTAAGATCTGTGGATGCAAAAACACAAGATTACTGTACATATCAGCCATGTGCAGTCCCAAAAACACATAAAACATTTGGTATTACTGGCAGGTATTACTCTTTGTTAAAAAGGTAGAACATCTTATGTGAGAAAAGCCATATGTCAGTAAGGAAACGTATTAAGAAGAGAAGCTTGAAAAAGGAAAAAATACTTGAGAGGATGTTAAAGGTTATTAGCAGAAATACATTAAGTATCAACTATGCCAAGATAGTTTCCTTCCAATTGCTAAAGACCCCTACTGAAAAGTTAGAGTACAGCCCTGACTCACTGGTGATGTCATAAACAACCACAGCAATGGTAGAGTCACGGATGTAGCTGGGAATTAGGCTACGAAAACGCTCCTGTCCAGCAGTGTCCCAAAGCTGGAGCCGGACCTGAGGATTGGAACGGAGGAGAAGAAAAGGACAAGGAGGTGGAGATGAAGAGAGGAAAGGCAGACCAAGAACACAGAGAACAGGGCAGACATAAAAGAAGTGCAAGCCAAGCAGCAGAGATGAAAATGGCCTTTTATGGAGGAATGGGGTAAATCATTCAAATGCAGCAGGGTCAGAGATGACCAGTGTTATGCAAATAAGATGCGTAAAAGGAAGTCATGCTGAATCATTATAGAGGCTGTTTCTGCTCATGAGGTGAGATTTGATGACATTTTCTATTATTCCTTCCACCAGCCTCATATGTGACAGCATTTAGGAAGCACAGACCACCCCTGGACACTGCTGGAGAAATGCCTTAGCATCACCATAACTGATGCAAAGAGCCCGGAATATACCCTCATCATGCTGTCCAGTTGGGTTTGCCAGGATAGTAAATGCTCTATTATGCCCTTGCACATATTAAACAAAGGACAAGGAGGTGAGGCAAGGCCATGATACCTACTGGCTATGTCATAAACCACCACAGCAGCAGCTGAGTCGCGGATGTAACTGGGGATGAGGCTGCGGAAGCGTTCCTGTCCGGCTGTATCCCAGAGCTGCAGCCGAATCTGTGGCCAGCCACAAAATGAATGTGGGAATAGGTTGGGGGGCATTTCATGATCCAGCCAGGGGATGGAAGGAAAACAAAAACTTAACAATGGGAACTAAAAACATGATAACATGTCTAACAAAATGAATGGTAAAATCTAGGATAATGTAAATGTGAAATGATGAAAGGGAAATAAATGGTGGCTACTGCATAAAAAGCAGATGCATGCCCTAAGCTTTTCCAGCAGTTTTAAAACTAGGGCAATGGGAATGATGAGAATTACAATAAAATATACAGGGCTTACCGTGCGATCTTCTAGGTACATGGTTTTTGACAAAAAGTCAATGCCAATTGTTGCCTGAAATACAATCATTCCATTAAAATATTGTTGTAGGTACAATACTTGGCAATGTATCACATCTTCATCTAGGAAGAATTATTAGACAAATGAGTTTGACCATATTTTATATTAAACATTACCTACAGACCTTTTTCACAACATTTGACTTCTCATAGGAACTAAGTGAAGCTAATAACATTAACAATGACTCTGTTCCATTTAGGTGCTCACTTAGACCATGCCGGTAAGTCATCTTAAAGGATGTGGAGTCAAAAGATCATACAAAAGTCATAATTAAATTACGTTAATTACTACGGATTGGATAAAAAATAAATCATTTGATATATATATAAATTCTTAAAATCCCAAGATGAATCTTTATATTTGCCACTTCTCTCAGTAAACCTGTGTGTCTGTGCTTTGTTGTGTGTATACACTGGTTACTTGTTGCAAGTGGTTCAGATGGGGATGCATGTTGTGTAAAATATCTATTTTGTGGAAATCAAGTTATGATAATGTATACATAAAAGAAAAATTTAAGTTAAAAAGTAATATAGATGATATATGAGCCACCTTGAATCAAGACAGTCATGTAAAATGTGTAATGTGAACAATTATAGTCTGTGTGAACCCACCACACTTTATGGGACTGTCGTGATTCAGGATGGTGAGTATCAAATCTAGAGATTGCATCTATGAGAGGGATAAACTGAAAAAAAAAAGACTGCCCACTGATGTGAGCTTTGCTTGTGTTTGCTAAAGAGATATTATCCCTGCCTATGAGGAAACTGTAGAAATCCACTGAACAGTGTGTGGATTCTACTTTTTTCAGTCAGTCCCTGTTGGGTAGCTAACTCTAGCCAATCAGCTGTGTGCAGATATCAGGCTGATGTGTTGTCTAAACAAACAGTGCAGATGAATTAGTGAGCAGACTTTCAGTGTCTGCCCTGTCTGCACTCAATCTGATCATTAAAGTGGATGTCTGTACTTAGTTGAAGCATCTGCTACTGATGGTCCATGGGATAGTATTATGCATAGTGATGACAACCTTGTAAATGGTATAGGTTTGTATTATCCTTGTTCAGCTGTTTTGCATATGTAGGCCTAAAAATATATGTAGATGTATATAGATTTATCATCTTTTGGTCCTTATGCATTTGCCAAGAAAAAAGAAATCCTTGATCTGTAGCTTCAAAGCCGAGAAATGCTTTTATAATTTAGCCTATAATGTACACTTCAAACAGTTTTATATTCAAGAAATAATGGTGTTGCTCACTTGTTGATGGTAAAAAGAGATTTAACTTCCCAGGATAAATTCTGCTTTACGTAACGATGGCATTTATCTAATGACACAGAATCTAATCTAAAACAGAATCTAAATCAATCGATTCTGGACTTTGAATCAAAATTGAATTTAGAAGGGTGCTGATATCCAACCCTATTAATTACACTTGCTTTTAAGAAGTCTTAAAGTCTGTTATGAAAAAGGACATCTCAAACACATTTAATATTGATTAGAACATACTCAGTCTTGGCACACTAATTCTATGTCATATTGTGATGAACATATGTTATTACCTGATAAGTGTTGTCGAAACTGTCATACATAAACCTGGTGATGAGTGAGGTCTTCCCAACTGTACAAACACAATAACATATAATATAACAATAGCAACCTTAAAATTTGTTCCTGGTAATCAAGGATCAAACTCCATTGATAATATAAAATACCCACATATCTCAATTCTAATTCTGTATTATAGGAAGAAAAAAAATGTCAATATGACTCAATAATATGACATAGTGAGTAAATTGTTATTACTGATGCAATGTGGACTGCTGAACCCACACGCTGAGCTGGCAATATGGGTGGAGCCACAAAATTTGGAAAATAAGAATATATTCATTTCTCTCATTTGAGAAGAGAAAACTGTCACTGCCATGTTGAACAATCGCTCCCAAAATCAACCACGTATAGATAATGTCGGTGTCAGTCCCCATAAGCTGACGTTAAATGGTCGGGGAAAAGGCCGACTGGTCTAAACCCATTGGCCGACGTGGCTCTGCAAGGTGCTGCCGTAGGGAGCTAACAGCTAGTGAGTTGAACAACGCTATAGTGATAAAGCGAATTAATACAAATCCATTGACTTATACGGGTTATCCTGTATGGAAGCAAGAGCAATTTGACAACCACGTTAAGGTTTCAATTCAGTAATGATTAATAGCTCATATAAGAAAACGTTGGTGTATTTCAATCTAGCACAGCTCACTGCTAGCTAAAAGTAGTTGGCCAGCTACGTTTCACTACAATTACGCTAGTGAGATGATGCTGATGCATCACAAACTAATGGCCAGAGTAAGGACTAGGTCGTTTACTTTAATATGACAACAGCCAATCTGTAGATAAATCACAAGCGACAGTGGTTTGGAACGTTAGCATGACTAATTTTAAGAATTTCTCGTTAAGACGAAGAGCGAGATGTTTGGCTAGTTTAGCCATTTACCGTTTGCTAGCTTTGCAATGACATCATCGCGAGTGAGAAAGAATATCATGTCCATCACCCTTTTGTCATCTTACTCTCAGGTAAACACCTTATTGACACTGAAATATTAACATCTCGCTTTGTATTTTCACTGGCCGCTGATGTTGGGTGAGTAACTTTACCCTCCTAGCCAGCAGCAAGCTAGCCGGAGAAGCTAGTTAGCCGATCTTAGCCACTTCTCAAACATATCCCTCACATCCAACCAAATTCATACTTCCAAGTACATCATCTCCAGCTTACCACTCTGTTCGCCCAGAAAGACGAGCTTGAATTTTCGTAGAGGGTTGCCAAACTCACCGCCGCCGGTCGTGGTTGACATTTTGTTAAAAAATAAACAGCTAGTTAGCTAACTTGGCTATTGATGTGATGTGTCTAGACCGGAGAGGGACAAGTAGTGTATCTTTATCCAGCACAAGCCAGCGCTATTGTTTCCTTATTCATACAGGAGTGAAATAGCGCAACCAAGAGGAACTGAACGACATAACAAATTTCAACGGTAACGGAAAACCTCACTCTATGGCCATATTCTGAGAAGAATCTGTTGCTATTTATCTATGTGTCAAGCAAAGGGATTTTCATAGATTTTAGCCAGACAGAACGAGTGAACATTCACACATGGTAGGCCTACGAGCACGATTAGGTTACTCAGATTTAGCTAGACCTTTTTAATAACATTTGGTTAGATAGTGTGTTAGGTGCCTGTTTAGAGAAAAAAGTAAGGGCAAATAGAAAACCAAGAAGCAAACGAAGAAGGCGTCTCTCTAAACCGTTAGTCAATTTGACATTATAGTTAGCTGTATGATTCAGAAATTCACTATTGGTGCAGCTTTTCAGAGCAATGCTTGTGTGTCATTGAGTATTAATTTTAGCCCCAAATGAAAAACACACAGTACAAACTGTAAAATGTGACTCACCCTAACAACATTATTGCTAGCATAAAAATAAAAGTATATGAATGAGGCCTGTGTAGAAAAGAAAAACATTCTTCATAAGAGCTTTGACAGTAAAATGCTGTTTTTGTTCAATTATGCATTCACCTTTGTTCATGAACTTATTAAACAGTTTATATTTTTTGTAACAAAGTACTTTCTTGATAAAAGCCCTTCAGCTCAGTGTTAAGTACCAAAGTCTCGATGTGAAAATACTGAGCAAAATTAACAAATAAGAGAGTAGTTGGGGAAACAACATGTTTATTTCCTTCTCTTGTCTATAAAGAGTGACAGTAGTATTTTGGGGATATTCACCCCACAGCTGCACATTCATTCATAATGTGTGATGGCTCTAATGACATGGCAATAAACATTAACAATAAATTAAGCACTGCATTGTCGGTATTCATAACTATCTATGCTAAGGGACATTTGCTCTGACAAAGAAAATTATACAACACATCTTTATTTCTATATAATGTTATGATGGCATTCAGAGAAATGTCACAGAGAGTTTAGACTCTGTTTCAATGATAGAACTCTTGCAGCAATGCCTACTAAAAATGTATACGTGCAAGGGAAGTAAGAACATTATAGTAACTCAGTGATGAGTAGTGGTTCTCTTCATTGGTGTTGAGTTCCTTTGTGTTCTGTGTTCTCTTCACTGTGCTGAGTTCCTTTGTGTTCTGTGTTCTCTGTCAGAGAGGTGATTTTCCTTCGCTGGTCGTCTCATCCTTCCATGGACTCAATTGTGATTTCTGCCCTGTAGGAATGAAACAACTCATTCTGTGACTTCAACATTACACCAAGGTAACTTGTGTAATGCATTTTATCTAGTTTTATATACAGCCAAAGGTAAAACAGGTAACATGAAAATGATTTTTTTAATATAATGCACACAATCCTTTTTGCATATGAATAATGTGGGCTATATGTCTAATGCATACATAGTAATAGCTACCAGTCAGCATGCATGCGTCTATTAGTAGCTAGTGGAGATGCTTACAAAAATTCATCTGGGAGGTGGAGCAACAATGGTTCAGATTTAATATTTCACACAAATTCAACAGGGTTGTAGTGTGAAACAGTGTGCACGTTCAAGGGCCATCGCATCTATGCTTCTTTCAGAAGACCCCCATGACTTTTATTATACAAATACTTATATTACGAATGAAAAAGTCCTTTGATTGTATTGTTCATATTTGTCATGAACTACATCTAACATTGCTGTGTTTACATCAAGTATTCATTTCATAGAAATTATATATGTTGTAGCCCTTGAAGAAGTGAACACCATGAAACGTATCAAATCTGAAGTCACCTCACCTGAACTAAAGAGGCCTTTAGTCCAATGTGCTGTGGTTCAAAACACACAAACACACAGGAGAAGAATATCAGTAGCATGTCACATACATCACAGCCACAAGCCAAATACATGTCTTTTCATAGAGACTTTGTTATACTCACACTTCTGCTCATTGGACAGCAATGACACGCAATAGATGGATAAAAGGGGAGAACATGACATTAAACATGTGAATCAGGTCAGTTACAGTAAACTAAATAGTGTCTCTTTTGTGTAAATGAAATGTCTCTGGAAGCATTTAAATTGCAGTTACATGCAAAACACTGCACTCACCTGCGGGTTTTGGGGACATCAGAGTCAGAGGAAGCTCCACAATGACATCGCTGAAAATAAAAAATAAAAAAGTTTTGTTATTAAAAAGAAATAGAATAGCAATTTGTATATTCTTCACATAGATAACACATGACCACAGATGACGTAAAATCAATATTTACCTTCCTGTTAGGCCACCGAGCAGGCTTTGGTGAGAGAGAGACAATAAAAGAAAACCTTAGTCTCCACAATTTGACACAAAATGTAAAAGCATAATGAATATTTTCTATCCAGTTAAAACTTACCCTCCACCGGACACCACTAGATTCACCTTCACTTTGTAGGAGACAATGATTCCCTGCATCTCCTTTTCTCCTTGACTCCTGTGAGGGGACAGGAATAGTTTACTTTTCATAGCTGGAGGATTTGGTCTAAGACACGATAAGTGGATGACACAGTGTAGAGTTGTATTACCACCACTCAATAAGAGGATGAAAACCTGTCCTGGGCTCACTGTAAGCCCTTTGATGAATGAGCTAGAGTGGCTTACAGGGTAGTGGATGCGAGATGCGTGTCCTCATCTTTTAGCCGTCCATCCACTGCAAGACCCCGCTTCTCTTTGTTGTTGGACAGCAGGGGGGTTATTTGGAAGGACTTCTCGAATGTAGAGTTGGCATTTATTGTCTCCCTGTGTATAGCAGTGAAAGCCATAAATAAATAACACATGCTTAACTTAACAGGCATTATTTGTGTCTCTACTTTTACACATTTTAGATTTAAAATGAAATGTAACCATGACAATTTTTTTTCTCAGTAATCGTAATGGATACACTTTAGAGATATTTGGATGTGAGAATATTTTTATAGGAAAGAATTTTCCAAAATTAATTCAAGTGAAGCCGAATTGAATACAAAGAAAGCCTTACCCAAACTCCTCAGTGCAGACTGCCTTGGTGTAAGTATCAGATGAGTAGAGGACCACACTCGTTAGCTGCTCAACTAAAGAGAAAAAGAACAGTTCTGTATCAGTTAAAACGTATGACTCATGAACATACATACACACACAGTTGAACCCTCACTAATATTTGTTTCTCACTTTCTTCTATTCTGAGCCGAACAAACACAATTCATTTCAACTTTAACTTCAGTCAAGTTTTAATTTTTTCCTTGTTACTCACCTGAGATTTTGATTTTCTTCACAACCTTAGTGGTTTCGTTGTTGACTTTTAGTTTGACGGTGATTGGATCTCCATGGTAATAGATCTAAAATTAAGAATGATTTTATTTGGAATAGTTTAGCAATCATTATATAGTTTATGAAATACCAAGAATGCTGTTTCCATACTTAAATGTACCTCTTTTTCAAGGGAGGCCTCCAAGTTAACTGGTTTGTCAGTCATCATGAACTGCTTGGCTATATCAGCCTTGGGTCCGGGCTTGTTGTTAGCTGGTGCAAATTGTATTTTACGAATCATCAGACGGCAAGTGTCCCTAAGGCCAGAAAAAAGACAAGCAAATAGGATCAGTGATAGTGCTCTGTATGTCATTTATTCTGTTACAGCTTAAGGATGAAAAAAAAAAAGTTGCCAGGATTGGGCTGACAGTATGGTTTGACTGTGGGCATACATACTTCTTGTCAATGACTTCATCTGCACTGTCAGGTAAGTTGGCAATGTATCCTTTCACCTCAAAGTCCACGCCACAGGCCTACAATAGAAAAAGCCCCAAATAAAATGGCTGACTATATAAGAGTAAAATAAGAGAAATATTAAATAGATGGACTGTACTAGTACCTTGCCAGCATCGTTTGGCCCAGGCTGTAAGCCGACTGAGCATGGGAGATTTGTTGGCATCTGAAACAAGCAGAGATGAGGCACACTGATGAATACAATTTAAGATAATGATCTCAAAGTAAAGGTGAAGTAAAGATCTGCGTTTGATCAATGTAACATTGGACTGAAGGACAAGAATATGATATGTTATGTAAAGAGTGAGTTCATGCTTCTTCACCTGAAAGGAAAAGGGACATCCTTGCTCTCCAACTTTCTTTATGAGGGACTCCTGCAAAGGTGATTTGGCTGCGTTTCCACCTGTAGGTGGATACACCTGAACACGCTGTATCCAGATGTCTCTCCTGAAGGACAGCCCGATGACATCCAAGTCTTCGCTTCCATAGCGGAAGGCACAAGCAAGGTAGACAAATACTGCAATGGGAAATGATATAGTGTTGCACATTGGTCCGGGTTGGGTAAATTAAGGGCTTATAACTTTCATCACTGACAGCAAAGGAGATAAAAGTACCTTTCCTGCCATTAAGACCAGAAGGGTCCACTTTGATTACCCCTTCTGCAAATGAGTGAACAATAAACAGTGTTAGATTTCACAGAGATGCACATATTTGTATATATATTAGGATGCAAAGCAGATTCTATGCCACACACCAACTAGTTCCACTGAATCCACATTGTCCACAAAGTCTCGCTTCCCCAAGTACAGGGCAATCTGAGAGAAATGGAGAAAAGCAGAGAGGAAAACAGTCACTCCTCCGCCAAGGTTACAAGAGTTTGGAAGTTATTTCTGGGAGTTGGAAGAGCTACACACAAACTGCACTCCTCCTTAGGCCCGAGGGTTGCCCTGTAATGACTATATCATAGAGGCCACTTACATGTCCATTGCCGCTGGTCTTCTTAAATACCCTGAAAAGGAAAAAAAAAGGAAAATGCAATGAATCAGACTAAAATTTTCACACATTTTCAACATCTTTACATTCTGTAAACCTATTTGATAAATAATGTAATTCTTTCTGCCTTGTTGCATTACAATAATTTAGTTTAGTTTAGTTTGGTCTTATGCCATGATTTTATACACATACAACCTACCACGGATGTCCGATTATAGGATACCCCAACCCGCCCCCATTCAACTCCACCCACCACTCCATTCCTGTGAGGATGGATTAGTTTGTAGGATGGAAAAGCACCTGCTGTCACAAGTGTCTAATTTGGACATATGACAAAACTATGTTTTGGTAAATTTGTACACAATAGTAACATTATATACAATTAAAATTGTCTTGTTTTGCTCAATATGAAGCTATTGCTCATAAATTCAATGCATGGTGCTAACTTGAGTACAAGACAAATAGTAGTAGTAGTATTCTTGCTAAACTCTCCAAGTCATCCAACAGTATGTTGCTACAGTGAATAGATTCATCATACTGTATGTTGTATGTGTCCTGGTAAATGTGTCATTTTTTTAAACCAATAATTCAGAGAATTTAGTGTTTTTCTTAATTATTCAAATATTACATAACCTTTTGAATGCAATCCCAAACAAGTACTCCTTGGTGGTATTTGCCTCTTTCAGGGGAGTGCCAAGTAATCTTGTTAAAACTTTTCCTTTGTCTTGTTAACCTCTCTTCCAAGATCAAATCCACACAATCCATCTTAATCAGGATTTATCCATGTCCTGGAAGATTCAAGTGTCAGAGGAGTCACAGTGACTCTGCGTGCCTCTGCCAAGATGTTAAATTGTTAGAGCTAAGCTTCTCTGCTTGTTTCTAGTGAAGGAATTATCCTTTTGATCTCTGCTTGGATCGTAAGACGCGCTTGTTTTCATCAGTGAGTGAAGTATCGGTAAGTAATAGTTTAATAAAAAACAATGTCAGATTAGTACCTCAAATGTGCATACTGCTGCAAGATTATTCAATAATCCTTAACCTTTGATTTTGGGACAAATTAAAGAACTGTTCATTTTGAGGCAGCATGAAGTATCACTGTTACAGTGGTGTTAAATAGCATTCATAATAGGTATATTCAATTACCCTTTGTAGCATTTTAATGCCTTACACAACTGGAATGACTGATTTTTAACCTCTAAATTAAAGCAGTTACTATGTCAGGATAGTTGCTGAATATAGTGGATAAGAGAAAACCCTGTATACTCACTTTGACATGTTGATGGAAAAGTTATAGATCCAATCTGCAAAAAAAAAGAGTTAAACAGAGTTATCAAAACGTGATAATTGATAAATCTATGACACACTTGTTATGTTTTGTTTAAATATCATTTTTGGGGAGACCTTTTAAAAAAGGTTATATTTTCAGTAAATCCTGGTGCCCCTCTGTACAATAAATGTAATACCATTATCTTGAGTTTTTATCTCAACTATCTCCATCTATTGCTAATGTGCCATTGGTCAGCAAGAGAAACAACTCGCTTACCGTGCCCTCACTTCTGTCAGTGAGTCTTCTGTAATCCGTCACTGTTGATCGACTGTAGTGTGTGCGAGTGCCAATCACTGCCTCCTGTTTGCTTTTATACTATGACCTCCCAACCTTAGAGCCCTCCCTTCAGCTTATACAGCTTCTCAAAGAAGGCTGTTTTAGAGCAAATCTGATTAATTCATTAGAACGCTACTGTTTTGGTCCTCAGTGTGTGTAAAAATAATGTTGTGTATGTGACTTCAAAAGAATAAGCTCAGAGACGTATGGGCATTGTGAGTGTTGGGGGGTGTGACAGACCATATTCCTGGACTTTAACTATGTTGGTCACTTGGTCTTTGTTGGTTTTTGGTTTAATCACTTGATTTTCACTACAGTACATCTCCTGCAGCATGTGAACAATATTGTGTTGTCCACATTTTGCACATATGGTCCTCTGTGTTTCCCTATAGCTAGTGCAGGAACAAGGATATTATAATGATGCAGATAATTTACTATGAATTTCAATTTTTTCTCTTAAGTCTGGTGTATGTTGTTTGACATTGGCCTTGGTGGAGGTCTGCGCTCTCTGAGTGCCCCTCTAGTTCAACCTGTGTTTAGACCAAGCATCATGACTCAATCACAAGCAGTTTTTTTTTTTATCATTTTCAAAATTACTTTATGAAAAATATGTAAAAACTTTTTTTATTTTCAGTGGCTCAATAATAAAACACTATGCAATAGTACTTATTTAACTTCTGTGCTCCAAGCTGTGAGTTTTGCCATTAGAACATCACTGAGGTTAAAACATTATCTTATGAATAGACTTAGTGTGAATGTGCAAGGACTTCCTTTCTTATAGCTTAGAGAGGAGTAGATTGGTATTAGTTGGATTTTGGTTGTTATGGTAGCCAGGACGACAGATGGCTCCTCTACCAAGCCTTGTACAATCTGTACTCCTGGCAGGTTTACAGAAATCTAACTGACTCACTGCCATGCATACAACAAGGCTTTGCCACTAGTATTACCTTGATTACTACAATTACCACTATACATTTAAATCTGTATTGTTTATGGTTGTGACCAAGATTATTCAGCAAGTTAATAGCATCAAGTATATAATGATAGCAGTTAATTTTGCCAGGACTGACCCCAATCCTTTGGTTTTGATCTGAGTGAGGCTAGACCACCTCAACTGGGGAGCAGACACAGGTTTAGCCTGACCTTCATGTCTTCCACATTCATTGGCAGTGACCTTTAGAGGATCTAGCCTCTGAACTGGCACACAGCTTTTGAGGTAAATCTGTCTGGTGGATCGATGGAGGATTTTCTCACTTCCTCAGCCAGGTGTAATTGATTGATTAATGGAAGAGCCGAATCATTGGGTTTACGGATGGATTATCACACCTTGTCAGTCAAAGATAATGAATTAGATTGCTGGATGTATGCGTTTGCCTCAATTCAACTGTCGTATGGGGATAGGGTTTGAGATCTCTTTAAAGCTGCCCAGACAGGACAACACTACTGTACATTACACTGCTGTATCATCAGCCAGGACTTCACAGGCATATACAAAGCTAAGCCATTTAATTCATTAAAGCTGCTTTCCTAATCATTTTGCATTAGTGCTCTGCATGTAACTCGTGGCTTCACACTTATATGTACAACTCAAATATGCATGTCAGTGCAGTGAAATCCAGAGAAGCTGAGGAAGTGTGGAAAGCATGCTGTATACTGCTGTAATATAATAAGAAATTCAAGCAAAACAGTTATTTTTGAAAGAGTGGTGAGATGTGGGGGCAGAGGCTCCTTTATGAGAAATATGAGGCTTTTATGTAACAAACAAAAACACAGCCACAGTTTGGGCAGAAAATGGTCATACAAACTGTTGCCTAAACTGAAAACTGACAATGGTCAGGCTTTTCCTATAAAGTCCTACACCTCTGTTAACCCACGTTGGAAAAGAAAGTTTAAAAGAAGCAAGACATTCCTTAAGCCAAAAACACACATTATTATTAGTTGTGTAGCATATGTTTTAATTGTGTTTGTTTATGAGTTTGTAATGTCCCTGAGATTTAAATTTCTTCTATTCTTTACATCAAATAGCTTTAAACAGATGTTTTTTTTTTCAAACTTTATCCATGGAGATACATAGAATTAAATCCACCGTCCAATTTGGGCTCTAAACTTAGATGGTAGGTCATAACAATATAACACAGAGTAAATAAATGTGATGCCTTTTCATACACATTTTTCTAACAATTTGATGTAACATTATTAACCCAAGTGCTTATATTCTGTGTTCTGTGTGTTCTATTAATAAACATTTACAGTCATTCTGATACAGCCTTTATGCGCTTCACTGGACAAGAAAGAAATATAACAAACATCTGGGTTGAAGTAGCTAAAGGGAAACAGCACTACCTAAAAGCTTTACACCTCATGGGCATTTTATCACAGTTGGTATGTCTTGTTGATGAATCAACTGAAATCATCTGACACAGTGTCAGTGCTAAAAGAATACTCACCATGTATTCATTCATTTATTCACAGGCCTCTCTGGGTGAAGACATTTTTTTAAGGTTAGTGTAACTATTTGCCATTTATGAACTGTGTGAAGTGAATGAATAAAAGGTCACATAACTTGCCTCACCTTCATACTCATTCCTCTAATGAACTTACCAAGTCACAGCTCAGCTCTGGGCCAATGGGTCAGGAATCACAGCAACCGATCTGTTATCCAGACATGAATGTATTGCCAAGTTTAATGTGCATTGTATTTTTTTTGATGTCAATCAGTTCAGATGTTTTATGTAGTCACTGACAGTTCAGATACATCATTGTGATGTACTGTTTGTTATGGTGCAACTACTGTAAACAGGTCTGTATTCTTTGTCTACACTGTTTAAACAGTGTTGTATTTACATAATACCGTCCAGGATAGTTAATCTTATTTTCTGCTCTCTTCATGATGAACTTTCTCTCTTGAGTTTTCTTTTTCCAGTTTTGGTTGCACAAGATTACATACAGTCACATAAGCCACTTACAGTTAATCTGGTGCCATTTTAGGCAAGCACTATATATGGACAGTCAACATTGTCCCTTTAAAAGCACTGCTGACTAGTCTCAGTGCATTAGAGCACCATGGTATTAGCACTTCTTAACAACACAGTCTTCAGTGTGTTGCTAAACTGAGGCAGTGATGTAGTTTTTGTTGTTAAGAGGGACAAACTCTATTAGGCGCTGAGCCAATCAGTGGTTCCATACAAGTGATGGTTAACTGTGTGAGGTGAGGTTTTCCTCCAGTGTGACTGTCAGTAAAGATTTGTCGATATGTAGTACTGTAATTCTTATTAGTGATTAGTATCAGTATATATATATTCAGACTAAATGCTGGGCAGGCACAGAGATGTTACCTGTCAGCTTTCTGTCTGTTATGTTCTTCAGTGTATTTTTAGCAGTTGCTACTCACTAACTCAACTCAAGTGATGTTGGAACTTTGAAGGCCTTTTACTGCCATCAGTTGGAAAGATAGTTGTTATGAGCACATGGTTGTCCACAGCCAGGGCACTTATTCAACACACATTTCTCTTTCACAATGTGGCGTACTTGTGTTGTTCTTTTTAAAAACACAATTCCTCAACTATATTTAGATGTCTGGCATTTGTGTTCATTTTTACAGTAAGTGTTAAGTTTGTAAAATTCCTGAGATTTTAACCTGATTAAACCCTGTTTTACAATATCCTTTAGTTTTATACAAAGCCAGTCATGTAGCCAGTTTATCCTCTGGTAGAGGTGGACTGCAATTTTAATAGAAATCATCTCCATATTTAACTAATTGCTATCTTGTTTTTCTTAAAGCTATACTGTATTTTAGCCCTTATATAATTATGGCCTTTCTTGCTATGTGGCCTTGATTATATAATATCAAGTAAAGAAATGCATCTTTCAATGGAAATACTGCTCAATATCTTCAAAACGGTTCTTCAACAGGTCATCCAGCTCCATCTTCGACATAGATGAATCTTTCTGAAATTAAACAGTATGTTTATTTATATATTTAAATTCAAAAAACTGTTCTGACAGCCTGCATGGAAAGTGAAAGTCAGCAGGTGGTTCTTAGAAATGGAGTACATCTTGTTTTCCCAGTGCATGTCTCAGTGTTCTGTCCAATCCATTGCTCGCACAAGCAGCATTTGGTAGAACTGGAAAGAGCAAAAGATGAGAGAGAAAGCAAATCAGCATCAGACACAAATTGCTCTTTCTGAGAATGACAAATGTGATTTTGGTACTTAGTAATGATGGTGAGGTTTTATGGTTTTAGTAAATGTTATCAGCCCCCCATCAGAGTGATATCTTCACCACATCTTGTGTTTGCATTGTGTGCATTGCTTTAGAGATGGCAATGTCTGTTGGCTGGTCAGTCCACCACTGTGGTAACTGTTGTATTCACTTTGGTGATCCCTCAAATTTTCATCCAGCACAAGGTCATCATCAGGTCAAAAGTCAAAAATACTTGCAAAACTAATGACATTCCATCAACCTCAGTTGTACTTTTATTTAGTGCTAATTAGCAAAGATAGCACCAGATGATGTTGTAAACATCCCCGCTAAACATTAACTGCTAATCATCAGCATGTTCTCATTTTCATTATGAGCATGTTAGCTTGTGGATGTTAGCATTTAGCTCAAAGCACCGCTGCTCCGCCTCAAGATACTGCATTCATTTCAATTATATGCTGTAGAGAGCACATAGCAAGTGATTACAGATTACAGGGATAAGAAGATATGTCATCAGTTGGGGATGGACTTGTGTCTGTTTGTTTTATGGGGGCTGCGGTTGGTGGTCGGCACATTTCTGCGGAGTAGTGAGAGGCAGAACAGCAAATATAGGACCAAACAGCTTCCCACAGAGTTATATGTTCCAACTCACGAAGAAGGAGGGAAGTAGGAGGGCTGAATAATGGGCGATGTTTCTAGGAAGGCAAAAATAAGAAAGTTAGGGATGATCATAACCATATGGAGACTACGTTTTGCTGAGAGGGAAGGAGTGAGCAAGAGAGGAAGGGAAGTTTAGGGAGGGTGACAAAAAAGGAAAAAAATTTGGGACAGAAGAAAGAAAAGGTGGAAGAAGGTAAATATGCCTGGCAGAGGTTGAAACATCTGGAGATAGAGATGGTAAAATAGAAACAATAAAGAAACTGAGGACTAGCCAGGCAGCTCACCTGTGAGAGGGAAGCTGTTTCTTCTGTTTGGAATTTGAGGAAAGAGACGGGGCAGGGGCTGAGGGAGGAAGAAGAAAGTTGACGGGCGGAGAGAGAGAGAGAGAGAGAGAGAGAGAGAGAGAGAGAGAGAAAGGAAGCACTCTGCTGTTTCACACACTGGTGGTGAGGTTGAGCCCCTCGCAAGAATTCTCCTGGCTATGTCCGCCATCTGGAATGTCGAGTCACTTCCTCTGTCTGCCCTGTGCTCTAACGGGGGTTGTCCTCTGCCTCTCTGCTCCCTCCCTCTGCTCTGACAGCACTCTGAGAGAGAGAGAGAGAGAGAGAGAGAGAAAGGAAGCACTCTGCTGTTTCACACACTGGTGGTGAGGTTGAGCCCCTCGCAAGAATTCTCCTGGCTATGTCCGCCATCTGGAATGTCGAGTCACTTCCTCTGTCTGCCCTGTGCTCTAACGGGGGTTGTCCTCTGCCTCTCTGCTCCCTCCCTCTGCTCTGACAGCACTCTGAAGAACCACCGTAGACCACGCCAGTGCAGACGGGACTCTTCTGACAAGACACACACACGCCAGCACGCAAACATCCAGCATGAAAGCGAGACCCCCGGATTAGCCCACATCCAACCAGACACACTCTAAATGGAATCCGGGCCTGGAAGAAGCAAAGACAACTGCAGTCATCAGCTGAACTTTTTGGAGGGTGTTCCTATTCCCTTATATGGCAACAGAGCTGAGAAATCATTTGAATTAGTCTGGTTTCTGTTGCATGCCTGTCTGGTTTTAGTGCTGACTGAGTTCCATCTGGTATGTTTCTGTCTCTGCTGTGTGCGTGTGTGGGTGCCGTGTGTGCGGCTTGATTTGTTTGTTTTGCCTTCTTGGTTCTTCTTTTCCTGTTGTTTGCATGTGGGGTTTTTGTTTTGGGACAAGAGGAGGGCTTGTGTTTGTGGTTAAGCTAGAGGCACCGTCATCGCCTCAGGGCTGGCAGCTTCATTGAGACTCTGCAGCACCTCTCGCTGTTTTTCCTCTACCTCCTCTCTCCCCCCCGCGTACCGCTGTGATGATCTGTGTTTGTTGGAGCAACACACCCACCTGGGTGCAGCAAATTGCAACCAAAAACTGAAACAGGGTCTTGGTACAGGAGGGTATTATCAGAAAGGTGGACTGGAGCTTCTGGTGAGGAGCAGGCTGTTGTTAGAGTGGACTAACTTCACGATCAACTGGATGCCTCTTCTTTCTTACTACAATGGAACAGGATGTGTGACCCAGGGTGACCAAGGAACCAATAGGGACCCAGGAAGTGCTAGCTGATGAAAACAAGGTGTTGGGTTGTCTATTTGACACTTTGGTCATGAAGAAAAGGATCATGGAAAAGTTCTAAACAACTTAAATAGACCATTCAGCACACTGGCACTAACAACTTGAGTGACAGTCTGTCAGCGTCATGCCATCTGAGCAATTCTGACACAGTAAACTTGTGTTAGACTTGTGTTATGTCAAGTTCATCACCTCATGTGGATGATTTTTCTGAACATATCTCTCAACATTGATTGCCATGGCTACGGCAGCATGGTATCATCGTGACATCAGCCGTGTGCATGCAGAGGACTTGCTGGCACGGGCAGGGAGGGATGGCAGCTACCTAGTGAGAGACAGTGAGTCTGTGCCAGGAGCCTATGCATTGTGCCTGCTGTGAGTACACTCTCTCACACACACACATACACACACACACATACACTTACAGCTGATTTTTCTTACCCATCACAATCAAACATAACTGACTTCACAAGGTACTTTAAGCTTTTATGGTGTCTTAGATGAGCCCACCTGAGCTGGTACTTGAATGTTTTTGTAAGTGTACGTCGTACGTCTTTTGTTCGTAATACTAACTTAGAAACGAAGAAAATGAAAATGCAAGGGAATGTGACTCTGCACTCAGAAATGACTTATACAGAAGTGATTCAATGTTACTTTGTATGCCTAATTTTATGAGTTCCACCTACTTGAAAGTATTAACTGAATGATTAATTCACGATGTCTTGGATTAGTAAATGCTGTTCTATTTGGGAAGAAACAGAAAGCAGCCCTACTTTATGTGAAACCACACTTTATTATCTTATCTTGTGAAACTTTAGGTTTTGGCATATAGGATTGGAAAGTATTTACAAACTCAACATTTTTGCCGAATGTCCCCATCCGTAAATTGATTCAGCAGCTTCACTCACCCTGTCATATCCATCACTTTCACCATCGTCTGCCAGCAGGCAGCAAAGGAGCTCTTACGGCCTAAAGTACTGCATACAGACTGGGCCAACCTCACACACACACCCTCTCCAGACTAGTCAGACTGTCCTGTCCGAACACAGTCCATCTCAGCCAGGCAAACCCTGGCTCAGGACTCCCTGTTTCCCCTCTTACCCCACTTTCTTCCCTGGGGCCCCTGAAAGAGGGCGGGAGCTCCAGCGACCGCACTACGCTGACTGCTCATCAGCCCCAGCCAGATACATTCCTGAAAGCTGAGCCTGGCCGCTCGCAGTGCTCCCTCTTTCCCTTCGTTCTTTTCTCAATATCTCATTCCCTCTTTTAGTGTGTTAAATTTCTCCACACTTTTGATTTGTATTCAGTCATTATGCCGTCATGGTTCCCTTTTGTTGATACAATATGCAGTAGCTGACTGATTAAAAACTGCCATTCATCTTTACGTGCTTCTGAAACAAATTCCTCTGAAGTGACTGATGGAGATGATCTAAGTCTCGCCTTGTATAAGTAAAATAAGCCACGTCATTAGCGATCTGTAAAACAACTGACACCTTGTTAAGGAAGTTAGTGTTTTTAACTACAATTAGACGTCCTCATATAAACAATAAATCTAAATATATTTTCCCTTTTGAATGTTTGATGATAATCGTGTTTTAGTAAGTTGCAACGCCATTAATAACAGAGTTTTTTTTTTTTGGTTTCCAAAGGTTCCAACGTCATGTTCACACCTATCGTATTCTTCCCGATGCAGACGGCCTTCTAGCAGTTCAGGTGAGTGCTCAGCACCCTCTTCCTGACAAGGAAGACCATGAGAAACACAATAGATGTCTGAAACCTTGGCACAAACTGTACACACAGTGAGAAACACAGCTGGTCAGATGGAGTTAGAGAGATCAAACAATGGTTTGTTATTGCCTGTTAGGAGGAGAACAGGAACCTGTTTGTGTTTCATCTCTGTACAGGCTCTGTTACGACTGCAGCAGCCTTGTTGTTTGAATGGCATCTCTGCCATGTGGCTGCATGCTTGCAGCATGAGCTCAGCAGCACAGAGGAGAAATTGTTTTTATGTCTCAGAGATTCCTACTCAACCCACACACTAGGTCACTGACCAATGGATGTGCTTATTTGTTATGTGTATGTATGGGGGTGTTTGTATTAGACATAATGAGTCTGTTGGATGCGGAAGAGTTTAAGCCAGTGATGGTATGTGTCTGTTTTTGATACTCTGAGAAAGGGGCCATTTAGTCAGCAAATGACCTAATTATTAGACCGTAGAAACGCACAAGCACAAAGTTTGCAACCACACAACCAAACACATGCACACAGTGTGTGAGAGAAAGAAATAGAGTGACAGAAATAGACATTTTCTAGATCTAAAGCACATATCATCTTTGGCTTTTTTTTTTTAAACATGTCTGTGCATTTAAGTCTAATAATGAGTTTAATAACAATTGTCTGGCAGCTGTTTTCAAGCCTTCGACTTGGAAAAATCCTCTGCTTTCAAAAGAAGACCTTAAACTCAGTTGCTATTTCTGTTGTTTTTCCACTGCCATCAGTATAAACCTCCAGTACGTATTTTCCCTCACTGGATTTGCTCCACTAACTCACAAGTCGCATGCTTGCCTTCTTGTTTTTCCAAGAGGGCCACGGAGATATTTTGGGCCCCATTTTGTCTCTCACTGTCTCTTATTGCTTTTCATTTCTTTTTAATTGCTTTTCAAGAGATAACTGTGGTATAAAAAGTACTATTTGAAGAGGTCCTGGCAACAAACAGATAGGTAGCACGAGTCCTTCACAGCAAAATGAAAAAGAAAAAAAGAAACTTAAAAAAGGACACAGGAAAATAGTTTGCTCTGCATTGTGGTCTAATGCATACCATGTTGATTTTGTGCATGTGACTGCTAATATATATTCCCAGCACCTGTGCACAGCATGTGTGTTTACTTAGTTGTAATTTTTGCCTGCGATGCTTTGAGTGCCACTGATGTATAGCGGTGCAGGTTTTTGTGGAAAGTTTGAGGGTAGTCTTGTTTGTGCGTGTGGCTTGAATGTGTGAACGTATGCATGTAAAAACTTCCATGCCATGTTTTTATGGGGGGCTTTTTAGTCTGACTGAAAAAGTTAGACCACAGTGAAACATGACAGCCAACCGCTGTTGTAGTCAGGAAGTAGCTGTCAGTGATGTCACCCGTCCTGTGTGGTGCAGGGCACGGATTTCTAAATCCCCCTGGGACTCCCTTTATCACAGCAAATCATCTGTATGTGCCTTTTTCTGTCATGCAAATAAATGCTTCTGCTTTGTTCTGCTTTGTTCTGCCGAGTAATCTTTGGGGGGGATGGGTGATCTTCCTGTGCAGAAACAACCACATGACATTTTCATGTCAAAACTGGGTTATTTTAGTTATTTAATTTAATGTCCAATTTAATAAACATAGGATAATATAAAGACAGTAAATTAAGTCTATAAAAAGTGGGTATTTGAAAGAGAAAAAAAAGAAAAAGTTTTAGAAAGAAGAATATTATATAATAAAAGCAGATTGTAGATAGGAGATAGGCAGGAGATAATAGTCTCTTAACACACATACATCATGTACATATACTCAGTGACATCTGTTGTATGTATGTCTCACAGACAACACAGGGGGTGCAGGTAAACTGTTTCCGGACACTGGAGGACTTGGTGTTGGGGTACCAGCATCCTCACAAAGGCCTCGTCACGCCGCTGCTCTACCCTGTTCCCCGTGATACAGACACAGGGGACGAGAGCTCAGGTGGGTCCACCAGTTACAGAAAAATCCCCAAAAATGTTAAATACATGTAAAAATATAGTACACTATATGATGCATACATCCTAAAATATTCATTGCTGACTATTAATGTCTGATTTTATGTTTCATGTATGCATAGATGATGAGAGACCGCCTCCAGTTCCAGCCTCTGTCAACACAGCGCTTTTATTAGGACCACCAGCTAAACCAGGCCCTCCTGCCCCATTCCTGGATAAATTACAAGAGCTGAACACATCCAGGTATGATTATCCAGCTTAAATGTAAAACAGTGATCAATTACCAAAACGTTATTTCAAAGATGTGTAGTGCCTATCTATGCTGCATGTGTAGCCTTTCTTAACATACCTGTGTTTTACTTGATATCTGCTTATTTTTAGTGACAATAACATTATAAGACTGATTATGGACTTGCAGTGTCACATTAACGTCATCTGTAATGTGCACGTCAACATCTTCATATTTAAATATGCACATGATGGCAGTCAAGCAAAAAGAAAACTGCGGCAGCAACTTGTGAAATACTGTTTGATCCTTTTGACTTTTTGTTTGGCCTATTAATGGTAGAGTACAGAGCAGATATAGTACAGTATCTGCTGTGTACTGAACTATTGGTCTTTGTCTTCTCTACTGTATTTCTCGACTGTTTGAAGTAGGGGTTTCTTACCAGATCAAATGACAGCAAAAGCAAAGTCCAGAGAGCAGAAACGGCTTACACACTTTACCATCTGCCTGTTTGATCCTGTTTACAGTACTGCGGGTGACGTGATTGGTCTGCTCAATGACTACCTCTTCAGCGAGCTTCCTCTCGACATTGAGAATGTGCATAAAGGAGCAACAACTCTATGCCACCTCAAGCGTACTCTGGGCACTGCCTGCCAAGGCCTAAACAGGTTAGCATCATTAATGTTTAGGATGAACCCAATGTGAAGACTGCCATTTATGGACTGTTATGTTGGGAATTAATATTGCATACTATACAATTTTAGAAAATGTACATATATTCATATATGATTATGGAACAAAAGTTGTGCATTGATCTGCTCTACAGTGAGATTGACCTGACTCTCTCAAGTCTGGAAACTCTGGCCAAGGTCTTTGATCATCCTAGCTGCTCTTTAACACACACCAAGGCACAGGTACAACACAAACCAGCCAATATGCTTTTGTCAGATCTAACCAATCTAACTAAACTAAAATAGTGACCCAGAACTGTGGGAGATAAAAGGTGATAATCTGAAACAACATTCATATACATCAACTAGTTAGACCTGTCTTTGTCTCTTTGGAACAAGGGTCCAGAGATGGAGATAGACACCTTGTTGTGTAAGATTTCAGCGTTGGTCAGCCTCCTGTCTTCGCTGGAGAAAAAGGTATGTTTTCGTTGGGTTAAACTCAGGATCAGTGTTTTTTTGTTTTTTTTCAAACTGGATATGCTGTTATTCCTGAACAGACTGTTATCATCAGACATGTTTTACTTTCTCCAGCTTTTATGCATCCACATTATTTTCAGAAAAACTGCTAAAATCATGTGTCCCACTTCAATAAAAAAAAAATAATTGTGACAGACAAAAATAATTCAATTCTAACATTTAAAATTCTTTGCCTATAAAGGTGTTAAAAGCACTACAAGATGCAGTGACCAATCACAATCTGGCAGTGCAGCCCAATCCACCTCCACCTGAACCAACACCCAGCAACATACCACCTGTAAAGAACCATGACAGACAAATTCCAGTCCACTCCTTTCAGGTAAACCAGGGTGAAAAAGGCACTTCATCTTACAACCAACAGAATTTACATTGTATTTGATATAATATAATTGTTTTTCTCTGTGTGGCCAGGTGAAGATGGTGAGGTATGGCAGACAGACGGTCTCTGTTGATGTGGACACAGGAGTGCTGCTTTTTGACAGGAAGGCTGGTTCATTTGGTATAGAGAGGGTCTCACATGACAGAAGTAAGAAAATATTTTACTTTTTTAGTTCCTATAACATTTCTCTTGCTTGCAAATATACTTAATAAATTGTCTATTAGTCCTTCAGATTGTCAAGTTCCAGAGCAGTCTAGCCAAAGTACGCATGGTGGTAGACAGTCACCACAACACACCACGGGAAATGACGTTTGAGAGTGCACGGGTAAAACAAGATAATCGGTTTTAATATTCACTGGAATCCACTGTTTCCAACCCTCATGATTCACTGAGTGACTGTCATCTCCTGTCAGAAACGTGACTCCTTCTGCCAACTACTCCAAATGATGAAAGCCAGGCACTCTCAGCTGAGTGAACCTGACATGGTCTCTGTGTTTGTTGGCACCTGGAATATGGGTAAGCATAAATGTGATGACAGCATCTTTTACAGAAGACTCATTTGTATGCTGAAGTAGAAGCAGAGGATTATTTTGATGATTTATTGTCTCGTGTTTCGTGCACAGGTGGTTCCCCTCCTCCCCGAAGCCTGCAGACGTGGGTGACCTGCTGCGGTTTAGGACACACCCCTGATGAGTCGACTGCCTTGCTCCCTCATGACATCTACGCCTTGGGGACTCAGGAAAACCCTCAGGGGGAGAGAGAGTGGATGGAACATATCAAAGGAACTCTTCGCAGCTATACTCACATTGACTTCAAACAAGTAATTCTCCTTTTTCTAACTTTTTCCAGCTTCAACTGTTGATTCTTATGTCTTATGTGATTCTTATTCTTATTTATCCATAAAGCTATAATATGTCACTGAAGAAAGATTCACAAATTTACATGGCCAGAATAGTTAAAGGGGAACTACTTGGGGAGTGCTGCAGCACATGTGAAAAAAGGTTGTACTAAGCCTCGTACAGCTGCAGATGGAGCTGTGTGATCTTATAAATTGTTTCAGGTTTTAACTGTCCATCCTGAATCCTACAATGTTATAGAAGTGTTATACTAAATCAGTGGAGCAGAGCAAATAGAGTTTACTGAAAGGATTCATTACACAATGTAAGGAATTTCATTTCAAAAACAGAAATAGTGAACTAAACGACACTTGTTTTGGACAATGCTTGCTAATTAATCACTTTGCTAACATTTTTATTAATATTTTTGTGTGTGAGTGTGTAATGAATATAAGAACTAAAATATTTCTACATAACATCTCAAAGTGAAGTGAGAAGTGATTTGACGCATTTCTCCAAACTAAGATGCACATGAAAAAACTATTAATGCAGCGTCTAACTCTGTATGATTTTTTGTTTAAATATAACATTATTTCAAAGCTCACCTTGCTTTCCCACATGTAACTCACAGAAAGCTCATGCTCTCAAAACATTCACCCAGATTTGCAATTTTCGCAAACAAAGAAAACCTTTGCATTATCTAATATTATTTTACTGTTAAAAATAATATCTAATTATCATTATTTAACACAAAATAAAAAACTACAAACACTACTAGGTCTGACAGAAATAAAAAGATTGATGAAAAATGTAGTCACAAGGTAATTTCTTTGTGATTTCACCTCAAACAAAAAGTGACATCACACTGGCATTTTTGAACAATGTATAACGTAAAGTGTACAAATGTCTTCTGTGTAATGGTGATGTCACTCCTGGTATTTTAGTCTTACAAAGGTGGTATTTTAACATCATGTAAAGCAGTGCTTCATTCTTTTTATAGTATTGTTCGTGTGAAATGATGAAAACACTTTCTTCAGAATTTCAAAAGGCACCCACCCTCATGTAAAACTATTACTAAACTATTACTAATATATTATGTTTGGCAGTATGTAATAAGTGTGAGAGAACCCACATGTTTCACTTGGAAGGGCAATGTCTCAGCAGCCTCTCAGTAGATTGTAGGAAAGGATTGTGAGAGTTTCTCATATTTTGTCATCCATGTTCTTGCGGGAATGTATCTGAAAATATAATCTCAGTGGTACATTATGTTTTTGATGTCATTAAGCATGTGTTTTTAGTGGCTGTGCCAGCATTTCGGAGAACCTGGCTTCATAGAAATGGGCCAAACCCACTGAGAAATCTATAATTGTTTGGAGACTGTTCTTGTCATCTTTTGTAATACGGCCTGATGTCCTGCAGGTGGCAGTACAGTCCCTCTGGAATATGAGGCTGGCTGTGTTTGTGAAGCCGGAGCATGAGAGTCGCATCAGCCATGTGAACACAGCCAGTGTGAAGACTGGCTTGGGGAACACATTGGGTAGGCTGCCCTGCATGAACACACCAGCACAAATACACACAGAGCAAATACAGAAAATATTCAATATCAGGGGTGACAGCAAGAAATAAAATATATCAATGTACGAATAACAAGAACAAAATGTGTTTTTATTATCATGGAGGTTTGAAGTTGAGTATTTCTGTTGTTTCAGGAAACAAGGGAGCTGTTGGGGTCTCCTTCCTCTTCAACGGAACATCTTTTGGGTTTGTTAACTGCCACCTGACCTCCGGAAGTGAGAAAGCCCTGAGGTACATTGTGGCTTTCTGTGTATACATGTGTGAAGGACCAAGTGTGTGTGCTCCTATGTCCTATCTGTGTTATATTAAAAATATGTCTTTTATCTTTCAATGTATGTAATGTTCAGGAGGAACCAGAACTTTGTGGACATCCTCAGGCTGCTGTCTCTGGGTGACAAACAGCTCGGGCCTTTTGACATCAGCCTGCGCTTCACTCACCTCTTCTGGTGTGGAGACCTCAATTACAGGCTCGACTTGGATGTGCAGGTCAGACTGGCCTATATTATTTCTTTGTCATTCATTGTTCTTTTTTAAACACTGTGTTCTGATTCAGCACCAGCTGAAGACTGGCTTGATGTGGCATAATAGTCATTTTGAGAAATCCCAGACATTGATGTTATTGCTTCTTTCTGGTCATCACTGACTCCAGGACATCCTGAAACACGTGTCAAAGAGAGAGTTTGAGGACCTCATGTGTGCAGATCAGTTGACCCGAGAGAGACACAAGAGGAAAGCCTTTCTGAATTTCAGTTAGTTTCTGTTTTCTGTTGACTTTTGACCTACTGTATATTGAGAGCTATAAATACAATATCATACAGTTATTGCATAAGCACTTAAATGCTATTTTACAATGACACAATAAATGAGTGTACAGTACCATTGCATTTTGATTCAGCTTAACCTTTGCTTAGCTCACTCTGCAATTTTGTCTGTTTATCATGGTTAAGAGGAGGAAAAGATTGCATTTCCACCCACCTATCGGTATGAACGGGGCTCTCGAGACTGCTACCTATGGCAAAAGTACAAGACCTCAGGGGTGAGTCATTTCTTGTTAACCAAAATCACCTTAGAAAAAAGGGATCGCGCGTGTATGTAAAAATTCCTTCAGGTGCAGTGCAGAGGATGCTGGCTCACAACAGAAACGATATCTACATTTCTGAATTGCTGCCAAAAAGTGTGAGGACATAACATTTCAATAACTTCATCAAAGTATTTAGCCACACTGGCAGCATGGCTCTAGAGATAGCAGTGTTGATCTGTTGGTCGGTATTTGGTACAAGTATTCTAGGTATACAGTTGACTCACTATTAAATAGAATAGAATGGAAGAAAATGCCTTTATTGTCATTACACACCGTCGTACAACGAAATTTGCCATGCAGCTCCTGAAAACATACACATACACATACTTATCCATGCAGGTAAGCACCAGCAAACAGGTTAAAAGCAGTTAAAAACTTTAAAAGAGATAATAACAAGAGAAATAAATACAGAAACCTGTATTAGGTGCTATTGCATCTATGAGATGTAATTACAAAGTGTAAACTTATATTACTAGATTTTTGTAGTGCAATTTGTATGTTTGTTTAGTCCTGTGGTGTATAGTGTTATGTTGGGAGGGGGGACAGTGTCTCTTGAGTTCAGTTCAGTGAAGGCTCTTGTGTAAAAACAGTTTCCAGGCCTGGAAATGTGGCCTTTAAGGGGTCTGTAGGGATAGCTGACTTTGACGACAGCTGCTGTGATCACTAAAAATAGGAGGCTAAGAATTAACCCGGTCTAAAAACGGAATGTCTGGTATGACGGAATGAAGGAACCCTTCAGATAGACAAACATACAAACAAACATGTTGTTGAATTTTTACCTGAATCTGTTCCTGTAGGTGCGAGTGAATGTTCCATCATGGTGTGATAGGATTCTGTGGAAATCGTACCCGGAGACGCACATAATATGCTCTGCATATGGTAAGATCTGATGATTTACACAAAAAAATCAAAACAGAAAAAGCTATAAGTAGAAAAGCACACAGTTAAATAAGACATAAACAAAATGCAGAAGAGCAGCAAAGAAAGGGCACTGCTTAAGACTTGACATAGACAAAAGATTTTATGCAGCATGCTCAAATTAGATATCTGTGGTTATTTTTTTTTGTCTTTGAACCACTGTAAAATGAAAGCAACCCTCAAAACAGTCAAACCCCTACATACTGGTCTGTGGTCCATCAAGAAACAGAGTCATTTCCTCTCACTCAACCCGAGCTTGTGTTTCTCACTAACCTCAGCAAACTGTCAAAACATAACAAATGCTGGGTAGTAGCAGAACAACCTTTTGTCTCTTAAATCTCTTTTTGCTGAAAGCTCATTTGTCTATACAGAGTTGTTACATAATTTTAGCCACAGTAAATATAAAGTATTTTTGTGTTGTTATTGCGATCATACTAATAGAGTAATATGGTGGCTTGTCTGTTACCAGGTTGCACAGATGACATCTTCACAAGTGATCACTCACCTGTTTTCGCCACGTTCCAAGTGGGAGTGACATCGCAGTTCAGCTCCAAAACAGGTGCTGTCATTGTTGTGGCTGGTGGGACACAAAATAGAATATGACTGAATGCGGTCATTGAGTAAACAGTATTGTCATGCCTTTGTCTTGCACAGATCCCAATCCAAGCATGGAGAGGGCCTGGATAGAGCTTGACGGCGTGGAGGCCATTGTGAAGACAGCAAGCAAAGCAAAGTTCTTCATTGAGTTTCATTCATCTTGCCTTGAAGGTATGATGTCGCATCAAAAAGATCATTTTGCATTACATTTAGCATTACGCTACACAGCAGCAGAAAGTCATTCATGTCTTTCTTTGCAGAGATAAGACGCTCAAGTGAGAATGACTCACAGGGCTGTGATGTTCCTGGGTTTCTCAAACTTGGCTGGTCCTTCAAACAACTGCCCAAGGTTAGAGGCTCAGTCTGCTTGAAAATGGCTGAAAATATTGTTTGTCCTTGAAGTCAAGATTATTAACTTGAACGTGATTTGTATGTCTGTTATAGCTTCTTCTAGTCCTGTCTGACATGGAATACCTTCAGGATCAGCACCTACTCTTGTCTGTCAAGTCATGTGATGGGTTTGAGTCATACGGTTGGTCACAGGGCAAATTCATTTTGTCTAATTAACAACTCTATTTAAAACTGGTTGGCTACTTTTCTAATGAGTGCCCTCAAAGTGACAGTATATCCAAAAGCCATTTAACTCCTAACACAAGTGCTATCTACTAGTCCGGATAGTTTCAGTATGATTTGATATGGTTGCTCATCTCTTTGGAAGTGACACATCTATTTGTGCACAATTTCACTGACAACTATTTTCTATCAAGATACACTTACAATTTTTTTTTTTATGTATATGCAAAAGAAAAAGTCTTCACAGTTCAGTGTATGGATTACAGTGTTTTCTTCTGAGAACTCCAAATCAAATGTAATTGACCTCAAATGTAGTTGAACTACTAGTATGTCCAAACCTAAGGAAATCATATGCTGAAACTATCTGAATTAATCGATTGCACTCTACATTTTGTGGTGTTTCAGGATGAAATGTACTATTGATCTAATCAATAAATGTTTTAAAAAAATTTTGAAGGTGAATGCTGTGTAGCTCTGCGCTCTCTCACGCGCACATCAGAGCAGTTTGAGACATTTCTGAGTCACCGAGGTGAGGAGATGGGCTCCATAAGAGGACGGGTCAGGGTCCATGTCCCCAAGGACAGGCGAGGAACGCGGGAGAAGATCTATGGTAGGTCAGGGGGAACGGATGCTTTCCTAATCTCTGCCTTGCTTGCACTATCACTTCCCACTAAACTTTCATCTCCACTGTCACTGCTCTTTGACTCTCCTGAGTCTCACATTGCTTCCTCTATTTGGTTCCTCAATGATCCCTGGCTTGGCTTTACACTTGCTGGTATCTATCGACCGCTTCCTCTTTTGGCTCCTGGCTGACCCTGACCAGATGCATCCTGAGACAGGACAGATGAGTAGTGTGGCACCAGGTCAGACATCACACAAGGCACACACAAACACCACCATGCTGTGTGATTGCAAACTGACATAGCTTTCGTCCTACACGCACTACACAGACTTTGAAGAGGTCTTGCTCTTTACAAAATGTATTATTCATTTCCTGTCATTTGACTTTTTCAGAGTGGTTCTGTTTTGAGAAAGATGATAAACGTCCCACGAGGGGACACATGTCTCCTGCACCTACACGGCTCCCAATAAATAGGTGAGGACCTCTTAATGTTTCTGGGCATCAGTGTAAAGCAGCAGAAAGCCTTCAGTGGATTGCGTTTTATTTTCTTATCAGTACCTGAAGCCACATGCAGACTTATGGTTTTTTTAACATCTATATGTAGTTTAATTTAATCCGAGACTTGTATATTCATTACAGGTCCTCTGCAGTTCCTCCCAAACTAACTCCGAGCAGCTACACCAATCCTGCTTACTTCATCTTCGAAGGTGTGTCTGTGGCACGCAGGGTGGAGGAGGCTCTCCCCCAGCAAAGGGACCCTCAGGTGATCTGGTCTGGTAATGAGGCCTTGCAGCTCCCAAAAATCTCAGGACGTCAGGGCTTTGACAGGAGACCCTGTCGCAGATCAGACTTTACAGAGATTGAAATTCCAGCCATTCTGCCCCAGTACACTCCAACCAATGACCTTCATACACCCCAAACCAACTCCTCCTATCAGCTTTTCCCTGCCAAAGACCCATCTCCCATATCTCCACCCTCAAGTAACGCCATCTCACAGTACCAGGAGCAGACTTCACAACTCAGAGACAAATACCAAAGTAAAAATATTGTTCAGGACTCCATTCTGCCCGAGAAGAACCTGAGGAACTTGTATATGAATCACTCAGCAATCATCAGGGAAAAAGCCAGAAGGGATCAACATCAGCTTCTCGCAGAGAGGGCCAGTCCTCTACGGGCAGCCAAGGCGCCGCCAGCTTTCCCCTACACCCCCACACACTTAGCACACTGTCAGGTTTCTGTTCCCTGGATGGTGGATCAGCAGCCACCCGGGCCTATAGGGGACAACTCCCTCACTGCTTTGCAAATTGCCAAGTCCCTCAGCGAAGTTGACTTCTTCCCCACAGAGCAGAGAGGCCCAACCATACCAAACCAGAGGCCAAGTTACAGAAATGGCCCCTCGATGCATGGAGACAGAGGCTACTGCTGGGAGAAAGAGGTATGGCGCTGTTTCTCCAAGACAGTTTTTAAAAGACCTGACTCCTGGTTCTCTGTAAAAATTCAGTCTGGTTTATCTCAATGCAGGTGTCTGTCCTCCAAGGTGCACCAGAGACAGTGCGGGAGCTTCTCAGTGCTCTGGGTCTCCAGAAATACACCCTAGGACTCAGCCTCAATGGCTGGGATGATCTGGATTACTTCAGGTAAAATGATTTTGGATAACATGGTGCACAAGCCATATCTACGTAGGCTCATTACTGAATTTCATAGACAGGAAAGAAATAATTTGATTACTGTTACAACACACACAGAGAAGGTTTTTTTGCTGTTACTTTAGCCAGAAAATCTAAGTTTGGACAGAGGTGAGGGAGCCTGAGCGAGGCAACCACCACAGCTGAGCGTGACAGGCTGTGATACTAATACCAACACTAATCTAGAACATGCCCCCAAACATGCCCTATTTTTTACCAAATAAATATATTTTAAATCAAAACCTAGATACAAATTTGAAGTGAAAATAACATTGAACCAACATCCAGCAGCCACTAGAGGAACAGAAACCAAGTTGATTTATGTGGTGACCTCTTCACAGTAACATTGTCGTAGCTGCTAGGAAATTTATAGAGCGCCGGAATAAGCTCTGTTATTTGCAGTGTTAAATGTAACATGAAAGCTGCCACCACCAAAAACCTAGTGTTATTTTCATCTCTTCTGTTTCTGCTTCACTCTGTGGTGCATGCACAGAATAAAAATATAAGACCTATAATATGAGTAAGCGGAAAGGTGAAAGTCAAAAGTCAATATCAATCTTACGTGACTCTTGGTGTGAGAAAGATACACTTGTCTGTACAGATATATACACTTTCACAAGACACTTGCAATAATCAGTTGATGGGCTAATCAAATTACTAGTGTGCATGTGACAGTCATGCTCATCTGACTGAGATGACTTAACATGACAAAATCCATCGTTCATGTTCTGTGCAAAAAATAAGTTTATCAAATTTTATCTGAAGTTAATGTGAGGCTACAGTGGTCTGAGTTAGACAAATCAACTGAGTAACTTCTCTCTGTGTTTTGCTGGACAGCATTTCTGTGTTGAGCTGTGCTGGAGGGATAATAACACAAGGAGGGAATCTCATACTGAAAGAGAAACTTTTTAAGATACCCTCCTGATCTGATTAACTCAGACTGTTGAAGCCTCACTCCAGATTGACTTTGGAGTACATTTTTGCATGGAATGAGGGCTGGATTTTGTCCCCCATCATTTACATTGGAAGCATATCGGAGAGGGATTTTTTAAAGGCCAGTTGAAAAAGAGCAATGCTTAGAGCAATGCTTAGAGCAAGCAAAAATTGTTTCAATGGGCATGTGTGAAATGTTTTAAGACTTAAAAATATGAACCAGTCCTTTCAGGTTCAAGTGTAAATGAAAAGAAATCCTGTATTTTCCCTGATGTATATAAAGATATAAAGATGCTGACACCATCTACATTTACAAAAATGTATCAGATTACAAAGTTGCAAATATTACAAAGTAAAAATGACTATGAATGACTGTTGTCTGAACTGAAGTCAGCTTTGATTGAGTACCATTTCTCCTCACCACAGCGGCATCACTGAGGAGGATCTACGTGCTGCAGGAGTGACAAACCCATCGCACCGACGTAGGATCCTCGAGAACCTGCCCAGGAACTGGAACTGATAAAAGGCAGACATGACAAACATTGATGGTACAAAGCCCTGTAGTCTTGCTCGATTCGAACTGGAAGAACTGCTAGAACTGAGATCTGAAGAGAGGACAGACTGATCGGATATCAATCTCGACAGCTGGACTTTACCTCAGCCCTGCCATATTTTCCTTTACTCAATCAATACTGCAACAATAGTTTGTCTGTGTCAGCACAACAAAGGGAACATAGCGCAGGGAGTACTAATTGCACAGTCTGCTTTATTCATCTATCCATCTTGACAGATTATGAGAGGCGGGTGATAAGAATGGAAAGCCTTGATATGTATCTCTAGTGACTGACACATACAAAGCTGTTTATTATGGTATCAAGGTCTCATTGATTTTTGTTTTAAATGATTTCTCAATGACTATAAAAACATAGTTCTTCTATTTCCAGTGTTCACTCAAGGCTAGTGTTTACCATTCACCTTCATCCCTTCTACTGTGTGCTCTGCATTATTCTGCTATTATTGAGCCTGGACCTGAGCTTGTAAAAGCCCTCTATTAAACCTATGGAGCATAAAATCCATAGCCGTACTTATCTACTGGAACATTGTCTGTAAAGTTGGTGTAGAAGGACCTGCCATATCTCATTTTGTTTACTGTCGCCTACTGTTGCTATCATGTCACTTAATCAGTACCTATGCCCACTGTGTATGTTTTATGCGACCTTTATGAAGTAAAGTGCATAAAGCAACTCTTGACTGTCACCAAGCAAGCAAAAGTGTTATTTCCTTCTGTCGAGCAGGGGTGGAAAAGGGAAACTTCCTCTTCGCATCTCGTCTATTTCAGATGCCAGATAATTGCCAGTCGCCCGTTGTGCAATAACTGACACACTGTGTGTTACCATCTAGGTTCAACCAAGCATCAAAGTCTTCATTTTTTATAATATAATATTTGACAGTTCATGTTTTACGTTTTTTTTTAATTTACTGAAAACTACTGAGGTTCTTCTTGAAAACTGCATAGGGAGTATTTCTTTAGTCTGGATAATACCATTGCATTTCCACATTTTATATAAATACAATTACCTCAGTTAAGCTTTGTGAATACAAGACGCCTGAATTAATAACCAAGTCCACAAGCAAATAGTGAGAGTTGTATTTATCAGCTCACTTAGATAATAGCAGCAGAAAGAGATGAGACCTGTGTGAATCTGATTAGAAAATAACTCTTAAATATTCCACTTGTTGTGGGAGTGTCTGTGCTTGTTTTTTTCAGTGAAGGTAGTTACTCATTAAAACATGACCAAACACGTCTCTCTCTCTACTGACAGCAGGTATGTGTCACTGACCTCTGCATAGTATCATGGCTGCGACAATGTCATCACCTGGAAGCCTGGGAACTTCTGGTGACATGCAAATGAAATAGTTTGTCGTTTGAAACCTTCATGTTTAATTGAAAATAGTAGTTTATGCAACAGCAATGTGTATGAATGAGTGTAGAGTTATTTGCAGATGTAGACATTGAAAAAGTAAAGTTTGACACAAAAGAACACATTTAAAAAAAAAAAAAAAAAATCACATTCTTTAGGAAAGTAATGGTTTGATATTTGGGGAAATATGCTTATGTACTTTCTAGCCAAGAGTTTGATGAAAAGATCAAGACCACTTCGCTGTCTACATTAATCATGAAGCTGTAGCCAGAATCTGGTTAAATTAGCATTGCCTGTCAACCTCAAGGAGTCACATGGCCCCTGTAATATGACATGTCGTTTTTATGCATATGTTTTTGCACTAAACAAACAAGATATATCATGTTCATTAGTGATCTTTGGAGGTGCTGGTAGGTGGAATTTGTTATCACTGGACAGACCCAGACTAGCCGTTTCCCTCTGTTTCCAGTCTTCGTGCTAAGCTAAGCTAACTGGCCGCTGACAGTAGCTTCATATTTATTTATTTGTAAGAAAGTAAATATGCTTATTTACCAAAATGTTGAACTTTTCCCTTTAACTGTTGACAAATTCATTCATAATCTGTTAAAACTAGCTGTTGACATGTATTCCATCCGTGGTGCTGTAAATCCATCCACCCTGCACTACAGTCTGAATGGGTTTCTGATGGAGAACATGCTTTGTCAGTGGCCCACTCACATTCCAGGCATCTTAACCACAGAAACCCATTGAGTCCAAACAAACACACAATCTCACACTGCACCCACCGAGCTGGCCCATACACACACACACACTCACTGCTGCATCTCTGAATGGGGTGAAGGGGCCAGTTTCTATATGTGGGAGCAAGGAACAGTTAGGACGTTTTTAGAGCAAAAACATAACTGCAAATAATATTCTGAATTTGTTTTAACCGACATTTGACATCTAAAATACAGTATGTGAGTTATATTTACCATATATGGATAGTTTCAGATCATGTTAGTCTGATTTATTTTATAATTATTATTTTCAAACACTGTCTAAACTTATTTGACTTTTCAACAAACTTTTTAAAATTGGAAAACACCGTTTGAAGAAAGTATAACGATACCTCTGCTAGTCAAAGCTCAGTGTAGGACTAGAGAACTGAACTTTATAGGGATATGAGCTCTTTGCATGTGAACCAAATCATATTTTGTGTGCTATTGTCATATAGTCTTAGGGTTATTGGAGTGATTATAATCCTGTTTGCGACTGCGGGTCAATCAAACTGTAGTTTTTGGTAACTTATTAATAGAAAGTCTCGTCAAACTTAAGTTTATTGTCTGTCTGAGACAACAGCATCGCTCATCCTCCCTACTTTTATGTCTTTATGATCAGACTTTATAATTCAACAACTTATCATGCCCTTCTTGCAGAAAAGGCAGAGGTGGCAAAGATTTAGTTCGTCACAGCTCAAGAGAGCAGTTGCTACACAGGCTTTACTGTACAGCTGTGCAAATATTAACTTCTACAACATTTGAGTATTGACTGCCATTATGTGTTGTCATAGGAATGAATTTCATTTGGAGTAAGTGTTAAGATCTTTTACATACAACATACTGTTAAAGTGCTGGTGCCTCATGTATTAGACAGGGTGTTACAAACATATAAGCATGATTTTAATGTTGAGGCTCCAGATAGTGCTGAGTGTTGGGTTATTTCTTCTATATTATTGCAACAATATATGGGGCTCATCATTAAACAATGAACAGCTGTTGATGGGCATAATGTTGTATTTCCCTCTGAAATCTTGTGGCGGAAAACAGGAGCACAAAATAGAAAACGTGCCAAGAATGATTGCTGCTTTAAACAATCTCTTATCAGCACTTGGAGAGTCTAAAGACTAAATCCAACACTTCAAGTAAATCTTAAGGTGTGGATTCTGTAAATGAGGTCTGGTGGCATTTTCACGTGATTCACTGAAGTGACTTGAAAGTGAGTTTACTCTGAAGACTATTTTTTTGGGAGGCGGTAGTTTTGCCTACTCAGCACTTTAACTCCCCGTGTGTGTGTGTGTGTGTGTGTGTGTGTGTGTGTGTGTGTGTGTGTGTGTGTGTGTGTGTGTGTGTGTGTGTGTGGCTTCCTCTCCATGTATCGGGCGTTTGCAGCGAAGGCATGGACTCCAACGCGGCGTCCACTGAAAAAGTGCGTATCTAACGCTCCCCAGCTGCGCTGCAGAGGGGATGAACAGGACGACGGAGTGAGAGAAACGACTATCGACCTCAGCTGAAAAGTGAAACCGGTCCATTTACACGACTTCTCTCTGTAGCACCGGAATCAAGGAGCAGTCCGACAACCAGCTCTGTGTTAAGGGTCTCATTGTTGGTGAGTAGCGGCGGAGTTACGAAAACTGGCTTCTTAAAGCGACTGTGTGACCGCGAAATATCGACTGAAGGTAATGCCCCAGCGTTTGTTGTTGACCGTGTGTGGAACCAGATGTGGGGAACTTTGGAACACAGGACAGATGTGGATAAACAGTGAATCCTCGTGAAAACATTTTGAATTGCTAACCGATGGTGGTGGAGAGTAACAAGTGCAAGTACTCAAGTACTGTTCTTGTATTAGAATAACCACATTTTTACGTTACCGTACATCTCTATTGTGGCTTACTTTTTACTCTGTTTATTTTAAAACTATTCTTCATAGGGACTTACTTTGTTACATATTCGCCAACACACACACACACACACACACACACACACACACACACACACACACACACACACACAGGCTTATACTGTATATATATATATATACACTGTTGCCCATAAAGTTGGAATAATTTTGTTTTCAGACACAATCCTCTGTTTATTCCTATTTAAATGCATCAGTAATCACTTTGGAAGAGAGTGACTACTAAAGTTTTGAGAAGATATACACTTTATCTGTCAAGAATAAATCACATTGTCACAATCATTTCATGGAAAGAGGTAAAAAATATTTTATTCCAACTTTATGAGCAGTGCATAAAAACTTTTACTTTTGATACTTTATTTTATATTCTTGTGATAATACTATGCTTAAGTGAAAATATGCATAATAAGGTAAACTTTAAGTAAATTAATTTGTCACAGTGGGATTACTACTTTACTCAAGCAAAGGATCTGAATTCTTCTTCCACCACTCTTAAACGGGAACTACATAAAAAAAAAGACTTTACAAACAGAGAAAAGCAGCAAATCTCAACAACTGAAACGCTTCAACCAGAGAATGATTCACATTGGAAAATATAGTTAGTGATTAATTTTCTGTTAGTCGACCTATCAGTTAATCAACTAACCTTTTCAGCTCTAATACAAAGTGTATTTTTTTTTATGAATGTAAAAGTCTTCACATCTCAGTGTTTCTGCTTTTCAGGTTTGGTCTCTGCTGGTTTGGTAGTGCTACACTGAGAAGTCATTATGGAATCGGTCATCAGCAGCCCTGGCACACACAACCTGTCAACTGTCTTCATCTCAGTCTTCAATTCCAGCTGTCGCTTCGATGAGGAGTTCAAATACATCCTGCTACCTGTGTCCTACAGTCTGGTGTTTGTGTTTGGCTTCATGCTCAACGCTACAGCTTTATGGATGTTCCTAAAGATGCGTCCGTGGAACCCCAGCACAGTGTACATGTTCCACCTCGCCCTGTCTGACTTCCTGTACGTCCTCTCCCTGCCCACCCTCATTTACTACTACGCCAACCGCAGTCACTGGCCCTTTGGAGTGGCCGCCTGCAAAATAGTGCGCTTCCTCTTTTATGCCAACCTCTACTGCAGCATCCTCTTCCTCACTTGCATCAGCGTGCACCGTTATCTGGGCATCTGCCACCCCATCAAGGCGCTGACTCTGGTGAAGTCTCGTCATGCCCACCTGGTGTGTGGCATGGTGTGGGGTGTGGTGACCGTGTGCTTGGTACCCAACCTCATTTTTGTCACCACCTCTAGAAGGGACAATGACACCCTGTGCCATGACACAACCAGCCAGCAGGCATTTGAGGAGTATGTGGACTACAGCTCTGTAGTCATGGTGCTCCTATTTGGCATCCCGTTCATGGTCATCGTGGTGTGTTACTGCCTGATGGCGCGGACCCTGTGCCGGCCCAGACAGGGATTATCTGCCAGCCGGCAGAGCAGCGCCTCACGTCAGAAGTCCATCAAGCTCATCATCGTGGTTCTGGTGGTGTTTGCTGTGAGCTTTGTCCCATTTCACATCACGCGGACCCTCTACTACACCTCCCGTGTGTTAAATCTCAACTGTGAATTCCTTAACATTGTCAACTTTACTTACAAGATCACCAGGCCGCTGGCGAGTGTCAACAGCTGCATTGACCCGATTCTTTATTTCCTGGCTGGGGATCACTACCGCTCCAAAATGTTGTCAGTTCTGACAGGAAAAAAACAGACGACAAGCAGCCAAATACATGAACAGGCACAAACGCAGCGGAACAATAACCATGGAATTGCTCTGGTCTATAAGAACTCAGCCCTTAAAGACAGTGGAGAAGTTGATAGATAGCAGAAATCTTAAAGTTTTAAACATTTCTTAAAGATTTCTGCTCCAGGCTAAACTAACATTTATAATGCCATGGTCAGAAGTGCCTGTTTGTTTTTCCCTTTTTGCACTGAGAGCTTTGGAAGAGAGTTAGCTCACAGTAAATTTTACTGACAGTATATACTTCCAACCTTCTGTTTTTAACAGGCATAACGACCATATTTCAATTCCGCTCGGCTTCCGTTATGGTTGTTAGATGAAGTTCGAGTGGGCTTCTACGAAAGAGTCTGTACCTTTTCCACAAAGGGATTATAACACAAAACTCAGTATACAATAGACAGTATTCACACAGTTGTACAGTGTTCCTCTTTAAGGGAAATGGGGTGCCCATGCAGAAGAAGAGTTGAGTTTCAATTTTAGGGAATAGTAAGTGAAACACGTGAGCACTGTGACCCAGGTGGTCAAAGGTTCCTTAAAATAAATAACAGATGATTCAGGCAATGAATCGTTGTCATCTTGAGTAAGGAGAACTAAGTTTGATTGGACACAAAATTATCTAAACATTAAGATTCATAGCAGACAAAGATGACAGATAGTCTGGCCATTGTGTCAGTATCGAGACAGTTATGAGGCAATCCTTCCTGTTTTATCAACAGTGTCTGCGAGTTACCCAGAAACTGCAGCTACACCCCCCGTTTCCCAGCTGTTTTTGTCCTTCAACCCTAACAGCTGCCTTTTGCTCGACTTTGACGTAAAACAGAGGGGCTGATCTGGATAAGACATAGATTTTCAACCCACCCACACCTCATTAGAGGAATAAGGGATTTTCCTTTTCCCCCCTTTACCCTTGGGATTGATACATGAAATTTAAAGGCCTTTTTCTATCAGTAATCTTAAGTTGAGCTGCTTGATAGTTTTGCAGGATGTGAAAGCGAGTGAAAGAGTGTTGCCACATGAGTTACTGTGTTGTATGTCATGTATCATGAACTGTATGACACACATTATTACCTGATTATGCAGTGAATCTAACCTGTGTGGTCAGAGATATCATCAAAGTCTAATATCTTAGCCAACTAACCATCATTAAAAGAGCAATGTAAGTTTAACCTTACTGCTCCTCAAGTCTTTAGCCAAACTGAAATGAACTGCACCTGCCGTGACCTTTATAGATACACTACAAGTGACATTTGTGAAATGAACGCAGACTGTTTGAGTCAAGCAAGGCAGGTCATGAGAGAGTCCTGGGGCAGCTGTTAATACTGTAAAGATGAGGAGACTGTTTATGTGAACAAGAAAAATATAAACCACTTCTTTTTCTCTCACACAGTAATTTCTCCTAAAATAACTTCAAAGTTAAAATACTTATTGCATTTCTTTCACACTGTGTCTTATCTACATTCTGTCTCAGCTTCATTGCAACTACTCAAACCTAAAACCCTGTATTTTCATGGCTGAACTATTATATCTGAATAAATTTGATGTGGTGAGCATCACTTTAGACACTGCTCCTGATGTATTTGATATTGTTGATTTTGACAGGAATTTAAAATAATGTTCTGAGAATATGAACAAAGTTTTTCCACACCAAATCAGTTCTGACTGACCCAAATGATAGTCCAAATGATAATGGTTTTGAAATATTATTCCATATTGTCATGTTTCTCATAACCCTTTACATGAAGGTTTATCACCACCATCTTCATCTTGTACTTCATGTTCCATCATGCAAAACAAATAAAAGTGAGCCTGAGAAAGATCTCCTTATTTGACACGATATACTACTACTACTACTACTACTACTACTACTACTACTACTAATAATAATAATAATAATAATTAATCTAATGAAGGTTTCAAACTGTTTGCTAACTAGACAAAGCAGCCCTGTGCATTTTCAACTGTGTACCTCACTGTCTTTCAGTTTCTTCTTTGCTCCTGTGAAAACAGCTCACTAGTGCCTCCCTGTGGTGTCATTGTGAAAAGAAGCCTGCTGCCTGTTGTAGTCTGAGTGCTCACTCAGCTGGGCGTCTTGACGATATAGGTCAGATAACTTTATGCATGAAAACTGCAAAAAAAAAAATGTCGTGTCGTCCTCGAAAGCAATGACATTTTCGTGTGGTCGAGGTCGTATTTTGGCCCTCAGTGCTGTCTAACAGACAAAGAAGAAGACTAGAGGAAGTGTGGCCCGCACACGCCCCAGAAACACGGTCATATGGCCCGTGTCCAGGCCCAACAACCTGCACAACTGCTGACTTGAAACTGAAACTGCTCTTCAGTGTTTGTGACGTGTTTCACGTATTTACGTGAAACTAAAACGTTAACCCGAATAAAAAAACAAACAAACATGCAGCTTGTAGCCTAGCTAAAGGCCACATGTTCAGACCCTCTCCAGTGAAAACAGACCGCCATGTTTGACACTACAGGTAAGTCAAGTGTGTCTTTCTCATATCTCCAGCACAGTCTGAGTCGTGTTTTCTCATCAAGGAGACTGTGTCTTCGTCAGCTGCCACTTGTAGAGCAGGTGTCACCACAGTGCAGATGAGTGGGTAAAGATGGAGGGCGAAACTTGCGACTGAAATTACAGGAGAAAAAACGTAGAGGAACCTTAATATTGCAAAGCACTAGTCACAGTTTTCATTATTATTGTTAGCCCATGTGATGTGCTCCGTGCCTTGTGAGGGGATGATGAATGATCATCCTGGGCAAACTGAACCCTTTCACTTGGTATTGTTAATTTCCTCCCGCTGCCCTTGAGATGTTGATCTGTTAAAAGTTTCTTGGCTTGAAATTCTCCTTGAAGGATGAATGGAACAAAACGAACTGAGCTAAATGACATCTTTTGGTGATTTTGGTGTTTCACAGTGTTTCTCAGTGAATGAGCCATACATTTCTAACTCTCTTGGATTCAGGAAACAGTTTAATGACCTCTTGCATGATAACGACCATCAAGCTAAAAACAGTAGCTGGTTTTCTGCAGGCTCACTTTATGTGTCTGATTGATCTTTAGGAGGCAGGTTTCATGAAATCAAATCAAATGTTGATCTAAATGATTTAGTGATGCTGACAGGATCATGCTGGTGACTTGTGTGTGTGTGTGTGTGTGAGAGAGTGTGTGTGTGTCTAGAGACACATTGTTGTGCCTTGTGTCATCCGATTAGACCTATCTAAACAAACTAATTGTTCTCTAATTGTTATTAAAAGCCTACGTACATAAAGCTTTACTCTCTGAGAAATCTTCACCAAATTATCTATCAATTAACAAATATAGCAAACTATGGTAACTTTATACTTTAAACAGAGATATGTGCTTTTTGTTTGCTGCTATGTTGTTCACCAGGGGTTTTAAGATAACAACATTACTCATGTTTCCTTTTGCTAGATTTAATATTTTGGTCATGAAATTATATTACCACGCCTGTCAGACAGTACCCCGGGTATTTTTCGCCTCCTTAAGGAAATCATCGATGTATATTTATTGGTGGTGAAGAAGATTCGTTAAATGAAGTGTCACTTAAATTGGCACGAATCTTTACCGCTCTAGAAGAAATTAGTACATTTGCTTTTAAGCAAGGAACGTGAGTCTCACAGACTGTTAATGGAGGTGCTTTAATTTTTTCATTTTTAGAATGGTGATATTTGCTCAATAACTTCATTAGAAAATGTATTGGTTGTCACCTTGGCTTTGACAAAGCAGCAAGAATTACAAAACGGAATAAAAACAAACAAACAAACAAAACTTTAAAATACTGTATAATTGGAGCCTAAATAATTCACGTCAAATTAATTAATTAAAGAATTCGATGTTGAGGCCCATGTCATGTTGTATATTACTATATATTTATTCTCTAAAAATATTTCAATAGTTGCAGTCATTTACAGTAAAAAAAAAAAAAAAAAAAAACTGACAAAAATCTGTTTATTGAACGACCCCGGTAAATTAGGGAAATTACTGCCGCTGCTGTTTTAATTGGTCTCATTGTCTGATCTGTGTTCGTCTCGATCCTGCTGGTTTACTTGAATTAGTTGCTCGAGGACACTGTGGATAGCGAGTGCAATCAATGATCGGATTCACGACATTTAGAGGAGAGAGCCTTACAGAAATATAGAAAAAGAACATGAGAACATGTTGTAGACTTCTATTCAGCTCCATGCATCCAACGTTATGAAATGTGACAAAGCAGCTTTAAATCAGACTTTAGTATTAACGTCTTTGAAATACTTTTGACAAGATTTCCATCAGCTTAAAGTCATCTCCCTGCAGCAAAAACCACTTCAAACTGATACACACAAGGGGCTGGGAGTCTCAGTTTTGGGGTGCAGGTCAAATTTTAGGATATATTTCAAAAACCATAAATACAAAAAAATTCCAACTGTAATTGCATTTGAAAGCTGTTTTTTTTAAATTTATTTATTTTTTTTACAGTTTTTTCTTACAGTTTCTTTTCTTTCTTCAGTTTTTTTTGAGTTAATGAATACAGGTTTTCTATGAGAAAATGTAATGATTATCATATCACGACCATGTCATATCTTACTGCCTCAACAGAGGGAAACATGTCATATAATTATATACATAAGGAAAATATAATTCTAAACCATTTCATCAACAAAAAATACAAAATACAATCTATCAGACCATATAGAACTTCTAATTATGATTAGATATGAGTAAATTTTAAAAAATACTCTGTGTATTGATTGTGGGATACACCCACGCCTCAGTCTCAAGTGATGCATTTGTTGAACCTTGAACATCTTTTTTTCTGTTTTTCTCTTGTTTGTCAAATTATAAGGCAGAGATGAGGGATTTCAAGGACGCGTGGACTGAATTTAATCGAAGAGGCTGAGAGTGGAGTGGAAGAGTGACACACAGAGGAGAGAAGTTCATTATTCTGCTGAAAAGGAAACCAATGGCTTTCACAGTCACCATGGTAACTGGCCTTTCTTTTGCCGTCAGACCTATGATAAGGTACTTCACAGCATTAAGCACAATTATTGCAAGGTAAAAGGGGAAATATTGCTTTCCAAATGCTAATAGATGTTAGATATTGATTGGCATGACGATTCATACAGAAGTGTGCCCCTACTGTTTCACCTGCCTGACACTCTGCAACCTCTAATGAAATTTGATGGAGGTGATGCTTGATAGGCCTTTGTGGCACAGTGGGTTTGAGTTGCACTTGCATCTTTACTTCATCTGAACATAAAAAGAAGAGAAAAAAAACACTGTACTAGAAAACAGCAAGAAGGTGAAGACAGATTAAGCTGTAAAACAGTACTAAAACTAGAAAACTGATTCTTCTTCATCAAGAACTCCTCTGAATTGCTGCAAGTTTTTTTTCCCAGCTCTGTTGTTGCAAAATGTCTCATAATATAAATACTAAACACCCGCTTCACATCATTAGCATGTCATTCTGTTGTCAAGTGACCCTGCTCGCACTCTAACACAAAGGCGGGTCGGCCTTGGCAGCAGTGAGGTCAGCACCAAGCAGCAAGTCCAGGCCATGGGGGGTGGTTGGTTGGTTGGTTGGTGGCAGCCTGCTTAGTTGGTGAGAGGATGGAGGATTAGCATAGTGGAAAGCATGTGAGCTTGTGTGTGTGTGTGTGTGTGTGTGTGTGTGCGTGTGTGTGTGTGTGTGCGTGTGTGTGTGTGTGTGCGTGTGTGTGTGTGTGTGCGTGTGTGTGTGTGTGTGCGTGTGTGTGTGTGTGTGCGTGTGTGTGTGTGTGTGAGAGAGAGAGAGAGAGAGAGAGAGAGTGCGAGGAGGGATAGGGTGGTGTGGGGCAAATTGTTTTAACCCCTATTACAGCAACTGCATGGCGCTTCTCTTATCTAGGCTGCTGCAGCCACTCATTAATATTCTGTACATATGGCAGTGCTTTCTGTATCATTGTCTATTAATGGGAGGGATAATCGCTCATTCAATTATCAGGCAGTCAGCAAAAGACCAACCGTGCCTGCACACCCCTGGTTCACACAGTGGCACAGCCCAAAACAGAGGTGTGCCAGCGAGAAGGTGAGAGCGATAGCAGGGATTACAACATATTAGCTACTTTAATAAGTCATGCGCCGGGAATAATGTGAAGCAAATGGGGATCTGTTGGCGAACAAGACACATGCCTGAACTTTGTAGCAACAAAGCAGAAGGGGGCAACGTCTGAAACCTTCTTCCTGCTCAACTTAAAAGTCACGCGTGGCTCTGGCACACATCAGTGTCATGGCCACGATCCACGGGATGATTTCAGAAAGTGTTTCATGCTGTTAAAAGCTGAAGCTACTCCATTGTGGCGATGAATTGTGGTCAGGAAAGGCCGTTGATCGCTGCGTGATAGACTCTGACGGCTCTGCTGAATAAAGCTTGACCCTGATGTCTGGAGGCCAAAGATCTGTGAAGTGATCAAATGTAGCGTTCATCCCTGTTGATCTGTGCTTTGTGGCCTCAGGACCATGCGCTGTCTGTCTCCCTGCTGCCGAGGCCACGGCCTGGATATGAGGGGGTTACTGATAATAGTATGACCTCTGGCTGTTTTGACCCCAAGGGACCTTTGTTGAGTCAACACAAGCACACACACACAGAAGAGGAGAGTTGGAGTAAGGTTGTTTAGTTATCCACTGAGTTTCTTCAGGAGGTGGGCCAGGAGATTGGAGTGCAGAGCTGTTGCAAGCGGGGGTTGTTTTGGGGGAGTGTGAAAAAGATAGGAGGTGAAATGTTAACAAAATCTTATAAAAAATCCGTAGTTTGATAAATTTTCGCATTTCGAATGAACCGAAGGCGGCTGTGGCTGTGGAGGGCCTTTGTTGGAGGTCCCATTTTCTCTGGGAGAGCAGCACGCTCACAGGGTCAGCGAAGTTACGAAAGTAATTAAAGCTTGGTGATTCACTGCCTGCTGCAGAGAAAAGAAAGCAAGCTGTCATTCTGATTTAGAAAAATAAATTACAATTTTAATAATGGGGGAGGATGGGGGTGCGAGAATGTCTAGAGCCTCGATGGGTTGGGGGGAGGCGGGGGGGGGCACGGTGGGTGGGGGGAGGGGTCGAGGGGGTTGCTGGCTGCCTACTTATCAATAGTTGCAATTTTTTTTGAAACCGCATCGGTAGTACATTGCGAGAGCACAAGTGCCCTTAAAAAAAGAAAACCCTGGAACATTAACATACTGATTTCATGCGCATGGCAAAGGGCCTGAGCCAATATCAGAGAGGACTCAGCAGTCCGGTGGGCACGTTGGGTGGGGGGAGGGGTCGAGGGGGTTGCTGGCTGCCTACTTATCAATAGTTGCAATTTTTTTTGAAACCGCATCGGTAGTACATTGCGAGAGCACAAGTGCCCTTAAAAAAAGAAAACCCTGGAACATTAACATACTGATTTCATGCGCATGGCAAAGGGCCTGAGCCAATATCAGAGAGGACTCAGCAGTCCTATTGTCTGCTGGGACTCTGGTCCCCTCTGATATGAAAATTCAATTATTTTATAACTAGATCTGGCGCTGCGTTTTGACAGTCGACGGTAGCGCCTTGCCAGCTGCATCAGTGTGGGGGACCAGAGGCTCCTGATAGCGAGAGGGAGGCCTTTCAGACATTGACATGTTTTTGGGGGACAAGATTGCCTAAATGTGTTGCATTTAAGGACTGAAAGTTAATCTAATGCACCACCATTATCTCACTCAGGTAATTCCAATACCATCCTCAATCTATGTTTACGCTCATGCACGCACCCACATACTCGCACATCCATTCATTCTTCAGCACTTTGAATCTGATTCCCAGGCTTTCTGCATCCAAACAGGTAATGTATTTATTTATTTTTCAGCGCTGCATATTCTCAGGGAGCTGGAAACTATATAAAATAGAAGTTGTTTTCTAAGAGACATCAGCAGTTTCTAAGTCATAATTCTGTAGGAACACACAGAAAAAACATAAGCAATATAAAAAGGTCCTCAGTGTCAACAACCTTTTGGTAAAAAGAACAGTTTTCCATGTACTTGTAGTGTAAATATAGCATATGCATGTGTAAGTTATGTACTGAGTTACATTCACTTCACTGTAGTAATGAAAAAAAACTCACAAATATCTTTGTTTGGGGGAAAAAAAACACAATTTTTTGTCAGTGTGTAGGTTGTTTTGTTTCCTTTTTTTTTTTTTTTTTAAATATATTTTTTTCAATACAGAATTTCCTCCATGGAAATGTTACATTAGTACAGACACCAAAACTTTGGAGGCGGTATCTACACGGACACATAGTGGCCTATTTTCTGAGGTTATGGGACAAATCCTTTCATTACCTCCCTGGCTCATTGTGAGAGTTCTGAGGGGGGTCTGTTAAGATTAGGGAACAGGAAGCAGCCCCCTGGTATGGCCCTCTCTACTCAGACCCCACCGTGTTGTACTTATTAACCCAGCCTGGGAGAAGATGTACCTGCCTCCCCTCATTAGGCCGCGGTGGAGTACGCGCTCAGCCCGCAGAAGAATGGAGCATTAATTAGTATTCTCCGCAGGGGGAACTGCCATTAGCACTTAATTAGCAGTAAGAGTACCATTCAGTCAGGCAGCCAGTTAGTGTCTAACACAGTATGTTCTGTGTCTTTTCTCCGTGTGTAATGGTAAAACGCTGATGAAAGACCATGCTTTGTGCATGTGTGTTGGTGCCATATACATGTTTCCAATATATATATATATATATATATATATGTACATGCGTCCTGATGCAGCTCATAAGACCAAAGATGGTTTATTTCTGCAGGACGTTTTGTTTGCCGCTAAAGCCGGTCTTAAAGGCAAGAGTGAAGGCCCGTGTTCCCAAGTCAGCATGCCCCTGTCCTTATCTCTGTAAGATTTAACTGTGTGTGCTGCCCTCTCGCTGCTGTTGACCTCCATGAGGGCAAACGCTGTATTCTCATCTGCCCGCACTGCTCGGCCCGGGGGTGGTAAAGTGGGTGATTAGGGGATTGAGGTCAACTTTTCCCATTGGTCTGAGGGAAGTTCCTTTGATCTGCTGAGTAGGCATTCTTCTCTCTTTTCTCTGTGTTCTCTGTCCAGCACCGTCGCCACTGAGGAGGACAAGGGAGGCTGTTAACCCACCTCAGTCCACTCCTCGGCCTCACTGGCCTTCGCTTTCCCCCTCGCACCCCCCCCCCCCCTGCCCCCTCCTCCACCTCCTTCCCCACCAACAGCTTTAGGGAGGCTCAGGCTGGATGGTGGCGGTGGTACCTTTCATTTCCCGAAATGTGAGAGGCGGAGAGCTGTCATTTGCCAATTTGGCCTGAATGGGGCGGACAGCGGATTGAATGTCGTTTTCCCACCAGGCTACACCATCCAGACCAGCAGGGGAGGGAGGGGGATGCAGGCAGCGGGGTGTAATGCTAGAGTAAAATTAGAGCTTTGATGGCAGCTAATAGTGTGTGATGGGTGGCACTGACGTGGATTTCCAGTAAAGACGCCACAGGTTCCCTCTCTCTCTCTCTCTCTCTCTCCCTCTCTCCCCCTCTCCCCCTGTCTCTCTGCCTCCCTCTCTCTCTCGCTCTCTGACACACCTATAAGATTATGCGAGCCCTGCCTTCTTTCTCAGAGCTGTAATTTCTCCCTGATCAATATAATTATACATCTCCAACTCCAATCCTGCCTATGTCAAAGGGCTAGACCGGTCCTGTTTCTCTGTGTGCCTTCTTCTCTCTCACACACACACACACACACACACACATATATCAACCTTTGAGCAAGTGAAGACACCGCAGAACAAGACTAACAGTGTTCCTCTCATATTCCAGGGCCAGGTGAGATGCATGCAGGCAAAGATTTTGTTACAGAAATCCTCCACTTTACAGCAGTGTATGACACTGTAGTGCTGCTTAAAGGATTACTCAATTCACTCTAATGTTCTGTTTGGACTCCTGGAGATGCCAAACCCTCTTCAGCAGCTCAGCAGACGTACTGAACATTGTTTTTGCACGACTTTTCTTAATTTTCAGATATCTGCTCATGACATGTTTCAGAAGTTCAATGCAGAAAATGACACATTACTTCTGTTTTCCTGTTGTAGAATATGGTTAAATACAATGTATTTTCATCTACTCTACATCTGTTTGGTGATGACAGTAGTTTTTAGGCAGCATTGCCCATCTCAAATCCAAAAGGAGTCTTTGGCATTTGTTATTTGAGTTTTCTAATAGTTTGTCAGGGAGTTTGATCTCTCTGATGTCTACATGACCCAAAACATTTGTACTGTCACAATATACGATAACTTGAACACTTCTTTGTCCGTAAATGACCCTTCTTTTGGCAAATAAAATGATTCATGCATAGCACATATGACATTTGATTAATAACAGTGCTTAATGGTCCTATTCATACATCCCTTCATCAAATGTGGCAGAGGAAAGACAGTTACCACTTCAATACTTTCTACATACTGGGTTTTAATGAGCTCAGAAGAAAAGGAAAAAATATGAGTAAAAATTTTAGATTTTTGAAATTGCTGTTATTACTTTTACTTTCACAGCACTGGGGTATGTTTGAACGTTAAGTAAAGCCAGGGTTAGATAATTAGTTACTTGACAGAAAATTAATCAAAAACTTTTTTAATAAAAGATAAATTATTTGTGTATTAAACCAAATAATTTCAAGGTCAAAATTTGCGGCATTTCTTCTGTTGCATATCGTTAGACACTTCATTCCTTTGGGTGTTTTTAATTATTGTTCTGCCAAAAGAAGAACACCCTGGACTCCTGGAACATGTCATGACCCTTTGTTGCCTTTGTTGCATTAGTTGCAGCGTTAGTAGGGACATAGCATCAGTGTTAATAAAGAAAGGAGATTTTTTGATGTTTAGCCTCAGAGTGTGAGGTGGCTAAGTGCACTTTAAAGTTACTTTGAGATCACAGTATTGAGTTGTGATGAGTGGATGAATTTGTGTGGTGCTGGGTGGTTAAGGACACCCAGGTATTGCAGCTGTTTCCTTCAAGGGTTTTTAAAATCCACATCAATCACCCCCACCTCCAGACATGAGGATGCATGAAACACAATACTGGGACTTACCTCAAGGCTACACACACACACACACAGACACACACACACACACACTACATTAGATGTTTTGATAGCTTCTGAGGCACGAGCGACACTGTGATGCTCCGACATATGGAAGGTTAAAGGCTTCTTAAATATCCATATCAATCTGCACACTTGTCAGCTTGACAATGACGGAAACAGAACACCATTAACCGCGTCAGGCAGTGTGATCCCCGTCTGTGCAACATTAGAGAAATAGATGGCTCTCTGGAAGACATTCCTCTGGACGTTAGCCAAGCCGGTGCTCAGGGGCTGAATTATAGTTTTCTGATTGGTTGTAATGGCAAAATATTTAACCGTTAGACCTACATGTTGGGTTTGACACACGTGTGTGCTGAGGTTTTTTTTTTATTTTTTAACAACTATAGCAGAATGTGGGTTGCTTCCTTGTTTTGGTTCCAACGTCAGAAATATAATATCCTGTTTTAAAATGGATCTGATTGCATTGATTTCATTGTTCTGCTCTTTCTTGGTAATGCATATATGCTTGTGACCGTGCAGGGTGATTGTCCTCTTCCTGCTGCACAGAAACCATTGTACTCTGCTCTCCTGGGATGGGAGATGTTTTGTTTTTTGAGCTCTTTCACAGCTCTCCCTCTTTTTTTTTTTTTTTTTTTTTTTTTAGCTTTTTTACACCCCCCCCCCTTTTTTTTTTTTTTTTTTTTTTTTTTTAACACAATAGCCCTCTCTCCTCTCACCCAGCGTGGCAACCCTTTCAAACGGGAAGCTCCAGGTCAGTTTCCCTTGCCAAGTTTTGCAGCCTGCCATGTTGTCTATTCTGCTCAGCTATTTAAAAAATGTTGAATATCAACAATGGCTTTCACTGGTGCATTGTCAACTTTTGTATGAAGCAATCTTGGCTGAATGAGATGGGTCCCAGAGCAGGGAGAGCTCAGCTGCAGTGTGCACTACCACACCAGTGACTGCCCGGGTCTCTCGCTCTTTATATTTCTCTGCTGCACTGGGAGCTGCCATGGTGGTGGTACTCCCGTCCGAATGGCCACGGTTGGAGTCTGGGCTGTGGATGTCATCGCTATCTTCCAGTCCATGGTCCTGCTCCTAGGCCGGCCGGCTGACAGCCAGCTGTTGAAGGTGTGTCTAACAGAGGGATTGGGAAGCAGCAGCACCCTTGGGACCAGTCAGAGCTTGGTGAGTGCCCTCAATTTTGTGGCCAGAGTGGGAGGAGGTTAGTAGTAAAGAGAGGAGAGGAGAGGGAGGGGGGGATTCAGGAAGATGGTGCAGAGAGCTTTGCGTTCTGTATTTACGTGGTCTGTTCACATATTACATGTGTTGCTTGTTTTTTTTGTTGTTGTTTTTTTTTTTTTTTTTTTAAAAAGACATGTAAAGTCACATCTTGTTCCAGGTGTCATTCAGACCAGACACAGGAGAATTAAAAACATCAAGGCAGAACAGCGCATAAACATCACACTTCAGTTGTCCCGTTAAGAAATATCTGACATAGACTCAGAAGATCAGAATGAAACTCTGGCAACGTTTCATTTTTTTTTTTTTTTTTTTTGTACAGTCTACAACCATTTTGACACTTTAACAATGTTCAAACTCCCTACAATACCAAAGGGTCTCTCCTGTCTGATATGCACACTGGATGCATCAGTGACTTTATGCTGAGCTCTGTGTGTTAGCACAAGCACATACATCTATGTTTGTGTAAGTGAAGAGAAAGATGAAAGCAGGAATGAGAGCTTGCTTCCAGATAATAGTAGCTTAGGCTCTTTGTCCTGCTGTCAGCCAGGAGAGGAGCGAGGCTGGAAATCGCTCCAATGCAGCGGCAACATCTTGTATGTTTCATTGACATATCAGTCTATGGGGCAATGAGCTGTCGCATCTGTCTGCACTCCTCTGCACACTTATGCTGTGTGTGTGTGTGTGTGTGTGTGTGTGTGTGTGTGTGCGTGCGTGCGTGCGTGTGTGTGCACGAATAGGTGGCACACCAAGGAAGTTCTATAGTGTTAGCGAAAAGCAAAGGTCAATATAATCGGAATATAAAGATGAAGCATTATTAGTGCAGCACAGTGGATTGAGCTGAGCAGAGGCAGTAACATCAGTAGCATTTACTTTAGCAGTCATATGAAGAATTAAGCACAATTATGGTTTTGACTCATTTTTTATGCTTTAACACTTTTTAAATCATTTTCTTTTATCTTTTATACTCAGAGGGTGTTCTAAAAAGAGAGGTAAGACACAACCATTTAATATCACAAATTTAACAGCTTCTAGTTTAAACAATTTGAAATTTGAATTTGTCATACTGAAAATGTCACACACTTAAATTTTAATGTTGATTCTAACTTGTGATCATTTTTTTTTTTCCATTCTGTCATAACTCGGGAATCATTTATGCAGCATAAAAAACAAACAAAAAAAAAAACTAAGTGTGAAAAAAAAAATTCATTTTTGAAAAAAAAAAATCTTTTTGAATATCCACCTGAAAGCTGGAAATATTGGAGCTCCAGTAAACAGAGCTGGGACATCCTACCTTCTTGAGGACCTGAGTTGTCCTCTGTCTCACCTCTCTCAGCTCAACCCAAGGCAAGGTGACCAAATTCATCTCAGGCCAGCCCATCCATTATCTTGTCAACACAGCCAGCTTCCCGCCTTAGTTTGCTCTTCTCCCAGCAGACTCACTCTAATGAAATACGCAATAATCACCACACTCATCTCATCATGCTCAAGGTAATTAATATATTTAGAGGGCGATGGCTAACTCTTAATTAAATTATGCCTCCTTTAATGAGACCTTGACTGGGACTAAATTTATGACCACTATCTGCTTTATCAAGTGCTTGGCACGCAACAAAGATTTGTCATTTTCTCCCAAATCACAGCTAGATTACACATAATGGGACTCATGATTTATATATCAATTTATGCTTGTTTGTTTCTTTATTTAAGATTTAATAAATTACCTCTTATAATTACCTAACCTAGTTTTGGGCTCCTAAAAGCCCCAATTTCTGCAATTAATGCCCAGCGCTGTATCGCTGTTACATATTCATTTTGGAGGAGAATACAGATAACAACTTGGTGACATTAATCATGTTACAAAATTGGGTGTATTTAATTAATTAAAGTTACACTGCAAATTAATTGTGTATTCTCACAATATTATCTTAAACTAATGAAGGCTTGACAAAGAGACTGTTTCATTTTTTAAAAGAGGCTAGATTAGTGGGATCTCAATTATGGCTAAAACAAAAGAGGGCTGCTTGCTTGGGCATGGCGCAAAGCAAAAAGTGACGATTCAGCACTTTCTCCCAAACAAAAAACTGAGAAAGTTTCCATTGTTTTTGGAAAAACTGAACATGGCAATGATTCAAAAGATACATGGAAAATAATGAGTGCCGCAATTAGCCAGTCAGGCAATAACACTATTTAAAATGATCATCATATAGAGGTGCTTGATAATGCCATTCACAGCCAGCAGCTTCCAGGCAGCAGGCATCAGCTTGCTAACAGACCATCAGAACTTTAACACTGGAGCAAAGAAAAAAAAAAAAAAAAAAGCATCTGGAGGCCGAATTTAAACTGTGTGCTCTTTTGTTAGACATATACAACATTTGGAAATATTCAGACAACATCTCGTAGCGCTCTGAAAACTAGTGTGTAGCAAAATGAGATGTAATATGTTGTGTCCATATAGGATAAATGAAGATCGCACAGATGAGAGTGTGAGCTGAGGAAGTTGAGGCCGCACGGACTTTGTTCCTGTGCAAACACTGAAGTGATCATGTTGCGCACGAGGTGGCTTCATCCAGCCTCACCCACTGGCTCAGAAGCGAAACCATATTTATTGAAATTTTCTGCTTAATTTAAACTGAATTGAAATTAGCTTTCAGCGGATCGGGGACTTATAATTCACAGTAATTTAGTATTTTATTTTTCATTTAACGCATCATATACCAAATGTTTTAATATGGATGTTTCTCCTAATCTGCTAAGTAAACGTAAAGAGTCTTTGTCTCAGAAATGACTTCAAGGAGCTAATAATCATTGTATATTCATCTAAAAATGCTTCCACCGATGTCCTCTACTGTGATTTAATTTCATTTGCTTTTAGCTTCATTAGTCAATAACCACTGGAAAAAAATGCTTATGTCAATTATGGGAACTCCAAGGGTCAGTGAGTATATGAATTTTTAACTGCACACTGCTGCATGTGATTATATTAAGTGGTCTTGTAACAATGATTAACCCCAGCGGCGTGTGTCTGTGTTTGTGTGTGTGTGTGCGCGTGTGTGTGCACGTGTGCGTGTAACTGAGCAATTTTGCATGCACTCATGTGTTGAGCATACTTGATCAAATGTGTTTAAAATGTGCATCCCTGAAATGATAAGCAGCTACAACCAAAAGAGGGTGAGGTGATGAAGTGAAAAACTGTTCCCTAGGCTAAGTGAGATGGAGCAGAGTGTTGGGTGGTCACGCCTTGTCTGCTCACGACAGTGGCGGGTTAAAGAGATTACACTGGGTCTGTGTCAGCAGCCTTGGCCTTGCTCACACAAGAACATAATGAGGAGGGACATGCTTGGCCTGGCGAGGAGAAAAAGAGGCTAAAGTTTGAAGCATTCTTCGCAGATGGCGACGGGAGGCAAACAGCTTTTTGCATGTTGTTTTACAAGCAGAGGTCAATAATGGATAAATTCCACAGAGCTGAACGAGGTGGCTGTTGAGTGCAGACACATCACTCGTGGACTTCACTCCACCGCCACCACAATGAAAACACAAATTACTCTGCTACAGTGGAGGCGAGAATGCAGCGTTCTCCATTAGCCCAGACTCCTCCTGACAGAGTTGCAGCACTCCACTAAAGCTCACCTGAAAATCACAAATCTGTCCTCTGAGTGTGTGTTTTTGGTTCTTTTTGAAGGTTTGAGTGAGAGTGTCTTCACCTGTAATGACTGAACCTTCACTGCCTAACATATAGGAGACGATCCTCGGGGGTTGCGTCCCAACATGTGGTGAGTTTGCAAATCTGCCTGCTTCATCCTCTCCCATTCTATCTCATGATGACTAAAGCTCCACAAACAGCCAGATGACACAGATCAGAACCTGAGAAAATCTAATTCCCCTTGAAGATCAGTCCGCCGCCTCTTATTTATTCTCTGCCCTGATGCACGTGCAGAGATGTTAACTCTCTCTGTTCTCCTGACTCCTGTCTGTCAGGAGGCGATGAACACACACTTAAAACCTTCAGAATCTGAATATCAACTTCAACCAATCTGATTATTCATTTCAAGGTTTTGACCAGCCTTTGTTTGGACTACATTTGCACATATTTAAAAAAAAAAAAAAAAAAAAAAAATCATTTTTTCAACATAATGAAAAGGAAACTTACTTTAATTAAAGGTCTTTCAGGTCATTCCCAGTTCTGTTAATTTGCCTCTCAAAGAGAGTCTGTAATTTCCTGACAAGTCTCCAGCCAAACAGAACTCAACAGAGTGCAAAAATATTCTCATATTATTATTTATGCCACGATGAAAGTCTTTTTAATTTGATAATATTTCAAGGCTCCTAACAGATCTGCCATGTGGAGCCTCTTAGATGCTATGATTAAGTAATATAAATTAGGTTATATGATACCTGTTGCAGCTCATTAATAATTAATAATATTAACGTATGGATTTTCCAAGGCAAAAAGAAGCATTTAGGAGAAGACTTTTAGATTTAGTTTTAGCAGCTTCAGTAAGAATTTTCTGTCATGAATTAATAAAAAAAATGTGAAAAAAAGAAAAACAAAGATCCAACAGAGTCTAAATGTTTCCTCAGCAACGACTCTGCATTACGCACAGACATTAAACATTTGAATCTATTTTTGTAAAGTTTTTTTTTTTTTGTCAACTATAACTCTTATGGGTCAAATACGTCACATTACCATGAAGGATATACTACCCCTGCCTCGTGAAATAAAGAGGTGATAATGGCGGCACTTTTCTTCCTTTAAATGACCCGTGAATATTATTTTACCTGTGTTGAACTGGGAGGACGCAACCATTCACGCCGACACAATAGGGACAGCAGACCGTGCGTAAATTGCATCTTCATTTGCATTCCTGGTCCAAAAATCATGCAAATCTTAATGAGACAGTCTCCATTGTGGTTGTAATTGAAAACCCATTCTTTGTTAATTACTGTTTCTCAAAGGCCTTGTCCGCAGTCACTGGGCTGAAACAAAAAAAGTTATTGATTCTGGAGGTCGTGGGGTTTAAAATGGACACGTCAAATAATGTTGTTTATTGTGGCTTTGAGATGAGACTTTCGATTATTTAAAAAAAAAAAAAATTATCTCCTTTCCGGCGATTATTAAAAATGAGAGGACAATATAAGACTTGTACATGGCAGGCTATAACGATAAATAAAGGGCAATAAAAAGCAATAAGTGACGAGCTCTTATCAGTCAGTGATTTGCAGATGAATGGCAGACACGCAGCGTCTGTGTCTTGTCGTATTATATTAAAGTTGAGCGCGTGTTGCCCGTCGTGAATTCAAAGTGTGTGACCATAAAGCTCTGCTGACAGCCGATCAAAGGGTGCGGACAAGGTGAGATTAATGTCGTTTTGTGTTAATAGATATTAATTCCCTTAAATCTCTCTGCAAAAATAAACAACATTTTTTATTATTATTTCTAGGCCCCAAAGGCCACAATTAAACCCATCCTTCAACCAAAACCTGTATTTCTGTCAAATCCAGGCACCAGATTTTAGTTCAACTTAAATGTAAACAAACCGATCGCGTTTAATGATCCGATACATCTTTATTGTAACGAAAAGGTTTATATACCTATATATATATATATATGTACAATTGGCTTCTCAGAAATCGACACTTTGAGAGGAAAAATCTGTCCCCGCCTTACGTGCACATGCGCATTTCATCCACTTATTTTAAAACATGAAATTATCCAGGCTCGATGTGATTGCATACAGGTTATATCCTCCCATCAGGACATCCACATATTTCCCAACATTCAACAGTGGGATCCTGCAGCCGCGCGCCCTCAGAGCCCTTTTGGGGCTGTCAGGCTTGTTGAGTCTGAATCGGAGCGGACTGTGCTGGTGGTCCTCGGTGCCTTAATTAGGAAATTAGCTGCACAGAAGCCCTCATTAACCAAACTCCGGGCTACTCCTGCTGGGTTTTTTTCCTCCTTTCTTTCTCCCTCTCTCTCTCTCTCTCTCTCTCTCTGCTACCGGTCAATTTCCATAAGAAGATTACAAGCGGATCAGTATTGAGATCTGCCCAGATAAACAAATAACCGGTTCCTGAGAATTAGATGGCTACTAATTGGACGTTAGTTTTATTGCTCTTGCTCTGTTTGTAACGCCCCATTGAACGTGAAAATTAAATTCATGAAGTGATGTCTCTCTTTTCAGCTGATTTACTACAACTATATGGCTGATGGGGCTGTAGGCTCTGCCTCCCGTTAAGATAACAGGTCATGCTTTATTCTTTAAGCTTTTCGTGCCCCTGTGTGTTCTCTCATTCTAAAAGTCATAAATATTATTTTCTTTATGTCTGTTTCTAAGCCACAGCTCTCATTGTATCTAAATCTGTCTGTAATTGCTGCTAAACACATGTTGTACCCTTAAGGCAACATGCTCATATTTAAAACACTCCTCTGGGCTTTGGATTTTGTTCTTAGTTTTACTTTAAAAACGGAAACATTCATTCATTCTTGCAGAGAGAAGAGCAACAATGACTGACAGGTATTATCGGTTCATTGATAATTTACTGGAAGCCGCTCTTTAAATCCATAAAGTGTTGGTCTCATCCAGTGTTTCCAAATACACAGCTGATTTTTCCAAACACTCTGGTTTTTAATCCAAACAGCAATAAATGATAAATAAAAAAAAGTCTGCAGGCTCTGGTCCCTCAGGTGAACGCACCACCCTGCATCTAACGTATGTATTCTCTGCATGCAGGAGGCCTGCACAAGCTGCATTTTTAAGTTTTAAAGCCCCGGGAGGTGAAACGCGCTGACATGCACATGCAGAACGATCCCTGCAGAGCTCATGTAAATACCGAGCTGTTAATGGCTGTTTTCGATGGGCGATCTGCTCGTAATCATTAGCAGGTGTGAGCCTTGCCCTGTCGAGCAGTTGCTTTCTGCGGCGGAGGGACGCTTCAGGTCGTTTGTAAGGAGACACATGCAAATGAAGACCCACTCCACTGCAATCATTTTAATAACCATTAACACCGCGGAGAGAAAACAAGTCAGCAAACAGCAGCTGATGGGTGCGTGGGATGAGCATGAACATGTTTGCACTGTCTCAAACTCAACTTCTCCCCCAGAGACTGAGGAGACTGCCAGTCCCCTCCACAAGAGGTCGTTGATGTATTAAAAGTTTTGCAACACTGCAGAAACGGTCCACATCAACGTGCCATTGATTTAGGAATTAAACACTCTTATTTTTCAGAAAACAAGCATATGGCATTTTTTATAATGAACTTGTTTCTGATAAATTATTCTCTTAAAAAAAACAAAAAAAAAACCACACACACACAATTGATTTTTTTATGTCAGTGTAGCCACTAACCTTTATTCTGTTTTATTTCAACATTTATTCTTATGTGAAATTATTCTCCATAGCTACCTTAAAATATTTTTTTTTTTTAAAAAGAGAAAAGTGAATTATTTTAGCCCCTCAACAAGTTGTTTTTCTTCCAGTTGTTTAAAGGAAATTCACGCTGAGGACTTTTTTTAAAGCGCTGAAAGAAACTGCTAAACTCCTGAGAAAAAACTTCCAAGCATGTGGTTTCAAAAAGGTTCTCATTAAACATAAAAAAAAAGTCTGTTGAAGGAAGCATCGAAATCCTGAAAATAAGACAGGGCTTTTTGATGTTGGCAAAATCATGTTGGTGAAATTGTGATTAAAGAAAAGCAACTGACGGCTGTCTGACAGCAGGTAGAGATGAGAGGATTTTTTTTTCTGCTAATGGTTCATTTTATTCTAATATTCCACTTTTGACTTGAAGGATTTGCTCTCATTGTAGTTCTGTTTTGGCCTCTGAAATACATGTATTAACACTGATCCTTGAAGACCTGTTTCCCTGCAGCATATAGGCTACATGTAACCTACTGTACAGCCTGGACTCTTTATATGAAGCATATGCAAACTCTTTTTTTTTTTTTGCATGTTTGAGATTACATTTTATTCAGCAGCTCAGAAAAAAAATGATTATAAAAGCAGCTGTTTGTGGATTTAATTTCTTCCAATAAATGATTTTGTTGCCATCAGGAAACAATCAACAACAAAAACAAATCGGCTGCATTTTCCGTGAACTCCTCATCTCCATTCTCAGACGATAAAGGCTGTAAATCTCTAATATTTTTGCGCTCAGGATTTTGAGCTGCGCTGCTGTTTTAAAACTTTACCTCTCCCTCCTCCTCTAACCAAAACACAGCGCTGTGTGCTGCGGTTGGTTACATGGTGCTGCGCCCTGATTGGTCGCCTGCTCCTCATTGTCATGCTGTCAATCCACATCACATGGTCCGGCCACTAGGCCTATTAACAGATGAGCTTGGCGAACAAGTTTACAGACTTCTGTTTCAGAGCCGTGGGGGACAGAGCAGCTTTGAGCGGAGAGAAACCAGAAGCACCTGCAGACACATTTGCCTCTTTGGGCAGAAATTTTTTCCATCTTCTTATGAGACTGGTCAGTACCTCTACCTCTTTGACTTTTGGCGCTGTTCTGTGAACTTTTTTTTTTTTTTTATGTGCCTGTGAGTGAACACTAAAAGCCGCCTGAATGTATAACATGATGGAAACCGAGATCAAGACCCCTCTCCCGCAGTCCAACTCGGGCTCGGCGCCGGGCGCAAAGAACAACAGTGCCAGCGACCAGGAGCGGGTGAAGAGGCCGATGAACGCCTTCATGGTCTGGTCCCGGGGACAGCGGAGGAAGATGGCTCAAGAAAATCCCAAAATGCACAACTCTGAAATCAGCAAGCGGCTTGGTGCTGACTGGAAACTTCTGACCGACGCTGAAAAGAGGCCATTCATCGACGAGGCCAAGCGTCTACGCGCTATGCACATGAAGGAGCATCCGGATTATAAATACCGTCCCCGCAGGAAGACCAAGACCTTGCTCAAGAAAGACAAGTATTCTTTGCCCGGAGGGCTGTTGCCGCCAGGAGCCAACGCCGTCAACAACTCGGTGTCGGTGGGGCAGCGGATGGACGGTTATGCGCACATGAACGGATGGACAAACAGTGCGTACTCCCTCATGCAGGACCAGTTGGCCTACCCTCAGCATCACAGCATGAACAGCCCTCAGATTCAGCAGATGCACCGATACGAGATGGCAGGGCTCCAGTACCCGATGATGTCCTCGGCTCAGACCTACATGAACGCGGCGTCCACGTACAGCATGTCTCCGGCGTACACGCAGCAGACCACCAACGCCATGGGACTGAGCTCCATGGCGTCCGTGTGCAAGACCGAGCCGAGCTCACCGCCGCCGGCCATCACGTCCCACTCTCAGCGGGCGTGTTTGGGGGACCTGAGGGATATGATAAGCATGTACCTGCCTCCCGGCGGGGACAGCGCGGAGCATTCCTCCCTGCAGAGCAGCCGGTTACACAGCGTCCACCCGCACTATCAGACCGCAGGGACTGGCGTCAATGGGACGCTACCTCTCACCCACATCTGAGAGCAACAGAAAGAAAAGACTAAAAACTTTAAAAAAAAATAAAAAAAAGTACTTTGGATACTTGAACTTTTTGGTTGCTAAAGAAACAACGTTCAACAGTTTTGTTCAAAAACAACTTTATCTCAATATCATTTGAGTTGTCCATTTTAAATGAATTTTAAATGGATCGAAAGTGAACGTTGAGCCCATCAGAGTAAATTGCATTGCAAAGAGGCTTTTTATCACAAGTATAAGCAATCAACATATGTAGAAGAATTGGACTTCTATATTTTAAATAATGCCATATTTTCTCTCTATGAAAAGGCATGTGGCCTCGTGAAGAGGCTGGTGTATTTCAGAAAAGCTGGATGGAAAGTTGGTACATAAATGTTTACACTTAATTTGTAGAATGTCAGTTGTCTCGACTGTGTCCAAATTTTGTAGTCTCTCTCTCTCTCTCTCTCTCGCTCTCTCTCTCTCTCTCTCTCTCTCTCTTTTTTTTCTCCCCCCCCCCTCATGACCTAGGTTAAATGAAATGTTAAGACTGTGCGGGTCGCAAACGCAAGTTTTATTTATAGTAAGATTTTTTCTTTCTTTTTAGCTTGTGAACCCGATGTTTTTGTCACGTGAAAAATGTTCAAATTTGTTTTTGTAAGATGTTCTGTTCTGTGATGGTTTTGACAGTGTCATGTTTACTCATTATCCTGAACGAAAACGTTTATTTAAACTGACGTTTCTACATATTTTAAGACCATCCTCTATTCTTAAATGCTGAATAAATTTGTACGAAACATGATTTGTGACTCTGTCTTTTGTGTGAAATACGAAGTTTGGACTTTGGTTGTTTTTAAAATCTCTGGAGAACAGGACAGGTTGTGTCCCAAGGGGACATACCATTGAGAAGGGATTATTTAGTAGGTGATGTGTGAAGATCTTCGACCTCGCTTAATGGCAGTCTGTTATTTTCACAGTGGAAAATTTGCAAAGACCAAACAACTGGAATTTACATTTAACATGCATGCTCACAGCTATTTTATTTAAAACTGCACGGGCAGAGTGATATTTTCACTTTGTCTTCATGGAGAAGGCAGCATGGGAATAATCTGATCATCCAGTCCCTCTACAAGCCTTAAAGATGCAGCCTAGTGAGAGATTTATTATTTTTCTTTCCTGGACTTCAAAAAACTGATGTGTATCTTTTTAAACATCCGTTTAAGAATATAATTTGACATAATCCTTGGGCCTTTTAAATTTTATTTGTTTTGTAGTTTATGTTTATAGAAAATTGAAATGGACTCAGTTTCTAATTTCACTAACTGAATTACTTTTTACATAGTTGGTGAAAAGCTGCATTTGTCTTTGCCGTAATCAAGTTGTAATACTTTTCCTTCCTTGGTTTCACTAGTTCACTTATTTCAGTATGTACTTGAAGAGTGAGTATTTCACTCCAAAGGCTTTGTTGCCTCAGTCGGTTTAAATGTGTTTTTCTTTTTCAATATTGTATTATAAGAATTCACTTGGATCATTTCTAATTGTTAAAAGTAAAAATTAAGAATCTAAATATATACAACCCTAAAACAAATAGAGAAATGGGATGAGCGTCAGATAACTTCACATTAGAAAGTGGACTAAACTCACCCATTTAAAAAAAGTGTATTATTAAATTTCTAAATGTATCCATTGAAAAACGAGACGCCTCAAACGCTTTTAAAAAGTTTAGTAAATTTATCTTGTATGTCAGTGATGATGTGCCAAAGTAATAAATAAATATAATTTGTGACTTTCTGTTTGGCAAATATAATAACATATATAATACAGGGTTTTAAAGAATAAAATTAATTTATAGTGTAATTTAATAGTCAGTATTTCCCATGTTAACTGGGGTTTTTCTCATGTAGTCTTTCATATAGTTTCTGATGTCCACAGAGAAACTCATGTTGTGTTCATGTACATTCAGGACATTTTGAAATTGCTTTTGCGAGTTGGTTCTGTTAGACTCTAGTGATAACTCAGACAACTAAATCTATATGGTAGATTTAATTTTTCAACAAATTACTCTGAAATTGCATCACAGTCATAAACTTAACTGGTGCCTCAACACACTCACTGCTGACTCTGATAATGCAAAGGTGTGTGGAAGAATGGACTGGCCTGCTGTTGCAGTGTACCTTGGGATAAATAAGCTCCTGGCCACCAAGAGGGCCGAAGCAGTGGCGGTCCTGCTGGCCTTCCCACACTCCCTGTAGGACTTGATCCACAGCTCAGCACAGCGGCCTGGATTAGCCCCACGCACCTTTGTGGAGGGAAAGATTATCTAGACCTCCCTGCATTCACTGACAGGGTCTTAAGTCACTCTAGCGTGCCAGCAGCCACCCGTCACCTAATCACACTCTCCAACTCATTTTTTTGTAATTAAGCAGCTTTTCTCTTCCTGCTCCTCGGTATCAGGGCTGTTTGGTGAGGGCTGGGGCAGAGTGATGGTTTCTAGTCATTTATCAGACTCAGAAAAATTATGCAACCTCAGGATGGCTCCTTTGATAAATACGCCACGTTCTGGGCTAACTTTCAACCAAAAATGTTGAGGTATCTGCTTAGCAACCGATGCAAAAGTTTGAACATGTCAGTGCGGTGAAATATTTCTTACAACTCCTGAGCAGTGAAGCCCGGCTCTCTATGTGGTCGCTGGGAATCTGGCACAGAAATGTCATACCTGCTGATGATTTAGGAGTGAAAATCTGTGTTTGTGGGAAGGTGTGTGGCTACACCGTGCACAGCTATTGATTGTGTTTGAATGTTCTGGCAGTGAGGCCATCCGAGTTTTGGCTCCCCACCACCCTCGCCTCCCCCCCCACCCCCCTGCTTTGCTCTCCCCCTGCTGAGCGCCCGGAGGGCCTCTCTCTCCCGTCATGTGGAGCTCTGTGCCCACTCAGCAAGTGCAGGCATATCCCACTTCCATCTGCCTATGACCTCACAGCCCCTGTTTGTTTAACCCCCTCTCCAAAAACTAACCTAATTATAGCCCTGTAGAACATGGATTCAGCGGATTCCCAGTGGATTCTGCCACTGTGTGTCTTTGCGCACCTATGTATCGATGTGTGCAGCACATGCAAAGCTCCAGCTTAATAGCAGCAGGGCCACAGGCCATGTTTCAGTCAATCCTGTTTTTCTCTCGCCTCGTATTATGTCACAACATGCCCTGCCAGTTGCATGTCTTGTGGGAGTATATGTGAACAAGGTGGTAAAAGCAATAGGAGTCTGTTTTGACTGTGTCTTTCTACGTCAGTGTGATGAGCGGAAAACTCATTACACAAATTTGGCTGACAGACTGACGTTGGTGACATCACTATCTCGCCTGCTCGACTGGCTGGGCAACTTGCAGCAGGAACACACCTTCTAAATATACTCTCAACTCTTCACGTAATCTCCAACTCAAATCAGGAACCCCCGTCTGGTGTGCAGATCAGACATCACCTACACGACATAGTTTGAGTGTAACGAAAGAATGGATGAGTGCGGTTAGGGACTGCACCGATGACACAGTCAGGCTGTATTGATTTGCTGTGGCTAGGGATCTCCAAGAGAGGCCCTTTGAGTTGAGCCTGGAGGGACCTGAGTGGCCCGGAGTGGCCTGTCCAGCTTGGGCAAGCCTGTCCAGAGCAGAGGGGCTCATGTGAGGTACTCAGATTGACAGCAGAGCGGTGTGTGTGTGTGTGTGTGTGTGTGTGTGTGTGTGTGTGTGTATGTGTGTATGGAGGTGCGGGGGTTGGGGGTGGGGGTTAATCTCCCTGAACCGGGGCAGATGTTGTTAACGAGCTCTTCTCAGGTCGACTCCCTGCGTGGGAAAATGGCATCAAATCCTCCTGGGGTCAGGGCTTTTGGGCTGACCCACTGAGAGCCATCCCTCTCCACTGCACCGTCCTCTCAATCCCCTCTCCATTCACTCACCTACTCACTCACTCATTCACTGACAGCACTCACCAGAGACCCTGGAAAATCACATTTGACCATTTTTTTTTTTTTTTTTTTATACCTCTCCTCTTTTAAGTACATCCCCAATTTTCAGCTCCTTGCCTGAACGTATGTGAGCACCGACAGACTTGTTCCGTGATGCAAATGTCTCATTAATGATAGCTGTGGTTGGATCGCCATGCCTTACACAACCACAAGGAATGCTGAGTGGGAAACGCTTCAAAGGCAAGCATGCCGCCACTCAAGAAACTGCATCCGCCCAGCAGCAAGTTACTTGTGTACATGTCAGTGGAAAGTAAATTAGTCTGAATTAAGGCCTTATAGACTTTCAGGCGCCCCAGCTGCTTATAGGGTAAGGTACCTTGGGGGGGGGGGGGATGGGGTTCCACAATGACTTTTCAAACAAGTTAAAAAATTACTGTCAATAGTTTTCTCACAGTCACATCTTTGGCTTTGATCAGAGACACCTGACACCTGTGCTACACAGCATCGTGGAGTAAATCTTTCAGTGTCATGGAATCATTCATAATTGTGTTTGAAATAATTACAATTAAGGAGGAGAGAAAGTGCCATGCACCTTCACGCAGATGTTTTTTGACCTATGTACACACTGTATACACTGGTGCACGTGTTAGCTGTGACGTGACTGCTCTCATCATTCATATCCGGAATGGGCACGTCTCTTTACCATATCATGTCAACATACCTGCTTTAGGGTTTATCCTGACTTAGGTTTTAATGTGAGGGTCATCCATTAAGGTGTCTGACTCTGAAGGCGTGTTTACTTTGTCCCAGCAGGTGTGTGTGAATATGAGACTTGTCAAATATGAGACAGGATTACCGCCTCTTTTGTCCCAAACAAAACAAATACAAATCACACGAACAGCTGAAATGGGAGGATTCTGTTTTTCTGCTGTGCAGGTTGTATGTTTAGAGAAGTTTTCAGACGAGGATCCCTTTGACGTTTTGTTCAGCTAAGCGCTCCTGAGGTTTACTTGAACTTGTTTTCACTTGTAATTGCGGTTGGAGGAAGATGTGTAGGACCACGCACACACACGCACACACACGCACACACACACACAGAAGCACACAACCAGGACTGAAACTGGATTTAGAGGCCTCTTCCTGAATAACCTGTACGGGGAATTACATACAAAGGGCTGGTTCCAATGTGCGTTAAGGATGGCTCAGACGCCAAGCGAGGCTCTCTAGTGTGTAAAAGTGTGTCTGCTGCAGATGGTCCCTTTCTGTAGTACACATCACTTTGTCTATGAACACTGAAGCATGTAGCGTTGCTTTTAATTTGCCAAACTAGAGTTCTGACCCCACTTCTGACCTGTCCTGGAAGCCCAGAAAAACGGGGCCAAGTATATATGTCGATGTATATACTATGCCTAGGGACAGCGAAGACAGTGTGGCACTGCTGCAAGACAATGCAGAGTCAGGGGGGGATAAGGAGTTAAGGGGGTGACGAGGGGGAAGATTAGGCCTCTCATGTAGGCCACAGTTATTGATTAGTGTTTGTTGAGGACAGTGAGAAGGAACACAGATTGACAGATACACAATGGTGGTGTGGTGACTCTGCTCCATCAGAAGCCGCCTGATCATATCGTTATTGTCAGGAGCTGTGTTCATTCAGTAACCTGTACCCACGTGTGTGTGCCCGCCGCCCCTCCGTAAACACACGCCCCTCCCATGCATGAGAAAAAACAAACAAAAAACAAAACACACTTGCACATGTTGGAAAAAAAAAGGTATGTTGTCAAATGCACCCAAAGTACGAGCAAAGATTTATTTTCTTGGGGGCACTGGTCAGGTTTGCGGGGACTTCGTCTTTTAGTGCAGCCCAATCTGTGTGTGTGGTTTATGGGAGTGTAACCCTGGGAACATGGGGGGAGGTGGGACACACTCAGCTACGGGTCAGTCCTGACTGACTCTGTCACTTATTGATTAGTTGCCATGGAGAGTTAGTCAGGCCATCTCTCTTGGAGGTGTGTCCCTGAGGGCCAGCAGCACTGCCCAGATGAGCCTGTGGAGGCTTTGTCTGCAGGGGGTGAGTGTGTGCGTGCATATCTTGTGTACATGTGTGTGTGTGTGTGAGTGTGAGCGTGTGACCTCTCTAACTCTCACTTGTGCTTCCTTCATCCTCATCCCTCCTCTTTTTGACCCCCTGCGGTACTTTTTCTTGCACTTTTGCATCATTCTCCTGAGCGGAGCGACTCTTGGCTAATCTGCAATATCTCTGAAAAAAAAAAAATGCATCAATGTTTATGCATACACCTACTCCCAAGGGACGTGCAATAATGGGGATTGTAAACAAATTGTCCAAACTTATTGAGCTGTGAAATCCCCTTCATAGCCGCTGGATTTGCCTACTCATATGATCCCCTCTCATCTTTGTCCTTGTATTGTCATCAAACGTTAAGAAGACGGGGAAGCAGGAGTGGGTGCAGGAGGAACATGGATGTTCAGGACTCCACTGACAGCCCAGCAGGGGACAGTGAGGGTGGTGGTCTTCACACCTCTCTGGAATAATTAGCAGATTCGGGACAACAGGTAGCAAACAGGGCAACATGCCTGTATTTACTTTCAGGAACAAGGTGGAAAGAAAAGAAACGGAAATGGCGAAATTATGTCCTAAACCATCTCTCTAAACATCCGTCGCAGTTTACACACTGAATTCCTGCTTTCACTTCGATGCATCATACCGTATCATGCCGCAGTTGTCCATGCCCATTTTCTGAGAAATGGCAGTTTATTACCATCATTTTGGAAGTATTCACTGTAGATTTTCCCCTCAAATGCTGCAGTAAGTCCTTTAGATAAAGTGGCTAAACTATTGGCTTGTTTACAACCTGTCTGAACACCTGAATGCTCCTGTTTCTTGCCCTGTTGGACTTTGTTATAACAATGTCACCATTTTCCCAGGTTTCAGAAATTAGTGAGAACAATGCAGCTGTTAGAAAAGAAGGCCCAGAACCATGAACATCAGACGTAAATATTATAAACTGGATTTATACCTTATTACTTCTCCTATTAAAGCATATGTAGCGGGTTGTAAATTTAGTAATAAAGTTTCAAGCATAGTCTTCAAAGACAAAAAGCAACATTTTGGACTTGATGGTCACTTAAAATTGTAAATTTATTGTCAGAATAATGCAAACTTCTTCTCCTTTCAAGAATATGCGCACAGAGCTCTTAACCCGAAACTTGACGACAGGCCCCCACTATCCCTCCCTAATATCACACCTTGGATGCATAAACATGCCTGTGCTCCACACATCACCCCACCCCGGGGGGCCTGCATGGCTTTAGTGCCGCACTGTGACACCAATCAGGGGAGATGGCGGGCTCCTTTGTCATGCAAACACCAATCGCTTCTTGTCTTATTCAAATGTCTGCCCTCTCTCTTTCTCCTCTCCCTCACTCTCGCTCAACCCCTACCCCGCTTCAACCCCCCCACCCCCCACCCTCTCTCTCTCTCTCTCTCTCTCTCTCTCTGTCTCTCCCTCCTTCTCAAGTCCAAGTAAATCCTCGCTGAGAGAAGAGGGAGCCTCCAGGCCCGGGGCTGCTGAAGCAGGCCTCTCTCCTGGGGGTCAGCCTGTGTCTCAGCGCATGGGGCTGTTTCCAGGCCCAACCAAGTCCATTTCATATTCAAATGTTACAATCAGGCCTCTGACCCACAGGGGGCTCTTTATGGTTGCGGCCCCAGGTCGCAGGGTCAAGATGGTGATTTAATAGCTGAGGCAGAGGAAAGGAGCGGGGGAGCCAAGTGATTTAGGGGATGAATGAGTAATAAAAAAGCATTTTTCCTAAGTTGTCATGTAAATTTCAATCCTTATTCAATATGAGGCTCCCTCCACATTAGAGGCCTTCCTCAATGGCTTTCTAGTGGACTTTAGTCATTCAGAATGAAGAAAGTCCATTTTCTGCTTTTACTCTTGACTTATGGTTGGTGTAAACAGTAGCTGATGGTAAAGCGTCTGAGGATTAAGGATGGAGATAAGGACACGTTAAAGAGTCATCATGCTTGTATGGTGCCACTGTGTCTTAGATGTCCTCATGCTCTGGAGTGGCCTGTTATTCCTGTCCCTGAGGGTGTGTTCCCAGCACAGCAGCTTCAGTAACGCAGGCAGGGATTGTTTGTTTATATATGAATGTGTGACAGAGAGCGAGATAGAGTGAATTTTTTTGCTAGCATATAACGTGTGTAATAGGTAACTCACCGCCTTTTGTCAACAGGTGGGAGCTGGGGGCACAGTCAACACTTGGCACACTAAGTTTCAAGTGATTTGCTGTGCCATTAGTTTCTTCACTGGCATCAAACCATAATCCTCTCTGTATGTGACTCACATGGTGTGTTCTTTTCAGGCTCTCCCTTGGCCTGACTCATTGAAACCACAATCCAACCCGTCCAGCTCACAGCATCTTTGATGATGAGGCTAGGTTTTATTTCTTTCACATTTTTTTCCACATCATCATGATAATCCTGGATTTGAGCCCAGTTCTGCTGATGTTTACATTTTTATTTCACAAATCACCAAAGACATTTAAGATACTGTCATTTATTTAGAAATTGGCAGAAAGTAATATGTGGGAGGATGAATTATAGATATAATAAAACGTCGCTCCCTGTCAGGGTTATGTTAGGTAAATTCTTATATACACATGAACACAGAGTGTATCACCTCATTGTACCTATTTGAGATTTGAAATCCACCAAACTTAAACATTCAAACCCTAAACCAAGAATGATCAACAATCTATTATATTAGGCCTTAAATATGTACCGGCCTTAAGTCTGTCCCAAGCCTTGGGAAAACTTCTCCTCATACTTAACTTTCTTTGTTGTAACTTTTTTAACCACTTTAACTTATCCCCATGACTTACCAAGAAAACAAAATTCACTTTTGATTTCACCCACATTACAGTATCTACAGCAGCGTTTAACTTCCTCAATCCTACAACCTGTTTCAATTAGAGCTGAAATACTTAGCAGCTTAACTGATTTGTCAGTCGACAGAAAATGATCTAGCGACAACTTAGACAAATTGAATAGTTGTTTTTAAAGCAAAAAGGGGCTGGTTGTATCTTCTCCAATGTGAGGATTTGCCACTTTTGTATGTTTTATATCACTAAACATGTTATCTTTAGTTCTTTGACTGTTGTAATAGACAGCAACATTTCTTCTGTCATTTTAAAGATCAAATGATTAATTGATTTATCAAGAAGATATCCTGTAGATTAATCAGTGATGAAAATAATCATTAGTTCCCGCAGACTCTGCACACAGTGATCTGCTTCTGGGGGTGGAAGATACAAAGCTTTGGTTTAGACTAAATGCATTCAGACTTTTTTCTTCATTGATATTCAGTAAATATTTGATGCTTTATTTTAGTAACATCATCATCTCATCTGTCACTAACCCATGAAGTAGCCCCATAACCATTATAGACCAAGTTTTATCTCTCTGGAGATGAATAGCTTCCATTAACAGTAGCAGAGGCCAGAAGCGGAGGGCGATATGGTGAGATGAGGCTGAGGGGCCACTGCAGGGCAAGGTAGGGCAAGCCTCAGTGGGCACAGCTGTAGCTCACAGTCATTACTGCTCCTCTACTGGTTTAGAAGAAAAGGGCCGGTCCCGCCACATGGCCACTCTGCCACGCCTGCCCCTTGTCCCCTGCCACAAACACCCAGGAAGGCCTGGTAGCGCCAGGCGGCACCACTCGCAGTTTGCACTCCTCTCACGTGTGGCAAGGCAGTGGAGCAAAACAGAGAGGTGTTGCAAGGGGTAGGGACGGGGCTGGGATGGAGGCAGGGGTGAGGGGTAGGATGGGTGGGTGTAGAGGTTAAACCAGGGTAGGGGGGCTCTGTTCCTTCCTCTCTTATCTCCTGACTCACCATTCTCTTTCCCATCCCCTCCTCTACGCCCCCCCCCCCACCCCCCAAACCCCCGTCTCTCCCTTTTGTGGCCTGTGCACCTGCAGCCCTTGAGTCTGGGCAATAAAGCTGAAGGATTTGTCTACTGGAGGTTGGAGGAAAAGTGGGGGAATCATTAGACAGCATGGGAAACACAAAAGCAACAGGTTCAAACTGTGGCTGTTTGATATGGTGCTATGCCATATTCCACAGTGATGGGCCTGATGTAATGCAGTTTGACACGGAAGGAGTGAGTTTAAGCAGATTTGTGTCCAGATTTACACCCTGTTTGGGTTAGTGTCATCATGAATCAGTTTGATCTGACACATGATCAGCTTTCAACCCTTGCACGCTTTACTTCCATTCAGAAGCCTCATGTATGTAAAATGAACAGACCTCTGCTGCTCTGTGAAGACCCCGTATCTCCAACATGTCAACTTTTTAATGTGTTAAGAAAAGTGACAATGCATTTATGAAATAATCTTAAAGTTCATATATAGTTTTTTTTTTGTTTTTTTTTGTTCCAACTTTATCTGTAACATAACAAAGCAGGTGTGACATAAGAGATATAATGGACAGACATGTAGATAACAACAAAAACAAGTTTATTAAGCTTATAGAAATAGGAGGATTCTAATTCTTTTGCAAATATAAAGGAAATGTCTGATATTTTCTATGTTTTTTAAATTGTCAACAAATCCAATGAAAAGACCAAAACCAAAAGCCACGGAAAAGGTAAAGTCGTTAAGTATTGAGAGATGAACTTACCTGCTGTTGGTTTTGGTCTTTTCATGGGTTAAGACAAAAATAATCACCACCAGCCTTTAAACCATGACCTATAACACTAACTTTAAAATGCAATAATACTTCAATGTTACTTTAACACAACTTTGTATGTTTTATTATCTGATTTAGGTCTAGTGACAAGTGGATGTACAGACTTTAGTTCTGACTGTCTGGATCCCCAGGGAAGCTGCTTTTATAATCACAAACCCACATGAAGGTAAGTGTGCTACAAAAGTAAAACAGGTCGACCAAACTGAACTAGTGGTTCAGTGTAACAAGAATATATAGGTGAAGCAAAATTGTTCTCAGCCATGTTCTGCCGAGTCTCTCTGTTCAATTCCCCACCTGTTGTAATGTTATGTTCAGTCATGTAGAACTTTTTTCTCTCACCCGTTGCATGCCAGACCCCCCACATTGTAAATCGGCGCAAAGGGAAAAAGATTCAGTTCTTTCAGAGTGCGACCATGAAGGCAGAGGAAATCACTCTAAACGGTCTTAATTCTGCCATTAGATGAGAGGGAGCGCTGTGGGGATTGGCTGGCCCTATGCTCCATATTCACAGAAGCAGGATGAGGCTGGGAAGCCCGCTGAGAAAATGGTGTCGTAATCAGGAGCCCGGCAGTTCTGCCTGATCAGGTACACTAGCCCCTCTTCTCGTTTCCTCAAACCCCTCCTCCTCCTCCTCCTCCTCCTCCTCCTCCTCCTCTTCGCCTCTCTCCCCTCATTTCTCTCCCCTTCCCCTGCCCCGTAAGGAGATCCTAATAGGAGTTTGGATGTACTGTGCTCCTCTCATGTGAGGACCTGGCAGGAGAGAACAGTGATGAGGCCTGAGGTGGGGGTTGAAGCTCGAGGTATGGAGTTGGTGGTGGTAGTGGAATGGTGGGGAGGGGGGGGGCGTTTTTTTTTTTTTTGTTCCCACATTTGATTATTCAGGTTGGCTGAACTAAATTCTGAACCCATAAAATTCGTATCCCCTCTGGGGGACCATTTGCATATATTTCAGTACCCCCCTCCCTCACATCCCAATTCCCCTTTTTTCTCGGAAAGTGAAAGAGAGGGCAAAGCAACCAGGCCTGTCTAGGCTTTAAGATGTCACCGTGGTGTGAAATATGGGCGAACAAGCAGGGTCTTTGAAACTCAAACTAACCCCCCACCAGCCTCTGAGCTGCTGCCACACACACATACACAGACCCAGTCATCCTCTTGCACTCCACTGGTTGCTATTCTTAAGTAGGAATTAAATTTCCTGTCAGTGAATAGTTACATGCTCTGCAACTTTATTCTCATCTTTTTTTGCACATGGGATACGTCCAGGTGTACTGCATTATTTGTTGTGAGTTTACATTAAGAAGGAGTCATATCTGCACAGATTAGATATGAAACTCCCTGTCTTGCACTTGAATGCGTGTCTGTGTTTATGTTTGTATAGCAGCATAAAGATGAAGGGAACACACATGTAGCTGGGCACCTAGGGAAGCAAGCTAGATGAGGGCAGGCTCCACATCAGCAGTCAGCCATAAGAGACACCTGTTCATTTGTTTGGCTGGTGAAGTCGAGGTTTTGTTCTCACCGTGCCAACGAGGCCCGCTGGCACTAGTTTTACTGCCCATCTGTACAGATTGGATGGATGAAGTTAGACGATGGTCTTTGAAAAGGGGGGGGGGGGGGGGGTTGATACTTGATGGCATTTTGGTCACATGGGGTGAGTTGCTGTCATCCTTTAACCCTCCCCCCTGGACCCCTTTCCCTCCCCCTCCCGTGCCCACTCCCTGGTGCACAGGCAGAATGCAGTGTCAGGAGGGTGAGCACTGAGCGCCCATTGTGTGTGCTAACCAAAGCGGAATGCCCGGGTGACAAAAGGGGGAGGAGTAGGCTCAGGGCACACAAAGCCAGGGGGAGGAGAGGGGTGGAGGAGGAGGTGGGGAGGGAAGGAGAGGGGGGCAATCTGCTGGGGGCTAAATAGACCCACTCAGCCCCAAAAACTCTAGGCACCCTAAAAACTTCTCTCACCTCCCCCACTGCCTTCTCACCCTCACCAGGCCTCCCTGCCCCGGCTCTGCGGTGTACAGTACACAGGCTGCTGGAAGTTGCCTGTTTGTTCCCAGCAGCTTGAAAGAAGAGAACCCACAACAACTGAACCTTAGACTATTAGGTGTTGGTTTTGGTGTTATGAGTCATGCCCCTGAGGTCTAAGACAGGATGTATTTGCCAACAGTAGTCATGGTTTCCAATCTCTGTCATCAGTCAGGGATGTCCTATTATCCCCATTTATCGCTGTCAGATATTTACAAAAACAGACTGGGAATTCTTAACTCGAACGAAATATAAACTTTATTTAATATTATATAACTTTAATATTATATCAAATATACTGACTTTTCCTTGCTCATACTCAGTTTCCTCCTTGGACAGTTATGTGAATGAGTTTGTGACCTGTGACTTTGTATCCATGTTTGTGTGCAGGTGTGTGCGTGTGGGTTGGGGGGGGCACATGTGCATGTACTCACCTGCCTATTCTAGAAGCTGAGAGCAATCTCGTCTGTGTAGTATCGCACGTCAAAGCCAGCCTCTCAACTCCCACACAGGACCTGGGGCAACAGTGCGGCCACTTTAAAACACACAAGACAAACCCTGCATTAACTCTTTCTTAATACCAATATATCTCCTGTAGATGCAAGTAGGAGCAGATCCACTCTATACAGGCACCCTGCAGCTGCAGGACCTTGGTGCTTTTAATGGCAGTCTATCTATATCTATTTATTGGCCTTTAAATCTCTCTTTAAATCTCTGATGCCCATGGCATGGACAACAAAAGCATCTCCTGCATTTCAATCAGTGAGCAAAACACTGAACTGAACTTATATTGCTAGTTTCTTCATTTCTTGGCTGTATGTATTTAAATGGGGTTAATTATCATCTTTTGTACCTTGTCAATAGCAACTAATGGTAGGGCTCGAGGTGATAGAATAAAGTGGCTTAATGCATTTCTTAAATGTGTAACTTTGAACTTTTTTTGTTTGGTGTAACTTTGACTTTGTCCAATAAGAGCGTTTTGCAAAAATGTGATGCCCACTATTCTTCAGAGATCCTGAGTGCCGTTGCAAAGTCCCTCATTGCCAGCATTCGATCTATTTCACCCAAGAGTGGACGCTGCCAGTGCCTGAGAAGCCACGGGGTCACCCTGAGGAGAACTTTCGTCCTTAGTGATTCTTCCTCTTTCCCAAAGTGACAGGGCAGATCAAAGGGGATGCTCTAAAGAAAACTCTTGATGGTGACCTCCCCTCCTCCCTGCTTCTCTTTCCCACTCCCCTCATATGCACACTTAACATCTGAACCCCCCCCATTTCATTCATGCAAACCTCAGCCTTTCCTGTCGTATTTACATACGCCACTGCAGGGCGAAGGTAGTTTCCCGTTTTATCTGTGCTGAGTTCATAGGAAGTAGCTTGCTGAGTTGTTTTTCTTTATGTGTTGTTAGTGAAATGCAGCAGGTCAAACACAAGCCTTGGGGGCATGTTTAGGTCACAGAGTAAACCTGGCAAGGCTGATCCCAGTACCTTAGTGATTAACACAAAGTCTGGCTGTTCTGCTGGCTGTGTATATCTGTGTGTAGGTGCCTGCACGTGTGCTCATCAGTGCATGACTGTCAGGTGAGTTTGCACTGTCTGTGCTGGTGCAGTCAGAGCCTCTCCATCAGTGCTGACCAAGGCAGCCATCATTGTTCTCCGGCTGTAAATCACCCTGCTGCAATCAAGGCCCTGATCTAGACTTCTCTGAGCCCTCTCCACTCCAGACGATTCCCCTCTGATTGGCCTAACTGGACTCCTGTCTGTGGCGGAAGATTAGCATGGATTGTTTTTTCTCTGTGGCATACAGATTGAGCCATGTTAGCATTCACACCTCCACACAGCACCCTAGGGCTCTGTGGAGCCTCCAAAATGCAGAGGAAAACCAGACTTCAATCAAAGCTTTGATACTTTTTTTTTAGGAGAGCAGAAGAAATACAGGTAGTGGACGAAATAACAGGGATACCTGACAAAATATTCAATTCCTATAACATAGGAGAACTTTGTCATATTGTGTCTTTGTAGATCCTGTATCAGAGGTTTCTTAACAAGGTAGTTCTTGAGGCCGTAGTTTTTGTTGTTGTATCAAAATGCATTAAAGTATTCCCTTTACTTTGTCCAGACCACATGTATACAGGTTTACACACAAATGCCAAGTTTTTTGTAGAGGAATTGTTTTGGTTCTTTTAAACACTGTTATTGTTATTAATGGAAAATTTATTACCAGTTGTGACAGTGTGGTTTGTATTGTTATTGCCTTGTCAGTCTATGTGTCATTACGGAAAAATGTGGTCCTGAAGACACCTACTGTAGCGGGAGCTCCCACAGAGGTGGTTTTGAGTACTTTGGCAGGTGTTCATATATCTGTCTGTGGGCAGAGTTTGTGATAACATCACAACTGTACAAGATGCAGTCACGAAACTTAACAGGTTTGTAGTTGAAATCAACACGAAGGCCGAGTTGAAGATAGGTGTGGTCCAACCCACGAGTACTAAGTACTCATGTAATAATATACTAAAATCTAATGAGTACTCATGGACCACAGCTGGTGTGATCCTGCCGCAAGATGGTCTTTAGTTTCTCACTAGTATTTAGTACGCTGTTACAATGGTTAATGCGATAACTTAATTTAATCTACTTTATTTTGCCAGGATAATCCACTCATTATAAATACTACTTTTCAGGAACACTTGCTACATTAAAAACAAAGAATAAGACACTTACAATATAATTAATACATTTAGACATTCATTAGAATTTTAGAATACTGCTTGTTCTTAGTGTTGTCTCTCTCTGCTTTTGGCATAATTTTTTTTCCTATTTCCCTTGACTGTCCTATTCCCCCTCCTTTTTCCTCTCTTCAGATATAAAGGTACAAGTGCATTCGTGAGCTGATCAGGTGAAGCTACATGTACCTGCAAGGGTTCTCACCTACTGCAGCCTGTGTAACTCCTGGGGTCTTTTGTTCTCTCAGTGGGGGATCATTAGCCTGAGCACCTTGTCAACAGCAATCAGGGAGTGACCAACAGCTGGGAAGGCAAGGCCAATTGCCTCCTATGGAGAAAAACTTGCTTATCTATCAGTATCAATGCAGCCGTTATGGGAACGTGCAGTTTGAAAGTCAGAGATGTACGTTTCGATTATGGTCAAGATCTCACAGTTTCAATATGAACACGTTAGATATATGGTGTTTTGTGTCATTACAAAGTACAGTCTCTCTTGGGAGCTGCTGCAGCATGATTTTTAGGTCAGGGTTTTAGGGTCTCACACACCCACACACACACACACACACACACACACGCACACACAAATTCCAACCCATAGCTGGTTGAGTTATGTTGTCGTGGAGACGGTCATTGTGTAGGCCTCATGGAATCCTGATGACATCACAGTGATTCCAGGCTCTGTGTGTTCAGTGATCACGGGGATCACAGGCCTCAAGTCTGGGTCCTTGCAGTGGATGAGAGAGAGAGAGAGAGAGAGAGAATGACTAAAGAGAGATGAAAAAAACAAGCCAGATTTTAGAAAGATAAAAATTCTAGTCAGAGATGTGACTGGTACGCATAATATTCTGAAATAGAGTGACGATTTCAACTTCATCTAAGGTTCATGGGTGTAGGTGAAGCAGTTAGAGGGATCAAAACTCAAGTAGCATTTGTAGTATGAACAAAAACTTTATTGTCACACTGGTGCATTTTGGCTTGCGACCCTGATGAAGGCCACACTGATAATATTTTGGACAAATATAATGACAAGCAAGATGGTGATGATGGTGGCCTGTATGGCAAAGTGTAGTGAGAACAGTTACTCTACAGTGCACAAGATGACAAACATGCACCTTAATCCTTAGGTCTTGTTCACACCTATCATTAACATGCGTCCCCACGTGCGTCTCGAGTGACCACTTGTGATTGGATCTCACTTCCACGCTGTATATGCAAGTAAACACCGACATCATATCTGTTTCCAAAGGCCAAATTTGTTGTTGTTCTTAACCGGCGGGAAGCAGCGATGCACTTCCTGTACGGAATCTGCCAGAAATTAAAAGAAGAAGAAGAAGAAATCAAAAACCATACAGACTAGTGCTGCATGTCAATTCATTTACACATACTCACACTTGCTATTTTAAGGGCATAAGTGCACAGTGACAAGTATGGCCGCACGCATTGACCATGAACTTACTAGCTTGCTTTCTCTTGATCCACATTGCAGACAAGACAATGTCTGCAGCCAGGCTAGCAGCTCAGTGAGGCTGTAGTTAAGCACTTACCATATTCCCCATCTTGGTTTATTGTGTTAGCGTGCTGTTAGCAATAACTAGAATTAAGGCTGATGAGAATGCCATTAATATTGCAGCTACCAAAGTATCGGACAAACTGACCTGGGTGTTGTACTAGATGAAAAGTCACAGTATCACCAAACTCAGTAGGATTTATTCTCTGTGGACCTTACATGTCTGTACAGAAGTCAATGGCAGTTCTCCCAATAATTATCAAGATGTCTCACATAAAAACCAAAAACGTCAACCTGTTGGTGGTGCTAGAGAAAAAGCTGGAATCACCAAAGTCAGTAGGAGTCGTCATCTGTGGACCATGAATGTCGTGCCACCAGCATGGCCAATCATGATCATCTTAGTCTGTTTAACTGAGCTCCTGAGTGTGTGATGATTCTCAGCCATCGATCGATCAAAATAAAACTTGAAATGCCAGGTCTGAACAAAGTGAATTTCTAGTGGAAAGAAGTTGAAATAAACTTTGTGCACTGGCATTTCTGGTTGCAGGAAACTAGAAAGGAAGTTGAACTCAGTTCCTTGCTAATCCAACAATGACAGAGGATGCCAAAGAATAACATCTCACTGACTAAGTTATTAATCAGACAAAGATCCTGGGGTGGAATTCCACAGGAGGAAAAGAGAGAGAAAGAGAGAGAGAGAGAGAGACAGAGACAGAGACAGAGACGGACAGGGCAATTGCCTCTGGTGTACATATACTCATGTCTGATAATCCTGCCTCATGTGTCTGTGCGAGACTCTCTTGACATGGGCGTAATGGTAATTATGGTGATTTACAACTTGTTCCTCCAGTTGCTACCATTATATCACATGGGCTGTATGTTTTTTTTTAATTTTTTTTTGTTTGTTTTTTTACTCAAGGAAAGGCGTTGAGTGGCTCATCATAACTCTCTGCAATGAGAAAGGTCTCACTTTGATTTGGAGCAACTGCACATTATTTGCCCACTCGGCCAGAGCGGCGTGTGCTTGAGCTTGCACGATAAAGGCTGGTTTCTCAGGCTCCAGTGTGTACTCCAGTGTTTGCCTATTGCTGGCATGTGTATGTGTTGACGTATTATGTATGTGTTTGCTGATCGTGTGTGTGTGTGTTTACCTTTGCAGGGTGGGGCAAGGGGTCTAAGGGGTAGATAGGTGAGAAGGGGAGTGGGTGGTGGCGCTTGGACCTCAGCTCCCAGGAAGCTCTATGTGCTCCAGAAACCCGAGCTTCAGCCTGTTAAGACAATGAGCGGAACACGTGAGACTCTGGCACATGGTGGCTAGGGTTACCTGCTCGCTCTGCCTCGCTCTGAACTTTTGGCCCTTGGAGCAAAATCTCCCCACCCTTATGACTCCTGCACTGCTCTACCTGCCTGCCTACTCTCTGTCCACCCTTCATTCGGTCTCTCCCTTTATCGTGCTTGTTCTTCTGTCTGTTTTCGCAGCTCACTTGTGTAGGACAGGACTCTATTCTTCATGCTGCAGCTCCTTATTTCAGTTGGTTATACAGTTGTGCCCCCTACTCCTACTCCTACTCCTCCACTCTGCCACAAGTCATGATTAACAACCTTTTGAGTGAAACGGCCATCGACAGAATTCTTCTGTTTTTGCGTGTTTGAGTGTTTGCTGTCTGTCTCTCCAGACAAAAGACTGGCTGGGCCCCCGCCATCAGATCTCCATCCATCCACAGTCCACAGGTGAACTCCTTCCACCAGCCAGGCAAACCTGACTTTCAAGTCTCCCACCCACACTTATTATTGGACTGCTGTCCTCTCACCTGTGCAAATATGAAAGAGAGAGGGAGAGAGAGAGAGATGGAGAGAGGGAGGGTGGAAAAGAGTGAAATGGAAAGATATCCAGGCCTTTGGTTACTGGGTGGGGCACAGAAAAGAATACCGCACAGCTGAGCAAACCTCCATAGCCATAGGACTTCACCTGTACACTCTCCACTTTTCTCCTCTCTGTTTTCTCTCTTAATCCATTCTCTCTTTCTGTAACCGGCCCCACAGCGATAGTGGGCTAAGGCGTTCTTTTATGGCCGCTGAATAGAGATTTCCTTTGAGGTTATGGAGTTGATACACTCTCCAATGTCATCTCTGTGCCGTGGTCACAATGTAGAGTGATTTACTGCCTTAGGGAACACATACTCTCTTTAGAAGTGTTCCCGTGTAGGTGTAGGTATTATCTGGATATTATTCAGGAAATCCTTTTATCTAACAATATCCGCAGCAGAATTTTGACTTAATTTGGAGATGTAACCCATAATCTAGATCAAACTATATTAAACCAACTTGATGACTGAGGAGCCCAGCTGCTGATATGGGTGGCAGAATGTCTAATATAGTAACATGAAACAGAATCTCTGGAAGCCCTAAATAAAAATATAAAAGCTGAAGTGTGCGGACAACTGAGAACAAAGTTAAATATTTAAAAAGAACACCACAAATACATTTTGTACACATTCCTAAAACGCGTGACTGCTGATATACAATGTGTTCATCAGAGGCGATGCGCCTGGCTGAAATGGAAAAGCAAAACAAAGATACCCTACACGCTCGTTGGTAGGAGAAGTGTGTAGAGATGAAGCTAAACAGAAACATACGGAAGAGAAAATCATAAAACTGCAACCACCCAGGTGGATACAAACAAGAAGTAGATATGTTGGAGCTACAGAGGAACTCACTTTTGGGTGTGTGAACCTAAAGTCACTTTAAAGCGTTGTACTTTCGTGCTGCCCCGCTGTTCAGTGCATTAATGACCTTAACCCACTTTAACCTGTATTTGGTTTATCGGTGCCAGGAGCTTTTAGTGATGTGAGTTAAAAGTGAAGCATATCGCATGAAGGCAGGCAGACTCTCACACCTATTTGCTTTCTACCTCTCTTTTCTCTCTCTCTCTCACTCCTCTGCAGGTTTGGGCCTGAAAGACGTGCCAGACCTGCTGCCAAAGCATCAGCCTCCACCTCACCCTGCAGACATGGCTGAGCACATACACACACACACACACACACACACACACACACACACACACACACACACACACACACACACGCACACACGCATTCACACTCACACGCACACGCACACACACGCACAGACAAATCACGCATATCTCTTGTATGTGTTTTCAAGCATGTAAGCACACTTTACTTCCTCCTATTTCCATACATCCAGCACGCACATTCATGCCTCATCTCTACGTTATGTCTGTCTCCGTCGCTGAGGATGGAGTCGTCACAGACCGTCATTCCACGTGTCAAACTTCGACATGATCGAGCCACGTTCACACGGTCCTCCTTGACACAAACATAGACGCACACATGCATTCGGTTTGTCAGTTGTCTGTCAGGCATGCCCTATTTTTAAAACTGTAAGCACACCTACACACATTCTCCCATGGTTGGTCACACCCACCGCAGCCCATGTCATGCTACTGTCCTCAAGACTGTCGTCGTCTTGGAGGACACCCCACGCAGTTGTAAAGGAGGGAAAATTAGTCAGGTGTAGTAAATCTCGACACCTGACACTAGTGGTCTCTGTTTAAAGTTGTTTGCACCACCGCCCCCATATTTAATGGCACAGCACCTACTGATTATTGCATGCTCTGAGCTAGTCTGGTAATTGCACGGTACATACCTGTCCAGGGTGTAAGCCCATCCGCTGAACACGGGGCCCCTCTGTTAGATGGCTCGCGTTAATGTCGTAACTGAGAGCGGGAGCCTCATATTTGTCATTCAGAATCAGTTATTGTCAGTGTACATCTTCACTCTGTGTCACACTGTTGAAAAAAAAAAAAACAGTTCATAGAAAGGTTTTCACTGTGTGCTTTAATCAGCTGGTTCAGTCTCAAATAAGCAGGAAGTGAGATGTCAAACTCACAGCACCAGAATCACCCCTTCAAAAGTGAAGTCATGATGGTTTTCTACAGTCATTTTTACATGTGAATCAGTGCACATTAAAACCTGCAGTTATTTTCATGACATCTGAATGAGTCAGACTCTGTGTGCATGTGTTTAGTTGATGGTGACGTCTGTGGTTGTACAGTCTGTAGTCTGTAACCACAAAAGCATCGCAAATATCACAACAGCGGATTCTTTTGTAGTTATTTTGGGTGCTTTGTCTTGCCAATATCAGTCTCTTTCTTAACTGTAAATCAGAACCACAGCTTTTCTTTTCATCCCATGATTTTATCAGCAGCCGGTTTTGGGTCCTTTTGCTCCACATACAGTTGCAGAACTGATCTAAAACAACCAAACTTAATTCATGTGTGCTTTTGTATAGTTGCTAAACGTGTTGTCTGCGTATCACTGCATTTAAGTTTTTGATTTTCATGTAACCATAATAAACAGTTGGTCTTTGATGCCCTGGTAAGATGCTGAATGTACCTTAATTAACAAGTCTATTAAAAAAGAAACAGGGAAGAAGGGATAGGAAGGTTAAAGGTAAATGAAGGCTCAATCTAATTTCAGAGTATTTACCTGCTTGTTTCTGGGAGAAGCCAAATGGAATGAGGAGTGGCTACAGACGTTGTCACACAAGCACGGTGTGAAAACACATTGCATGCACTCAACTGTATTACATTTAGAAGTAAACAACTGCAACACACCAAAAGGAAACTGCTAAAAATAGTTTTTATTTATTTATTTTTTTGCCATGTATTATCTTGCACTGCATTAGTATGCATTTTTTTTATGCATTTTAATTCATCGTTTAATTTATCGTTTTGTGTGCACAAATGGCATTGGCCTAAAAGAACATACAACAGTGTGATACGTAGGTATATCTACTAGCCTTTTATTTTTATTTGACCAAAACAAACAAGCACAAAGAATATAATAATCACTCAGCTTTTAAAATAATATACAGGTGCATTTTTGAATTTTATGTAAAGTATTTATGGCATTAAATTTGAAATTGTGGATTTTGGGTTTATGGAAAAAGGCCTTAATCAATATCCAGAATGAGAATTTTAGTAAATAAAAACGCATACATGTGGTACTCATTTTTTTAATTTCATGCAGTTTCAAGGATTAAAAAAGGGGGAGAAAAAAAACTGTTTGTTAGTATTTAGAAACATTTTACGATATTTATTAACCCATATGTGACATAGGAGCAATGGTAGAGTTTTAATTTGCTAACAACCCAGAAAGGAAAAGAGTTATCTCTGTTGTATGAGCTTTTAATAGACCATTGAGAAGTTAGTGTGTATGACAGACATACAAGATTTAAAGTCGCTTTTTTTTCAATTTTTTTTTTTTTTACAAATCTCCCAGTATTTGTGAGGTGGCGTTGTGTTGGTTGGGAGGTGGTTGTGTTGTTGTTATTGATAGCCACAGGCCTGTAGCTCTTCCTGGGTGACAGTAACAGGAGTTAAAACCTGTAAATCTTCAGGAGACCTCCTTCCTCCCCTCTAATTCCTCATTACCTCACGGCAGGTTGTCTCAGGAGAGATTTAGAAGGCCTGCAGGGCTGCTCCAGTGGAGAGTGTTTTACTGAGTGTGTTAACTAATGTGGGGAGTGTGTAGTACCGCGGCTGTGGGACGTGGCTTTAGACCAGGTGTATGACCACGGACCACAGGCAGGTAACACCATACGGGTTTCCATCCCTGGTTAAGTTAGTAAGTGTTGTGGTGGTTTCATGCTCCAGGGGGAAAGAAGCTGCCCTCTGACTAACCTTTTCAAAAACCACAACCTAAAATAAGAAAGATAGAAAAGCTGGGAGGTAAAAACCTAAAATCTGACGGCTGTACTCCTCTCAGTCAGTTCTGTCTCAGCTCAGTATCTCAGGGCAAGTGTCACATCTTCTCCGCTCTATTAATTCTGCCTAAATGTTTACAGACTAATGAAAGGACTCTGGGTTTGCTCATCCTTTCAGTCTAAATCAGTGTAACTCAACACCTGGCCCCAGCAAACTCATCTATCTATTTATCTACCTGGCTGTCTGTGTCTTAACCTGTGTTTTTAAGCAAACTATAAAATCACTGTTGGTTCCCAACACTGTTCAAACAAGAACTCTTTCAGAATTGGAGCCTGCAGGGGATCCTCATGTCAACTGTTTACCAGCTCCCACTAGTGGTGAAAAGCCGTCACGTCAAAGCCGGCCTGGGAGTTGATTTGACAGTGTTGAGTTTGTCTGTGTAATGTATGTAATTGATAGGAGAGAAATGTCTTTTTTTTATTGGTATCAGTTCAAGTAAGATACATGCAGGGTAGTTTAGCATTTACATAGACCCGAGGCATTGGTTTTATTGCTTCAAAGGAATTAATAAGACAAGCCTACATCCCATGTGCTGTTTTATTTTAGTGTACACTTCACGCTTTATATCATGCAACAAGAATGTACTGACAAGTGGGTGTAATGACTTTTTCCTTTCTTCACATGGCTGTCCTGTTGGTGAATGCATGTTGTTGTGGTGTTGAAGTGAACCATTCGGCGGTCTGTGTGATCCCCTATATGGCATTGTGTCTTCGGCGACAGTGTTTACTGATAATCGGGTAATTACCTGTAAAAGATAGCACTCCCGTGGCTCTGTTCAGCTGTAATCTTCCCAGTCTGCATCCACTGCGGATCAGGTTTTAGCTCGGGAAGAAGCTAAATGCAACAGTTTAGCACTACTCTCAGTGTAAATGTGTGTGTGTGTGTGAGAGAGAGGGAGAGATGCATACTGTATATACATAACCACTCTTGTACTATCACTAAACTGGCCTCAGTGACTATGAAATGAAACAAGAAAGTGTTTAAAACTCATTTGCCAACTTTGACAAGATGATGATTGGACATTCGAAATTACACAAAATCATAGGACGGTAATTGGACATTCCTTTGTGAGTTTCACAATCCCACAGTGAATGGAAAGTTGTAACAGGCACTTTGTGCATACACTAGTGGCCTCACCCACAATGGCATTTGAAAGACAAACAGCAGTGCGTGCTGCTGGCCAGAGCTCCGCAGCAGTGAAAGTGGTCGTTCTTTTGAGTTACGGCAGCCAAAGTTCAGCATAATGTCCGTATCATTACAGTGCAAAGAAACCTTTGTAAGTCAGCCCTGTCCCCTTCCAGGTCGTCTTAGGCTATTCTCTTCCTCTCAAGGTTTCTGATCCTGCTCTTCCTCTGTTTTCTTTTTCTTTCTTTCTTTCTTTCTTTCTTTCTTTCTTTTTCTTTCTTTCTTTCTTTCTTTCTTTTTCTTTCTTTCTTTCTTTCTATATATCAAACTTTCTGTCTGTTTCTCTGCATCAAAGGATAGCTTCACAGTCATTCAAGTTTGTCTGTAAACTATAGTGAGGTAGTAATGAGCTTTCAGTGTAAGGAGTGGGCTACGGAGATATGAAGTGAATATGAGTCTGAATTCGTCCAAAGTTAGTCTTTTTTTTTTTGTATTAATTTCACTCTTTTTATCTCTTTGGTAAATGTTTCCTTGCTGTGTGGTAAGGTAAGGTAACCTGTTGCAGTCTTGCACCTGACTGTTGTTTTAAGACATATTTCAGAAATTGTGAACCTTTTCCTTTAGTAAAACAGCTGCTCATCACACTTCTTCCTCACCTCTGGCATGGGAAGCCAGCACAATAGGAAACTTCACGTATCCTGCTGTTTCCATACACCCACGTACCCCACTTTCTTTTCCTCTTTCGTCAGTTTTTTTCCACAATCTTCAAGCTTCAAACTGGGCCTCAAACCAGAAATGAGTGGTACAGGCTGGAATATTCGGTTACGGATGCATTTCCATTCAATTGTCCTAAAAGGGGACGAGAAGAAGTAAACGATATGACTTAAGGGGATCATATTAATGTAACGCGCGCACACACAATAATCCCACAGGACTTCCTTCCCATTCCCATTAGAAACCACACCCAGGAGGACAGGTAACAGGAGAACACCTTTCACAGGGTCAGATTGGAAGAGGTGGGTAAAAACAGGCGAGGTTGCTCACTGATTAGTTTCACCCTCTTCATATCTCTCCTTTCTTTTCATATTTACCTCAATTCTTTTTCTTTCTTTCTCTTTCACTTTAAAGCGATCTCTCTCTTACCAGCCAAGTATCTGATCCATTTGAATACTTTTATTGGCTGATAATTTGAAGTGCCTCATGCATGCCACACACCCAAACTGATGAGCAAGTCACTTTTTTTTTTTCTTTTTTTTTTTTTCTTCCAGCGTTTGCCTGAGAGTTGGCGCTCTCAAAGGGACAGTAATATGCACTGATGTAATGTGTGAGATAGGGATCTTTTGTGGGGTGCGTTATAAATTGTCACCGTAATGCGAGTGCGCAGGGAGTTGGGTTGAGGGTGGGCAGGAGGGGGTGGGGGGGTGGACCGAGAGGAGGGGTGGGTGGATCAAGCAGTGTCACTGGAATCCACAGTGTTGTGAGAGCCCCATACCTTTCAGCTTCATTAAACCAATTTCACGCCGAGGTGAGCTAAGAGAGGAAGCTCTGAATCTCAGCAGCAGCAACAATGGTGCATTGAAGGGATGAGGCGAAAGTAAATTAGGTACCACTTCACAGACGGCAAATTAAAATCTGAAAGTTGGATAGGAAAAGTTGAGGGTAGATGATTATGTCTTTATTGTGCCCTCCCTCCTCAATCTAGATAACCCTCCCTTCCTTTAAGCAACCACCTTTGCCCCCCTCCCCCCCTCCACATCCCCACAGCCCAATCCTCTAAGAAAAAATAATGATCTATTTCTTGTCTGGTAATTGGTTTCTAAGATGCTTCCACTCAAAGACCCGATCTCGAATACCAACCTGCTTATGGCCCTCCTTTCAGCCACTTAATTTGCTTGAGCTTATCAGTAAGATTTCATATCCAGGAAAATCATATAAATTAAACATTAATGTAGGGCTTATTTCTGTGCAATCACTGACCTCCCACGGCCATTGAGCTGCTTTATCAGGTTTGGGACCCAGTGTTTGTCCCTCGAACTGATGTGAAGTTTTCAACCCTCCTGGACACAGACTGTAACCTTACGAAGTGAAAAGTTTGAGGTTGCAGTCTTTGGATAAAAATTGTTCTACATGCCTTTAAATGCAAAGATGTTACTTGATTTTAAACTTAAGTTTTTATCAATTTAACCATAAATCTTGCTGTGTAGAACAAATGATGCAGCTCTAGTACAATAATGAGTAGTGCCACAGATTCAGAGCCACAGCTACTTGATACTGTGCTGTGATCATAAACTGGCCTGATTACACACAAACTTTAAGTTTAACTCACTTTATCTTTTTTTTTTTAAACTTTAGTAAAATTAAAAATACCACAAGGTAAAAACTTCCTGAATTCAAAATCTTAGCCAAATAAAAATCAGTAAATATCGCTGATACAAATGGCTCCTTTTGGTTATTCAGTTACACTTCTATGTCTATTGTATAATGTTATTGTTTCATAATACGTTGTATGCAGCATTTTAATGTTCTAGCTGATCAAGGTTAAGCTTGTTCCAATTACTTTATATGCTGCTGGGTAGTTTAATATGTAGTTTAAGTGTCTGGAAATTGTACTTCAGTTCAGTTTTTGACTAAATATACTTAGTTTACAGCAATAATTGTTATTATTATCATTTATACACTGTTGCTCATAAAGTTGAAATAAAATATTTTTTACCTCTTTCCATGAAATGATTGTGACAATGTGATTGATTCTTGACAGATGAAGTGTATATCCTCTCAAAACTTTAGTAGTCAATCTCTTCCAAAGTGATTACTCATGCATTTAAATAGGAATAAACAGAGGACTGTGTCTGAAAACAAAATTATTCCAACTTTATGGGCAACAGTGTATTTTTTGTTTGTTTAAAACCAGATCGTCCCCCAGGTTGAAGCTACTGGACCAACGTCAGTATATTCTGAATGTTTCCCGCAGTGCAGCAGAGCAGTGTAAAGAGAATTAAAAATGAAAAAGAGACAGCAGTAAACAGAGAGTTGTTCATGTTTTGAAATGGTACACCAGGATGAGTGATCATGATACAGCTCTGGGGACCCCTCTCTGCATGTCCTCTCATATATGTGCATGCATGTTTTTTCATGTACTTGTTTGTGTTAATGTAAATGCCCATATGGGTGTGTGCTATGAACATGCGTGTCAGTTGTAGTGGGCACTAAAGCAGGCTCTCTAACTGGCTGGCGGGGTCACTCTGGGAGCCACGGGGGCCCCACACAATGCCCTGGCAGCAGTGTGGCTTTTACTAGGCCTCGCGCCGCTGGCTTTACGAGAGCCAGACAGATCCCCTTCATGCCATAAAGCCATCAACAAGGGAACAAAGAGGGCAGGTGCTGAGGGCTGCATTGAGAGCTCACCTGCACCCAGCGGGGGAACAGACTGTGTCCAGCCAAGCCAAGAGGCCCTCCACATTCACATCCCCACTCACTAGGCACTAACGGGCTAGCGTGGGTCTGCCGCCAGAGAGAAACCATTTCACTTTTCAGACAGGAGCAGATCCTCAGCTGATAGTGTAGACGATGACATACGTGTACTGTATATGCTGTGGTAAATGATTTTGTTCAATGAATGTTGGCTGCTGTCAGACCCAAAACAGGCTACAACAGGTTGCTGTTAAACTCTGTAATTATCAGCATTTGACAGGTAGCGAGAGTTAGGGCTTTGGGAGCCAGCCAATTAGGAGTGCTTTCCAGAATTTTTTTCAAGAGGTAATTTTAGAGGAGGATGTCAGATATCAGGTGTTTGTGTGTGTGTGTTGTAGAGTTGTTAGCCGGGGGTTTACATAATCAGAAAACAGAAATACAAAGGGAAAGGTTAAGATAAGAAATTAGAGGGACATGTAGGCAATCAGGCTGACAGAGACCCCAAAGAAGAGGCAGATGGTAAAGCTTAGTGACAGACCAAACCCCAGCCACAGGTAGGCATGGCGTCAGGCAGGCAGGCAGGCAGGCAGGCAGGCAGGCTGTCAGCGGGGGCAGACTATGAGCTGCTGCCCCAGCTGAAGTGACAGATGTGTGGTGAATCTTTAACTCTGCTAGTTCCCCACTGTCACTGCATCTGTCCCTGCACTCCACAAGGTTTGCTCAGACCCCCTCCTGTGTGAAAGAGGCGATTGAAAAAAAAAAAAAAGAGCTATCACTGGACTTATTGATTAGTCCAGACTGCCCTGGCTGGCTTCATTTAATGACCTCTGGGAGTCATTATTGAAAAGTCATTGTCTTTGTGATTAGTTCACACTTTCCCTTACCATATGGGAATCCTCCTGTTGCAACCTCAAGGGTGAAATTCATAATGTGCTCCAGAAAAACAAAAGCACACTTGTTGACTGATTGAAAATAAATCTGAAGATATTTTATTTTTGTTTACATATCTAATCCGCTTAAAAAAAAAAGAAAAAAAAAGAGGTCATGCTGGGGGACACGTTCAACAACAGTAGCATAAATAAGAGGCCAGCGTATGGTCTCAACTGAAACAGCAACCCCTTTCATTGTCTCTATTTAAATCCTACTATAGAAAAACATATCACTGACAGTATAAATGATACATCCCACTTTATTCTCATTTATACATTCGGTCTAATCTCCTCAGACAGCCCAAATGGCAGGGACAGTGTCCCTCTCTCTTTCCCCACTCAGCCATGGCACTGGCGAGAGATGGTTTATTTTAATTGAAAATTAGCAAAACAAAACAAGGGCAAGAGGATCCCTGAATGGGGCCCCTTTCTCCGGGAGCTCCTGTGCCGTTGAATAATGCATATGGGAGAAAGTAAACAGCAGCCGCGGGCCTTGCTGGGGGAACAATGGGCCGCACACAGCCCAACCAGGGCGCCTGATTTTATTACTGGCCTGTCAATCCCCCCAGCCTGGGAACTGTGGGACCTAGGCCAGGCAGCAGCTGCTGACCGCTCCACACTGACCCAACACTCCCAACAACCTGCAGGATAAAACTCTCACACCGATGCATACCTCCACTGACTGACTGTCCACTCCTAATCTCCCCGTTCACACACTCAACATGGGTGCAAATGTGACAGGACTGAATTGAATCCATTTCCTGTTTGACTGGATAATCCATTCAGTCCGGCTTGTCTGAACTAATCAGAAGTTTATCTTAAAGGAGAAAAATATCATACAATGGGATGTGAAAATTTATGTCAACATTCAATTACAATTTTAGCGTGCTGTGAAATTATATTTGCAATTCAGTGAGCGATTTACTTCAGAGATCTCATATTCGGGAAGACTTTCCTGTAAAGACGTTATTTTCTTTTAATTTGTTGGGTTTTAGATCAAATCCATCCCATCTCAGAGGCTGCGCTCTGGGGTCATCGTGGCCACTTCTAAACTTTTTCCTCCCACTAGAACATTCTTTGTGTGTGTGTTCCCTCTCCGGGCATTGAGATTCTGGTCTTGCTTCTGGCTTCAGCCAAGTCCCGGTTGCCATGCCGACTGGCAACTGGTCTCCCAGGATGAGTAATGATGTGATGTGGCTGTGCTCTAAAGTTCCAACAAAGACCTTATTACCGCTGCAGCACCTCATAACACACCATTGTTGTCAAGTGCTCCTGATATTAACCTGCCTGCACCGGGGCTTCCTCCCTTCACAGAGGAGATGTGTGTCTGTGTGTCTGTGTCTGTGTGTGTGTGTGTGTGTGTGTGTGTGTGTGACTGCAAGCGTGTAAGCATTTTTGAAGCCCAGTGCTGATGAAAGTTGGTCCAGCATTTTACTCTCAATTTTGTTGATCAATTTTATACAACAATGAGAGTAATCATTTAAAATTTGCCTGTTAATTAATTGGCCCATTCAGAGGCTTCAACAATCACAATCAAATTGCAAACTTGCTTTTTGTTTCCACTTTTTCTTACTCACGATTTTCTTTTTAGATTATCAGGCTCTGATGTGCTCTGATTAACTTGATGTTAACGTGCATCTCGTCTATTTCAAGTCTCCCAAAGGAAACCCTGGACTTCCTCACCTCAGCAAACGGCATCCCTGGGCCTGTGAACCGTCCACAGTGGTCAGACCCCAGCCAAGTGTGAACTGCCATAAAGGAGAGGTGTGTATGTGTGTGTGCAGGGGGCCGTGGGCTACACAGGCAGGGTGATGCCACAGGATGTTTGAGTGTTTGACTTGGTTTAACAACATCCTCTGACAGAGACAGGCTGCAGATGAGGTGAGAGATAAGAAACAACTGTGATCCAGGCCTTCACCCCAGCCATTGTCCTGCTTATCTCTAATGTAGCGCTATCTGCTAATAATGGGGAGGAGAGAGGAGGAGATAGAGGGAGGGCTTGTCATTGATAAAGAACAAAAACATAATTTTTGTGTTAATTAAGGTGTGCTTTGGCAACACTTTACTCTATTAGAGCCGACCTTAACCTCCCATAATGTGTGCTTGAGTCGTGTGCCAGCAGTAAACTTACTTCACCTATGCTAAGTTTATTTCTAAATAGATATTGTATGACTTCACATATTGTGAAATGAGTTGACAAACTTCCCAAAAATAGAAATGATCATACACATATCTGCACACACAAAACATATACCCATTCATTACACAGTCATCACATTCACTGACCACTAAGTATGTGATTTTGATGTGTGTAGATGTCTTAATGGGCTACTTTTAGAACGGAGCCCTCTTTGTTTCAGCCTGATGAGGCGTACACTCAGGTGCGTCACACAGGATGTCTTGTCCTCTCCAGTTTCCCTCGCCCCAGCTGAGGAGGGGTGCGCCAAGGAGGTTATCAGCACAAAATCACCACTCCAGCTCCAGACTCCACCAGGGTGGGAGGACGGGAGGAGTGGCTTCTGGCCCTGCGTACATCACTGTCGCCGTGGGAAACCGCATCCATCAAATAAAGTCATGCATTTACCTGTGTGGCTCAGGTGACAGCGGAGGAGGGGCAGGGGGACTGGGAGAGGGGGGAAATGTAGGTGGCCCAGGGGTGAGAGAGTAACCCTGACCCAGTGGAGGCGGTGGTGGGGAGGTGGGTGATGTTAGAGAGGGGAGTGTGGGGGCGGGAGGGGGGTTGCGACGGCCTGGGTCGGCAGCGCCCTGTGGCCTGGCTGTCTGTCCCGGAGGCAGACAGGGGATTGTGGGAATTTTGCGTCCTTATAACAGGGCCAGCTGTCCCTTGAGAGACGGTGTCCTTTCGGGGAGTATCAGCAATGCCTCTCCCCCGCCCACCTCCTCATCTTCCCAGCAACACCACAGCAGGACCGGGAGAACAAGTTCAAAAACACACAGCTGCAACTTCCATTCTTAGGTGTGATATACTCCCATTTATTTTAGTGTGTAAGAAAGAGAAAGTTGTCTTTGTTTATTGCCATTTAAAAAAAAAATCAATGTACAACTGTCCTTTATCCAGTCAGTCATGCCTGGGAAGTGCATGTATGTGTATTTATTTGTCTGTACTCACATGGGTGCCCAAGCATCTGCATGCACGTGTCATTTATAAAAATGAGCAGGGTGTGGCATTTGCTCTACAGTGATCACTGGCTATGTCATATTTCATAGAAAAAGTCTTATTTCAAAATTCTTAAGGAAGTAATTAAAAATAAATCACCACCCCCACATTTATTAGAAACTCTGTTATAGATACTGTAGAAGAATTAATTACGCTCCGAAGTCATTAAAAGTAGACTACGTCTCAATTTTAATTACAATCATTCTTTAGTGTGATCACTTTGAAAATTCATCATATTTCTCATACTCTAATGAAGCTAACTTCCATCGCAAATACAGCTCGATTCTTGTGACGTATGACATATTATTTATATTCAGTTTCCCCCTGAATAAATCAACACTGTGACAGTGCAAAACAGAGCTGAGGACATCTTGGTTGAGAAGAGGGATATTTGGTTACACCTGGTGATATGTAGATAAGATTAAATTTGAGACAGAGGGCTGGAGGAGGGGGGAGGGGAGGAGGAGGAGGAGGAGGAGGAGGAGCTGGGAGGGGAGAAAGGTTTCCTCACTGGTGCATGAAGAACAACATCCAAGGTGGTTGGGGCAGGGGCCAGGGGGTTGTCAGTAGACCTCTGTGTCTGCGTGCAGAGGTGAGGCGTGGAGCTGGGTGTTAAGGGGCTGCGGTAGAGCTAATCTTTGGATTCAGACCGAGACAGGCTCCAGGACAGGGACGGACAGGGACAGCTGAGAGTGGGGCAGAGTGGATGGCTGAGGGGTCGAAGGGTCGTGTTTACCTGCAGCAGGTATTTCCTCTGGGAACTGATAAGACTCAGGGAGGGGAAGTGCTCTGTTCCAGGTGAGTGCAGAGGGGCCCGCAAAATGACACCACACACAATCCTCACCTAAACCCCCCACCTATCAGGCTCCACCCCGGCACGTCCACACCTTTATGCCTTGTGCTCTGACCTGCATTTTTTCTTACACAGTTGCTACAGAAGACGAGTTCTTCATTTGAAATATTGTGCCAGATGTATATGGACTTCCCTCACATCTGATGACTTCTCCTGATTCCACTGAAGTCGGACTCTCTTGGTTTTATCCTTTGCTTTCACAGACACTATATGTTGAAACTGACGAGGATTCAATTTCACTTTGAAAGTGGCTCATTGCTACTTTCACCTGCCTCTAGTGGATGTTTTGTCTCATTAATCTGTTTCTTGTTGCCATTCAAACTTTTTTTCTGCATATAATCAAAACGTTATTACTCCTGTTAACGTATGGTCAGTATTGTCCCAGCTTTGTGGTCTAGTATGGACTTGATATGTTTGTTGAGAAATAAAATGAGCTGTAGTGTCTGTGCACTCCTCCCTCCAGGTGTGTTACTGGAGCAGGCAGCTGTGATATGGCTGAGGTATTTGTTTGTTTTCCTTCTCTCTTCCTCTTCCTCTTCCTCACCTGGCTCAGCTCTGAGGCCCACCCCCCCGGGTGCTGAGAGGGGTCAGTGAGCTAGAACATGTTAACAAGCCCAGCCTCAACCACTGTATTGAAAGACACACACGCGCCCCCTGCACAGGAGGTAACAGGCTTGCATCCAGCTCCAGAGCATCCAGATCTATCATGTTTTTCGGGTAAAAATATAGAGTTTATTCAAGGTCTTTCTGAGGCTTGAACATGGAAAAGTTTCGTGGTTACTGATCTGTTTCTTGACAGGATCTAAAAATATATATTTTCAGAGTTATCCTCTTATTGTCAAGTTTTTCTCATTGTGGATATTTATTTTTATTTCTTTATTATTAACAGCAATCTTCAACTGTTTTCATTTAATTGCGTTATCACTATGTACTAAAAAACATTTATAGTACATGCCAGCTGCACAGGACAAGAGTCTAAACTGCCATAGAGCAAAGCAGGTGTGTTATGCTCAAAATATAAGGTGGAAATATTAAGTAAACCAAAGATGGTTATGTGAGTTTCGACACCTGTTCATGTGCACGAGAGAGCGAAAATGTGTGTGTGTGTGTTTGTGTGTGTGTGTGTGTGTGTGTGTGTGTTCTCTGTGTGTTATAGAAGATCTTCAGTTTGTGTCTTCAAGAGTTAGCGTAGCTGTTATCAGCAGAGGAGGTGAGAGTGGTGTGTGAGGTAGGTGTGTAGTGGTACACTCCTCCTCTGTTCTCCTCTTCTCCATCTCCTCGTGCCCTCTCCTCTCCTCTTCCATCTCAGCAGAAAGCCTCATTAGTGCCGAGGAGCTGCTGAGGTAGCACACGGCTGCCATTGTGGCCAATCCAAACATCAGGTCCTCTCCATCCGAGCCCCCCACTTCAGAACCCCCAAGCAAATCCCATTTTCAGGCTCTGCAGCTGCCCTGCTCTGCCAGAGCACTTAGCCGTGTCATTCTATCCGGCTCTCCAGGCCTCTGAGGAAACAGGCCTGTTTTGTGCTTGGCAGTCTCTGATATGACTCCAGAAATGGAAATGAAGCCATGGATCTTCATTAGGAGAGGCAGGTGTCCAGCCCAGGTGAAGGAGTGGGGAGGAGGTGGCTCAGCAAGCGAGGGCGAAGCTGGTAGAGGGGGAATTGGATTGGTGGGGGGGTTTCGATCCTTAAAACCCAGTGATGGGCCTCTGCCCCCCCACCCCCCCACCCCACCCCTAAGGCCCATACACTCACACACACACACACACACGCACGCACGCACGTACACACTTCTTCTTCGCCATCATTCTCCCCACCCCACCCCACCCCACCCCCTCCTACCCCCACCCCCCAGCACTTAATTGCCCATGTAATGAGCTGCAGTGAATGGGATTACTTGTGTGGAGGCACTTGAGGACCCTGTGCATTGGGGGCACCTCCTGCAGCCCCTCATCTCCAGGGAATACATTTAGGATGATGTTTTCTATGAAGCACAGGGGCAAAAACCTCAGCTCTCCTCGCTGCATCTGGCCCAGTTGCATTAGGCCCTCCACATCTCCCCTCCTCCTCCTCCTCCACCCTCTCACCCCCTCGGGGCCTTTTGTTTTCCTAATTATTCATTACAGAGAGGTGGCCTTCGCTTTGAAACCTGTGGAGGTGGATGAGGCTTGGCGCTGACCCACGAAGCACCAGAGGATCCTGGGGCCTGAGACGTGTCTTTGTGACAGAACACCTGTTATTTCTCCGTCCTCAATCAACTTTGCCCCCTCGCCTCTAACCGCACATTAACAAATTGGAGGGGAAAATAATATCCACGCATCTTTGTGGATGTTAATGTATTACATATGACGTTAAGATGATATCCATCTGTCCTTTATAATTATTTGGTATTTGCCAGGGAGTTTTGCAATCATTGCCGCGAATAACGGCAAGATTAGTTTTAATGTTGCCATCCTGAATTATGAACATAATGCAAACTAAAGTAACTAAAGCGAGACAAGTGCAGCTGCTTGATGAATATTATGTAAATGAGCAACATGCTCAGAAGGCCGCTACTTTGGAGGCTATGCTAATGTTATTTTGTGAGTTCTATAAAGTAAAACAGACTGTACTTTCCTGCTAATGTGTGTGTAAAGTGTGAAGGAGTGCTCTCCATGGTGCCCGGGGCCGCTTCTCTTCTCACGCTGTTTTTGGTAAAATATTAGCCCCCGCAGCCCTGTGCGGGGCGGCTGACAAATAGAGGGCTGTTGTCCCCCTTCTCTCACAGGGCTGAGGGTTAATGATCCCAGTTTCGGGGGGTTAAAACCTGCCAGTAGGCCTTTCTCCTGCACCCCAACAGATGTTGCTAGGACTTTAATGTGGTTATCAAATCGGAGTGCCCTCTGAGCCCCAGGAGCTCATTGTGTGTCGGTACATTCCAGGGCCTCGCCGTGGTGACAAGGCATCCCGGGGGCCAGGCTGGGCTCCCGCTGAGTCTTCCAGCAGCCCCTCAGAGCTGACAGCTAGGGCTGCCCCTCTCCCCACACCACCTCCACCTCCGCCAGGCCCTCTCTGTTCCTGCCCCTGATCCTGCCCCTTCGGTGTCATAAAGTCATCCTCCATCTCCCCTCTATCCCACAGTGGCCCTCTCAGTCACGCTGTTCTCACAAATAGGCCCACTCAGTCACTCAGTCACTCACTCACTCTCACTGGCCCACTCACATTTTTGGTCACACACATTCACCCCACTTAGACACACATATTCACACTGATTGCAAACACACATCTCTAGCTATGTATTTAAATATGTTTGCAGAGATTCAGATGAAAAACAATATTATTATGCATGTGAATGTATACTGATTACATATGTTTAAACAACACGCAGATCCAATTAAGAGAACGCTGGCGCGGATTGTATGCAATACTGTCAAATGGTGTGGAATAAGATTGTTTCCAACCTTAAAGCTACTGAAGAGGATGAAAAAGGGGGAAACTGCCAGAGAAGGTGCTAAAGCTTTTGTGGCTCTATGTAGACCATATTGTATGTTCTTCTCTGGTCATTTATTTTCTTCTCTCAAAAATACACTTGTGTGAAAAGAATATTTAGGGCAAGTGGGAATTCCCAATTCAGACATGCGCTGCAGTGGGCAGCTACTGATTTCTGTTTCTCTCATTTTGCATAATGATACAAACATTTTCTTCAACGTTCTATATCATCAAAGAGCGCACACTGCGGTAAACAGTATGTGACAGCTTATTTGAAATGGTAAGCAGGTCCAGTGTTCATAGGTGTCACACACACCTCCCGGATGAATAGGTCTTAGAGGCGATACTGAAACCCAGGGTCAACCTGAGCTTTCTCTGCTCTTCTCGGCACATACAGTGTCAACGCCAGCAGCTGTGGAATTGTTTGTACACAGATGCAGGGGTGCTTGATGATAATTGCCTCACAGCTGCACTCTGGGGATGGAACTGAGTGTTGTTTTTTTGGTTTTTTTTTGCCTGGTGTGCGAAGCGTATGTGGGAAACAGTCTTAATTAAAGTATTCTGTAACTCAATTAAAGACCCTTCCCCTGCCAGTCCCTCCGAGCCCAAACTGCTATCCTACACCTGTCCCCTGCTAGATCAGAGTCTGTCTATGTGAGAACCTGTGGCCTCTGCAGCCTCAGTCCCCTGGCCCGGGGCCTTTAGTGTTTAATTAATGTCAGGACTGGTTGCGCTGAGAAAGAGAGATTTGTTACGTGAAAATGTGAAGGTAAGAGGGTATATGAGGTGGAGAAAAGACAGTGGAGTGGAATTAATGGGAAATTGCTGTTCCAGGGAGGGCTGTGAACCTGGTTACCACTCAGAGGTGAGACACTCATTACAGCCATGAGTCATTTTTCATAGGCTGTTATCAACTCACTGTGCACAGAAGATGGATGGATGACAATTACACTGATGAAAACCTCACATACCCTTATTGGCAGGAATAGAGCACTCAACAAAATCATTATACCATTATTTTTGACTTACCTTTTCAAAACAGCACTAATATATAGTACATATATATATATATAAAAAAAAAACCTTTTACTTTTTCTAAATATTTAGAAATGTGATATTACTATAATAAAAGTTTATGGCAACAAAATTCATGCCTTTTGTTTTAATAACCCCAAAACTGCTGCGGGCTGGTTGCTGGGCGATGTATCTGAGCACTTTGAACAATGACAGGCAACAATCAAGGTGCTCAATTAACTGTATAATGATTAAGACATCAATTACCAAATTGATTGATGAGTCCAAATGATCCGATTCATTTTCTCCATCCAGCGTAAAAATTGGGAGCAGCAATATGAGAAAATTTGTTGATTAATGGTTTGGATGGGCAGGAAGCCCTTCGCCATAATGATGTGTGCAATTTAATATGATAGAAAATCGCTATAAACACTAAAAAATACATTTAGAACAGAATATGCAATAAGATTAAAAATATGAGAAATATATATTAAAGAGGCAAAACAAACAGACTTGTAGTTAGTTGTTAAATAGCAAAAACATAACCTAAAAGTAGTTCACAAGAAGCCATAAATATAGTTTTTTATTTACTTTTCTTTAGCTTTTTCCTCAATTAATGCTTTGATTGTATAAAAGAGGTCCATGGATCAGATGAATGTATTTCTTTTCTCTATTGCCATTGATGCTGATGATGTTCCTCTGCCCCTCTAACAATAGCCAAAACAATGTTTGAAGAGCGCCTTGAGACCAGCTTGGACTAAGGCTTTAGTTTTTATTCTGTTCATGTTGTCAATGTGTAGAGGGATAATTGAAGCAATCCTTGACTATGGGATCTATTTATACAGAGCATAATTCCCTCTGTATTCAGGCATTATCATGGTGTCAGAACAAGCACAATGGCACAATAAGGTCAATATAATGAAACTCCAAAACAATATGGTGTCATTCGTACAATAAAAAGTGAGCCACTCCCGGTTTATTTGGTTTTCTAACCGTGGTTTGGTTATATTCATCTCATTGCAATATTATCATTACCATAATGTGATAAATATATTCTTAAAAAATGCATTTTTACATGAATGTATAATCACTTAAAACTCTCACAAAATACACTCTTATCAAAGTCTTTTGACTTCTGGTTTAAATCTGGGGAAATAATAGTTTTGTAATTTGCTGCATTTCTTCTTTCTCAAAGTTTTTTAATTGTTTTTTAAAATTTTTGTTTCAGTTTTCTAACAGAAAACAATTAAATGCTTCATTGTTCACTTGTTTTGTTCCCAAAAATATAAATTATCATTACTACTAATACTATTACTATTACTATCATTATATTATGATTAGTACTATTAGTTGTGGCAGTTGTAATCAAAGTGGTTGTTGTATTTTTGTCAAGTGATAATTATTATCATTTTATTACTCGTAACAGTCCTTAGAACCAAATTTTATTTGTGCTGCTATGACTTCATTTCTTTATTTTCAGTTTTCTGTTAAACTCAACAGCATTTGGAGCCAAAATTACATCAGTTATCCGCTTTTTCCCATTAGCAATTTGACAAATACCCCCTTTATAACAGCCCCATATCATTCTGCTTGACTTTCCCCTGGGCCTGAATTCAGTTATTGATTGCCTGTTCAGTTTCACTTGGAAAAGGTTGATAAAAGGAGGTTTTCACTTTCTCAATTCGATGTGACAGCTCCCTAACAAGAATAATGGAAAGCGCCCATTCACAGGCAAATCAAGCTAATCCAGCGTGCCCCTCCACTCTCAATGGAGAAGTCACAGTCCTTCCCGGCCCATTCCATCACAAGTCTCTCTCTTCAGAAACCTTCAAAGTTAGCCCAACTCCTCCAAAAGACAACATTGCTCTTTGTATGCCCCTCTCACTCACCATCAAATGGATAAATAGGTCGATAAATGTATACAAAGTCAGAGAGGAAACAAAACTGAGGCATATAATCGGTTTGTTTTATGTGTAATCTGATTTCACTGATTCCCACTCTGCATTCTGCTTGTTGTCATTGGCTGTTAGTTTGATGTTAACGCACCTGTTAGTGTCAAAACACACTGCTCTAAATTAACAAAGCAGAATTTGAGCCACATAATAAATACTTAATTGCATCACTATTATTTGAAATACTATTCGAACACAAAATATGACAGTGTTTTTTCAGCAGTGTAGTTACAGCAGCATGTGTGTGGTATTAGAGGTCCCCTCTCCTCTTCTGTTCCTCACGGGTATGACGGACTTACAATCCTTTTTTTGGGGGCGGAAAGTTGCGTGCGTGTCTGTGTGAGTCAAAATGTGTAAGCAAGCATGCATCTAATACCTGCTTACAAACATGTATGTAGTAAGCATGTAAACAAGCAGGCTTGACTGATGTCTTATGTAGACATATACACACATGCCTACGTGTATGTGTGCATCTTAAGTGAAAAAGATATAATCCAAAGCAGACACAGAAGTGTCATTACAACCTAAACTAAATAAAGTTTACAGGTGCTTTGTTGTCTCGCACACTGTGACTCTTACATTACAATATGAGGTGCAGCAGGGACACTGGAAAGTTGCAGAACAGTAAAATATTAAGCATCATCTATATGGCATCCACAGCAGGCTTATTTATAGGGTCCTTTGATAACAGATGGAGCATTCAAGAAAAAGGTGAAAATAACATAAATAAAACTCAATGTAACTGTTTGCTGCGGTGCTGATATTTACATTTTAAAGAATGCTTCAACTTGTCTTCTGTTTTGGGTCAAGAGACCGCAGAGGTCTCATTCACATTTGACTTTACAAGACTGAACAATGACTTTGTAAGACTTTGGTTAGACCATTAAAGTGCCACAGGTTCACCCCCATTCTGCTTTTAGATGAGAGAAAGGGGAGATTAACATGATTTTGCTTTATCCACCACATACAAGCCTCAAAACCATAAAACACAACCCAAAGGCATCACCGTCCTGCTCTGAATGTGCACTTGTTACCGCTCTCAATTCGGCTTTCAGCCCCCTCTAAAGAGACAAGGCCCAATCACAATATTGTCAAGGCTCTGTTGGTTTTCTGGTTCAAATCCTTGTTCACGCTGTTTGCTGAGTACTCATCTGCTGTGACAGCCTTCAGACAAACAGCGAGTCTTGAAAGAGGTCTCCCACAACCAGATCTTTCCTGCTGAAACGCTCCTTTCTCTCTCCATCAAGTGGAACCCAGGCTATTGAGTTGGCCCCTGGGATCCCTCCATTGAGGTGGGCTATGGGCCAGTGCTTTGCCCCTCCTTGCTCCGGGCCACCCTCATTCTCTCAGGACACCTGTACCCCCAAAAACCCCATCGTGGGAACCTCGTCGCTGCCTCTGCCACCTGAGCTGCTGACTGTGCCAGCTGGGCACATCTGACAACGCCATCGGGAGTCAGAGCACACAGAGACCAAAGATAGTCGCAGTGCGCCAGCTTGATTGAGCTCTTTGAGAACTTTTTTCCACAGCTGAGTTGAAGGAATCTCCGCAGAAGTTATGAATCAAACTTGTGTCAGTTTGTGATCTATAGCAACCATTTAAGATTTGCATATCTGAAAAGTACACTCACAAAAACACATTTCCAGCCTCAGATCGCAGTTCTCCCGGTTTACACACAACCTCCCTCATGCACCCCTACCCTCTAAATCTCCATGGCACACTGCAAAAAATGGCATCAATTAATCAACATTCATGAACCGTTTACTTGAGCTCTCCTTTGTGTGCTGCAGGGCCTAATCCAGACAGAGACCAGGCTGTTCTGCAGCAGTGCAGACTGCGTCACTCCACCCTTTGTGGGAGAAGCCCATCAACTGGTGTTTCAGGGAAATGTCTCCCCCCACTGAGAGCCTAACCTTCCCCCTCTCTCACCCTTTTCCTCTTGTGCCCCCTCAGTACTCAGGGCAGGAAGCTCTATCTCTTAGAGGAGGCCATCCATCTATCTTGCCTCTTCCAATCCAATTCACAGCCGCTCCACATGTATGAAGACATCTGTCCATATTTGATCAGATATTCCATTTTGCTGCAAATGATCCCACCCTCCATCCCCACCCATGAAGCAGGCAGCTATTTAAATGTGCTGATACTTTCCTGCATAATAACCTGCCAATTCTTTGCCTTGCAGAAGAAGCAAGTTTAATTGGGCTGTGCATTTAGAGCTCTTCTACAATTACACAATTACAGCGGAGATGCATTTCTGCACGTTGCGATGTTTGCCCCAATTTACTGCACTTTTCATACAGTTTAGCCCTGGTTCCCTTTTCAGAGGATGCAAATTTGGCTCATTTGGCTTCAAATGAAGCATAATTGCTCATATTGAAATCTACACCTTTCTACAAGAGGTTCCTGCCAGTTAGTTCTCATTAAACCTAAGGAGAACAAAAATTCCCAGTTCCATTTCAGCACACATGCCATCTGTATCATCTTGTGTTAAAAGCAGGGAAATTGGAGACAAAATGGATGCTGAGTGCATGGATGGAAAACTTAAAAATCAGTTTGTTCAAGTTAGTGCAGAATAACCTTTTTTCCCCCCCTGAAGCCTGTTTTCTAAATTTATCACACGTAGCATGAATTGGAAATTTAGTAGGAATGTTTTAGTGACAAAAAAACAAAACAAAACACAAAAAAGCCGAAGGGGCATGGTTGATTGAAATTAGAGCTATTTTCATTGTTTTCAAATACAGAATGTGTTTGCTGTGCACAACCTGAAAAAGCATTCAATTAAGCGCAGCCTAATTAGTTCGAAGGGCATGTGCGGCTGGCCTCTCTACATTCAAAAAAAAGAATGGTGTGTCAACCCCGACATGTGATCACCATCAAAGTGTTTTCCTCTCTTTCCTCTTCTTTTATATCACTGTCTTGAAAGTTATAGAAAAAAAACTCTTTTTCTAAAAGGCTCTCTGAGTCTGAAGTGGTGGCCTGAGCCCACTCCAAACAATGCCGTACAAGATACTGTTTAAATTCATATCCGCTCTTCCTTTCTTACAGGGGGACAACACAACAAACCACTGACCCACTGATACACAATTAGAAGTGATGCGGCAGTTAAGGCTACAAGCAACTCTGTTTAACAGTCTGTCTTTGACCCTCCACCATTGAATAAATATAATGCCCCCAATGAGAGTAAGACACTGAGGTGGAGTGAAAAGGGAGCTGGGGAAGATTTTAAGCCACAGATAAGTAGTTAAAGACCTTTATAGAGTATAACACCATTATCCCTGCTGAATAAAAATAGGATTTAGTGTTTTTTCCACTTAATTTAAATCAAAAGAGTCCCCACCTTACATATTGCACTGGTAATGTAATGGAGAGAGACCCACAAAAAAGGCATTGTGGCTCTGACACCTCCTATAGTGGGACTGTGTTGTCCTGTGAGCAAAAGGGAGAGAAAGGTTTTTCTTCCCTGCATTGCTATCTGCTAACACATTCTAATTGATGCTGCTGCATTCCTCCACTGGATGCATTCAGTGAATAACGAGCCTTGGACTGAATACCCATGAATTGGTCCCCACCAAGCAAAGCAGTAAAGCCTTTGGCCCCCCATCCCTCAGCCTCCCCGCGCCGCCACCATCGCAACCACTACCAAGCACTACCTCCCCTTCCAAACCTTCCCCAAAGCTCTACTCTAGCTTTACTGCCCATTAAAGCACAACCATTGTGCAGAGATTCAGTCCACAAAAGCTGTCAATCTCTCCGGGTCCTCCAAAGCTTGGACTCACACAGACTGGAGTGACAGACCTCCCCCTTCACCCCCAACCCATCCCTGTCCCCCCGAAAATCCTCTCCCTGAAAACTTCTCAGCTAACTATCCCCCACCACCCTCTCTCTCTCCCTCTCTCTCTCTTGCTCTCTCTCCCTCTCTCGCTCTCTCCAGCCCCAGCGCACAAAGCATCAATCTGTCTTCAGCCCCAGCACCCTTGGCCCTTTGTCCCATCTGCAGGTGCCTCTGAAAGCACCCACGGTCGCCCCAGCCTCTGCGCACGCCACGCCTAGTCCAGGAACAGGAACTGCTGACAAAGGCCCAGTGTGGGAATGAGGGATGCGTGGAGGGAGGGAAGGGGGTGTTGAAGGGGGGCTGCTCTAAGACAGATGGCTGGGGAAGTCTCCCAACTCCTCCACAGGGGCTGTCAGTTTAAATTCAGAACTACGAAGGAGACACATGGCCGCAGAAGCAGTGAAGAAATGCCCACTAAATTCAGCAGCTACTGTACACTTCCTTCAGGACTAGAACATAGAACCAGCAGTTCTATCTGGATATCAGAAACAGTTGTCTGATTTAATTCATATATTGAAAAAGAGATTCTTTTAAGTGGAGAGGTCACAAACACTCCTTTCTGTTATACATACATTATTCCCAAATAAATGTTCAGTGTTTCTGAAATATTTTTGATTGTATCAAATTTATCAGTATCAATAAATGAGGTGAAAAAGAGATAAAATAATCATTAATTATAAATAAATGTTATTCTTAGTATCCCTAGAGCTTATCATCTGTTGAGCTTTACCTTCACTTTGAAATAAAATTGGAATTTTCATACAATTGCTACAAAGTTTTGATTCCATTTTTTCTTCTGATTTTTTTTTTATTATTAGCACACAGCTGACTGAAATACATCAGGACATACATCTATATACTCATCTTGATTCTAATTTATCGCTTTTTAACATGCACGACCATGCAGTGTCTTGTGCTGTTGTGCTTAAAAATTTGAAGACTAAAATCTTACCAAACACAACATTTAAAGGACCAGCCTGCATAGATGCTTTGATATTGTGTAGATGAGTAACAGCACTGACAAATGTAATAGTTTAGTCCTCAAAAAAAAAAAAAAAACTAAACAAAAATACCTGATTTCTGACTGCAGCGAACTCCATAAAAAAGTTTAACTTGAGGCAAACTGTAATCGGTTCTGCAGCTGTGCTTTCATTTTCTTTCGTCAGAGCAACAAGTTTGTGACATCTATTCATGTTACTGGGCTGCCACCATGTGGACACGTGCTGAATTACAACAACCAGTTGCTAATGTCTATATGCATGCAGAAGGAAATGCAGTAGAAAATGAAAGTAGGAAGCCAAGTATTAGCAATATCTGTTTTGCCCATGTATGAATAATACATCTCTAAAATATTTTTTATTCTTGAAAATGTGTCTTTTTTTTCTCTTGTTGGAATCAGACAGAACTTTTTTTCTTTTCAAACTGTATTGTGTTACTTTATGAGTTACAGTTTCACAGGGATGAAACCAGTCCCTCTGGCATATGACAATCACATACTGTTGATATATATTTTTAGAGCCTGGAATTAATTTGAGGTTGAACATTCACTGTTGACCTTGGAAACGGCAGGTGACAAAATAATCTCACTACAAGATCCATTCAGTAGCTGTTCTGGAGCTTTCAATCATGTCACATGATCTTCCTCTGCAAGGGAGTAGATAAAGATTCTGCAGTGGATAGTGTGATAAGATGAACTGCTGGTGCTGAAATGGCCTTGTGGTGAGATTGTGTCATCAGCTTTAACGTTATTGCATTAAAGGAAATTTATGTCTGGCCATGTTGATTCCAGTCGCTTTGAAAGCCCACAGTTTATATATTATATATACAGTATATAAATGTTAATTGTGTAGATTTCTGTCATCTTAGCTACACGGACTCAGTCTTTGACCTTTTTGTAAATGATCAGGGTAAAGAGACTGTTATTCCAATGTTATTCCCAATATTCAACATATAGGCCTAGTAAAATAGCCTACTGTAAAATGAAACATTTCTTAATTTAGCCACATGGTGGCGATAGAGTCCAATTTACAGCTGTGTACCTGTTTAATGGTGTGATGTAACAGACACTTCCTCTGTGTGCAATCATCAAACATCTCCAACTGCCTTTGTTATTTGTCTTGCTTTCACTAGTCTAATGCAATATTGATATAAAATATACTTTTCCCTTAATCTGATTTAACTTTTGGCATTTTGACAGCAAGTCGAGACAGTATGATACCTAGACCATATAGGAAGTAAGAATCTGCAGATTGTGAGTGAAGAAGCTCAAATGATGAAGAGATTACATACATTTTTAATGTGATCAGTATTCATTATGAGAATAGTACCTAACGTCCTAAAACATGTATACAATGATAAGACTGCAACAAATATATTGCTGGCCATGGGTTCTTTTGCAAGGACATGACTGGAAATGAAAGAGTAAAAAAACAGTTAACAGAGTTAACAGATTAAAGCAACCTGTGAGGTAATAGTAAAAAAAGCTCTTTTGCTTTTTCATGTTTGTTGAAGCAGGTTCAGTGGCAGCAAAAAAGGAAGAAGGCAAGGGTATGATATACTCCTGCAACCCCAGGCAACATACTGTAGATGTGAATGCATTTGAAAATATTTGAGCTAGATACGTGGTTCCAATATAAATGTAAACATGTACACAAAGAACTTAGCCAGTGTTTTTGCCAAAGATTACATTAACTGCAATTGTAGAAAAACTTTAGGTTGGCCCTGGTTTGATGATGTTACATGTTTTGTTTCTGTTTTCTGCAATCAGCTGGGAAATAAAGTGTTAATCAAAATGGTAACTTCCTGATTTGATGCTACTGTGAAGTGCATTCTACACACCCTGAAACCACGTATTTCAAACAAACATGATGGCCCTTCAAAACTATTGATATTGAGAGCTCTTAACTTTAGCAAAAACTTTTTTTCAAATTTTGTAGCTTTCAAGTCAAAAGCTCTAAACATTTACTTTGGAATAAGTTTTATGTTGATCCCAGTTACTGAACCACATTTGAGCAGTAGCTGTAACAAAATGGCAACATCTTAATAAACAACCTTTGAGGAAAAATCTACTGAGTAGAATTAGGAATGAGATTAGAATGAGTCTTGATTATGATTTGCTTGCTTATTATACTTTTCATCAGGGTCAAGCAGTAATAGTTTCCACTGAGCATAGAACAAAAACCACCAAACTGTGCAATCATCCAGTTTCAGCACTTTTGTGGTTCAGAGCACCAGTTCACACACAGATGTAGATAGACACAAACAATCCTGATGCAACAAATAAGTTATGTGCAAATACCTATGTTTTCTATCCACAATTCCTCTCTTACTCCACTTGTTTATGTCTTTTAAATGAAAGGAAAAGGAAAGAAAAAAATGCAAAACTGGTGCCGCATGCAAATAGCTGCTAGGGTGACTCATGCAATGACATACAAATACAAATTAGGTTATGAACCACAAGAGAATCAGATTTCCAATTACGACCCAGATGGCCCAGAAGCCACAGCAAGTAGCTTGGGCATTGTTTTGATTTCACACATTGCATGTTTTGCTTTTATGGCTAAAAGTTCAGACATGAACCTTTTATGCAGGTTTTTAGGAAGAGCAGGTGAAATCCAAATAATATAATTCATGACTCAAAAGACCAAACATTCTTATAGTAGCAAATGGCTTTTGCATCCCGTTTTGCGTCTTAATCTTTATTACATGCATTTTTGTTCTTCATATATTTCAGTCTGGCCTTCAATGACACACCCCACAAGTATTGAGAAACTTCAGATGTTAGAGACATAGCTCTTTCCTGTTTCTTGTTCAACAGGATTTCAGCTTATTGTGCATTTGTTTTAACTTTGACACAATAGCATGTATCTTCACAGCATCTGCACATTAAATCCAGTGAGACCAGTAGTTACTATAATTTAAACTTTTCTGTCTCCTAAACTTCAAAGGTTATTCTCTGTGCTAATATAAAACTAGTGGTGAGAAGTGAGACTTCTACAATTTTGCATAACTGGATGTAATATTTTTTAAAACTACACCATTTTATTTCTTCAGTGAGCTGGAAACAATAACTCCGGCATGCTTTCCCTTCAACTTGTCAAGGATTATTGCCAAAGCAAAAAGATTATATGACATTGTTTTTGCTGTGTTAACATTTCTACCAAGTGTTGGCACGAAACTGTGTTAGACCTTAGACCAGTGAGTCAGAAAGCAGTTAAAGGTCCCAGGGCAGGCCCCTGTTGACTCACCCAAAAAGAGCTGATGGGACATCTTAGAGAAAATAAATCAGGATAATCTAAATTAAATTTAATTAATGTCTCAAAACTCATTTACATGAACTTACGGCTCGTCCACCCACTTTAATATTGAACGCTGCTGCTGGTAAACCCGAAAGCACAAAACACTTCTCATATTCAGGAGCAAATCATTTAAAATCATCATTACATTGTGTTTACCAGTTTTCACAGCACCTACTATAAGACCTGGAAAAATATGTCCACCTCATGTTAGCATATGTGCAGGAGGCTTTTTAAAAAACACAAGGCACGTGATGAGGCAGCACTAATAACGAAGAAGATTTCTGAATACCAAGGGATAAGTTCACTGTTGAAAACTCTTCATGGATCCACATAAAAATTATTGATATTGAGGAATAATTATAGTAATATTGATAGCCTATAGGCTGCAGTGTGCCAGCAAGTTTACTGTATACTGACTAAATGTTTTGTAACATGTTTTTATATAATTGTTAATAATATTGTTAAGTAGTATAAGTATTGTCTGTTGTATATTTTTCAACAAAAGCTGCATCTTCTGGTTGTGTTGAGATATTTGTATAATATCAAGCTAAAGCTTATTATCCATCGTTCTATTGTACCGGGTGGGCTGTCATTCTGGAAAATCCCCTCTGCATCTTCTACCCAGAGAATGAATTTATACGAGGCTTCCATTCAATTCTCAATAATCCTTGAAGTGCAGTCACAAACTGCCACCTCTGTCATGCTCCACCGTTTATGCAGGAAAATAGGAAAGATTGTAGTTCAAAGTTAGACCACATTACCCACAATACAGTGTAAGCGAAAGCCGCCGCACCTTCACCGGGTGGAGCTTGTGAACGTGGGAACGTTTGTGGGTTGCCGCTGCCGCTGCCGCTGCTGGCTGCTGGAGTGTAAATTGTCTGACAGGGAGGTGAGGGGACCTGTGCACGGGCATTGAAAAGAGAAGTAAGTTTCAAGGGGTTTCGGTGCGCAGTTTCCAAGTCAACGCGGAGGCAGACTTGAGAGCGACAAATGATTTGTACGAGTCTCAGCAACAGGGCGCAGAGCGAAATGTCAGGGACTGTTTCAGCCTTGAGCAAAGGGAAGCGCGACTAGTACACCGCAACGCGGAAAATATTCAGGGGGGAGAGAATGCGAATGGTGCGAAGATACCGAAATCAAACAAAATGGACACGATGTAGCGTCGCTGCGGCATTCCATATAGCTAGAACTAACGTTAGAGTAGAGAATAGATAGCCAAGGAGCTAGCAGGTTAACTAACATACATGTAAAGTCATTCCCCCGAGAAGCTGAAGCAGAGCCTGGAGGCGTCTGTTGAATCAGAAGAGTTCATCAGTGTTGCGAAATCAAAGAAGATTAAAAGAAGATGCTACGGAGAAGACTGAACCGTTTGGTATGTGTGCCTGGCATCAACACACACACATTCTCACACTGTTAGCTTATGACATCCAGCTACTCTTGCTAGCGTTTTTAACTGCTGTGATTCTGCCTTTAGAGAATGTGGGCTGGAATTTACAGTCATTTCCTTTAGCAGTTTTCGCTGTAAATGCGTGAGAAACTCGGACACTTAACGACAAACTGTTACTTCACTCTGCCCGACAACACGAAACAGCTGTTGTCTCACTTCATGGCTGTTGGTGTACAGTCAGTTAGCTAACTGCTAACTAGGTAAGTTCTTGGCAGCCAGGAAGTCACGACAGATGCAGAGTCATTAAACCACACTTTCAGCCGGTATTGTTTACTGTATTCTTGTTTTCAACCACGTAAACTCATCCTCTTCAACAGTTCATCAAATGGACAGTAAACACAGCCAGCCACCTGTAAAACAAATCTACCTGTCTCTGGCTGTGTTTCTTTGGGCTCCCAAATGTCTTCTAAAGTTGAGGACTTGCTGCTTTCCAGTTCGTTCTTTCATAAGGAATGACTGTTGCCTGGACATTTGAAGGCATCACCTTGGGCTCTCAGAACTTGTGATGGGCATTTTCAATAGACGACACTCAACAGTTAATTGAGTAATGCCAATAATGCTCACCATATTAATTGTCAATGTAAATAATTATCAGTTGCAACTCTCATTGGGGTGCATAAGAACAGTTTATAATTGTGCTGCTGTTGTTTTAATCTCTAATGTTGCTGTATATCCAGCCACTGGATTTGTTCAGCACAAGAAGTTGGTATTTTGCCAACACGAACTGCTTTGACATCATATTTCTCGATTGGTCAATTTAATGCTTACCCTTTTAAAGTTCATCCATTGGTTTCATTGCCCTTCATACATTAATCAGTCATGAGTGAGCTAGTTGAAAGTGGAGTTACTCTCCGCAAGGCCAGGTTTATAAATGCTAAACTGCCTTTACTGCCTCTTTATCATCCTCTTATGCACCAGTAACCTGTTGTCACCAGTGAGTTGAATCCCCCACAGGCTATCTGAGCAGTATAGATACCGACAGTGAATAAGGAGAAGCAATATAATAATTATAGTGCCTGACCCTCCTCCTGGTCTCTCTCTAAGTGTTGCCAGGTCAGCTGATTTTCCTGCTTCTGGAGAGGATTGCTGCTGTAATTTTTCCTCGGTGTGAGCTGTAAATAATATTTTGTGCGGAGCAGCCAGCCACACTGTCACTGATGCACACAGTGCTGTTATCTCCTGCTCTGGCTCTCTGCCTCCTGATTCACACCACCCTCCCTTTGCCCATGGGAGGTACATGTGCATCATGAAGAGGGAGAAAGATAGAGAGGGGGAGAGAGTGACTGCTCATACCAAAAGGCACAGAGGAGGCTTCATGTATCTCACTTGACTCTCCCACTATGATGCACTGTGCCACTAAACCCTGAGTGTGTCTTTGGAAAATCATTAAAGATGGCTGAGGGAATGAGTGGGGCTGGGCTTTTCATCAGGGGGGAATCTCCAGAGGTTGTAATGCTCTGACAAGAATGCAAAATCACACGGTTGCCTTTGATGTTCTTTCAAGCCCTTGAAGGCAGCAGTGTGATGTGTGAGAGGTGGAGCCTGGCGGAAATTTGATAGTATTCATTGTGGGAGCCCCTGCCTTGACTGCAAGGAGAACAGTACCGACATATAGCAACCGCATCACCCAGGCAGCACCTCAGTATTAGAGATTTGCACGATTAGTCGACTAAACAGTTAAATGTTGCTACCCTCACTAGTCGGCACCAGAAATACTAGTTGGTTAAATAAATTTTTAATATTTTATTAATGCACAATGCAGGTTAAGTGTTATATCTAAGATGCCTGCAACTAACCCTGGCAGATGGAAGCCCCCCGCTAATGCCCAGATGTTGTAAAGGTGTTGCAAGGTGGAAAGACGGATGGATGACATCTCGTAAAACTGCGGTTTGGCAGTATTTTGATCTAGAAAATGAAAATAAGGTTGTATGTAGGTTGTGTCAGAATAAACAGACATTTTACCACTCAACCAGAGAAATGTGTAACCTCTGCGTTTTCTCTAATAAAATTATATTATATTATACGTTAAAAAATATTGAGGATGTGATTTTAACTGGGGCTTGTACCAAACATGCAAGTTCTTTTACACCTGGGGAATATGATTTGTAGGCCAGTGCATCTCTGTAGCACCACAGGGCTTAATTTATGGTAGGCTATGTTGTGACACATTTTACCTTTTATCCAAAAAATTGCAGCTCCTGCGATTCAGATATTGCACATAGCCATATTGCGATTTCTATGATATAAAAATGAATTGTTCAGCCCTAATGTCCAGGTTGGTTGTAATGTGTTCTGTTTCAGTAACATTTGAAAATACCATATGAAAACATGCTCTAATCAAATGATGGTAAAGGGATTCTAGCTTATAGAGTTTAGATTCTGATTCATAAGCACTCTACTGATGTCACATTTGAACAGTTTATTTCCCTAACATAGAATATGTTTGATGTTTTGAGTTTTGTTTTTTGTGTGGCCTGTTATAGCTTTGAAGTACACCTTTTGAGGGGAAGATTGGATTCCAAGGAGGTGGGGGTTCCCTGTCATAGTAATTCACTTGTGTTTTATGGCCTGCGTAGTGAAGTCTAAAATATTTTTGCCTCTGCTTAGGCTGCAGCTCCACTAGTGTCCTCTCTTTAACTGTAGGGCTTCCCCCCCACCCTTTTTCTCCACTGTATCTATCTTCAGTCTATCCTACCTGCTGATGGCTGATGCACTCAGGCCTGCCAGTCTCAGATCTGTTCCTACTTGATTGTGACCCAAGCACTAGTAAACAGGCCCTTACCCAGAAGGCAATGTTATGCGTGAGGCGTTTGAGGGATTGCATGTCAAATGCATTTGGAAACCTCAGGGTACTGCAAACCTGTTTCTCAGGTCAGCTAAGAGCATCCGTTTGCACAAACAGACCTGTGTAAACCTGCCCCCAACTCACCAGCACAACTAAGTGCAGGAAAAGTTGACATGTACACAGAGCACACACCTCTGCACGTTAAGGGAATTTTTTGCAAACATATTTTGTTAACATAAACGTACAAGGTCAAATATATTCTCAGACTTTATCTGGTATCACTCTTCCCAAGTGATGCAATTTTTTTTTTTTTTTTTTTTTCAGAAAATAAAAAATGACTTTTTTTTTTACCTGCTGCTTTACATTTTAGTACTTCCATCTGACCTGGAAGTATTCGGTCAATGAGTATAATATGCAGCATTATAAGCACTCAGTAATGTCAAATGTACCTTGTGATTTTTGCTTTATAATGCTCCAAATGCGTTTTCTGTATTGCATTCAGGCCAGTCTTGCAGTCTCTGACCAGTAAGTAGAACCTGTTGGAAGCACATTTGGGGCTTTTTATTACCTAAACCAAAGAGGTTATGTTTTCACCCATGTCTGTTTGTTTGCTGGTGGTGGGATGGAGCACGGGCCAGGAGAGAACCCATGAAATTCTGGTGTAGATGTGTTTATAGGGGCGGATTCAGGAATTTTTTAAATCACTGTCCTTGACATTACAAGATGGGACTTTTTTTCGACATTTTCGTCAATTTCTCAGAAAATAATGTATGGATCCTGATGTAAAAAATCAGACATATTTATGGTGTTGACATCTATGAGTTTGTACAAGATCCAGGTATGTGCTCTACTGAAAGCCTTTCTAGTTAACTAATGAGATACAAGAGTCCTCAAACAGAGATTTCACTCTTGGGTGAGCAGTTAGGGTAAGGGTACATCTGTAGGCCACACACCATACAAGGCACGGAGGGCCATTTGATTTATCAGGCCTGTTTGATTAGGAGAGATGCGTATTGATTAGAGCTGTGCTCAGTTTTACCGCCATTAGTCTTGCACCGTGAACTGGCTGGCGAACAGAATTGCTTACGCTGATTTCTTTTCCTTCCTTCCTCTCTCCGTCTGGTCTCCTGCACTATGCCCAGTAATGGCAACCCAGCCAAAAGGGCTCATCTGCAACACACAGCGGGATAATAAATATATTTAGCGTGGCAGTGGGATAGCGGGGGGATGAAATATAGTTGGGGAGTCTGGAAAGTCGTGCGTGACTCAAACCTGAGAAACTGGAGTGAAACCAGGGGGTGGACCTGTAGCCTCTTTGCACCTCTCCATCTCTTTCTCCACCTAATGGACACTCTCTCTCAGGCTTCCTGTAGTGGTTAACATTGGAGTGGGCGGTTTAGGCTGGATACAGCGGGACCATGGATGGCTTTTTGTGGCAATTTTCCACTTCCTTTTAAAAGCTAGGTTGAATTCTCAGTTTGTACCTCTAAATAATTCAGGTTGCCTCATTTATTTTGAATTCTCCTCACATCGCTCCTCCCATTCCTGACCCATGTATCCTTGCCAGGCTAGTGGCACTCAAAATGCATCCTTGTCATCCATATATGTATAAAGGCTCACCCAGATATTTTCTCTGCCATGCTCCAGCTCTAGCATTACTCAGAGCATTCGCAGTGAGATGTGAAGAGAATGCTGAGATGTGTGCGGGGGGATTTTTTTTTTTTTGTCTGTGCCTCACTCTCTGTGTCTGAGCACAGAGGGAAGAGAAGAGACGGCAGCATCTGTGATGTTTTGTCATCCCAGTTTTTCATTGTCACCTGAAATGATAGGGTACTCGCTGATACACAGAAGAGGAACAGCAAAGTCCACGTGAGGATATAATGAACACTGAAAGACATACGAACATGCCCCCACCCACACGTGCTCGCGTGAACACCTAGGTTAAGCAACAGCCTACAATGATTATCTCCACTGCAAACTCCTAGCTAGGCAGCAGGCGGTACTGCTCAGTCACAAGGAGAAAAATTACTCTTTTTAATGTGGTCACAGTTCAGTGGAAGGAAATGCTTGGTGAAAAAACCCGTACTCAAATCAAACATGCCCCCTGAGCAGAGGAAGGAAAGAGTCACATTGATTTTTGTCATTAGTCTTGTTGCCCTCCTATGCAGTGTCTAAGGATAATTAATTGAATAGCAATTACAGCCAGTGTAGCCTGGTACATTATTAAAGATAATGACATCAGCTGAGATGGAGATTTTTTTTAAAGCTTGTCAGCAATAGGGTGTACTGTAAATGCCTTTTTGTTGGTATTGCATGGCTCTCTGCCAGACATGGTGGAGGGGGATGAAGGCAATTGTTGTGTTGTGCAGTTTGGTTAAGTTACAACCCATATGCTCCATGGAGCAAGCAGCTGGATCAAGCACCTTCATCTAAATAGCTGAATCTGGTGATTTGTCGCACACACGCATACAAAAACAGAGTAGAGGGAGTATGTGCACTTGGCTGGAAAAACCATACTCCATTTATGGCTACACCACTTTAAATTCTCTTTAATTATAGATTAAAGTGTGACTAGGCTGCAGCTCAAAATGTGCTCACTTTTCCTGGTCTTGAGACACAAAGTGTGGGGGTTTTCTCCCTAAGAAGCCTAGAAAATAATGTCACTTTTGTCATTCTCTCCAGGACTTACTGAGCTAATTTGCCTAGAGGATGGTGGCTATGGGGACAAAGTTCAAGCTGGAGAAGGAGCTATAACATGTAATCTTAAAACCACAACCAAAGCCTCCATAAATTACTGCTTTAAGACTATAAACCAGTTAAAATATAACTTGCCTTGTGAATGTAAAACTAAGATTTGTTTTGTGAAGTTTAGGCTACTTTAGTGTCTTCTGTTTAGTCTTTGTAAGGCTTTATTTTGAGGAACAGCATGCCTCAGATATGTGGATGACCCCAGACCTCTTGTCAGCATAGTGTGACTTGCTCAGGCATTTCCTGTCATAACGTCTGTGGCTATTTTTTTTGTTTGTTTCACCACTTTTTTTTTTTGTGTTCTCTGGTGTCAAATACAAGCTATGGTGGATTCTTCACAGTGCTCATAGTTTTCCCATTAAAGATTAACATAGTTTGTATTCACATTGACAGAAACCAATAAGCTGTTCATTCTTCAGTTTTGGGGAATTCCTTTCATCACATGGCCACTTATTACCTAGTCACAGAACTTCGTGTCAATTTTCAGATGTTAGACATTTCAAAAGATGTCAGTAGACAATGGGTGTTGCAAAAAGTATTTAGCACATGTATCTGTGGCTTTTTGAAGCAGCCAAATGATTGAAGAAGCAGCTCCCAGTGCGAGGTCTAGATGAGTTTTCCCCTCCTCCCCATTGTCGAGGGACCCAGTGTAATGTAGGCCAGTACCAGCCCATGGTACAGTACACTCTGTGTCTTGTACAGCTGCAGGGATGCTAGTAGAACAATGAGCCTTTGCCTATCCACAACACCTCCTTAGGATCAGCCCTCAGTTCAAGTTGGACTGTTATCACTCTGTGGGGCTATTCATCACTGTGCAAACAGAGGAGGAGAGGACAGAGGAGAGGGTAGCCTCTGATATGGGGTCTGTAGACTATGCCATAGGCCAAGTGTTGGTGAATCCATGATGGAGGTAACTCCTGTTATAGTTTCATTATGAAATAATGACTGCTTTTCCTTGTTTTGGTAGCCCATTTGTGTAATACTGTTGTTAATGAATATTAATGTGGATTTTTTTTTTTTTAGAGAGATACTCTATTTGTTAAGAAAATTTCTGTACGTTAAGCTGTGTAGAATTGTGCCCAATCCATTCAACTGTCAACATGCTCTTTTAAAGTGTGACACAGTATGTGGAAATTGCAGAAGTAGGGAAGTCTGGTAACGGCAGTGTTAAGAGTAAGTCAAATTGTCAGTGTGTGAGCTTCATCTGGGCCTACTTGCTTGCTCTTTTTCAGCAACACCTTTTTAATAACATTTTTTAAGCCATTTTAAAGAAAGGAGTTTACTTATCAGGCTAAGTGGGTAATGTAGGAATTGGCTATATTGAATTTATGAACAAAACATGAAGACCACTTTGTGTACTAATGATCTGTTAATGATATTTTCTAGATATTTAGACATATAGAGGGAAGACTTAAGATCGCTGGAAAAGATAATATCAAATAGTGTCATTCAAACTGAAGGATGCAGTATAAATAATCGTGTGCATTATTTTCATTATTTTCAACATTATTATTTTGAAATAATATGGTGCTACTGTGAGGAAGAAGCTGGTTAAATGAGACTAAATGAAGAATTATTTAAAAAAAAAGATTGCTCGAATATTCATTACACTTAAATACGTATTTTTTTTTTTCTTGAAATATCTCATGTGAAATAGCTTTATTAAGAACTCACTTGTTGCTTAGGGAATGCAACAAAGATGTGAATACTTCTTAAAGACATTGTAGCAACAAACATTCAATTTTGTTTGATGCTATTGTGTCTTTGTGCTATATTTTCTTCAAAAGATATTGTAGCCTATGTAAATTCTCTGCAGCTGAGGCAATGAGCACTGGGATGTGTAATCAAAACTGAGAGAGTTACAATTAGTGAGACGGAGTGAGCATGCTGGGAGAGGAAAGGCAAGTGGGCTGACAAGAAAGAGAGTGGGAGAATGAAAGAGAGGCGAGCGCCAGATAGAGTACCGCAGTGACTAACAGCATTGACTCAGTGCGTACAACTTTCCCCTTGCATTCAGACATTCATCACTCAACTCTATTCAGCCTGCCATAAGGGCAACTTTATGTTGCTGTTACTGTTGTCATCAACATTTCTTGAAGCGGTTTACTAGAGGTTAGGCGTTTGCTCTGACATTTATTCATTCCATTATTCTCACGATACATGTCATAGATTCCTTTAGGGCTCTCCTCATATGGTTTCACTTCTGTGAGGAAAAACTGCTAATAGATACTATACTAAATGTCAGATAAGGTTGACCTGTGATGAATCCACATAAACTGAGAGCAACATCATAAAGCTGATAGCGTAGATAAGCTGCAGTTATGTAGTTAAATATGATAAGGGACTGTGCCACTTCCACACAGAGTCCACTCTTCTCATGTAGTAGTGAATGAGAAATTAGACTAAATGTCGGTTTTGTTCAGAGAATTACATGAAATGGATACTAAGGTCGAATGGGAACATGAACTTAACAATGAATCTGTCATTCTCAGCACACTGCAGAGTGTTATTAGTACATGCGCAGGACATAAAGAAGTACAAGCATAGATCCCCAGTGCACTCTTCTTTTTCGCACAGCTCCCTCACACCTCATTAAATGTGTTTTAAGTAGATTTTCTAAGTGGATTTTTTGAAGCTTTCTGTACTGACTGAGCTTGGTGTTTTGTCCTCTACCTCTGTATAAGTTACAAAACCACAAGAGCAGACTGATCAGAACAAAGCTTAACCTCCTGTATTCTTTTGTGCTTACTTTTTTTTTTCAATTTGCTTCAGCACTTTTGTAAGGAAAAGTTACAGCATCGATTTTATTTGACCACAAAATCTATTTGCGTCAGGGAAAATAATACTGGCTGTGCCGGCGTCACACCTGCTGTCACTAGCCTTTTTTCTTCTGCACATCATGGAATCATCTTTGTTTGCTGTTTGTTTAGAGATGCTTGTCAGATTAACTTAAACCAAACACGCCTCGTCTGGAGATGCACATGTAAGCTGTTGGAGCCAAGCTTCAAATAAACTTTGGTAGCAACTTAACAACTAAAAAAAAATGCAAGCATCAGAACACACTTTGCTGTTCAGAGCGTTCCCGAGAACCATAACCATTCACTGTATACTCTCTGACGGACTTGCAAGCCGTAAATGACCACATGTTTATGTCAGTGAAGAAGGGCTGCGTCAAAGGAAACTAGATTTCCTGTTTTATTGAGCTATTGCTGAAATGTTTGTGAAATGAAACAATTTGGCTCTGGAACATATCCACTATCTTCTGACATTTCACATGGGATAAACAAGAAAAACAAGGTGCTGAATAAATGATAATGAAAATAATTGTTAGTTGCAGTCCTAGTTCATATTATATTCACTTAACTTCCACCATGCCCATATTGCCTGTAGTCGAGGTAACTAAGATTATGTTTGACAGATTGGGTTGCGCTGTGGTTGAAGTCATGTACTCACTCACTCATCTGAGGATGTTCCCCAGCCCAGCTTACATAGATTAGAAGTGCTGACAGGTTTTCAGGCTGAGATGATACACTATCCTTCCAGGAAAGACAGCGCTTCATGGTGCGCTGGAAGAAGATGGAACAATAGAAGTTAACTGAAATGACACATAATGCGGTTTTACTTTGTGTGACTACAAACACCTGTACAATGTAAAGCAACTGAATTCCGTAGTCCTGCAAAAAGTATTACATAACTTAAAATGTTCAATTTCTGTAAGACTTGTACTAATTGTTTGTCGACCTTGTTTACATATATAAAGGAACTATAATTCAGTCCAATACAACACCACAGACTACAGCACCAGAAATGACTGGACATCTCTCTGAGTGTCAGCTACATTTAAGAATTATATAAAATTACAATTTCAAAACGTTCACCAAGGTTGTACTGTCAGGAAATGACTGCTGTGATGGATTGTATTACAGTGTACAGGGCCTTGTAATTTTCTAGTTACCCAGTGTGCCTGTCCAGATAACACCATGCAGATTGTGACAAAGCAGGATAGTTACTGAATAGTGAGATGGTGTGACAGGACGCAGTGTCATCAGACCCGTGTCATCATTGGGAGTTTGGCAGTGGCTGAATGCAGTCTTACATTCTCCCCGCTCTCACTGGAGCACCTTTCCCCCCTTGTCCCAGCCTGTGCTCATTTCACAATGTGTGCATAACTTAATTTAGAGCATAATTTAATGTAAAGTTTCAGGCACACTCAATTCTCTAATGCACCATTTATTTCTGACTGAGCAATTAAATCTCTGCTCAATTGAGCACTGGATGTTTGCTTTATTGATCTCCATCCAGGTTTTGAAGCTGATGCTTTTATATCAAGGATGAAGCTACTTTGGTATTGACATACTGGCACTTGACTCTTGGCCACTTTTGCTTTACTTGCTAACATCATTGGCACTGAATGGCTTTGTTTGACCTTTGACAATGAGGCAAAGCTAATGCAATCAGTTCCATTTTTCCTTACGTTAACATTTCTTATGTGGCCTTTAGCTCACTATTTTGGAGATGAGCATTGCGATCACGTAACTGCTCAAAAATGATGTGGGCCCCATGGTCTGACCCTCATTATATTTTACAGTGAATCCGCCACTAAATGAATGGCCATTCAATAGTTCCTTTCTTATCTTTAAGACCCTGGGGCATGGACTACTTCCTCATTTTATATAGAATCTCATTTTCAGCATGAATTATGTGTGTAGGTGCCAACATTTCTTTTTGAGAATCACCACTGACACCCAGAGCTTGCTTATGCAAGTTGTTGTATGGCTTTTGAAGAACAGTGTTGGCTTAATCTGCATGAACATTAGTGGTTGTTTATTTGATAGGCCTGCAACCTTGAAACTGTGCATTAGCATGGCTCTTGTGCATAATCAATCCTAAAGAGATGGGCACAGGTGAATTGGCACTAGTAGAAGCCAGCCAACTAATACTGTTGACTGTCTGACCTGTAACTCTGAAGTGCAAGCCAGAGCCCTTTGCAGGTCCTTTGACGTGATGCAAATTTGGTTTGTAAATTGTTCCTTACTTGCATTTTATGTTTTGTCTGCGCAGCCCTTTGTACATAATTGCTTTTTCTGGTCCTACATTGTTGTTTGCAGTATTGTGTGTCTGGAATGCTGTTATTACATTTGTAAATGGCATTTTTCAGAGTACACAGAGGAAGAATAACTTCCAGACACACTGCATTCAAATAAATGAACAATGGTAGTCCATGGGGGTGTTCTTGGCTTACTACTCCTCCTGGGGGCTGGTTGGTGTTTGAAATAGAAAAACCTGGATGTGTTTGTGTCCTTGGATCCTGTTGTACTTCCTTTCTCTCACATTCTTTCTTCCTCCCACTCTTTCCCTCTCTTGCTTTCATCCTCTGGCAGCCAGGTCCGTCCGGTCGTGCTGAAGGAGTGTCAGTGTGTGCCGAGCGGGTAGGGGATGGTAGATTTGACAGCCATACTGAGGTGTGAACATAGCAGCTCATGCATAAGGGAGCATTATGTAAGCCTGTTGGCTCCCTTCTCTAGTCTGGACTGGAGAGATGATGGTAAATATTTCAGAATTAAGGCAAGGAATTTGGCCTTTATTTTGTGTTATTTAACCATTAATTAGAAGCAAATTATTATGGGAACTGGAGTTACGTAATCTGTTTTTGTCCCCACATGCATATGAATTAGGTTTCCAAGTGTTTTAGGCTATTCTTTGATCTAACCTCTTGTCAGCAGCAGACTTTGGGCAGCTTGCTGTCCAGGTGGCTGTAATTCACACGTTCCCTGGGCTTGTCCAGGATCAGATGTTCATGGTTATGTGTCCCCTCAACAAACATGTTGCTGGCCTTTATATTAGATAAAGCAGATCTCCTGCCTGCATAACCTTAATAATTTACAGACACAGTAATAGCTGCACAACTTGTACTTGAGCTGAGAACACAACTATATTTAAGAACTTTTGGGTAGGGTCCTCACTTAGATAACGTCTTGACTGTCGGAGGAGAAAAGATTTGGTAATATAATGGTAGTTTGGGTAACTTTTCATGTTTAAACTAATCTTATTAACCACAAAAACAGAACATTAAACAAAGACTTGTATACATTTGGACTGTGGACCAAACATATATACACACACATATAATATATATGTGTGTGTGTGTGCGCGCGCACTTGAAAGATATCTCTTCAGCTCAGGTAGAGCTGAGGACATACACTTTATTTTGTACAGTAACATCTTAAGAATGTTTATTGATTGATCTGTTAGTTTACCCCTGAAAGAGGTGGGAATAGTCCTTATCCATTGTGAGATACGGAACATGCTTGAGGATAAGAAATATAGATGTAGCAGCTGTGGCTGATCCAGTATACTGGCTTTGTTGCTATCATGGTCCACCAGCCCTTGTGGTGGTCCACCCCAAGCATTAGGATTCCTTGTGTTTGGGATGTCAGGAGAGAAATTCAGGCCACTGAGTGAACAGTGTACGCCAAGTTTTCTAGGCTACACTTGTGTGTCTGTGTGCAGTTGTGAGTTTGGATGTATAAACTTCTTCTTTAGTGACAGTGAATCAGCATGATACTGCTGCACTAAACTCATATACTAGATCAGTCATTGATATTGACTTCATTAAAAAGCCAGATAATAGCAAATCTCATTTCTTTGCCACTATTATTGTAAAGCTGCAACAATGTAGCTTGATAACCTTTTACAGAAAAATGTAATTAAACATTTCACAAGCCTAAAAAGAATGTTAAATGTAGAGACATACATTCATATGTCTCTTAACTTAGAACTAAGCGGTGATGTGTAGTTATAGCCTCAGGCTATGTCAATTATTTAATTAACCCAGTCACTTCCACACAGTGCAGGAAACACATTTTAAATTCAAGAAGGAACAAGGAAACAATTAATCACTAAGATTTCTTGTCGTTTTCCTCAGTTCCTTTTTTCTTCATCATTTATACCATTGTTTTTGGGATTTACATATGGAGAGCTCCTGTAAAGTTATGACAATGACCCAGCTTCCCTGGCTTGCTTTGTGATTCACCCCGTCTACCTTTTATGGAAGAGGAATGCTCAGGCCACTTCATATTGAGGGGAATCCATTGTGCTTTTGGCTCCTGACCTGGTTGCTGAAGTCTCTTCCTCTTTCAGACATTAGCCTTGTGTGTTTGTGTGTTCCATATCACCCTGCCATCTGCATCACGACAACGTAGCTCAACCCATAAATCTGAGCACAGCATTTTTCTCCTGGCTGCCCACATTCACTACTGGTTTATCATTGACGAGTGACCACCTGGGGAAGAAGAAATGAAGTTATAGTCCCTGCACAATCACCATTTAGGCCCGCTGACCCTTGTCATACTTTTCTTTGTCCGTTTTCTGAGTTATTGGCTTGTGCTCAACAGTTTTCCAGCAGAGTGCTTTTCAAGTCTTTTTAATTTTCTGCACCACAGTAGAAAATCTAATCTTTTAATTCTTGACCTGAGTGGAATGCAGGCCTTCTAAGACTGGAAACAAATCCTTTGTGATCATTGTATATTTGATGGTGGTTCAAATTTTTGGCTTACCTTCAAGTAATTCTTTTTTCTTGTATGATGCACATTTTGTTTTGTTAGATTTGACTGGACCGGTTCTCTAATGTCTAATCTCTGTTTAAGTGGAGAGAAGCACCCAGAATCACTAACATTTGCTCTCTTTCCTTTCTCACTTATCTTTATCTCTTCCCATCTTTCACCCCCCTCTGCTGCTTCCTCCTCTAGCTCGGCGGTGATGAGAGAAGAGTTGACAGTAGGACTATCTATGTCGGTCATCGGTCAGGCTCCACCAATGAGGCTATCATCCCACCCAAGTTCTGTGATAACAGGATTGTATCCTCCAAGGTAAGATGCACACTCACAAGCACATGCCAGGGCTCCAGTCTAGCCATATACCAAGATGAAATTCTTATACCTGTTTGTTTCTCAGCTCCTCTGCGTATTATGTTTCAATGCCTCCAGGCATTTTTCTTCTTATCTAACACTTGGAATGCAAAATGAACTCTTGAACAGTCCTGAGCATTCCTGTGTCTTCCTCTCTGTATTCCTCCTCCCACTGCCTCTCCACACGGAAGGCGATTATTTGTCTGTCAGGGGAGCAGTGGCTGTGGCAGTGAAATACATGGGTGCTATTAATATACTGGCAGGATGGGCAATTCAGTCCTTTCCCCCATGGCTCTGATAACCCGCCCACCCCCCACCCCCATCCTTGTCTAAACCTCACCCCTCAGTCCTGTGTCAGCGGCCAGCTCAGGCAGGTGCTAGCTGGCTGGCTTCTGGATATGAAGGGTGAAAGTGATGGGGAGAAGGAAGTAGGACGGCAGTAGGATTTATAGTGGTGCAGAGGGTCCCAGTGAGGATGGGCCAATCAATTGGCTCCTGCCAGTATGTCAGGGTAAACAGTCTTTAATTACCCCGGCTGTAGTGTTTATGCTCCTCCATGCCTCTGCTCTCCATCATCCTGTTGCTTTTGCACTCTGCAATGACCAATCTCCGCCTCTCCTCTCCTGCTCTTGTTGCTACTGCACCACCACACTCAGCCACCCTCACCACTGCCACCCCCCTTTTCTCATTACTTTCACTCTCTTTTCTCTCTGGCAAAATGAGATGGGCCATTCTGCTGCCTCTGCATTTCAACGCTCTCCCCATGCAGACATTCCCCTTCATAAACAGTGCCTTAATGCTGTTTCTGTGTTAATGCGTGTGTGTCTGTGCATGCATGCATATGTATTATTTGTGTTTTTCACCCTAGTACTTTGTTTTGTGGCACAAAGTTACTAGCAAGGTGTTGTTGAGCTGCCTCCCAGGGATTTAAGCGGATAAAAGTGTTGCTTCAGCCCTGATGGTATCAGCAGCCACAGCCACCTAAAAAAGAACAAAACACACAGAAACAGTCACCAGCCTGATAAGTTCATTGGTTTTGCATCCAAGGGTTGCCAAATTAAGGAGATAAATCGCTAATCTGAATCAATGGAATACCTGTGGTCCCCCAAGGGCCGACTCCCTAGGCAGTATGAGGAACAGAGACTCCAGGTTATTGAAGTTGCCTTTCCTCTTCCCCTTCCCTAGTTCAGTCAGAATACATGTATGCAAGAGTCTGAATATTGAATGCCTCTAATCTCTCTCCCTTTGCCAAGCCTTTCTTTAACCTCACTAAGTTCGCCTGAAAAACATCAGGTCTGAATGGGGAAATTATGCAGGAAAATTATGCAGCAAAGAGCAGCAAAAAGCAGTCCACACAGTGTAATACCTGTTTCTGTGACTTACATGCATGTTTTTCTCTCTCACCCCCCTCCCACAGTATACAGTTTGGAACTTTCTACCAAAGAACCTGTTTGAACAATTTAGAAGAATTGCCAATTTCTACTTCCTTATCATCTTCCTGGTGCAGGTAAGGACAGGCTTTGTCAGTGTTCCAAACCAAACAAAGATAACAGTTTGTTTATCGTTGTAATGAATGAATTCATGGATGCCTGTTTTTTCTGTGACTTTGGAGCTGCCACAGCTTCCTTGAAGGATTGAGCAGTGTGCTTATTTCTTGAGAGACAGACATAGTTTTTTAATGAAGTCCAATTGATTGCTTAAAATTTTGCAATTCTGCTGTTTTGAATGGCTTTTCAAGAAAAATGTTTTAAAGTAGGAAATGATGACAAGTTATATGTGAATCAAGTCATCTATATTTACACAAAGACACAAAGACATGTGTGTGTGTGTCTTACATATTCATAATAAAGCAAAGGACAGAAGGATATAATCAAAAGCTATTCACTATATGACTAAATACATTTCAAGAGTTAGGCTGTACTGTGGTGTGCTCAATATGCTTCAAGATTAAACATAAACATATAGTAATCTCACCTAGTTTGCGTTACATATTCAAATTTAATGTGCACATTGTTAAGTGTTTATTGTAAGTAAGCTGTTCACAGTTCACATCTTGCAACCTTGTTACATCATGTGTAAGCCAATTAATGAGAATTTTTTATGGGCTAGTAGCACCTGGACTTTGAGCGTGTAGACTTTATTTTTATCTGACATGTCTGTAAGGATTTTCCCTATAATTAGGTTACAAGGTTGAAAGGATACATCTGTCTTTAAGATTTTATTTTAGTGTTCACTCACCCAAGAATCCTATAATTTTGGGCAATCTCCAAAAAACTGTGCAAAATAGAAGTATGTTATTTATTTAAAGAAATATGTTTTAATTGATAATTTTCTTGTCATTGCTTCTGTCCTGGAAAAAAAAAAAAATAATTGCCTCAGCAGATTTTTGTTGGCTTATATGGTGATCTTAAAATTCTCTTTGTGTGTCTGTCATTGTTAGCTTGTGTTGTGTGTGCTGCCCTATCCTCATAAGTGGAAACTGTGAGCTGGTGCTGACTAAAGTGCATTTACTGGCATCCTTATTCCCCTGCTCTGTGCTCTTAAATGACCTCTCCTCTCGTCTCCTCTCCTCTCCTCTCCTCTCTTCTCCTCTCCTCTCCTCTCCTCTCCTCTCCTCTCCTCTCCTCCTCTCCTCTCCTCTTCGGGATCTGGCGGTTGATGATTGGAGCAGAGAACAAAAAAGAAGATTTGTTGCTTACATCTGCTCTTGCTCTTCCATCATCCCTTTCTCTCTCTATCCTTTTTCTGATCCATGGAGATGGAAACTATCCTCTCTCTTTTAAGCAGTAACCTAAACTATGGCGGCAAACAGCCCTCTTGTGTAAACAGTTGCTAGTGTTGGACCTGCTCAGGAGGGATGTACTTTCTCTTGTCGCATACTGACTGAATGAGCTCACAGAGTGACTGCTCCCAGAAGCGGAGCACTGTATCAAACTGAGAAATATCTGTGATTCCATCATTTAAGTCAATAGCAGATCAAGTGCAGTGTTTATTTTTCCCCTGGTCCTTGTTTCCACCTGTATTTAAAGTTAACACTCCGGCCTGTATTTGCCACTTAGGTTTAACTCTATATTGTCCTCAGCTAAAGGATATAACTGCTGGATTTTGAACAGTTGTGAGCTAATGTGTGAAATTATCGTGAGCTAATGCAGCACACTCGTGTGGGAGTAAACCACCAAGCATGTTAGCATCACTCACACAAACTGCCTATTTTTGCGTGTACGCACAAGGATTAACAGTGTGGGATGTGTGCAGTGTAGAATGTTTGTTTGTCTGTGAATATGTTGCATGTATGTGTATATGCATGTGCATGTGATGTGTGACTCAGTGGGTGTCCTGGGTTTGCTGATGGTGTTTACCCAAGCTGCAGTGTGGTTGGCGTTTCTCCACTAATCCAGCCTCTCTTGAGGGGCTCCTTATCCTAACCACTCAGTTTTTCCCATGCAGCCTGTTATTATGTCAGAGAGAGAAGATGAGAGAGAAACAGGTACACAGACTCTGTGTGCACTCATTTTGCACTTGCATTTCACATACAGAAATAAACATTCACACTTCCCCTGGGAGGCTTCATGCAAATGCTCTACCAACAACTAAATGTCATGCATCCTCTAACTGTGTGCTACCCTCCTTTTGTATCCATATTTGTCATTTGTTCTCATTCTTCCTGTCTTTCTTTCTCCCTTTGTCTCTCACATTCCCCCCATCTCTCTGCAGCGCTGCACTGCTGACGTCAGCAGCCAGGAAGCCCTCTGTACTTCTGAGTGCCACAAATAGACACAGGCTGATAAAAAAGCACAACCCTCCTATAAATAGCCCTGCATGTCTTTGCTTGAATTTGATCGAATGGGAATAGAGCGCTGTGAGAGAGTAAGAGAAGCAGTAATGAGAGAGCAAGAGAGAAAAGGAGAGAAAGAGAGAGGGAGAATGAGAGGATGAAGGGGTAGGAGGATGCAAGGGCCCCCAGTGCTGCCCTGGGACCCCGGGGACCTGCTGTCTGTTGCTCACTCTGACACACTTCCCGGCTCAGATGAAGGGCTTCGTGCTGCTCCGCTGTGCTGCTCTGATATCACACCAGCACATCAGCAGCAGCACACAGTTCACTCCTATTGCTGAAAATTTTTTTTTTTTTTTTTGGCTTTTCATTTGGTGCAGAGGAGGAAAGGTATTTTCGCCATCTAGAAGTTTGGTGGCGATTGTTGTAAATCAGCAGAGATAAACAGGGAAGGACAAGCTCAGGGACAATTGTGTGTTGGTTGGCAGAAAGAGAGTAGCTGAAGGTTTTGAACAGGTGTTAGTTTTCTTAGTAGTTTCCGGTTGCAGTATTTTCAATAATGATACTGTTGATACACACCCTTGTGAGGGGTGGCTGTGAAACAAGTGTGTTCAAGTGTGACTTCATACAGTTTTGTAGTGTGATATGAAACATAGAATCACACATAAAAGACACCACCATAATTTGTCTCTTTTTGTAGTCCCCTATTGAACAGTTGCCATCAGTATTGTCATAGAAGTGCCAAAGATATCAAAGAATCAAAATCAAACAACCTTTAACAAGCCTTTGTCATGTTTGGCCATCTGGCTGCTGCATCAAAGGGACGCACTGTCCTCAGTCCTTCCTGTAGTAGTTATTTTGCTTTCAAAAAAGGCAAATTTCGGTCCACTCATGTGAATAAGAGATGGGAGCTATCAACTTAATAGATAAAAATAAAGTGCTTCATCACTTTCCTCCAGTGTTCACCAGACGTGTGTGTTTGGTGGAGTGCTCTGCTTTAAAGGTCTGGCCGTGTCAAACAGTGGAGGGCTAACATGACCAGGGTAAACTGAGCTTTTCTCAAGAGGCGTTCCATAATCCGCTAGCTACATAGCCTGTAGCAGTTTCCCAGGTGTTAGGAGTGCTTAACATACGGCCCCGTATCCCATCCTCATGCACACACTGCTCTTTTGAAGCATTGAGTGCACTCACCTCTGGCTCTCTGTTATTACTTTTGCCTCTGTCTCACTGGAATCGCTAACTACTACAAATATAATGCAGACTCTCCTCTGAATTTGCACTCCTCCAAATGGTCGATGTGCACTAGCCCATCTCTGCCTTGTAATTGATTTATCCTCCAGTTAATTGTAATCACAATAAAGCTTGGGTAGGCTAGCAGCTCACTGCCCTTTTAGTGTGTATGCGTGCGTGCGAGCGTGCGTGCACATGTGTGTTTGTGTGTATAGTGCTGGTAGTGTGGGTACAGAATGTGGCTGTGTGTTCATGTTTGTCTGTGATTGCTGAGCGAGCAGCAGGTTTGTTTTATTCCCAGTCCCAGCACAGGTGAGGAAAACACCGGAGACTGCTTCAAAACACATCTCCTGCTCTTACTTGAGCTGATGTCTATCTGGCAGCTTGTAGTGCTCCTGGTCAGAATACCAACGAGCTGGATGTACCATGTCTGTGTGAGCTGTAATACGCACTCCGGCTCAGAGGGAGACCAGCCTGCATTCTGCAGGATCAGAAATGCCAGACTAAATCCATCTTATGATGGTTTTAAGGAATACACAAACACACAAGGCCATTTGTGTGCTGGGGTTTTAGCTGGGAGCCTGGGTCAGGTGCTGCTCCTAAACTGTTTGGGATTACCTGATTACTGGTCCCACACTTATTCTTATTATACACACAAATAAAAAAAAAACACAACACATACACAATACTGTACTTCCTTTACACACAGTTCAAGCAGGCAAGGTGAGTCCAACAAAGCTTTGTGTTGGCCCTCTCCCATGCCTTGGCAGATACACAGAAGTGTTGGCATGCCTGTAGATTGAGCACTCTGTTGCTGGCCCAGTTGATTAAAGTTCTGTGGTCCATAACCTCCCTCCTTTTCTTCAAAATGTAATCCTGTGATTCCTACTGATGAGCAAATTTGGAGAATAGTAGAAACGCCTCACAGAAACAGACTACACCCAGCATTTAGAGGGCTAGCCCCATCTTCTAAACCTTTGCCACACACTCCTCCCTTTGTAACCACAGACACACATGTGCTGCAGCAAGTTTTTGTTGTGATGTATAGTATTCAATGCATAGCTTTTCAGTTTGAAGGTCATGTGTTAATCATTGAGTGTTAAATTGACATTTCTCTGAATTGATTATTTTTCTCAATAGGTGATAGTGGACACTCCCACCAGCCCAGTCACCAGTGGCCTACCCTTATTTTTTGTGATCACAGTAACGGCTATCAAGCAGGTAAGACATTGCCTAATGAGGCTGATGAGTGTGGATAATTGTTATTGATGTTGCCCTGTCCTCATTTCCTTGTATTCTGTCATTACATTATATCCTTCCTCACTCTCCATATAACATAATAAGTCCCCTGCCTTCATAACTCCCTTGCTGTGATTTTTGTATAAAGTACGTGACTAATGCTCTCTTGGGTTTTGTATTAATGTGCTCCGCTGGCAAATTCTGATTTGGGAGAACACGAAATGCGCTCTCTGGGAGCGTGAGCAAATGGAGAGAGAAAGCAAGTCTATTACAGAGATACAAATTATCAAGGGGAGTGTCTGTTTCTTTGACGCCCATGCTTCCATGTCCCAGCTTTAGATGTATTGTCTTAGAGTTGGCTTTTTAGTTAGACCACTGCTGGGGCTTTGAAATACACAATAGTGGGTGGACTTCCTTCTGAAAATATATGTGGTGGACTGATAGCGCTGGACGGCCTTCAGCCAGGCTTTGAAGTGGGACACCAAGGCGGGCTGCCCGACCCTATTAGTCAGGCAGAAGTGAACTGTGTAGTTCAACTGACCGTCCGTGGAATCCCCCCCCCCATTCATCCACCTGGCATCATTTCTCTGCATCACTCAACCAGACTTTCTCTCTCCTCCTATCACCTTTCCCAGTAATCCCGCTTTCTGGCTCAAGCTCTGCCTTGGCACACACTCTGGTTTCCCTCTCTACCCTCTACATCTCTGCACCATCATCCTCTATCTCCATCACTATCTTAAAGTACTTATGAAGTCTACACTAGGCTTTGTGCCTTATGCTGCTGCAGCCGCAGGAATGATTTCTTTTACCTGACTCAGTATTATTTCATGGTATACTGTTCTAATGCACTGCTGGACCAACAAGATCCAATTCTGCTGCTGCAAGCAATCTTTTTCACATAATGATGAAATACTAAATGTAAAGATTATATTGTATGCACAGACATTTCTTTGTATCTTACACTCTTCCTGTGTTATTAGTGAGAGCTCCTGTCAATCATCTACAGTGTGTGTACATGTACTTATGTCACTTTGTTAGCTTTCAGTATCCCGTGCCACAAACACCACAGATTTTGTACATTTTGCTGCACTAAGCAAATAATGCAATTCGGATTTTGATATGTTGTCATAGGGCTATGAGGACTGGCTACGGCACAAGGCTGACAATGAGGTGAATAAATACCCAGTGACAGTGCTAGAGGACGGCCGCAGGATACCGAAGGAGAGTGAGAAGATCAAGGTACCTTTCAGCAGCCACATCTTAGCTTAGATCCACTGGAATAAATATGTCCTTTGAGACATGGCTCGAAAGAAGCTGTTGGCAGCTGACATGACTGAGTTTGGAATATATGCACAGGGGAGAACATGCTCTGTCTACTGAACTGATTAGATGTTCCAACATGGTTGTGATGGTAATTAATGTATCCAGGGTGTTGTGTTCAGGTCATGTCTTCAATGCATTCCTATCAGTTTGCTGAAGGTAACAGTATTTTCAAAGATTTATGGCTGTTCAAAAGGTTGAACATGCATTAAACACTTTTCTTTCAGTATTTACTGTGAGCCAAATGACTCCTGGTTGTGTAGTGCTGCTGACACCACTGAGAATGAACATCCAGCTGTCAAAACCAAAACAATCTTGCTTTGTATAAAACTGTGGACAGCTGCTCTCAGCACAGGAGCGCTCACAAGTTAGCTGTAAGCTACCTCCTAGTGCTAAAGGAACTAGAGCGCAAGTAAACATTTAACAAGCTGAAGAGAGCCAGACTCTTTGTCATTAGTTGGCAGACCAAACCATAGCTGAAAGATGAGTGAATATTGGCCAGTTGTCAGACAGAGGATTCTGCAGGGATGCTCATATGGCTCTGTTAATTCAATATTTGTTTTCAAACACATTAGCCACAACAACTTGATAAGAAATTGGTAGTGATGTGCTAATAAGAAGAGGTAAGAAGAAGCAAACAATGAAAAGTATTTACAAGTGGCATTGTTTCTTTGATCAGGTTGGGGATGTTGTGGAGGTGGAGGAAGATGAGACCTTTCCCTGTGATTTGATTCTGCTGCATTCTAGCCGAGATGACGGCACATGTTTCGTTACCACAGCAAGTCTTGATGGAGAGTCCAACCATAAAGTAAGATGGGCTGCTCTGCCGTCCACCCTTTTCTTTCATAACAGAATGGTTAGGTTGTAATATTTGAAAGTATTTTCATCAAAGTTTTGGCTTGGAAGAATAATTTTGGAACTTGTTTCAATTGAATTAAATTAATTATAATTAATGTTTTTATAAATATGATGACTATTAGAATATTAGAAGGGAAGTGGTTATAGCAGAGCATTCATTTTTAGTTTTTGCAACAGTTATTGCATAATTAATAGGAATAGGAATTCTAGGAGGGACCACAATTGAAACAAGCCTTCGGGCTTTATTGTGTTTTGATCCTTTGTGATTAATGTATGTAATGACTGCAGTGCAGCATTATATGTATTCTTAAGTTATTGAATAAAGTTAATCAATCACATTAAAACTATATGTAAACTACCAGTCAAAAGTTTTAAAACCCCCCCTTTTTTCCAGTTTGTATTGGCATTTGAGTTGTTCAGGTTCAATGAATAACCTTAAATGGTATAAAATGGTAAGTGGTAAACAGCCCAGGGTGAAAAAGTTTAGAAATTGTTTAACTTTTTTTCCTGCAGTACAGGAGTAAACTGTGTTACTACACCCTCTGATGCATTATTCGGATAATACTTTACTACAGGAAGTAGTGCTGTATACTGCTATCAGAATGGTGAGAAAAGAACAAGTAACAAAGAGAAACTGATTAGTGAGGGGTTCATCATACGGCAAGATAATGACCCAAAACATTAGAAGAAAAGAATGGTGAACGGCTTCACATGATGGGAGACCCACACAGCCTTCAGGCTTAAGCCTCATGGAGCTGGTTTAGGAAGAACTGGACAGCAGGTGAAAGCAAAGCAAACTAAGCGCAACACATGTGTGGGAACTGTGCAACAGTGTTGGAATGAACCTTCTGAACAATATTTCCATATTTCCAGGGTTTCCATTATAGAAAGAACATCATGAGTGTGTTTGGCTGCTTAAAGTCAAAAATTTAGGAATGAAGATTCATGCTTTTTCCCCCCAAGTAACAACTGGAAAAATTGAGTTGTTCTAAAGCCTGTGACTGGTAGTGTATGTCACAGTTCTTTTGAAAGATAGTGAAGTTGTGTTTATCAGCCTTGCTTTGAAAAAGTTTCTCTCTTCTATTTCCTGAGAAAAATGTGTCGGTGCCTTTTTGATGCTCAGGTGTGAGTCACAGTATCTGGGAATTGTTTTGTAATGTCTATGTGTGACAGGTAGGGGAAAGCTAAAATGATCACTTGACCTATGTTGGTTCACACTCACAGCTCACACTCTCTCTCTCTTGCTCAGACACACTACACCGTGCCAGATGCAGAGAGGGATCTGGAATCTCTCAACGCCACCATCGAGTGTGAACAGCCACAGCCTGACCTTTACAAGTACGCACTCATCATGTGGCCCCAGCAGATTTACACTACAAGAATGCAATGCCTGTAGTTTGTTGGGAAATGGATTAACTTACTGCTATTTGAAAGCCTTCTACATGACTCTTAACCTGTACATTTTTGGTAAACAACTGTGTAATTTGGTTGGTTTCACATTAGGAATGGTTGAACAACTCAGTCAACTCAGTTCAACAGACAGCCTATGGCTCCCCCTTGGGGCAAGGAGTTGGAATATTGTTATTTAGCCAGACATCAGGATGGTGTTTGAGACGTACCAAGTATGCCATAGCGCCAAATGCTTACTATTCAGACTCAATAAAACTGACATCGTGCTGCGGGCTAACCACCAGTAATTAGCTGGCTCCCAAAACTCTGCACCTAATTTTAGGTCAGTGAGTGCTTGCAGTCTTGTGAAGTAAATTAACTCATGGATTTTGATACCTCAAGTTTAAATTCACTGTAGTTTTAACAGATTGAATAATATGCAAAACAACTACATGTACTTTTTACAAATGACAATTTCTGAATGTGTATGTAATTTTGTTCCAGGTTTGTTGGCCGTATGCACATCTACACAAATAATCAGGAGCCGGCAGTGAGGTGAGAGCACTCATGCACAACCATTTCAGGCCACTTAAAGTGAGAGCAAAATCAAAACACAGTTGCTTAAGCACTCATTTGTTTCCCTTTGCATCACCAACAAATCATTATTCCATTGATCCATCATTGCAGACAAGCATTAAAATTAAAACAGGCTGGCATGGCTTCAGCCACTGCTTCCAAAGCACTCCCACAGGCATTTATCATTGACTGCTTTGTAATGACCACAGAAACAAATGCCAGTGTCCTTCTCAAGAACACTGGGACTGGTGTAAGCCCAGACTGCAGTCATACAGTGTATTGTCACTGCGTATTTTAAAGTGGATGCCGGCTTGCCTGCCAGGTTTCCATTTAGAGAACAGGAGAGTGTGTGAACTGCACAGCTCCTGTATGACTAAACTGATGGATGTTCTGATGTAAATGTGCAGGTCTTTGGGCCCAGAAAACCTACTGCTGAAAGGCGCCACTTTAAAGAACACTCAGAAAATCTGTGGTGAGTCAAATTGATTGATTGACTTTTGACTTTATTACAATAGTTTATATTAGTGAAGATGGCTCAGTATCTAAAAACTAATCCCTCTTCTTTTTCTTCTCTCTTTCTCAAGGTGTTGCAGTTTACACTGGCATGGAGACAAAGATGGCTCTCAACTATCAGGGCAAATCTCAGAAACGCTCTGCTGTGGAGAAGTAAGTTTAGAGGAATAGGTGTAAACAAGTTTAGAATATTTGACATACTGTTGGTACTCATTAATTTGATTTCTCATATTTTCAGGTCTATCAATGCCTTCCTCCTTGTTTACCTTTGCATATTGGTGAGCAAGGCCCTAGTGTGCACTACACTTAAGTATGTGTGGCAGAGCAAGCCTGGACAGGATGAGCCTTGGTACAACGAGAAAACCCAGAGAGAGAAGGAGACCAATCTGGTGAGCACATATTTTTGTAACCTGCCTGTCCTTGTTGTCAAAACAGTCAACTGTGAGTTAAGTGTCTGAAAGGCACCGAAGCAGCCCAAACCAATTGCCAGTATAGAATACACAGTCAAAAAATATTTCTTATTTTAATCCTCTTATTCTTATTTTTTTGTAGTACCATATGTCTTCTACTGAGATGTTAGCAACTGGGAGTGAAATAAGTGGAGTAATACTGTACATGTCTAGAGCTTCACAGGGATTACCCCTGCTGTGAGAAGAATAGCTAATTGGTCCTGGTAGCATTGCATCAGTATATTATTGTGTGTATAATATGGTAAATACTTACCCTCTGATGGCTTGTAGTTGTAACTTCTGGGGGCACGGCTCCATCCATCGTATTAAAGCACTTTACAAGCCCTAGCCTCTTTAGATCAACACTAGTTAAATTCTTCTCAGCAAAATGGCCACTGCAGGCCCACATTGTGACATGGTCCATTTCACTGGCTGCCCTTGCCCTCAATGAACTGTGAACACGGTGATACAACACTGCCATTGCTTCATGTTTTATATTTGTTTTTTGGATAATCTAGGATTACCGATTCCCAACTGAGGCACTTAGTGTATGTTATGCACAAGGGGTGCAATTTAGATAAAGGTCCACTCTGCCAGCAAATCTTTCCTGCTTGCATTAGCTTAAATTGTTGATACAAGTGAAGCAATATCTGATGTTATTGTGCAACACTGTGATTGACTAGATAACACATTATGTATACTGTACTTATTTAAATGTTAGTTATGAGTATGAAACATTATTGAGCAATGAATCAAGGTGCTCAAATCTCTTTTCTTTTTAGATGGATGCTTAATCCTCAGAGGCGTGACACAGATTATGACATTTACATTTAAATATGTACCTGTGTTCTCCTTGTTCCAACAGTACCTAAAGATGTTCACTGACTTCCTGTCCTTCATGGTGCTCTTCAATTTCATCATTCCGGTGTCCATGTACGTGACAGTGGAGATGCAAAAGTTTTTGGGATCCTTTTTCATCACATGGGACAAGGACTTCTTTGACCCTGAAATCCAAGAGGGGGCACTGGTCAACACTTCCGACCTCAATGAGGAGCTGGGGCAGGTAAGGCACATGGACATGGTTAAATGATGCAAGATTTAAATTGCACAATTGTGTGTCATTAGGGAATTACTATCTACAAACTCAGCATTCCCATGAGTTATTAAAACCTGTTAAACTCTTAAATAATGTTTCCAGGCAATGAAAAAAATCCTGAATAATGAAAAAATAGAACAAAATGTCCTGGAACAGGAAAGTTATTACAGTGGGACCTCAATGATTTCAGTCTGTATAATGTCTGATGTGGTTTTAGAAAGCTGAGAAAATTGAGAAAAATTTGTTAAGATGTACTTTTTCTGGACTGTGTTCTTAAATATTGTGCATGTGTAATTTATAGAACAACAACTAGCACTGTATCACACCCAGTTTTAATCTTTTCCAAACACCTACTGTGTAGAGAACAGCTGTATGTCACTTCAGCTTAAAAGCCATTTAAGGTGTGAAGAAAAACATTTTTGCACGCAGATCACTCAAGTCTAATGCATTCGGAGGCATTTAATGCACTTTCCTTAATTAATTTTAATACTTTAATACTTAATTTGTTTAAAACAAAAAGTAGAATTACAGGAAAAACCAAGGTAAGATTGAGTCATACAAAAACGTGGTCTCCACACTGATCTTAACAGTACTACTGCTTATAATAACACCAGATTGCCTGTGCTGTTCTGACTTCTCCTATTTTTTTTATCGCACTTCTAACTCAGACACTGCTGCCATAAATCAGTCACACTTGGTTTGCAAGATGATTATTTCAATTAAAGTTGATGCTTCGTTAAACTGATTAATGCACTGTAATTCTCTCTGGGAATAATTGCCTATTCTTATTGTTGGAACCTGTTAAATGGGCAACTAAAGTTTTATGGGTTTGGAAGAGTCTGTCATGTGTTTTTATCACATTGCCTGCAGGTGGAGTATGTCTTCACAGACAAGACGGGTACCCTCACTCAGAATAACATGGAGTTCATTGAGTGCTGCATCGACGGCTTCCAGTACAAGTACCGGGACGCAAGCTCAGAGTTGGACGGATTCTGCGTCACAGATGGACCTGTGAGCAAACTACAGGAGAAAGCTGGCAGGGTGGGTGTTGTGGTGTCCCTCCATCTGTTGTAAAAGTCACACAAGCGGCAACATATGGTCATTACATAGCTCGCTGCTCAGAAAGACCCTTCATAGGTCACACACATGCTGTCTTCATGACATGTAAACATATGCACTGAACATGGAGGGGGAGCAAAGTGGCTGTGTGTTCTTGACATGAATACCTGATAACACTTTACAGTGGCATGTGTGTTGATAAGAAGTCATTCTAATCATATGGTTGTAAATATAGGCATTTATCTAAGCTACTGTATATGGCTTCATATATGGCTGTAAAGTAGTTATTAAAGGTATGATATGTAATTTTTCCACATTAAAATGTCTAAAAGTAATTAGACAAGTTATACACTTTGCTGAGTTGTGCACTTTACATTATCCCAAATGTTTCCATCAATTTTCAAATTTAGAAAAATCTGTAATTTCTATCAATGTCTGTTTCATTTGGTTGCCTGTCAATGGTGTCATGTCCCCTTTATTCATACATTTCTGGCAGACAACCACAGTTGGTAGTTTTTAACTAAACATTTTATCTTACATATTTTAATCGAATGAAGGATTTTTTTAATTGGATGTCTGGATCTTAAGTTATTCGAGAAATAAGCTAAGCATACGTTAGCAGCAGTCCCATGTACGCCACACAGCATAGGAGAAACAATGATTTTTAAAGTAGAATTGCTTTATTCAGTATTTTTACTGGATTTAATCACCTGGTCTGTTTGTGTTGGAGAGGGGGGGACTGCAGCGAATAATTCAGCTCCTTGTAAAAACCTCCTGAATGATTAACACTGAAGTAGTCCTAACTGGGAGAAGCTGACTGTAATGACAGCAATCATGGTGAAGACAACAACTCCCATGACCTCACGCTGCTTCACAACATCACCAAACTGTTTTGTAAATTTTTGATTGAGAGACCCCTTGTGGCAGAACATAACATATTGTGTGTTTAATTAGAAATTATTTATAAAGTAATTTAAACAGCAGGTACTGGATCTTACTTTACTGTATTACATCGTGTTCATTTTGTGTTATTAGGAGAAAGAAGAGCTGTTTCTGCGTGCCCTGTGTCTGTGCCACACGGTCCAGGTGAAGGAGTCTACAGAGCAGGGTCAAGGCCAAGCGGACGGACTGACAGACCAGGTGGATGGCTTAGGGGTGGATGGAGAGGTGGTCCATCCACTGCAGGAGCAGCGAGGCTTTATAGCTTCCTCACCCGATGAGGTTGCTCTGGTCAAGGGTGCCATGAGGTAAGAGATGGGCTTTGATAACTAAGTGAGTTGAAATGACATAACAGTTGGTCAGAGAACAAGCAAGTGGTTTGAATATGAATATCACACAATGTATTTTGAAAATCCTGGGTAGGTATACATTTCACTTCTACATTCATTCATTCAGCACATGAATGGCTCATTTATGATGATTTGTCTCCATCTGCAGGTATGGCTTCACATTTCTGGGTCTGGAAAGTAAAACCATGAAAATTCTCAACAGGAACAATGATGTTGAAATGTAAGTCAGAAGTTACATAGACAACGTTTTTTGGTTTTTAGTGACATTTTTTCCATTTCCATTTGCACTACAGCTTTAATTTTATTTCCATTTTGTACTTCCCAAAGGTATGAACTCCTTCACGTGTTGAACTTTGACCCAGTGAGAAGGCGAATGAGTGTAATAGTCAGGTCAAGATCAGGTGAGCTTGAGTTTACTGTTATTGCATGGATCATGATTTAGTGCCTGCGCTGAGCCCTCACCTTACTGCGTGTTTGTGTGTTTTTTGTCTCCAGGTGAAACACTGCTCTTCTGCAAGGGAGCGGACTCTTCTATCTTTCCCCGTGTGAGGCAGGAAGAGGTTGAAAGGATACGCATGCATGTGGAGCGTAATGCAACCGTGGGTGACATAAGCATGTCTTGTCTTTTCGAATTTAAATAGAAGTTTAAAAGTATATACTGAACGGTCCTAGGATTAGATGGATTTTAGTTTAAGATGACAATGATTTCGAGACACATTATGTTGTGTTTTTTTTTTCTTTCTTTCTTTCTTACTAACGTGTGTTTCACTGTTTAGGAGGGCTACCGGACACTGTGTGTGGCCTACAAACGTCTCAGTCCAGAGGAGTACGCCCAGGCAGATGAAGGACTGAAGGAAGCTAGACTGGCTCTGCAGGACAGAGAAGAGAAGCTCATGGCTGTTTACAACCAAGTGGAGACTGGAATGAGTCTGATAGGAGCTACTGCTGTAGAAGATCGGTGGGTGTTCACACAACGTACAGTACTCACAGATGAATCTGCTGATGTTTAAAGTTGTTGAATGTCTTGCGTTTTTTTTTTACTTGGTTGCTATTGTTGTCCCTCCTCACACCTCCATTAAAGATTCCTGGTAGTATTTTGTCTGGTATGACATTGCCTGTCTAATTTCACTTGAGTTGTCTGGTGACAGCCAAAAGTCCCCTTTTTTCTCCCCCTGTGGTGCATTTGGTTCTTTCTTCTACTGTCCAAGATTTAAAAACTTCATAACATGCAGCAGGTATTGTTTTTTTTTTTAATTTTTATAAGTATTGTTGAATTTAGGAGGCTACAAATGTGATGGAACAATTTATTGCATCAGGATGCATCAATGCACTTCATCTGACATACTTTTATAATTAATTAATTTATATTAAAATGTAATGTATGTATTGTCAATTTATTTGATTAAAAGGATATGTATATCCCCTTTAATATACTAGTACTCTTTTTGTGCCACCACACGCGAAACATTTTCAATTATAATTTGAATATGGTACATTTAGTATCGACAGATGAAACTGTGGTGAAGAGAACCTGTGTGACCATATTTCCCACAGCCCCCTGTGACACATGTCTGAGGGAAGACACTCTCATCCTCATTTAATATTTGCTTGAGAAAAACAACAGCCTTGTTCGGATTTTGTGTCTTTGTATCAGTGTAATAATCTTTCCTGTGTCTCATTCCTTTGTATTGTTCTTATCCCCTAGGCTTCAAGAGGAGGCAGCAGAGACCATGGAGGCTCTGCAGGGGGCAGGCATGAAGGTTTGGGTCCTGACAGGGGACAAGATGGAGACGGCAAAGTCTACCTGCTATGCTTGTAGGTTGTTCCAGAGAAATACAGAGCTGTTGGAGCTGACAGTGCGCACTCTGGAGGATGGAGGGAGGAGGCGTGAGGAACGGCTACATGACCTCTTGATTGAATATCATAAGAAAGCTGTGCAGGATGCACCGCCAGTTAAGGCAGGCGTCACCAGGTTAGTTACCCAGATGTCATGACTTGCTCTTATTTAACCAAACTAAATCTTATTGATGATGAAACTTGATCCCATTCTTCTTCCCTGTGTTGTAGGAACTGGTCTTCGGCAAACCAAGACTATGGTTTCATTATAGATGGAGCCACTCTGTCGATGGTGCTCAACTCCTCCTCCTCTGAATCCAACTCAAGTCGCTACAAGAACCTGTTCCTGCAGATTTGTCAAAACTGCACAACTGTGCTCTGCTGCCGTATGGCTCCTCTACAAAAGGCACAGGTCAGAACAACCAGTTAAAATGTGGAAAATATTCATTCATTAAAGAATTGATGATTTTAAGAGTTTTATGTTGCCCCTCTTTCTTGCTCTATCTACAGATAGTTAAAATGGTGAAGAACTCTAAAGGCAGCCCAATCACTCTTTCCATTGGAGATGGTGCCAATGATGTCAGCATGATTTTGGAAGCTCATGTTGGAATTGGTAAGAAATCTCGGGCCACCAGATCTCTAATTAATTCCAAATAGAGGGGCGGGTAACATTTTGGTAAAGGTTGTGTGTAATTATTTGTTCTTGGTGTTTTCAGGTATTAAGGGTAAAGAGGGTCGGCAGGCAGTAAGGAACAGTGATTATGCCATCCCCAAACTGAAGCACCTCAAGAAACTTTTGTTGGCTCATGGGCATCTCTACTATGTTCGCATTGCACACTTGGTGCAGTATTTCTTTTACAAGGTAGGAGTTTCAGTCAAATTAACTTTTTATCAGTCTTCAGTCTTCTAAGAAGTTGCTTTGGGTTTCAGCCAAGCTTGCATTTCCCAACCAAAGCCACATACTCACTTGATTTGAGGACAATGCGGCGAGGAAACACAAATTTGACAGAATCAATCTTCTTAACAAGATAGACAGATTTGTAGGTTCAAATTAGGTTAATGTTTTTTTGTACCTTCATTATAAGCATGTGGGAACTTAGGTATGCATTTGATGTCCTTTGATGTTTTTATCCATTATAGTGAGAGCCTCTTCTCTTTCTCTTTTTTCCCTGCAGAATCTTTGCTTCATCTTACCTCAGTTTTTGTACCAGTTCTTCTGCGGCTATTCCCAGCAAGTGAGTACGTCCTGAGGCCCTTTGAGGTTCAAAGATGTTCTGAACATGAAAGGAGGCAGTGTCCCTTGAATCCACATGTCCTCGTCCTCCTGAATGCCAGACTCTTTCCCTCAGATTGCCCCTCCCTCACTGCCCCTGGGATGTTTGAGCTCTGATTGATATGTTTATACACTGACTGCATAGCACTGATAAAGTAATACAGATGTGTGTCATACTCTGCCACCATGGTACAATCGTATGAGGACATTGTGAAATTATGGTGGTGTGTCTATGCCTTTCGAGTGTGAAGTCGCACTGTTACAAACACAATAACTTAACAATACATTACAAGTATTTGGATTAGATGACCTGATTACAGTTTGGATCACATTGATGAATTCACTAGCTTATTAATGAGAAATCGGTTTATTTTTTTTAATAAAATCTGTATAGATATAGAGTGTTTTGTGCTACTATGTTCATTTTAAAAAACTGCTCCTGACATGGAACATCATTTATTAGAGCAGTAGTTAACACAGTTATCATCCTTTTAAGATAATTGATAATCTTTTGGTATGTCTGTTTGGTGAGGGGAAATATGTCATTCACCCTCCCTCCTCCATCTTGGATCTTTCATAAGTACATGAAAGATGTATATAAGCTTGCCTATATGACATACTGTATGTGTAAGTATGATGGTGTGTATGAGTTTTGTCCTTTCCATAATATTAACCCCCGGTTGCCCCATCCATCCTCCTCCTCCTTACCAACCCCTCCCCCTTCACTCCCCCATGCTGCTCCCATACTCCCCAGCCCCTGTATGACGCGGCCTATCTGACGATGTACAACATCTGCTTCACCTCTATGCCCATCCTGGCTTATAGCCTCTTGGAGCAGCACATCTGCATTGAGGTTCTGCTGGACAATGCTACCCTCTACAGGTAAACCTGGGAAACTTCGCTTATCTGCAGTACACTTGTAGATACACATGTAGATGTGCTTGTTATGTTGCTTCCTTTAAGTAAAATTAAGAACTTCCTCTTCATGTTTCAGATCTTGGATTGATGTGAGCAATAATGACTTAATTAATTAATTGATTGAAATGCCAATCTTTATTTTGGTCTTATAATTGAAAGAAATAATTAAAAGAATGGAAAACAGAAATGTACTTAAGTTCTAGTAAAGTCAAAATAATTACAGCCTACACCTTGCTGGTTATTGCTATATCTTCTTACATTTTAGCCATAGATTATTACTCACTGTACAAAATTTGAAATTTAGTGAACAAGTTACACAGTTCCTTTGCCAATGTCAAACTTAGGTTAGCCATTTCAGCTTCTTTAGCACATCATAGAAATAGGTGGCCCTGTCCCACGGTAGCCAGTTGATTTCTATACTAACTGGGCATTTTCTTTTTTTCCACCCTTTTATATTTTAAATTGTATTGATTTCACTTTTGACCAGATATAGGCCCTTGTATGCGGAAACCCATTGAAATAGACCACAGTCAATTTGCAAATCACCTTAATGTGACTTGTGTCGAGCATCTTAAGCCTTCATTATGAGATGAAACCTTTAAATTTCAAGCTTTAGTTTTCAGTTTTTTTTATTGTTTTAGATCGAGTTGTTCATATTCCTCAAATATTTAGCTTCCCGTTTCATAGTTGAGATTATTTGCGAAGATAGATACAGTGCTTTCAGAAAGTATTTGGACACATTCAGTTTTTTCACATTTTGTTATGTTGCATTATGCTAAAATAAAAAAAAAAATTCTCTCCTCGATCTACACTCAATAACCCATAATGACAAAGTGAAAATAGAATTTCTGAAATTTTTGCAAATAAAGGAAATATCACATTTACAGAAGTATTCAAATCCTTTGCTTTGACATCTGTGGTTATTCCAATTGATTGGACATGATTTGGAAAGGTACACACCTGTCTATTTAAGGTCTCCTAGCTGACAATGCAGATCAGAGCAAAAACCAACCATGAGGAGGAAGGAACTGCCTGCAGAGCAGTCTGTTGAGGCACACATCTGAGGAAGGTTACAAAAAAAAATTCTTCTGCATAGGAGTTTCCCAAGAGCACAGTGGCCTCGATAATTCTTAAATAGAAGAAATTTGAAACAACCAGGAATCTTCCCACAGCTGGCTGCCTGGCCAACCTGAGCAATCGACGGAGGACAGCCTTGGTAAGAGAGGTGACCTAATGATCACTTTGGCTGAGCTCCATAGAACCTGTGTGGAGATGGGAGAAACTTCCTGTTTTCACTTTGTCATTATGGGATACTGAGTGTAGTTTGATATTGAAAAAAAATGTTTGATTTTAGCATAAGGCTGCAACATAAGAAAATGTGAAAAACGGAAGGGGTCTGAACACTATCTGAACGCACTGTAAAGTAAAGAGTTTGTTCATCTTTCTCTTTAATGATTTTCTTCAGAGGGATTGCTAAGAATGCCATGTTACGGTGGGGACCATTCCTCTACTGGACATTACTGGGAGTCTTCCATGGCTTGCTCTTCTTCTTTGGTGTTCGGTATCTGTTTAGTAACCCAGCACTACAGGACAACGGCCAGGTTTGTCCTCTGATTTAATTCACCTTCTAAATGGGTGTGCTATTAAATTAATTGATTAAGCATTGTCTCCTAAGTACATCAGCTCATTTGTCTTATTTAAATCCAGGTTTTTGGGAACTGGTCATATGGAACAATAGTCTTCACTGTCCTTGTCTTCACTGTCACATTAAAGGTAAATCACTCGTTTGTTGTTTATTTATCTCATCTCATGAAATGAAAATGAAAAATGTGTTGGATATTTGACATGCACATTCAGTGGCTTTTCTCTGCTGTTCTAGCTTGCTCTGGACACACGTCACTGGACGTGGATCAACCACTTTGTAATCTGGGGATCCCTGGCTTTCTACGTGTTTTTCAGCTTCTTCTGGGGAGGAATAATATGGTTAGAGAACAAGTCAGGATGAAATAACCTGTATAATCCTTGTTGTTGACCTGTTATTTTTCATTTCTATGCAACCGCTGTCGCCCTTCCACCCTGTGAAAACCAGTGTTCTCTATCCTGCAGGCCTTTCCTGAGGCAGCAGCGTTTGTACTTTGTGTTTGCCAACATGCTGAGCTCGGTGTCAGCCTGGCTGGTCATCATCTTGCTCATCCTCCTCAGCCTACTGCCAGAGATCCTGCTTGTGGTGTTCCGCAAGCCCCGCGGCCCCCACGCTCGACAGGTAGAGCTGAGACAGGCACACACACACTTGGCGCGGCATGCACATTTGCACACCACTTTCTCTCTTCCTCTCTCTTCCCCTCTCTCCCACTCTCTCTCTTTCCCTTCTGCCGTCCCTCTAGCTTTCCATACATTTGTTGTGACAATTTAACCATTTGTTTTTTCAAGGGTTCAGTTCTTGTTAATGGAGCCCATCCTTGATGTATTTCCAAGTGAAGCGAAATACACGGGTAGGGTATAGGGTGGGCGTGCCTATGTATCCACGGAGCGATGCTTCACTGTACAGGGCTGTTGGCCTCCACTCACACCTCTATCCCTATTGTAAAAGATAACAGAACTATTAACACAGGGACACAGGAACTTGCCATTTGTTTTCATTGCATCTTTAAGTTCAGGCTTTTAAAATCAACTCCCATTTCCTCCAGAAGTCAACTTTCCCAGGCATATTTTGTCATTACAATAGGCTCCCCATGATGCTAATGTGTTTTCCAAGCAGCTGGAAATGTTTGGTGCTATGCGGGTGCTGTTAGGTGCATTCCACACTTGTTTTTTAAAATAGTGTCTAGACTTGTTTTATTTGGAAAAAAAACAATGTTTTGCACATGTTGAGGGGAGTCGTACCAAAGTGTTGTATAATCTATACTTCTTACAGTGCATATGGTTTGTATCTGTCGGTTTGCAAAGTGGCAGAATTAATCAAAAATGTACAAAATCATTTTTTTTTTTTAATATCTTTGTTAGTGCGTGTAAGTCTACAGATTTAAATGACAGTTTTTTATTTTAGAACATCCCCTTTAACCTATTATTTACTCATTTCCAACTTTATTTTCCTAACTACTCTTGCTTTAGCACAAGCACTTTAACACTTTCCACTTACTCTCTCACCCTATTATTTCTTCTCTCCTCCTCTCTGGACCTGCCTCCCTAAAGATGAAACATCGCCTTCCTTCCTCGGGGACATCTACTATCTTCATGTTGTCGCAGACCGCTAGCACTCACAGCTTCTCGTGGAGTGACTGAGGTCTCTTTTTCTTTCTGTCAGTTCTTATACTTAAGACTCTTCCTGCAGAGTTTCTGTGTCTGCCAGTCTTGCTTGTTTCCTACCTTTTGTGTCCTTCCTCTCCCACTGTTACTCATTCCTTACCCTCTAAAGTAACTCGGGCTGGTGTTCTGCAGCTTCTTATAGTCCCCACTCGGTCGGATGGATTAGGTCAAATACTTCAGATTAGAGATTATTACCTCACGAATGGCATCCTTGGAGGGCCCCATCTTTAAACCTTGACTACAGTGCTTTTCTTTAGAGATATGTTTATTAAATTGGGAGGAATGTTGGTCAAATGGGGTGGTGTGTGCCCAACTCTGCCAGCAGTGTGGAGTAGGACCAGGTGTCCATGCTGAAAACGTGCAGCCAGTCTTCCATCCTTGTATGTCCAGTTGTCGCAGTCAGTGTCTCCTCCCAGCTGCCTGTTCTGCTGCAATGCCTGCTGCCTCCGCATGTCCAGTCAGGTGAATGCAGCACGTCAAAACACCCAAACCTACCTGCATGAGGCTCAAGTCAACAACCTCATCCTGGATCCTCACCACAATCCCTGCGGGTCACTGCATTTTGTCTGTGCGTGTGTGTGCGCGTGCGTGTTACATTGTCCATTCTTTTTAAGAAATCTGAAAGGATAGTGGCCCTGTATTAATCTGGACGAATTGGTATGGAGTCAAGGCGTCTGAAAATTATTATTGCAAGGAAAAGGTATCTAAAAAGGCATCCAAACTGAATTTCATTATCCACCTGTCCAGTTTTGAAGGCTTTGTGTCTGTATATGTTTGTTCCCTGTGTATGTCTGTGTGCAAGAGAGAGCACAAGGGGAGAGAGAGAGACAAAAGTGTGTGTGTGTCTGTCAGCGTAGTGATGTCATTGGTGTCTCTTGCCTCACCCTTCTAGAAGAAGCTGGTTCAGTCGAGCGTGGGGAGCCTCCAGTCTCCCCGGTCTTCAGCCAGACCCCTGCTCATGAGAACCTTTTCAGATGAGTCCAATACTGTCTTTTAAGCAGGTACCAGCCCACCTTCAGGCCATTTAAGCCAATCAAAGACTTGTTCCCCCCACCAACCTGTCCAGCAGTCCTGGTCCCTAACTCTGAGTTTTAACAAGAGAATCAAAGGCATAATGGCATACGGATCACATCCAGCAAGGCACAATGTGTTGTTGTGTGTTGTGTAAGCTGCTATTGGCTGGCTGAAGAGATGCACTTCCATGTCAGACTAAAATTTTGTGGCAACATTTTTAGTTAAAATGGTAAAATGGTGCATTTTGTTAATGTGAATGCATCTCCAGGGCTAATGTTGCAATTTTAACCATTTTTAAAAACACGTGCTCCTTTCAGCCTCCCTTTGAAGTCCCAGCTTATTCACCCCCTGCATGTGCTTTTAAAAACCCAATTTTTGAATGTATTTGATTTCAGTCCATTTCATTTCTTATTTTTGGACTGAGAATGTCTGTCTGTGTGTTCCTGTATGGTGTTGTTCTCAGTTTGCTTGGGTTTTCTCACCTGGTGGTGTGAAACAGCAGAGCTGATCTGTGATTATAACTTCCCAGTCTGGTATTTATGTACTGTTTGTAACGTGATGGTTTCTTGATGATCGTTTCGTCATGTGTGCACATCCAAACCTGTGTTGGTGGTGTCATCTGCTTACTTTCTTGGCAAATAATGTATGCATTTGTAAGTGCTGAGCTTAGCTCAATGCCTGATGTGATGCTGCCTTAACCTCAGTCCAAATGCAGCTGCATTACCTACAGGGGGTAGACAACAAATTAAATGGAAACACCAATACAAAATATTTGAAAATTGCAGCAGTTAAATGTAGGAAAAAGTGTTCAATATTTAATAAATGTAATGTAATACATAATCTGAATAAATACAGACAAAATGTGAAATCTATATCCTGAAAATTACAAAATAGTCCAATACATTCAGCTCATGTTTTTTATCCTAGCAACTTTTGTAACAAAACTTTTTTTTTTTTTTTCCCCCACAATGCCGTTTTCCCCATTGATTGTTTTATTTCATAATGCCACTTTTCATCACCAGATCTCTGAAAGAGCAAACAACCAATCACAAAACTGACTCTGCCCTGTTTGACCTTGTGATGAAAAGTGGTATTATGAAATAGAATGGATGGAAATAAAATAATTTTATTGTGAAAAGAAGCAGGGTGATATAACATTTCATAATTATCAGACTGTCACAAATAACTTTATTACATTTTTGTGGTTTATTACGTATTTTGTCTGTATTTATTCATATGATTGTTTATATCATATTGCATTATTATTAGATACTTTTGGTCTCCATGGGTAATAATAATAAAGGCCAGACTCCAGCTTTTGATATTATGTCAAATGTAAGGGGTTTTACATTTTTTGTCCAGCCCCTGTAGGTCTGAATGTCATTCAAATTTGTCTTCCCATCACCGTTGACCAGGGGCACCGATCTCTGTCGCTTAATCACAGCACTAAGCTTTTTGCAGCAGCTTTCATGGTTTAATCTGAATTTCTATTCTCCCTGTAGCTGTCAGAGGACGGCCTCCTACAAACATCCAGGTAAACCACAAAGAGACAAACCTAGCCTTGTGTTTAATGTCCCTGCTGAGCTTCAATAGAAATGAAATGAAATCGGGAGTGCTTCCGTGACTAATTTCTGCTTGTCTTTGGTGGCGGGAAAAATATAATTTAAGTGATGTATGGTGTTTATGTGCAATCACCAGTTCTTTGATGGTTATGGGTGATTTCAAGATGTCATCTTCCTCTTGTTGGCACAAGCTCGTACTGAAAACATTTAAGTAAAGTCTACCTGCTTTTCGCTTTTCCAGATCGCAGCTATCACACCACTGTCCTACAAGCACCTGAAGGAGCGTGAGTAAAAGGCATCAAGGACTCACAACAACGGTGGCATCAGCCACATTCAGGATCCCGTGCTAGTTGGGTCAGAGCTGATCTGAGAAGAAGAGGAGGAAAAAATGAGAAGAAAAAGAGAGATGTTCTGACTGGGGGGAGGGGATGAAAAGGGATTTAGCAGTCTTTTGACTTGTGTCTTACTGCTCTGTCCGTCCTCTGCCCAATCCCAGCAGCTCCTAACCCCCCACGCATGCCTGCAGAGCAGTGCCCTGCATTATTTTTTAAAATATCTACTCAGATGACAGGCATGAGTTTTCTTTCTTTTACTTCTTCTTTTTTTTTTTTTTTTTTTTTTTTTTTTTTTTAATTACTAGCTTACAAATGAATGCATACACGGCTGCCTTGTCAGTAGCTCTATCCAACTGCTGTGTTTTAACAAGCAGTTGTAATATCCACTCCAAGAATGGTTCACCTGCATGAAAGAAGGCTCAAAAGAACGCTTTACTCCACTGATGTTCAGTCACTGTATTCTGCAAAGTTTTTATTAAGACATGATGATCCCATTCTCGGCGGTTACACAGGTTATTCTACTTTACAATTTTACAGTTATTACACTTTTCAACATTATTCTTTAAATGATTATCATATTTTCTTTTCAGAAAATACACTCACCCACATGTCCAAATAGTTCAAAATAAAAAGTTACTGAATGTGATTTCAGTCCAGCTCAGAGCTACAAACCAACTGTTAGAACAGTTTTCTGGTTTATAGATTATTATATGATTATTTGTTTCCAATGGTGAATCTACAGTCTCTATTGAATACTAAGGTATAAACAGAGGTAATGGAGACCATATTACCACTCAATCCAAAAAGTGTGCGTGTGTGGATGCAAGATTGAGAGATAGATTAGAGATGTTAAGCATATTCTGGTAATGAAACATTGCTTAGAGAATGACCTAAATCTTTCAACCTCAGAGATAATTTAAGAGAGTCCAATTAAGATGAGAAGATTAATATATGTATCGTACTGTATATAGCTTAGAGATGTATGACAGCACCTGCTCAAAGCCAAAAAGATGAACATAATGCTATCGGAGTCTGTCCACACGAATGTGACCTGAAAGTGACATGTCGGTGTGTGTGTATCCGTGTGTTACATAAGTAAGTGTAACTGTACTGGATGGTACTGGATGAGAAAAGCCAGAAATGCCTGTGTGTAATGGAAACCAGGATTACTTGAACCTTGTTGATGTAGTTCAGTTAGACATTTCCTGCACTATTAAGGAAGGTTTATTCATTGCATAGCTGGTCACTAAGGCACATGAATATATGCCTGAGCATACGCACGCACATATCTGATAGGTGAGAACATTAAACCCACAAATAACCACACATGTTATACACATAAATGCACACATGCACTAAAGCCTAAATGAGGTATTTATGTTCATTATCCATTATCTAGTTTGTGTAATTTGTCTCAGTCAGGCTGAAGTTGGAGTGTAAAGAGATCCTCCAAACTCCAGACCTGCAGAGTCAACCTAGTTCATGCTACTGTGAGGCTCCATGTTCTTTCTTCTGTTTCAGGTCAAATCTGCTGACTTTCAGGATGAGGGTTGACAGTTTGGCCTTTTCTTCCTTCATTTAACTTGTTGTGTGTAGTGCTTCATACATTCCATTTAAACATGCCATGATTTCAAACACTTTAAGATACTGTTTTTGGATTTTTTTTTTTTTCCCTACACAAATATGTATCGTCTATTTGGCATATTTATTGTTAAGTGAAATTTTACTCACAAATGTTATATTTTTATTGCATAAATATTTTTTATTGTGGAGAGTGATCAGCTTTGTGCCAGTTGAGTTTAGCCTGTGTTACTCCAGCCCTGATGTGAGCCCTTGCCAATTCCATTTGATAGTCTTTGTCATATACACAAAGACAGGCAGCCCCCCCAAACACACTCCCAACATCCCAAAGTCAACCTCTGAACCGATGCCACTCCTTTTGCAAGTGATCTAACTCTTGGTTTAAACTAGTGATTACCTGTCACTAGTCGTTTATGTTTTGTGTTACAGCCAACTGTTACAGAATCTGTTAGTATGGTGATTTTAAAGTTCACAACTTCACTGATCTCTGCTCGAAAAATAACTCCACTACAATAGTTTTTGGTACTAGTCTTGTATTTCACACCACTGATTGTAGCCTGACATATGTGATACAGCTCATCTGCAGAATGGCGCAGGCAGTCATAACAACAAGTGGAGGTTTAAATCAAGTTAATGTTGCTTTGTTCTTAACAAATGAAAAAAATTTACACACCTTTCAGCGACATTTTCTACTAAGACAGTCTGTTTTTCTGATGTTAGGCTTGCGGAGGAGGCTGTTCTTTACTCTGTGATATGTCACCTCCAGGCTGCACTGTGCCAGATATACTGGATGTAAGAGGACTCACTTGAGAGGGGCTGCCTGCTTTGTCCAATGAAAAACCTTTAAGTGACATCAGAGATGCTATTTTCTTCGAATCTAATGTTTTGCCTGTCTAATGAAAAGTATAAAAGAATGGATTGTATTTTTAATGCAACCTTTTTCCAGCCACTTTTTGTAAGAAAATCAAAAATGTCCAAAAAAAAGCACGAGAGGCTCTGTGGTCGTGGACGCTGTCCCTGTCTGTGAGGGGTGGAGGTGGACACCTTCAGGCACCTCAGCAGCCCTGCCTCATACAGCAGGGACACCTTGCCACCTCCAGCCCTTTGGGTCTCCAGCCTCAACACTCCAAACCTCCAAGCTGAATGTACCTCTTTGAAACTAGTATATTCAAAACCTGAAGATTTTCTGTAATAAAGCAGAATGTTTTGAAGATACACTAATGTCTTATAGTGCTTTGTTACTCTAACAGTTGTGTCAGCAGCCTCTGATGTAAAGATGTGTGTTTGTGTGGGCGGTTGGGAGTGTTTGTGTGTGTGTGTGCGTGTGTGTGTGTGTGTGTGTGTGTGTGTTTGTGTGCATTTGACCACACTAAGCAGATGCTGTGCTTTAATGAGATGGCTGAGAGGCTAAGCTGGATCAGCTGAGTGGCTGCGTATCAGGACGGAGTACTGCTGCTCGCCTACTGCTCCATGTGTGGCCTCACATCAAGAAGGCATCAAGGCAAGAAGCACATTATCATATACAGAGGTCATTGAATGTGCTAGGAAAACATGAGTTTATTTATAGAGGAGGTTTACATTCATGTGTATGTGATATTTCTAAAGTCTAGTCTACTGTTAAGGAGTGCTGATCCATTAGAGCGTAGAGTAGTTGTGGGTTGAGCAGTGGGGAGTTGAGAAAGGCTCTGTCTATCAGTATGTACACAATGACACCCTTTCATATTTGTTCTTCTGTCTGAATGTGATTGTTGTGTATTAAAGGCTGTGCTTCACATGGGCCAAACTTGTTGGCAGAGGGTGGGGTTGATTTTCATTTTCTTTTTACAAGAGATCTATTCTCCACTATGTGTGCGTCTATTTTAGAGTAAAGCTGGAGAGAGTGGGGTCATGAACATGGCGGCCAGACAACCCAACAATCCAGCAGACTGTAGTACAGTCAGCGTTATACTGATGGAATAGAAAACAGCAAAAGGGAGCATGAAGTAGTCTGAAGTGAGAGGAAAAGTTGGGAGGGAGTTGGCAGTGTGTCAGGAGTCGACTAGAGCCCTGCTCAGTGCAGAGCTGACGCACTGAAACTCAGAGAGACAGAGAGGGGAGGGGCAAGAGAGAGACGGGCAGCAGTGGCCAGATGGAGCCCTGTTTGTTTTGGAGTAGCTGACTGCTGCTGCTGAAAGCAGGACAGTCTATTAACACTGGTGTGTATGAGGGGAAAAGCACATCACACCCTGTCTGTGCAACAACAGGACAACAAACCATTGTTTTCTGCTTATGTGGACAGGTCTTCTGTTGTAGCTGTGCTGCTCACTGTGGAGGCTCTCTATGCAGCTCAAGGTCACGAGGATCCAGCAGCAGCCTCAGGGAGCTGTCCCATCTGGATCTTGGGACCCGCAGAGGCAGGTGGACGTAACTTTCCCTGTCGTAGCTCCCAGACTCTATATGCAGACACTATGGAAGGCTATAGGACTCTGAAGAGGATGTGAGGCCTGGACTACTGTCAGTACCTCCCACGACAGCGTCAGTTCTCCGAGCCTGATCCTGTGCCGGAGTCGAGGGGAATGGGCCCAGCCTCACTGCAGGAGGAGAGAGAGCTGGAGAAAGAGTCCAAGGAGGAGATGGAGAGCTACCGCTGCCTTCTGCAGGCTGGCTCCCAGCTTGAGAGCACTCTGCAGCGTGAGTACACACCATGCTGACAGTGCTCATTTAACTTCTGGTGGCCACTCTCAGGCTTTTGCATGAACTATTTTCCATTACTACATTTTACATTGCTCCTCTCAGCACAGTGCAGCAATGAAGTGTTCTGTAGCAGAAGTCCATTTAGTTTGATTTACAATGTTCATTTTTAAGTTCTTAGAACCATTACACGAGGTAACCGGAGAACTGCACACTGTCTTTGGTTTGTCAGTATTATTGATGTGCCAGTTCCTGCAGCTTTGCTATAACTGTGGGCCATTGCAGGGATTATGTCAGCTATTTTAAGCCATCACAGATGGATAGATATTTATCCATAGTGATGATTTGTAACCTGAATGTCTGTAGATTGAGGGTTGCAGATCAGTGTGGGACATTGATGGAAGAAAATGCATACTGTTGATGTCAACTAACCCCTCAAGAAGAAAAAATAGGATGTTCACAAAGTCCATAATGCAGCTTTCACTATTCAGGGTGTGTTGTTGTGTCATGTATTGAATAGCGAAGCTGATAAATTGTTAATGCTTTCTATCTTCAAATAGCAACTGAATTCAGAACAGAAAGGGTTATGGTCTTTTTCATACAATAATGTAATTAACACAAAATAATTTTCCAAAAGACTGTCATGTCAGTTGTGAAAAGCTTCAAAAACAATATTACACACAACATTTGTCAGTCATCATTCTGGAGGTTTGTCGTGTCAAATGGCAGAAGGGAATGAAGGCAAGGTGATGAGCAGAAATAGCTCCTGATGTGACTGACAGCTTCATGGAGCAACTTCCTCCAGAGGCTAATGTGATTACTCTGGGATCTTGGCAGCCTTGAGTTATTGTTTAATTTATGAACCTTTGCCTCTTTATGTCTCCTGTGGGTTCATTGTACCTGGGCTGGGGTGTGTGAACAGAGACAGCAGGGAATAGACCACATTGTGTTTCTATTTATACCAGGTGAAGTGTGAAATGTGAGCCTCGCACCCTGGGTTTTGTCCTAATCTTCTTACAAGAGATGCAGCGGTGAGCATAAAGAACACACTGCTGTATGAACCAGTGACCCCAGATTCATCATTTACTCCAGGGGTAATGATATATGATCCTTTACCTAGCTCACCTTGTGCCCTCTGTGCTCTGCACCTGCACAATATCATTCTCAACGTCGTTTTAAATCACCCCTTCTCCAACAGACTGTCCGTGAGTGTGTGAGCCTTCCTTAGTTCATTTAAAGAATACAAAAATTTCAAAGTAAATCTACAATTTACACAATACTCATGACACAGGGCTTCATGACCGTGTCGTTAGACAACACCCAGTAGAAGACTGTGCTCCCATGAGAGTAAATCTTCAGTTTGCTTGTTAGTTAAAAGTCTGTGTAGCAGTACAGTAAACCATGAACAACATTTTGCCAAGCAGTATTGTAGTTACCACACAGTCTAATAGAATTATGAGACAGAAAGTCATGTGAATCATGATGAATCACTACACATGACAGAGGCTAACAGCCCATAGCACAGTAAAAGCTGAATTTTCCTCCTTCCACTTCAACTACACTCCAGCTGTCATTTCCACAGCCGTCAGCACTTTTCAGACACTTCAACTGCTTTAACAGACTGCTGTCGATGCTTACGTACTTCAGCTCTTCAGTGCACACACTTCAACTATCTCGAGCACTGCAGCTTTAACTGAAATTCTTTCATTGCTTATTGTCCAAATGACAGTTCAGCTGTTTTTGTCTCTTATACCTCAACTGACAGTTTAACATCAACATTTCCTATTGGTTCAGCTACTTTCAGGACTTGCATACACACTGATTACTCAGCTGCCCACAGGGGCTTAAATGTGAAATTGAAATTTCAAATGCCTCAACAAGACACTTCAGTTTCCTTCAACTTCAAATGCTTTAAGTGCTTCACTTTAAACTGCGATACTTCTGCTTGAAAAACATGAAAAACTATCAACATTTCAGGTGCTGAACATTAAAGGCATTGAGAGGCCTTCAGAGTCACAGCCATTGTTCAGGGTTTACCACCGAGCTCTAGTTTCCACATATCCTACCAGTTAAATTTTCAATTTCCTTCTGCCCTTTTCTATCAGAATGCAGCCACCCACCAGTCTAATCCCCTTAGCACCAAAAGCTTTGTTTAGCAAAATATCTCATGACCTAAAAGCGGTATGAAGCTAGGTCTCTGTGTACTATGAACATGTTTGTATGTGGAAGAGGGGATTTCTTGCTCTGCGAGGGATTACATGTGCCCGCTTTTTGAGTCTCTGTCAAATCAGACTGAATATAACATCCCTGCTGGGTATGTGTACTCTCGTCATTCTCTATGATTCACTAAGATTTTACTGTGTGAGTCAGGCGTGGTGCTATACCATCAATTGGTTAGCCAATATAAAAGATATATTTATATTATTTTATTCCCTTTGAAAAGACCAATCTCTGTTTCCTGCACAGAATGCTTTAGTCAATACTCAGGCAGAAGTCATGTTCTAACAGCTACAACATGTTTGGGTTTGATACTTTGCCAAGCTCATAATATTGACATTGTACCGGTGCCTGTAAAATGTATGCACACTCCTATGAGGTCTAAGACGCCCCTAAATAGAGATTTGTTTTCACTTGGACATAAAAGGCTTGTCAGAGAGCCCAATGAAACCCACCGTGATTTTATGTTGTAAAAAAACTAAAACATGAAAAAGTACAGGGGGGTTAAAGCTTTTGTAGGAGCTGAATGTAATGAAGTCAGTTTAGATGTTTTATCACTGTTTGGACAACAGAGATAAGCTTCAGCTTTGTAGATTGAAAGGATTGGTCTGAGTCTGAATCTGTTTGACTCGCACCGAATCTCAGTTTCCATCCATACTGGCAAACATTGCTCTTTATCTGTGTGCAGGAACACAAGAGCAAACAGAGGTTATTTGATTTTCGCCCTCTTGCACTATCCTGCATGTCACCTAGGAAGGTCATAACACAAGCGTGAAGGGAACCACAGCATTACCTAAACAAGCAAAATAACACTGTGTTTTGTGATTAAGCCATTAATCATGATATACCTGTTCTACAGGCTTTAACTGTTAAAAATGTATGATGGATTTAGTTATTATACCTCAGTTTGAGGTTAAAACACAGCCTAAAGGTACATACAGTACATGTACAGTTACTGCTGTGGTGAAGAACCTCACATATTTTATCTAATTTTTTCCTTTAATTTTCTTCAGTCGTATATTATCAGACAAAACTCATGTGGAACTTTATTTGGCAGTGTTGCCAGATGCATTGAATCATGGGATGAGCTGCTACTCAGGCAGAGTGAAAAAAAAGGTTTATTAAAAAGCATTGCAGTTTGCAGCGCAGGCTGATCTTCCTTTGATCAACACTAGAGGACCGCAGTGTGTGTGTGTGTTCTTGTGTGTTTTTATTTTTAACATCAACTTGAGTGCAGTCAGATCAGTTCTAATCAGATGTTGTTGGCTTATTGAATCATGTACTGTCCTACAATGTTTTGTATAAACAATTCACAGCATAATATCTTCTCATATTGCATTTATCTCGATGGAAAACGTACAGTAACGTGACATCACATCTATTCATTTAAGTCTTGTCTCAACTTCCTGAGGGTCTCGTGGCACAGGGTGTAAACAGTTATATAACTCTTCCAGTGTGACGGTAACTTTACCCTGCGTCTACACTATGTGTGCACAGCCCAGCCATTGGTCCTGCTGTGGCCTGGCTTGGCTTAGCTCCTTTCTGTTACAGATACACATCAAATATTTAGCAGGTACCAGCAGAGCTCATTACTTGCTCCCTGACAACCTGTCGGACACTATTACTGCAGTCGACTCATGGAAAATAACATCTTCTTTGCTCTTTCTTTTGCTTTCTATCATCTTTTTTTTGGCTGTGTTTTTCTATCTCTCTGCTCCAATTTATATTTAATGTTTGTATCCATTATGGATGAGGAAGCGATGAATTGTGAGCCTGTTAATCTGTTGCGTAAACCACTGCATAGAGGCAGAGTCATTTAGTTTAGTATGGTTTAAACACGTTCATGCCTCAGTAATATGTGTAATTTTTGTCCCTGTGTCTATTGTTAATAATTGTTGTTTGGAGAGAAAGCTGGAATTATACTCTATGTCTCACTGTATTTATGTGAGCTTGTTTTAAAGAGACATTGCCACTGTAATGTAACATCAACTAATATGCCTATTAAGCCTAAACGTGTCCCCTACCCCTGGAAAAGATCATCCAGTGCATTAAAAGTTCTGTAAATGTAACGTGAGCACAGTCTCAACATATGATGCACAAGTCAATGTGTCTGCATTCGACCCATCCAGCTGAATGTTTCCTGGTTCACCAGAGGACAGACGTGAGCCTCTTTTAAACTGCTCTGACTGCTCTATAAGAGACTGCATGCATTTACTGGTTACTCATATTAAAACACTAATGGCACCGTGCATGAGATGTGGGCCATCTGCCAGTAAACCTAACCACTATAACATCAATTCAGATGCTACACGGTAAATGAGCTAATGTGTTTTAATGATGTCATTGTCCTACTTGCACCTGGTGCATTGATTTACATAGGCCACAGCATTTCCAGCTATCTGCTGATCATGATCATGGAACACATGCAGTGATATTTAATAATGTAACAGTCAGAGGAAGTGCAAAACAGGCTGAGACTGGCTAAGTTTCAGTGAGCTGTATTCTTTATTTTTGGATTAAAGTTGACAGGGGATATTTTGGGCAACTTACTTTTACTCTTTAAATGCTGCCACTTTCATGTCAAAACTTCAGTGAAAAAAGATTCACTGTTGTTGCTATGGTAAAAATGTCCTTTAGACCATCAATTAAAAACATATGTAAAAGGAAGGTGTTGTTTCACTGCCACCAGGCATGGTAACAACATCTATGTTTAAACATCATTTTGCACCTACGGATCCTTTCATTTAAATGTGTTGTGCGTTTTTTTTATTACTTCCTCAAACCTTAGTTGTTAAAATGTGTGTATCTTCTTCCAGAGGTGACCGTCCCTGTGAGCATGAAGGAGGTGGGAGGCTACATAGAGAAACAGGTGGCATATCTGTCAGGTGAAGCCTTTTTGTTTATTCATTTCTAAAACATTAGCTGCATTTTGTCTCATTTGAATCTGATTCTCATTGTCCCATCTAGTGCCACATTTATTTATTTATTTTTACTAAAAGCTTATCTGGATATAATTTTGTGTCTTATAAAGAAAAAGTAATTGCTTATATCTTTTATTCCCAGGGGGCCGTGGGGAAGACTCCAGTGTGATCATCACCCTCCCTGAATGCTCAGCTTTCAGTGACATTCCAGAGGAAGCTTTAGCCAAAGTCTTTACATACCTCACGCTCATCCCTCGGTGTGTCCTACTTCATTTATTCCTGTCTGAGTCTCTCCCTCTTCTTTCTGCAGTGCACCAAAAGCCCAGCGCTTATATTCTGAGCACAGCTGGCCTTCACTGCTCCTCAGCTGACTGTGTCAGATGTCCTACTGATGCCCTCTATGTCCAATCCTCACTCTCCCAAGAGATTAGGAAATCTTAAATTACATCAAGTCCAGGCCTTTTCCCCCTGATGTGTCACTGCAGAGAGTTTTAGGTGATAAATAAGTAATGTATGTAGTTGTGTAGTACTTATATTATAAATTATATGAATTTACAGTGAGTTAGATATGATTTGACCAATCTACCTGGTCTTTACTGGCTGTTCTTTCTCATTTTCCTGTCTTGCTTTAAAAAAGTATATTCTTAATTACTGCACAGAATGATATTGCAGCTGTATATAACTGCCTAATATTTCTTGCAGAACAAGGCAACCTGGAGTCAAATTTATCATCATTTTAGACCGAAGACTGGATACATGGGCATCTATCAAAACTGCACTTGCCAGGATAGCAGTGAGTTTCATATTTCTTCTCATCAAAGTGAATTATTAGATGCATCTTTAATATTAGTAGTTATTAGATACAAAGGTGCTTTACAGTTCAGACATGCACAGTGCCACGCTGTGTATATTTTACATTCATCAGTGCTTGTGAGCTACGTGACTGTGCTCTCAGGCTATTGTTTTATTAACGAGTTGCTGTCCATGGTGCTGAGAACCTGAGCAATACTCGGACAGTACCCACTAAATCAAGACTGTACAGTGTTTTCGGTCTGGTGTATTCCTCTGAATGGTGCATAGTTTAGAGAGTAGCCTAAACATTGTTTCTGTTGAATGTCCCATGACATATTGCTGTAAATGTATGAGTAAGCAAAAACTGTGTGATGACGCGGGGTGCTGAGGAGAGGATAGGATGAGGATGAGGATGAGGATGAGGAGGAAGGTTGACGGGCGGGAGGGAAACATTGCAGTCAGCGCTGCCACCCTCTGTCTGAGAGGCAGCAGGCAGCAGCAGAGCTGCGGCTGTGCTCAGGCAGCCGGAGGGAGCTGCATACCTTAGCTATAGGCATCAATTTCCAACGGGCTGGCGGGAACTTAACATTTAATCGAGATGACTTCCAACACCATGGCTGATTGCTTTTACCGGCGGGGAGTGCCGAAGATCCGGAGGAGCCCGGTAACGAGCTGCCGAGTAGCTTGATTCACCGTGTGCAGAGTTTAGTCGAAGTTTTTGGGCGGGCAGGGTGAATGCGGCAGTGGCAGCGGCTGTGGCTGACGAGTGTAGCACTGCGGTGCGCAGCGCACTTCTGCTTAGTCATGCAATTGGCTGTGCGTGAAACCTGAATGACACCTGATCAGACTGATGTGTGGTTGTTTAATGCATGTTTATTCTGAAACCTGAAGCGTGATTAATTGACCTCTGTGGTCGAGTCGGGACAAATGAATGTCGAAAGTTGTGTCGATGCAGATGCATTGTTAGTATCAGAAGTTTTGATAGAATACATACTGCAGGAGCCAGTGTGGTATATACATGATCAATCTTGCTGCAGAGCCACCTTTTGCATGAATTGTACCTACATGATGTAAGTGTGCTAGTCCCCACTGGGAATGAATACAGAGTAAAATGAAATGTACATATTTTTATTAAATTGAAGGGTGCATGCCACACAGTGTATCTACATCTGCAATGAAATCACGTCCTGACATGCTGTTGTAATGTAGCCTGTGTCTTGAGTATGACGCAAAAAATGAGCAGAAATCCCTGCACAGTCAGACACTGACCTCAAACTTGAAGATGAAATGCAGCATATGACGTGTGTGAATGGTGTAGAGACTGAACCATGAATCCATTAGGCTGACAGTAATCGCCTAGTGAAAGAGGAGACCTGAAGTCGCCCCTGTCAGATATGGAGGGATGCTTTTGTCTCAGCTCTGAACTCCCTCAGTGCCAGTTTGCATAGAGGAGTTAGTGACTGTGTTGCAGTTATTTGTGTGAATGTGCAGATGTTGGAAAAGCTGTATGTTTGTTGCGTGAGCACCACAGAGAGCCTAAATCCATAGTTTTTATTTTATACTGAGTCATCCTCCATTATTATGCAACATCATTAATATGACAGCGATCATCTTTTCCCTCTTCAAGGCTTCCTTTCCTGGGAACCTCCACCTGGTCTTGGTGCTTCGACCCACCAGCTTCTTCCACCGCACTGTTACTGACATTGGCTTTCGCTTCAGCCAAGAGGACTTTATGCTCAAGATGCCAGTAAGGCAGCTCCTCCTCAGTTACCAAACATGTCCCCATCACAACAACATGCATCTCGTTCTTGTCACAACCCAGATGTCCATGATTTAAACAACTATAAAAATCCTGGGCAGTATGTTAAACATATTTCTAATATTTATAGTGATGTTAGTGCTTTATTTGTAAAGTATCATCAATGAAATTCTGATATTTGTTGTGCCATTTCCAGAGTCACAAATTACATGTAATGAACAACCTCTTTTACATGCCATATGGTTCTGATGACAGTTTATCTCATATAACATCTTCGATCATCTTGCCAAAGAACTTTACTTGAAAACCAGCCAGCTGGCAAACACTGGCATGTTTACAGAAATTAAATACATATGCATTCTCTTAGTAAATAAAGAAATGAAATTAATGAAATGACAGAATTTAGATAGGGTTAGGGATTGGGTTAATTTGTCTGTTATAGACCAATCATCTCTCCTGCAGTTTATTTGAGACTTGCTAAACTGTTTTTTCTTTAAAAAGAAAATCACTGTATCTCATAAACAGCAGCTAGTGATATCATAGAATTTAAGGAAAAATTAAACACCACTCTTGTGAATTTGCTAAAAGTACAAAGTGTTCTGTGTGAGCTGTCAGATTTTGTCTGCACCTTTAGGTGGTGATGCTGAGCTCTGTCACAGACTTGCTGCGCTACATCAGTGAAAACCAGCTGACGTCAGAGTTTGGAGGCACTTTGGATTACTGTCACAGTGACTGGATTGTTTTACGAACGGTACGCTGCAGATCAATTGTGACACTTATTAGGAAAAAAACATTCACCATCTCCCTGTTACTTTCCTTTATTTTCTGAGGCTCAACCCTCCTCCTGTCACCACACTAGTTTCTTCACCACAGTTGCATACATTATATAAGCACCAGTATTAGAGTGTTTGTGTGTTTCTTTTGCTTCCACTACAGGCTATTGAAAGTTTTGCTGTAACAGTGAAAGACATCGCACATATGCTACAGGGCTTTGGCACTGATCTGGCAGAGACAGAGCTGCCAGACAAGGGGAAGGCCATTGAGTATCTTCTTGAGTGTCAAACTGACAAGTACAGGAAACTCAAGGTAATGTTTCAAATGTTTTCATATAAGATGCATTTATCAAAATGAACACAAAAAGATTTTGTAGTATTTTATGAAGTATTTATGTTGGACGCTGCTCTGTTTGACAGGATGCAATCAGGTCGGTGTCAAAGGAGGGTCGTCATCTTCTCTCCAGCCTGGAGACTTCTGGGAAGGAGGATGACTCCCAGTGGGATGTGAAGCTCGACTGGGAGACAGTACAGAGGTAAGAGTTCTTCAAGCAGCCTTTTATTTCTTGTATTTGTTTATTTATTTTTAAGATTTGTAGATAAAAAGTGTAATCTAAAGTCTTGCAATCTTACAGCAGGGTTGGCTACCTTCTTAAATGTATATTCTTTAGTCCAGGTATAAACCTCAGATATTTTACTCAGCACTTTACACATGGCATTATTATTTATTTTTAGGCTTCTTGCCCAGCTCAGAGACATGGAGTCAGCCTTTGATGGCTTCTTTGAGAAACATCATCTGAAACTCCATCAGTACATGCAGTTGCTCAGATATGAACAAAGCTTTCAGGAGGTAAGGATTCCATGTATATATGTTTTTGTGTGATTATGTGTGCATGCACGGCCCTCTCTCCGTACTCCCCAGAGGATAGCACCATGAGATATATTGTCTTTTGTCTTGTGCAACCCCCAGGCTCAAGTTTTAATGTGGGCTTAGCCTCCATGAGCCACCAGGTTGACTAAAGACTGTTTTTCTTTTTAGTCTGTGTGTATATGATGGTGTGTGTTTTCTGTCCAGATGGAGTTGTGTCTGGAGCATCTGATGGCTCAGGAGAGGGCGCTGTCTATATCTGTAGACACTCTGGCTCAAACAGAACAAGCTCTCAAAAGGCTGGACAGTCTGGAATCTAATGCACAGGTCAGCGTTTCTCTATCCTGCTGTCAACATCAGTAACTAACAGCACTTATTAACTAATAACTTTAATAAAACTGACTCTGTCCTTCCTGTGCGTCTTTGCTGGCTCTGTCAGGAGGTGGTGGCTCGAGCTCAGATCATCATCCTTCACGGACACCAGCTTTCAGCCAGTCACCACTACGCCATAGCTCTCATTATGCAGCGCTGCAACGAGCTTCGCCACTACTGTGATACACTCAATGCTGCTCTCAAGACCAAACACTCTCGTCTTCTGCACACACACCAGCTGCTGCTTTGTCTTGGTCAGGTACTGACACGTGTGCATCTATTTACACCCACATCAGGACACACATATACATGTTTATAGTTGTACATATGTGCTCTCTAACTTCAGGCCCAAACCTGGTGTGATGATGGAGCATATATGCTGGCCAATCAGCTGGTAGAAAGGTTCCAGTCTAAGGAGGGGGCCCAGGCTGCCTTAAGGGACATTGAGAAGTTCCTGGAGGGGGCGCCATCTGTGCTGAGCTCAGGACCAGAGATCTTGGCTATTGAATACGAGGCTGTCATCACACCTCAGCTGCAGGTCAGATCCCACAACTATGATGCTTTATCGCTATAGAAACATGTGTCAAATATTGGCCTGCAGTATGACCTTGTTGCCATCATTTTAAATCAAAACCCTGCTGTACTACCTCTGCGCCCTCTCTCACTCCCTTTCTCCTTTTGTCCCTCTGTTAGGCCCATATTGGGAAAACGTTTGAGAAGCATGCAGCAGTGCAGCAGATGATCCAGAACCGACAGACTTGTCTGAAGAAGCTGGCCGATAAACATGTCCGACCGATCCAACTGGTGGCTCCCAGGCCAGAAAACCCACCACGCTCCAAGTCCCCTCTCTTCTCCCCCAAGCATGGTACAGTACAGACACACACAAACACACACACACGTAATCTTAACTCAAAAGAAAGAATCATTGTTGAAATAGAGATTGCGTCACTTCACTCATGCACACTTATGGAAAAATAATGCGTTACAGCTGATTAAACAGCATTAGTCTTTATAGTAAGCTGCCCTAGTTTGCAGCATATACGGTAGGCGTTTCACAAATTAACTCCCTACACACCCTCCCTTGGTTCCCAGGCCCAGTATGGGGTCTCATCTCATCCTTTATGGCCTGGCACCAATCCCTCTCCCCGCTGTATCTTTCCTTAAGGCACCATGCTTAAATTAACACATCACAGGGTCCCACTGAATAGGCCTAAGGTGTTCCTAAATGGGCTTCAGGGTTAGCAGGCCACCTTTACAAACAAGCAGGAACAAGGATAGATGGTATAATCAGTCCAGTGGGATATACCTGACTGCTCTATTAGTCAGGATAGAAGCTATAGAACCATATGTGGTTCATATACATTAAAGAACCTTTCATCTCCCTCTGTGTCTCATGGGAGGTTGCACAAAGCTAGCAATATACACTAGTACCCAATTAATACTGTATGTGGAATCTAGTGAGTTTTTTATTTGACTGTATCTACTGTGTGACTGAATGTGTCTCCAACCAGTGAGCGTATGAAAGTAAAATGATAAATATGCTTTTTTCTATTCCCATTCATGTCTTGAAGGCTTTGTTCTCCATGGTAGGAAGCCATGCTAATGAGAGTCATAACAAACAAAGTGAGAGTGATCATGAACCCCTCTGGGGCTCCCTCAATACTCAGGACACCACCTATTTAAGAGAGGAGATGCAGGAAGAAGTGGTTAGCTTAAATTGACTTGATCCAGTACATGGATGCACACACACGTGTGTACGTGCATGCACATACATTTATGCGTCCCACTGATGACTATAACATGGCACATGCAAAGGCACAACACTCAGCTTGGACGAGCATATGAGGATTCAGCTGCTAGGATCAAAAAGGACAAAGACAGTTATGCCAAACACTGCTTTAGATCTGTAAATACTGTTTCCACGCCAAACCTTTAGTGAAGGCTGCCTATTATCATTGGTGACCTCATATGTCCATCATCACTGATTTATGTTTTTTTTTTAATTACTGGGGAATTTTAAAAAGGTCATAGGCAGGGCAAGCATATCCATTTGAGGCTATCACATTCACAATGTGCACACAAAAGAATTGTTTTTGATTCAGAATGGGTGCTTAAATTAGAATTAGTCTCCTCAATATGCCTCATCAGTGCATATAGAAATATACTTTGTGTGAATTACATTCCTAGTCTTTGATGAGCTGCTGCTGCCTATGATCTGGTTTTCACAGGTGATGGTTTGAAGTTCACATTCGACATCTCTCTGCCTGGGAAGAGAGCATCCCGAAAGAGCCCCAACCCGAGAAAAGTAAGATAAAACAAATTTTTTTTTTTTTTTTAATGTTTCTGTTTCATGTGTTTATTTTCTCCTCTAACTCGTACCATTTGGTCCAATATAATAATATTTTCTCAAAATCCAAATGGAAGAGTCAGTGTTGTGCATCTGTGTTGTGTTCAGATAGAGGTGATTCATGACTACCAGGAGAGTCGGAGCTGTGTGTCATATGGTCTGGAGGGAGAGGACAGCCCAGATCTCTTGAAGCGGTGAGGAGGCGTCATCCGTCCACCCATCTGTCTGTTCTTAATACTGTTCTAGTTGTTGTTTACTTCGTGGTTCTCTTTGTTCAGTGCTAATGATGCCCTCTGGCTCTCTCTTTGTCTGCTTCTGTGTGTGTTTGTATGCTTGTATCGCAGCCATGTGATGAGGGAACTCGTAGAAACTGAAAGAATCTACGTGGAAGAGCTGCTGTCAGTGCTGCTGGTGAGAAAACACACTTTCTTACTGTGTGTATGTACTCCATATGTTGTACATTGATGTTTATTTGTTAAATGATTCCTGCTTATACATCTTATATCAGATATACACAAGCTATATACTTCCTGAAATGTGTTGCTGTAATTAAATATTGTAGGGTTACAGGGCTGAGATGGACAACCCAGCTCTGTGGGGGCTTTTGCCCCCAATCCTGCGCAGCAAGAGAGACATCCTCTTTGGAAACATGCCTGAGATCTACAATTTTCACAGCAGGCAAGTGATCAATGCCTCACATCACAAATGGTATCCTAAAGGAGTTTTAAATCAAAATGCAACTGGACTTGATTATTTGTCTGGGAAGACGTTTCACCTCTCATCCAAGAGGCTTCATCAGTTCGTGTACGCATCTGACCAGGCTGGGACTGGTCTAACTTACTGGTGTGGAGACCCAAGTATTTAACCTCTTGTGGGCGTTCACAAGGCTGATGATGTCATTGGTTTCTGTTTGTGCTCCAAGTGTCAACGACAGTCGTTTGCACGACCATTGTTGGTGGGACCGTTGTTGGTCGTGCAAACGACTGTCGTTGACACTTGGAGCACAAACAGAAACCAATGACATCATCAGCCTTGTGAACGCCCACAAGAGGTTAAATACTTGGGTCTCCACACCAGTAAGTTAGACCAGTCCCAGCCTGGTCGGATGAGAGGTGAAACGTCTTCCCAGACAAATAATCAAGTCCAGTTGCGTTTTGATTTAAAACTCCTTTAGGATACCATGACCTGGACAAATGAGAATATGCACAGGCTGATCACAAATGGTGTAGACCTATTTTAACATACCAAGAATGTATAACAATGCATGCAAGTTTGACCGTCACACACAAAAATAGACACAATTATGTCAAGAATTTTTATTTATACTCGTACTGTTGTCGATGGTGTGCAAGATTAAGTATAACTAGTATTTCTGTAGAAAACCCCATGTATATACCACTTTATGCACTGAGGTTGATGTGTGACCTTTGACCTTCTGGGAATCCAGGGTCTTCCTTCAGGACCTGGAAGGATGCCTGGAGGCTCCTGAAGGTGTGGGAGCTTGTTTTCTGGAGAGGGTGAGATGATAAATCTTTATGTTGTGTAGCATCTTTATATTTTGATTTGTTCATCTTTTTTTTCTCCAAACAAATTTCTCTTTTCTATCTCCTCCAGAAAGAGAGTTTCCAAATATATGAATGCTACTGTCAGAATAAGCCACGCTCTGAGGCGCTGTTGAGACAATTCTCAGACTGCGCCTTCTTTCTGGTCAGTTTTGCCATGATTCTACCTTCACACCAACAGCAACAGATTTTTTTGGGTTTGTTTGGTGTCATGCAAGATACAGTATGTTTACAATATTTCAAGTTCTGTAACTATTTCAATATTTGTAGTTGTACAGTTCTAAACTGATTAATACCACTGTGCCGGAACAAATGCCATTTTAAATTACAGTGTAAAAAGCTTGTGATCTGTCATTGTCAAACATTACATTCATGCTGGTTTGTTTTCCTCACAAAGGAATGTCAAAAAAAGCTGGAGCACAAACTGGGCCTGGAGTCCTACCTGTTGAAACCAGTCCAACGCCTCACCAAATATCAGCTGCTGCTTAAGGTTAGACAGAGAACACACACACACACACACACACAGACAGAACACCTACATTACACTCACTGATAGTGGGCCTGATGCTTGGACATCAGTCAGCAGCAGATCTTGTTGACACAAATATCACAGCAAGCCACTGAAATAAATGAAAGCAACTGGGTCAGAAACACATTAAAGCATTTTAGTGTATTTTCAAAACTTCATTCTTCCATCACAACAGACAAGTTCATTGTAAGTTCATACCACAAGAGAGCACTGTTGTACCTACTGTATTTATGTATGGTTTTATATGAATTTGTGTGTGTTCTCAGGAGCTGCTAAAATACAGTACAGATTGTGAGGGGACTTCTGAACTGCAGGGGGCACTAACAGCCATGCTGGACCTGCTCAAATCAGTCAACGACTCCATGCATCAGATAGCCATCACTGGATATGAGGTGAACCAGATCTTCCTTAACAGTGATAAAGTTGCTATAATGTGCATTTTACAGAGAATATATTTACAACAAAGGCTTACACATAAACACCCCCTTCCGTTATGTGCAGGGTGACATCTGCGAGCTGGGCCGCGTGTTGATGCAGGGCTCGTTCAGCGTGTGGATCAGCCATAAGAAAGGTCCCACCCGCATGAAGGAGCTGGCTCGCTTCAAGCCGATGCAGAGACACCTCTTCTTGTACGAGAGAGCTCTGCTCTTCTGCAAGCGGAGGGAGGAGCATGGAGACGGCTCCGACAAGACGCCCTCGTACAGCTTCAAGCACTGTCTCAAGGTTGGTCTGTGTTTTTGTATTAGACGAATACGGCAGTATTTTTGATCCACTGGTTAAAATATGTTACGCCCATGAATACCAAAATTAAACATATGCTCTGAGTGGATCACTTATTCTAGTACTCAGAGTGACTACATAAGAATACAGTTGTGACACCATGTTGTTACAGACTAGTGGTGTCTCAAGTGTGAGAAAATGACATCAAATGACGAATTAGTATACAGCCTATATCAACTTAAAAAACACAGAGCTATAGATAAATACTGAAGGTGGGTTTCTACCCGACATGCTGCCAAAGTTACTGCAACAACTTCATATAACAAATGCACTATTATATTGTCAAAGTTCATCTCACACAATCACTTGTTCTCCGTCACTCTGACTAACACGCTCTACTAACGATCTAGTGTAGGACAAATAGTTTGGTGTCTGTGTTGTTATGAGTTGCCCAGCTGGCCACAGAATCCGCTGTATTCCTGCAAGACTCCTTTTGTTGTGTGTGTTGAAGTGCGGAGGGTGTCACACCAACAGCTGCTGCCGCTGCTGCTGCTCTTGATTTATTATTGAGGATGTGGGGAGGAAGCAGTCACACAGCGGAGGTGTGTCTGTGAGTGTGAGTGTCTGTGTTCTGACAGGACAGATGTGTTACATGATGTAAGTCTGATGTATGAGGTGCTGTTTGTGCTGCTTGTCCTAATGCTGTGTGTATGTGTGTGTCAGTGTAAACAGTGTATGTCTCTTGGCAGATGACTGCTGTGGGGATCACAGAGAACGTCAAGGGAGATGTGAAAAAGTTTGAGATCTGGTACAGTGGCAGGGAGGAAGTGTATGTGGTTCAGGTAAGGAGTCTAAAAAAGGTTCAATGCTAGTGAGTTCAGCAGGTTAAAGACAGTACGTGACTAATAATTCAGCACTTTCTTACTTTTACTGTACTCACTAAGATTTCATATTAATTAACAATTAAAATGGCAAATACCTTAGATACAAAACATTTTAAAACACCACTAGGGTGTTTATTGACCAAACAGCAAATACAGGCCCAACAGAAGAAATGGCAGCATTGTAGCTAGCCTAGGATAGAAAGAAGTACAGTACATACAGAATGTTGTAATCCACTGACCGTCTTGTTCAGCCTGTTGCGATGTTTCTGTTGTCTGTCAGGCTCCTACATTGGAGGTGAAGATGGCCTGGCTCAATGAGCTGCGCAGAATCCTAACGAACCAGCAGAAGCTGCTTAGAGGTCTGTGAAATACATAAATGTGGGTGTAAGAACAAAGGTCCACTTACTAACTTTAGAGATTTGAACTGCTTTTCACTTCCCTCAGAGAACATGAGGTGTGTTCAAAAGCTCTGAAATTTGTAAGTGGACCTTTGCGCTTAGGTTTTCTTCACCATATACTGTTCTCAAAAAGAAAAGAATGAACATACATGCTCAAAATTGAGGTTCTATCTGGAACATTCAATCCATCTGTACATCCCCTCACAATCACTCGTCCTTCCTCTTCTCATAGATGAAGCATATCAACATGGACAAATGGTTGAACACATGCAGCTTTCTCCATCACTCTCTGAGAGGTCAGTGTCTATGGTTGTTTACAGATACTGTGTTTTCAGTAATGTGCTAAGCGCATGACTTTAGGCTACACTTGCACAAACAAAACAGGCAAAACACACACATGCAGTCACAGCACTACTATCTGCATTTGCTGAGTTTTCATATCTGATCACAGCTTGAGTGAATGTGACGATATCATTTCTGGTGACCGTGGTAGAAGGCTTTGTAAGTGTGTGTGTGTGTGTGTGTGTGTGAGAACAGGGGCAGGCCCCACTCTGTCCACTGCTGTCTGGTTGCCTATCCCCATTCCTCCCATCCCCCACCTGCAGGGGCATGCGGCCGTCCAGAGGGGTTCCCAGGGGCTGTCTGCCGGGGCTGGACTTTGTCTCGCTGTCGGCTGACGTGTTTCTGTGCCTTCGTTCCCGGAGCCCCCGTCCCCGAAGCCCCCGGCAACGGCCCCGGCCGCGCCCCCGCCACCGTCCCCAGCGCCACTGACCTGCCCTAACGCTCAGTGGTAAACTCAGCCTGGCTCACCTTGCCTCGGCCTGGCATGACCCACCTGGCCCGTCTTGGGACCAAAAACCCAGGGCTAATGTGTTTGCATACTGATCACCACCTGCAACCCTTTTTATAGCCTCATTCCGGTTCATAACTGACCCCCCCCCCCCTCTCGTTGTCACGTTAAGAGGCCTGTGTCTCAGCAGCTCTTCCATGGTTTTTCTAACATGTCAAAAACAACCTCTGCATCTTAAATTTGCTATTTTGCATGTAATGCAAAGGGCAAGCGAAAAGAAAAGAGTTCTGGCTTCATTCCATGAATTTTATTAATTTCCTCATGACAGTTGCTTTTTAAAGGTGGGGCTCGTTTTTTGAGATCTGATCAAGCTACTGTAGAATTTGCTCTCAAGAAACATTATTACTCAGCATGTAATAATAGAGTGACCAAATCTCTAAATTTGGATCTTGATAAATTGAGACCAGATCTTCCCTGGTGATGACGCACGTGTGAACACTGTGTCAGTCGGTGGTCTGCAAGTCCTAATTTCCACCTTTTACAGAGAATCTTGCACACGGCTGCTCTGTGCTCTGCCCTGCTGTCTGGCTGGTGCCTGAATGGTCATGGCTGTGTAGGGAAACAACAGGACTGAGTTGTTCCTTGGCACTGATCTGGGGCCAGCTATTCTGTTCCCTCTGTTTATAGATATGGATCAGATTGAGGAATTGAGAGCTGACCCCTAGATTGTGTGGCTGAGGATAACATCTATCCTGAGTCCGTCCGCTGTCTCTGCGCTGCATTTGGTGACACGTGCTGTTTTGTGTTGTTCACCCAGCAAGCAGCAGAGGGCGTCAGTGAGCTCAGAAGACACAGAGTCGGGGAGGAGCAGTCCAGACCCCCAGCCTCACTCCCCTAAACACCAGCACAACCGCAGGAGTGAGTACATCTCATCTGTTCACATTTATGCCATAATCAAGTAGATACTTAGTAACTAAATCACAGAAAAATGTTATGCGATTTGATGCAAATCAAAATTGCTGTGAACACTGTTGCTGATTTTCTCCATAATCCTCAACTGATGTAGATATTTGGCTTTTCCCCCTCAGCAGTTCAGGTGTACTTTGACCTGAAGAACCAGGTACATCGAGGAATTTTGGGGAAAAAGGTCCAGCTAATGAGATTAGCTTTTGATTCTACGTTCTTGTTAATTTCCCAGTAAGTGACAAAGGGGTTATTATAATGTCGACATAGTTACTAAGTATCTACATGGTGCATTTAAGGTGTAGTGTTGTGAGTAATGTGTTCATCAGTACCTCTAATAGCCAGAGTAATGTCCGTGTCCCAGGTTGGCCCGGCGCTCATCACTCGGTAGACATCTGCGAGGGTCTGGAGGAGTGGTCTGGAGGTCGGGACGCTTTCCACCCATCTGATACAGAGGAGGAGGTTTTGGTGCAGCTGGTGAGACTGAACACAGTGACATTAGATACAATAAAATACATCAAGAGATAAACAGTGAGACCATCCCAGTCTTTTTTTCAGTACTTTATCTTTGTCTAATTAATCATCTAAAAATGACATGGACTTACTGTATATTCATGTACAGGACAATCTCCTGTACTGAACTGAGGCAGACAGAAGATAAATCAGTGGCCATGACACCAGAAGCAGAATTTGAACCCTCACATTCAACTATGCACCAAGACCAGTCCATTTAGTAGCTGTTCTGGAGATTTCTATCAGATCACCCTATCGTCCTCAGCAGATGAGTTGTCATGGACGTGTAGATGATCAAATTTCCATTTTCCTGAGAACTCTAAACTCCTCTATTTTGGAAGCAGCAGTTGACAAAACGACAAAGCTCTATTGTTGTGTCTATATGTTGTGTATCATACAATCTTCAAAAGAATTCAGCTGTCATTTTATTTCTGTCAAAATCTTTCCATACACATTACGAAACTTCTAAACTCACGCTTTTTTACAAGGAAGAGACACTATATCAGACATATTTTTTACCACTGCCCCTGGTTTGTCTAAGATGGTTCAAAAGTTTATAGCCCGTTTTCTAACAAAGATTAAGAGCAAGCAGCCCATCACTTTGGTGTTGGCCTTTCCATATTGACTGCATGTCAGGTACTCCACATGGTAAAGCCCTTAGCTATTAAATATTTATGAGTTATTGTGCCTAAAGTCTCTCAGGTAAGGAAATAAATGTCTGCTGGATGTTCCCAAAGCCCAGTTTAAATAAAGAAACTTGTGTTTTCTGTCTTTGAATGAAAATGAAATAGTTTCTCTCTTACAATAACATCGTCCATTTAAATCCCCTCACTTTTCTGAACTGATGTTTTCATTCTTTTATTTTTGTTTTAATTCTTTAATTCTTGTGGCCCCTCTGCGTGTTCATATTGTTCCTCTTTGATATTTTGTTCTACACTGTGCCTTCTTATGACGCACTTTGTAACTTTTGCTTTCAACACTGCTATAAAAAGAAAACTACTACATAAATAAATCTTTACTTACTTTGTGCTTGACAGTTTTTCCTTCTGTGTTAGGCTCCAGGCAGATACAGGGCTTTGGCCGACTGTCTTCAAAATGGACCAGACAGCATCACCATCAAATGCGGAGACGTCATCCAACTGCAATGTGAAGACAACAAGGGACGCTGGTGAGTTCTCAGCCCATCAGCACACAGGATGTGATGTAAACTACTTTGTCACTGTAATGAGTGATTACCCAAACTATCCCGTATGAGCATGGGTACAAGTTCAGACAGCGAAGAAAGAAAGCACGTGGCAGCAAAGTGTATTTATCTAATTTCTCCCCATGTTTCTCTCACTCTCATCTCTTTTCTTACTATTCATCCTTCAGGCTGGTGAAAAATCTGAGTCGGCGACAAGAGGGCTTCATAGCAGCTGCCAGCCTGCAGCTGATTATAGGAGACAGCAGCCGAGGACACTCCTCCAGACTAGGGGGTAAGGAAAAGACATGGGCTTCAAGATGACAATATTCTGTAATGTTGAGCTCTGGTATTTCTTGACTTTGATTTTCTTCTTTAAAGTCTCTATATTTTCTTGTAGACCCAGGGAACCTGAAGGCGAGAAAGCTGAGCTCCCCGTAGAGAAGAAAGCACAGAATGTGAATCTAATATTTACCTGTGGATGATGAACAGACAGAAGGAACAGATTGAGCCATAGCTGTCTCATAACTGATGCACTATCAGCCGCCCACTCCTCACTCCCTGGTGCCGTCTGCTTTCTTCAGCACAGTTCAGTCATTAAAAAAAAAAATGTGGGAATCTACAGACCTGATTTTTTTTTTTTCCCCCTGGGTGTTGATTGACAATCCACTGGGCTGGTGTTTTCTGATAATGAAGGTGTGCAGTGGCACCAGCACAAAAGGCACAGGAACTGTTAAGCCCTCTTGGACAATCAATAGCTGATCCCTGGATCCTGATTGGTCTTCCTCTTTTCTTATTGGTGATGAACATCTTCTCCTTCTGGCGCTCCATCTGCAACACACATATAGTCAGGATGTGAGGTTGCTGCTGCAGGAGCGGGTCATTTCGCAAACTGTGGACATTTTTCAACCCTTCTTCATTCCAGCTAAAACTTGAGGTTACAGTATCTCCGAGTGTGTGTGTGTGTGTTTGTTCCTGTTTGTCTCGTTGTGTGCTGGATGGATGCTTACCCAGGATTTGCCTGAAACGTTTCTTAAAGCAGTGACTTTTCTACATATACGGTATCATTTTTAACATTTATTGTACCTCAGTGTTTCATCTTTGTGTAGTTGTAGTAGTTGACATTTTCCATTGAACTACTTCATTGTATTTTTCTTACATTTCATTCCTTAAGGCAAAACTCTTCTTTACAGTCTAGGAAGTTAAAATGCCAAAATGTGCCATGCCATAATGCCTTTTTTATTCCTGCTCTTTTAGAGTCTCTTGTATGTACTGTTTGCAAAATCAAAATACTCGTCTTGCTTTAACCTGACCTCACAAATATCCAACAGGCACTTTATTAAGGTGGAAGGACAAAATAGACTAAAAGCCACCTATTGTCTACTGAATGTGTTCTTTGCTTGCTGCTTTACCTCTCTCACTGTGCATTTCCCCTTTTTCATGCTGTTACTCCCTTTGTTTGTTCTTGAACGATGTGTTGGGGAGGCAGGGGAGTCGTACCCCCCACATGCAGTCTGCGGTTGACGTGTCAGCGATGGTAATGTAAGACAGAGGCCGACGTGATGAAGATTGATGGCAATGTATTCCTCAGTGTGTGCCGTAAACAAATCTGAGGCACGTGCCACAGAGCACCAAACATTGTCATTCTCCTCAGGATCTCTTGGGAGCCGACTGTCAGTCACAGCTTGGAGAAGGGAGGGCGAGGCAGATTAGCAGAAACAGAAAGAGAGAGATTATGCTCTGTGTGCCCCTCCATCACGGAGGCAGATTGTTTCCTCCTCACCATTACAGCTCAGTTAATCTCGGGGTTCCGCATTAAAAGGGATCATACAGCCAACATGAAATACACCCTCTGTGTCGAACGCTTAATTAAATATTGATTGCAGACTTATATGAATTTACCACATCAAATCGAGGCCCCAGTCGGAGGGCTGCCTTTGATACGCTGTGTTTGATATGGAAATGAGTCTGGAAAGCAGCAGGGGCGGCTTCGCACTACTACCTATGTTGTTAATTTATTTATTTTGCTGTCATTTTGTTCCTTCACATTGTGAGGTATCGTGCAGCTCTGTATGAAATTACGTCTCCATATATTTACAGGAGCTATGCTTGACTGCACAAAAACAACCCCTTAATTTTTGCCTTTTAGCTTATACAACAAAATTTGATGTTTTCTTTAACTGATATCCAAAATGCTGCAGATTTTGCACATATTTTCCAGGTTGGAAAACAAAAAAAAAAAACCTGCTTGTATCCTGATGAGCCAAGTAGCCTAAACTTGTTGCTGAATGTTTCTTTAAAATGAAAATGCATGGCAACTGAGCATCAAGCAGGTTTGTATTGTTACACAGTCACTGTTCTAAACTGGCTTCTTTTTGTACAGCTTCAGTTCTGTATTAAATAATCAAATAAAATAAACTATTTATTGCAAGAACGTTTGTTTTGGCAGTTGAAATAATTCAATAGTTGATGACATGTTTGGCTCAAAGCTAAGGCTACTCTTTGTCATACACCCTGCTTTAATCCATTGCTTCTGTATTCTTGTTTTAATGGAGGCCAACTTATATAATAAAATTGTACGGACGTTTCTCGTTTTGAGAGTTTTTAGTCGCATATAATTTGAAGTCTGGATTTCTAAACATCCTTTTTCTTTCTCTGCTACTGAATACCTCAACTTGTAGAACATTTGTTCACCAGCAGATGGGAGTGTTGGCTTTCACTGTAACTGCACACGGTCAGTGTTGTTGTAGACATGACATGAATTTGAATGAATTTGGTATTATCTTATTTAATATTATGCATTTACATTTATCTGCTTCACATCTGTCTGCTACATTTCTTTAGCCACACTCACACTTTCAGTACAATGGCATCCAGAAGTGGAACTGCTCAGCCAAGTCAGAGTTGAGTGTCTTTTAAAGGTCACCTACGACCCTCCGGTTGTATGAATGTTTCAAACTCAAATTCAGAACTGCACGCCAAATTCTTTTAACAGCATACGATTCAAAACAGCTTCCGATTTTTGAACATCCTGTGAAGTTCAAAGAGCATTACGTAGAAAAAAAAGAAAGAAAGAATAAAAAAAATTATTTGACATGGAACACATTTATAAACCAGTTGTATTTTTTTTAAATCTATGCTTTCAATTTAAGGATCAGGATCTTCCACATCAAGTGCCAGCCTGTGTTTAGTTAATCCCATAACATGGTTTATCCAGCGGTAGTAAAGAGACACCCGGGTGTACACACCATATTTCCCATCCTTTGCACATTCTTCCCCCCAGCTCACGATGCCTGTCAGGAACCATGTATCATGAATGCTGTTTGCATGAGGACCTCCGCTGTCACCCTGACAGGCATCTTTGTCCACATTATCGTAGCCTGCACAAAACATGACAGGAGTGATCCTGGCACTGCTGCTTTCCTTACACTCTGTCCGATCTGTGAAGGGTACCTCGACCTTCTGTAGCGTGCTAGCCGTGGATCCGAGGAAGCGTGTTCGGCCCCAGCCGGTGACTGTAGCCGGGGAGGAGTTCTTCACCAGGGCCTCCGTGAAAGCCTTGGGCCCTATGCAGATGGGCCGCACAGTTGTGGAGAAGGTGATGGGAGTTTTGAGGTAAAGCAGGGCAATGTCGTGGTTGTACAAGCTCACACTGACGTTGTAGCGCGGGTGTATGTGCTGCTCCAACACTTCATGATCCTGCTCTGTGCCCTCCTTGATGTAGACGTTATGCTCCCCTACAGGGAGAGATATTAGATAGAGAAATAACTGACTCCCTCTAGAGATTTATTCTACAATAAAAAAGGCAGGGGATGTCCCAAAGCAGATGGCAAAATAATTTCCTCTTAGAAGTATATTACATGAAAAATGACTTCAACGACTACACACATAAACCTTCAGACAGGCTGCAATAATGATTTTTTAAATTATTATTATTATTATGGATTAATCTTTCACTTATTTTCTTTATGGATTGATCAATCATTTGGTCTATTAAGTGTTATAAAATGATTTTAAAAAGACCCAGTACAAAAAGGCAATGTCTTATAATTGCTTGTTTTGTCCAACCAACAGTTCATAAGCCAACGATATTTAGTTTACTATCACAGAAGACAAAAAAAACAAACAGAAAATCCCCACAAATGAGAAGCTAAAACCAGGTAATTCTTTACTTGGCGCAATTGATTTATCAATTACCACAATAGTCGATTGTTAACAATTAACTGACTAACTGTTTCAGCTCTATTTTACACAGAGCTATTGCTGCAACAGGGATGTAATTAGTTGGTGGCAGTGACTCTTACCCGCTCTGATGAAGAAGGAATCTTGTGTCTCCAGCAGACAGTGAGCAGCAGTGATAACCCAACGATGGCCCAGAATGGAGCCCCCACAGAATAAGACACCAGTGGATTGTGCTACCAAGCCTACCTGCATAAAAGAGGGGTGAAAAAAGGTCAACATATTACAGCTGCCGTTTCTTTTCCCTGTAACAAAACCCAACACACATCAACACTTCTACTTCCCATACAATACCTGCCATGGGATCTCTCCGGGAGTGACCTCCGCGCCACCTACAATGCGTTTAAAAGGACGAATCGGTACCACAGAGGGGATCTCAGCCTCACTGAGCACCCATAGGGGAAGTCTCTTTCGCGGGTGGTTTTCTACAGAATCAGTCGTGGCTGGGAAAGCTGCGGTGGTACTGGCTGGAGTTGAGGGAGCGGATGTAGTGGTGGTGGTGATGTTGGCCAGTGAGGTGGTGCTCTGCAGGCCTGCATTCTCACGGCCGAACAGAGACCTTGTGGATACTGCACTTACCTCTGCCAGAGCGGTTCTGCCACACGGGAAATCAACTGGCGATGTGAGAAAAGGAGGCGCCACGTTGTTGAGTTAAGAGTCATTAGTTTAATATTTAGCCCAGCATTCATGAAGAATATCTCAATACCTTCTGGTTCACAGCTCAACCCATCCGCCATCAGCCTGTATCCCGTCGCACAGGAACATTTTGCTCCGAAGGTTCCCATTGACATGCAGAAGTGCTTACAGTCGCCATTGTGCACATCACATCTTTTTGCTACAACTGAGCAGGAAAAGATACAAAAATGATTCCAAGTCATCTCCTTATTACATACATACTTGTACAATGAGATGTCGTTACCACATAAGAACTTCTGTATGCCAGCTCTAGATGTTTTGTAGGGCACCTAGGGCAGTGTGATTCAGCTAAATGCAGTCACAACTCACAGAGACGGCACTTTGGCTGCTGTTTATAGAATTTCCAAAAAGACAAATCTAATTTTGGAACCTAAAACCAGACTGAAGCTGGATACAAGCCATTGATTTAATTTAGAAACAAGGGGGTGGGGTGGGGGGTGGGGGTGGGGTGATGCTGTTTATCCTTTGAGAATGACATCTGATCTGATATTCTCAACAAATTTGTATCATGTAGCATAAATAACCAGTTTCTTTTGAACACATTTTTAAATCCAGCCACAGGACTTCGACTTACTGATCTCACATTTCCTGCCAGTGAAGCCAGGCGGACATGTGCAGGTGTAGGTGCCAACATGGTCTTTACAGGAGCCCTGGTTCAGACATGGCCTTGACTCACACTGATTGCCATCTGTGGAAATCCAGACACAGTAACTCAGCAGACAGTCATCTACTGGCTTCATTTTACAGAGGACTTTTATGAAGCAGCTTTACATTAAAACATATTCTGACAAATACAGATCTGTATTTCAAGATGAGGGCAGATGTTCATATTCTAAATGATCAGTCACAAAATTATGGCAAAAACATGCACATTAGACAAGTAATGACAACACTTTTCTGTCTGTGTTGATAGAAATCAGTAATTTAACACAGTCTTACCTATATATCCAGCCCAGAACTCCATCTGAAACACAGAGCAAAGTCTCTGATGAATGCATCCAGAAAAATAACAATGTGTGTAAAATATTAAGAAAATGAACAACCACGTACTGTCTTTTGATCATTCTCAAAGGTCTCCCTGGCCTCTTCCAGGTCACAGACTTCCTCAATACACTCTCTCTCCAAATTGCCTTGCATGAACTCCTCAAACAGCCCTCTGTTGTGGCGTCTGTGCCTCCGCAGAACGCTGCCGGCTGCCTGACCTGAGAGAAACACTGGACCTGAGGCTGGAGCTGGGGCTGAAGTGAGTAAAAGGAAAATATAATCACCATGTTTACAGGTCACAGCAACCAATACATGTAGTTTAGAGATATTCTTTTGCGTATCAATGAAGTAAACAGAAAGAACGATCCTCCAGCTGTCACATACACTGACAACACTCTAGAAGTAAAACAGCACAACTGAAATAAACCTCAAACGGGAGAGAAATTATTTATGAGTGTCATAAATAATCTTATAATACCTCCAGAGCCCAGCTGAAAGCCCAAAAGCAGCATAGACAGCAAAGACAAAGGAACTAGCTCCATTCCAAACTGCTGTGACGCCTCGACAGACGCACACTGGACACTGATCACTGATCACTCCAAAGTACAAAACTCCTCTGTTTGCACATGTACACTCACAATTAGTTGTTTGCTCAGAAAAAAAAAAAAAACACTTCTGTGTTACCGTGTCAACACCTACGTACACAAATATACAGTTTTTATTTGTACATTAAGAAACTGCAGAATGTCAGAACAAATGATTAACCAAATTTAAGGGAATATCCTAGATTTTCTGTTCCAAGAAAAAAAGCATGTCTGTTACTAAGACGACTTGTGTCGTTACTTCCACCCCTATAAAATTACAAATGTGTTTTAGTGAAAAGACCAAATAGTTTTGTCCAGTGTTCTGCCCCTGAAGTTCTTCACTTCATTATAAGCCAAAAACCAAATACTTGAATCATTTTTATTTAGTTTGTTCACAACTGGATTGTCTGTTTACGCATATACACACAAATAAACCACATTTTACCGCCTTATTTATGTGTTTTTAATGCATTTTACTATGACATTGTATTTTAATATCTCTAAGCTTATTATAGGCACTGCTCAAGATTTCATTTTTTCTTTCTATTTTTCTTTCTATCTAAAAAAAAAAAAAAACATGTAAGTATTTGGTTTTGTTTGTGACGCTGGTTTAGCTTTTTTCTGAACATGTGGACAGTGTGTGTGTGTGTGTGTGTGTGGCAGTGGACATTACAGCTGTCACTTTAAATCGTGGTTCTCTTCTCTGTTAATCATTATGATGTGTGCAGCTGTCATTTTGAATTGGGCTTGATTTAGGTTTATGCCAAAATATTATCAGACTAAATCAACTTTTAAAATCAACTGAAGTTGTGCTTTTTATGAAAAATCCAACTTGTTTAATGGGCCGAGCTACAGAAGGGGGAAAAGACAACACGTTAGTCGATGAAATGCACTTTGGACTTTTCACCAGAAGATGGCGTTCATACACCTCAGTCACACAGCAGAATAAGGCACTGGTTATAGGATCATGTACCGCGTTATTTATCATTGCAGTAAAGAGGAAGCCTGTGACTGTCTCTGACATAGTGAAGGAGCCACAGAGCTGAGGAAATAATACATCAAAATCGAAGTTTAAAAATGACCATATTACACTATACTCTCTACTAGAAGGAGCTGAAGCAACAAACTGTCTATGAGCTGATATGTATGTTATGCTACATCCGTAGTGTCATTGTTTCGAATCAGTATGTCAAAAAAAAAAAAAGGAAAAGACATTTCCAGTGAGACCAGCCTGCACATCATAGGAACTGAAGAGATTTTCAACTTGTGTTTACTTTTGCAAACTTTTTTTTAAACTCATGTCCGCATACCCTTTCATAATTGTTCAATATGGTCAATCAATACACAAGACGATGATGCAGTGACCGGGGGTGATGTGAAGCTAGTGCTGATTCAGTGCGCCAGCTGAAGATTTAACTCTGGTGTCATTCTGTGGTCTGGCATATAAGATGCAACCCATCACTGGCTCTGAAAATCCCCCCAGAGGGAGTCCAAAGTCTTCTCAAGTGTTGGCAACTATCGACTGGAGGCATTTATATTGAATCACTCAAAGGCTGAATAATTCATACTTGAGTAATTAACACTGTCTGCTCAATACAAAAGCCTCTCGATCATTTCCTGCCAGGAGGAATATCAGAGTAAAGTAGTTATAGAGCGTTCACACAATATCATGAAAAAAAAAAAGACCTCTGATGCCTGATGCAACAGAATTTATTGGAGCTATTCCAAGTTTAGTCCAACACATTACAGCAGGTACACTCTGCAATGCTGTCGTTGAGTCATATTTCTAAATGTAAGTCTGTTGCTGAGCCTTGTGGAGAGGCTGTGGGCTTTGATAACCCCGATGGCATACTTTCCACACAGTCTCTCAGCCTAGTTAAATAGCAGCGTGGATACAGACCATTGACTGGGCTTACTATTACATGTCCAGGAGAAAATATTAACAATGGTTTTTGCTATTAGCACTGAGGTGATGAGTTGTGAGATGAGAATGCTAACAAGGCTGTGTTAGATATATGATGCGGATGGATGCACGGATGGATAAAAGGAAGTAAAATTGCCTGTGACTGACTATTGATTTATGAAGATCTTGCAGACATCTCTGTCTTCTCTCTTTCTTTGGCAGCACCACACAGCTGGGGAGTCTGTGTCGGCTCCAATTAGATTAGTCACTACAGTGGGGGCTCGAGTCAGGGCCTCGCAGATAATAAAAACTCTGATGCTTGCTCAGTGATATTGATTGTTTCTGTACAGTATCTTCTGGGTTGTGGAGGAGATCAGGCAGCCCAGAACTCAGTCTTTCACCAGGGACACGGTATCATTTGCTGAGAGCTTATGTTTTACCTTGGTAAAACCTTCCTCTGTCAGTGGGAATCAGAATGTTTGTAAAAACAAGGGCAGCATGATTTGGGAAAATCTGCGCAATGACGCATACACAGTCATAACTCAATTCTTGTGATATTTAAAGACACAATCAATGATCTGGATCCAAACAAAACCACGACCTCATTACCAAAAATAAAATAACTTTCAAGATGATGAACAGGACTAAATCTGGCTAATGTTTTCAGTGCTGTCAGGGGTTTGCAATTTGAAATAAGAAAGGCTGAAAAAAAAAAAAAAAAAAAAAAAAACGCAAATTTTCCATCCAGACGCTGACTGTGGCAGTCAGAGCTTACTGTGTCTGGACTGTCTGTAACCTCAGTCCTATTGAGACACAAAAAAGCTCTATTAAAGATTATGATGGTATGGTGTAATTCTGTTCACTCAATGTTGGTAGTATGGTTGATCATGATATGGTTTATCATTATTAAATCATTGGGCAGGCAGTTATAATACACTTATAATTAAAGTTAAATATGATACATGTTTCCCACTCAGAGACTGAATCCAGACTTATATTATTGGGCGTTTCTCACCACACTTGTACAGTAATATCCACAGGGATCTCCTGTGATGTGAGCTGTAAAAAGAAACACTGTGGGCCCCCAAAGCACTACCACCCCCCTTCATCACCCACTCCTCCTGGATAAAGCCATTGACATTAATGTGATATTTGAGAAAGTCTCGCTCCGTTAATTAGTACAGTCATTCCTATAATTTTAAAGCCTGACGTCCACACCCATTCCCCCGCTTGCCCACATGCATCTTTACCAAGCCAAACACTCTGACATTTTAACAATTGGCTTGGTATTTTGCCGAAGACTTAGAGGTAGTGTTTGGATTTACAGCCTCAAAACACCAGTCACAGTCCAGTGGTCTTAAATAGACTGTTGGAGGCCTTTCAAATGAAATCCTGCCAGTAAAACGTAAAAAGAAACTAAAAGGAACTAAAAAGATACTAAAACCACTGACGCATTTGTAGTTATAGTGGAAATGGCGCTATAAACAGTATGAAAAGATTTTTGGCATTTACAATTTCATATTTTGTAAATTTATCATAATAACTTAGATATGATCACTGTGTTTAAAAGGTGGAGGACTTCCTCAAATCAGTATAGAGAGAAATAAGTTAATTGATTAATAAAAGTCTCTAATTTCAAGTCAATTCAAGTTCAAAATACCAGAAAAATGCACTTATACAGTATTTCCCCTCTTGGGTATGGATTCCATATTAAACTTATTAAACTAGGTAAAGCTAAGTGGGTCAGTGACCCAGTAATGCTTTGTCTAATTAGTTCATAGGTTTAGCTGAATTTGTAAATGCATCATTTATGGCTGCATGTTTATTTGTCCAGGACAGTTTTCTTTTAAGTTACTACACATACAGGTGCGGAACAAATAAAGATAAATTAAGGAAAACAATGTGCCTCGGTTTGAACAAGTGGATGTACTTGGCTTTGCTTACGCTTAACAATAGTGACCCAGAAATACGGCGCTATTGTGAGTTCCTAAGGAATGAGAGCTGAAATCCACTCCTGGTTCTGTGAGCCGTGATGCAGCCAAGCTGACAGACGCTGCCGGCTCAGGGATGTTCAGCCACCGTTAATGAAAAGTGGAGCTCCCATCCCTCCTGGTCAGAAAGTGCCCGTGAAGCTCACTGTTTTCCGCTGAATGTCAGAAATGAGTTTGCAAAAGGCTACATTGGACAGATCCAATGAGGTGGAAATGGGTCAAATGAATTTTTCATACTAATAAATCATTTCCAACTTTGCACCCTGTACATTGTAAAACCTGCTTCAGGTGCTAATAACTCACCTGCCATTAAACTGATGAGGACTTCATCACCAGTGGTAAATGGCAGAATGTCAGCTGCATCAAATACATGTAGATCATCTGTCCAGCAGCTGAAATATACCCTGACTCTGTGGCATGAGAGATATAAAAATGCAATCTGGGGAGCGGCCAAGTCAATTATGTGGTGTGTTATAGGAGGACGTGACAGAAATACGACAGTGCGTCACACCTTTCGACCCTGACCTGTATAGTTTTGAAATAACTTACTGACCCTGTTCTGACCTTTGAAACTGAGGTCAGAGCGCCTGAGCTCTGTGAGGCTCAGAGATAAATGAGCAGGTGCAACAGTCCTATAGTGTTTGATGAAATCCATCACTTTTATGTGCAAGCCTATGGACACACATGTAAACACATGCAACACATAAACGCACACACAAATGCACAAATGATTGTATGGCCTTCCAGTCCTTGGTTTTTTTATCCTGCAATTGCTGCTCGGCTCCTATTCACTGCATTGTATCCACTCATGACGACAACAACATGTGAATATTATATTTGCTTTGCTTGTGGCTTGACACATGACACTGACCTCTCCTTCATTACTTTGCGTATTCTTCCCCCTACAGCAACAATTTGCCATTTATGTTCTGATAAGAGTGAATGTCACATGATGTAATGATTCATGTAACTTTTGGCTCATTTTGAGTGTGAAACACAGGATCACTTGTGATACATTTAATCCATACTAAAAAAAAATACAGACAGACAGATACAGACACAAATTCTAACACTCCTCTGCCTCCAGCTTGTATCCACTGTCATCATTGTCCCTGTAACAGAACCTGTGTGATTGCCTTATCAGTCACACCCAGAGCTTGAATCAAGCTCAGACCTACAATCGGAGGCAGATAACTAACCCTGCTGCACAATATCGGGGCATTAATCACCCTCCAACACCCTCACTGAATGACTTTTGGGACTGATCCCTCCCAGCACCCATACTGGTTCCTCCACAAATATCACCTTGGGTGATTTTCAGTCTAGCCGAGTCACATATCAGGCAGTTCCTTCACAGTGTTGCTCCGTCATCCTATGCAACGCATTTATAAATCAACTCAGTGTGCAAATGGGGTGAGTGGCTGTTATCCATGCGATTGGAGATTGATTTTAAAGTGACTGCTATGATGAATGCAAACCTTCAGCAAAAGAACTGGGCTGCAGCTCTGAAAAACTTGTGAAAAATATCTAAATCATAAGATCTATGTACAGAATTTCCGTTAAAAGAAAATGATCTGGTTCTGGTGATAAGACCTTTACAGTACATTGTACTATCAGGTGGTAAACAAAATAACATGAATATCTGTAAGTTCTGATTGTAGTTTTGCACTTCTATGATCATTCAATCATTCATTCATTCAACATTTCAATCATTCCACCATTCTTCCATTCATTCCCTTTTCCCACACTGCTCTTCATACTCTTCATGGAATACGAGCAAAAGAGAAACCAACCTATGATGAATCTAAGAGAAGTAAGGGTTTGGCTGACACCCCCAAATAAGAATTACTAAAACATCCAAATATAGTTAATCATTTCAAAATACACCATGTTTAGTTTTCCTCAAAGGGCCTCAAATCTGCTTAAACTGCATGATTTACAAATGTCAGAAGAAACCCCCGTGTCCAGAGGATACCCATGCAACATACAATCTTCACCAAATGCCATTGAGCTGCCCCGAGTGATTTGTTGTTCCCTGGAACACCAAGTCACCATCATCATCATCTTATTAGCCCAAATAAAACTCATGGAAATAATAATTAACCACCTAATAGCACAAATGTAACTACAATCCTCCCAAACTTTGAACACTGAACAATCTCCAGTGGCGTACTGCAGTATACTGCAGCCGTGTGGAGCAGGAAATCTCGTTTTGTGAATGCTGAGCTCTTCACAGTTTTCCTTTTAGTTGCTAAGAAAATCTTACACACTTTTCAGCGTTTCAGTTGATTTTCAAAAGTAAGTTAGGGGGAAATTTGCAGTTATGAGGTTGTTCATTCATGCAACAATAATAACTGAAGTGTGTCTTTTAGAATACATTTCCGTGTAAGACGGTTTATGCTCAAATGCATTTGTGCAGTTAGAGAATGATTAACTTTAATTTACTTGAACAAGTGGATCAGAATGGGTATCATAAAATCATTACCTAACTTGCCTCTCAAAAGAACATTTCAATAAATATTTCATGAAACATTAATAAAACATCATACTACCAAGCACAGTACACTTGAAAATATCACAATATGTTAATCAGTTCTAATTGAGAGGTACTCATCAGTTCATGGTTTACACCTCGCACAGCTACAACAGCAGAGCTTGTTAGGTTTATGTATTAGCCTGACATTTACCACGGGAAATGGTTATACATGACAAACATGAGCTAAAACAGATCAGTTTGCTGAGCTGGCTTCACATGTGTGAGGTAGCGTGATCTTTAAGGTGCTGGTGTATTTTCCAGCAGAAATCCTGCAATCAGCAGACAAGCAGAAGAGTCTGAGGGGTTACTCTGTGGCATTGGTGGACACAGCCTGTGATGTGACATCAGATGAGAGTGTGAGTCAGGAGTTTGTGCTGTATCAACCAGGCTGCAGGCTTTAAACAGGCCGGAGGTGAATGTAGCACTCTAGTGTGATGCCCTGTTGGAAAGGTCAAAGGGGGCCACAGGCCATGGACACAGTGGGAACACAACCCACTGACATTTACACTCTCTCTAACCCTCGCTCTTTACACCGCTTTCCCAACATACATGGATGTGTGCAGTAAGCGGTTTACCTCATTTCCATTTATAACTAAGAAGCACCTTTTTGGGTTCTTTATTATTACTCCACTAACATCTCAGTTGCCTAGCTACCCTGCTACTTAAAAACTTAAATTACATTTTCAGGCATGTATGTGTAATTTAAACTATATCCTGATCCAACCACAACACCATCCATTCCATTAGTGCACGTTTTTTGTTTTTCTCAAGGTTTCACTTACCATACTATAAAAATGCCCAGCTGAGACCACTCAACAAGTTTTGATCCTTAATGATGAAGAGATTCATTCTCATATAAATGAATTTAAATACAATTTCCTTGAAATGAGGCTCCTTGCTCCTTTAATGCATGTATTGCTTAGGTTTTCCAAGTGTTGTGTGTGTTTGTGTATGTGTGAGAATGCTAGTCTTGATAGGCTAAACGAGTGATCGCATCTCTTATGAAAACATCCTGTCATCAACCACTACATCCCCCTCCCCCCAGCGTAACCTCCTTGACCTCTCTCAGCTACTGAGTGGTCAGCTGCTATTGATTCACAGTCTTCTCAATTCCGCTCTGGTGCTAAGATAGCCACTATCATAAATAATAACCATGCACACGCTCAGTGCCAGTGAATGCTAATGAGCTGTCAGCTCTCATGATTTAAGAAAAAGGAATATATCAATACATTTTCTCCAAAAAATGAGCAAAGAACTCTGAACGGAGGGAACTGAAAGTAGCCGATGGGCTTTAATTTATGATTTGATAAAAATAACTAGAATTACCGCCTCGAGGTTGTATGCCTCTGCCAACCAGTCAAGTTGCAGGAAATATGGCCACAATCTCCCTGTCCTGAGTTACAGCATTGAATAATGGCCTGTAGTGTTTTTGCAGAATATTATGATGTCACAGTGAAGTTGACCTTTGACCATTTGGATATAAAATGTCATCACTTCATCATTTTATCCTACTATATTAGACATTTGTAATAATTTGTCGTAATTAGCGTATGAATTGGTGAGTTATGGCCAAAAACATATTTTGTGAGGTCAGGGTGACCTTGGACTTTTACCTTTGCCCACCAAATAATAATCAGTAATCCAGGAGTCTAAATTAATGTTTTTTCCAAAATTCTCTCAAGGCGTTACTGAGATATTGTGTTCATGAGAATGGGATGGATGTACAGATAACCAGAAAACATAATGCCTCCAGCCCTGGCATAAAAAGGCACATGGAAAATGACTTAGCTGTCTCCATAAAGGAATTATAGAAATAACCACTGTGACAAGCAGAAAATCCAACAGGAAATCTTCTAAACTGTAACAGGCAATACTGAAGACTATTGTTTGTTATGTTATCCAAAGCAATGAAAACAGAATAAAGATACATAACAAGGGATATAAATTAAAACGAGCATTTACACACATGCTGTAGAAAACCATTTGCAAAGTTGCAAACTTTTAACAGGTATTAAACCAGTCTGTGTGTGTTTTAAGAATATTCAGTTTTAAATTAAGTTTAAATTTAATCAAGATTTATCTTAAAATAAATTCTATGCATTTACTCAGCATTGTTAATAATGGAGCTTACTGCTTCCAGTATGACAGATACAGCCACAATGCAACACAATAAAAAGATTAAAAACATACTGTAGATGACAACTGCATTTCAGCTTGTTTTAGTTCCTCAGTCTAACATGTCAGATACTTGAAAGCCTGGTTAACAAAATGATTCAGCTTAATGTGAGTTCTATTTGTCTTAATAACAAAATAAGAAATAATGTGACTGAACTCAGAGTAAAGGCTGCTTTCAAAAGGCAATGATTTGACCCTTTGAGGCAGAGCCGCTCATTGAAACTAACTGGCTAAACAGGCCACAGTGTGCCTTAAACGTCTCAGGAAGATCTGAGCATGTGAAGAAAGTTTGAAAGGGCTCCAGTTTCTTCTAAAAATAGCAACCATATAGATCTTGTAACCCCCAACCCGCAGATCTTTTTCCTCTGCTGCCACTGAGTGCTCACAGACCCACAAGGCCAAGAGGTATGACATAGAGCCTGCAACGTTCAGACTAGGACTTCTGAATGAAAGCTGATGAAAGTTATACTCATTAAAAAAAACACCAGTGACCTTAAAAGAGGATTAAGGACCCAGAAAACAATTTGGATTTGGACTGTGGTTTTGACTGTCAGCGTGGCTCACTCACCATTTGGACCTGGTCGAGCTCCAAATGAAGGATGAGGTGTAACGTTTAGGCTTCATCTTTACATGTTTTAAAGGTAAGGACCTCACATACTTTAAAACTTTAAAATCAAGCACATTTCTGGACATCAACACGTTGTAAAGAAAATTTAATTCCCTTACTCCTTTGTACTGGAGCCATAGCAGTATTACTGGAGATGGATACCTGAGAACTCAGGCAAACAAATCCAATTCAGTATGTGAGTAAAAAAGGAGAGAGAAATGAAATATGTTTTTTATTTTTTTAATTTGGACCCTTTAAAGAGTGGGCTGATGACAAAACAATAAAACTGATTGTTGCAGGAGAATCTTGGCAGCTTAATGTTATAAATATATAGTCCTGAGATATATATATATATATATTCAGTTGGGTTTCTACTGTTTCATTCACTTTAATAAGGCTTAAACAAGTGCCAGCACTTTTTAAACAAGCATAAGCAGATTCTTGAGCTATACCTCTGCTCTATCTTGAAAAATAAATGGATTTACATTGAGAATAAGGATCGATGAAGTGAACTCAGTTAAGGTGGACAATTTAAACCCTATCTGCTGTCCGACAACACCAAGTTTGCGTTAAGCTAAAAGACTTGGGAAGTGATGCATTAAAATGCCCAAACTTAACCAAGTTGTCATTCTACTAGTTGCATTGCTTTGTCTTGTTTTATGTAACACCAGTAGTAGTTTTATGTATCCTATGCAATAAACACCCCATGAACTTCCTGGGCAATGGATGATTGTTGGATGCTGGACCTATTGAGCTTATGGTCTGTTTTACTGAAATATTTAGTTTTTAAAGCAATTCAGGCAAGTTTCAACTGTCTGACAAATATCCTGATATCCAACATGAATGAGCCTGCTATTCATATTTTATACCTTTTGTCCTCCAAGGAGCCATTTGTTGCAAACTGCATGTCCTGCATTCTATATGTAAAGTCGAAGCAAACGCCTCAGATCATGCAAGGAGAAAATGCGCAGGCTGTATGTGAATGGGGAAACGCATGGCTCTGCAAAGGCAAGTGAATGAGAGCAACAGCAAGATGGTGTGCACCATGCAGCACAGCCTCCTGCTGTAATTGTTCACCACATCGACAACACGGCTCACAACACTGGCTGTTTTTCTTTTTTTTTGTTTTTTTGTTTTTTAAATGGATGGAGCGGCTCGTTTTCATCTCGCCAGTGATACTGAAGTGCAAAAAAAAAAAAAATGTCCACGGTGTGAATCGGCGCTGGAAGAGAGAGAGGGGGGAGAGAGCGCTCTCACGTTGAGTATCCTGTTGATTCTGCCTGCCGAGCGTTTAGAGGAGCTGAGGAGCTCGTCAGCAGGAAAAAGCCTCAGACAAGAGAACCTGGACGCAGAAGCTACACTGGATGGCATGTCTCCCGGGGTTTGCTTGTAGATAGGACGGCTCAGTGTTTCCATTTGTATTTTTTTTCCATTTCAACGTTGATTGAAGACCTCGGAGGGGGGAAAAAAAACCCTGCGCTCCATTTCGCAGCTTTTTTTTTTTGCTCCTCTCCTTTGTCACAGTAAAGCAGGTCGTGATTTTTGTATGCAACATAACGGGATTCGTGGTGGGAGCGTTTCCTTTCATCAATGTGCATTGATGTAGCAGAAAACGTGGAGGAGATAAGGTAGGTTAAAGCGTGCTTTTTAAAAAAAAAAACACTGGGGAAGCTGTGCAAAGACAGACAGTCACATCGGCTCATTCTTTGGTGGTTATTGGAGCCATATGGGCTCTCAGTCGTGTGCCGTGTGTGTGTGTGTGTGTGTGTGTGTGTGTGTGTGTGTGTGTATACAGGGCATCAATAGTTGGATGTTTTCATTGATATCCAATTGATAAACACCTTGCAGCCTGAGTAGCTCACCACAGTCCATTGTCTCGTTTTGCTTTCACACCAAGCGCTGCTGTTGTGTTATGAAAAGGAAAATGTAATTTTGACGAACACTTCTCTCTTCACAGAACCCTTATCTCAGCACCTGGAACCTCTGGTAAGGATTTCATTGAGGACATTCAGCAATTAAAAGGATTTCGATTCTTATCTAAACCGGGAATTACACATCCAAACTGGGATCTATGAGCGGAAAAGTGGCGAAGCCTAAAGAAGACAAGGATGCTTCCAAGGGTAAGAGGCGAGCCTTGCCTTGTATACAGACTGCTTTACCCCTAAACCACAAGGTTTTAACGCGACCATGCGCCCATTCATTTCCCTGCATGGTGCTCAAATCACCCTGAGGTTAGACAGGAAAACAATAGCAGCCACTGGATGCTGAGCCATTCCCAGCACGGTGCATGTGGATATTGCTGTTTGAGATCGAAGCAGCTGCTACTGTAGGACACTGTAGGCCTATATGCTGCACGGTGTGTTGGTTTCGGATCACATGCTTCACTTGCATTGACTTGGTGATCCGTCAGAAACATAGACAGACAAAGCGACAGATCATTATGTTGCAGACCTGTAGGCTACAGTGGCACAGACTGCGCACACAACATGAAAAGTAAACAACAATAACTGGAGCGATGACAGTGATTTCCTGACGTGTCACTGGCTTCCTCTGGAATTGTCCCTTTGTGTTTCTCGCTCGCGCCTTACCCGCATACTGAGCCGCACATTCTCATCACATCTGTACAATCATGTACGGAGCCTTTTTAAAAACAACAAAAAAAAAAGCTCCTGTAGCCCGAGCTTATGACCGTATGGCGTAAAAATCAGGCATTTTACCTCTCAGAAAAAAAATAAAAGGAAGTAAACTGCCTATCCATTGCCATGGAGACAGAGCGGAGACAGGGTTGCCAGAGAAACCTGGCGGTACTAATCACTGTAGCCGCTCCATCTACACCGGGGATGTGCACGACACTTTACGCACCGCCACACACATTACTGCACCTTTTGTCTTGGGTGCTTGGTTTTTCTATTCAACAATGGTGGTGGTTGACAATGACGCGTCTGTAAATTTGTTTCCAGACCTGCAGGCGATGATTTCACCCTCAAAAACCTTATTCTGTTGTCTTTGTTGCCTTAAGTGGAATCGGGATTCATGACTTTCTATTTTTATGGTCGATGTAAAAACAGGACTTTTCTGAGCGTAATACAATAACAACCTGCATTTAAACTGTGGCAGCATGCCCATTGCAGCCGTCCTCTTTATTTACAGTATAGCAATTCAACTGGATCCCCTTGTTGTCAGGTTCCGGCTCTGTTTAAGATGCTCACAGCAAATCAATAAACCTAATTGGCTTATTTTGGCAGCACTGCTACTGCAAGTGATGACGTAGCCTGTTGATGTTACTATAAGTGGTTCATACAGTAATGATGGCACTATAGAGACCTACACTAAACACTGCCAGTGTGCAGAGACTTTTCTTTGGTTGTTCTTGTTCTCCAGAGTTACTGGCGGCCACTGATTGATGGATAATGAAGCAGTGAGATCAGAATATTTTACCTTATCATACTGAGGAGACTGCACTGTGAACTCAAACTCAGAAAGAATATATATGATGCTAAATATATTATTTCAAGCATCTTTTTGTTACGGCCCTGTACCACTCCCCACTGAAATAAAAGCACTATAAATAATTCAATATTATTATAACTATGTATGTCTGGGTTTGTTTTAGTCACATTTTGTAACTTAATTTGAGGCTAAGATTACATAATAGGTCTATGCTTTATATTTAGTTATATTCCTTCTGATGTTAGCAATGATGCATTCACTGTTCAATGAAGTTTCATCTACAAGAACCCCTAAATCAAACATCTCAATTTTAAACATGACAACAATTCTTTTTGTCTCATCTATCCTGATCTTTTTGAAAATACTTTTTTAAAGACTACCTATTCAGGGACTGAAGAACTAGTAGCCAGAAGAGCATCTCTTCTCTTTGTATGCATTTGATGTTTGTGTACATGGTGACTGACAATTAATTTAAAAAAAAAAAAACAACAACAACAACTAACTTAACAAAACACCCCAGGACAGAGGAACTAGCTCAGCATGTTTTGCTGACAACACAGTGAGAAATATATGCTCAAAAGAATTGATTTGTAGATTAACCTCCACACCAACTTTCCCTCTCATCTCCCTCTGGAAATCAATGGTATGTGTGAGTGGCTGACTCATTTAAACTGTCGGGCAGCACCGTCTCCAAAACTCTCGGATCAGACAAAAACATCGTCACCTTAACCAAGAACGCTCAACAAAGCTCGGTCTAGTTTTATAGATGCTGAGCCGAAAGCCAAAAGCTGGTTAAAAAAAACCCAAAACAAAACCAAAAACAAAACTGCAGTTCACTATCTGCATCACTGAAAGGTTCACAACGCGCCAGCTGCCCTCCATCAGAGACTTGACTGGCACAAGAGCCGGGAATTGCGCAGGGAATATCAGCACTGACCCTGCCAACGTTGGCAACCACCTGTCCCACAAATTATTTCAGGGAAACAGTCCATTAAAGCCGGAACCACCTGCCATCTCCACAGCTTTTTTTCTGCAAGCTGTTGGCCTAGAGAAGCTTCTGAGTGCCCTGCTTTTTCAGAACAGAAGTGATACCCCCATTTCTTCTCATCTCCCCTCATCCTTTTAAAAATATTTTCGGACTCTCAGTTCTCAGTTATATCTCTGTTACTTTACCAGGCTGCACAATGACATGGGAATGTATTTAATCATTGTTATGTTAGCTTTATGTCTACTAGTTTATTTGGCTTTCAGTTTCAGTTGTCCCATATTAAAAGGTCCCATATTGTATGAAGTGAGATTTCCATGTCTTTTTTTGATTATAAAGCTCTCAGTCCACAGAGAAATGCACACAGCCTGTATTCAGAAACGGAGCCTTAAAACTAGCCGTCAGGACTTCTGTAACTTTGTGATGTCACAATGAGACAGCCACCACCCTCAACTCTGTCACCTGCATGGCTCATCGTTTTATTTTATTTTTTTATTGTTGTTGTTGTTTTAACTTTATTAACAACACAGAGCCAAACAGCCTTTCTGTCACTGAGCTAAAAGCTACAAGACAGAAAAATGTGGAGGAAATGCTGCACAATCAGACACAAAACGACCTGTTGTTGCTACAGCTCCTGAGAGAGACCTGAGAAAGCAGATGTAAAACTACATTACTAACTACTAGACATGAAACATGATTTTTGGTAGGTAAAACCACAAATACATCTTCCAATGGATATCACAACTACAATAAAACACTCAGAAAGTGTGAAATATAGGACCTTTAAGTTCAACCAACTAAAGATGATTATTGATTCAACATAATCCATAACTACAGTATATGTTGATTGAAATTGAATTACAGGTTTAGAACCCACCGAAAACAATTTGACATGGCAATGTAGTGTTGTTTAGTGTTAATTCAGTGTTAATTAGAAAAAGTTGATAGTAAGAAGCAGAATATGAATTGGATGGATGGACAGAAAACGCTCAGGAGTCGTTTTCCTCCAAATAAAATTTTACTGAATTAATATATTTTCTCTGTGGTGGATCAAAGTAGTAATCATATCAAAAACTGACATGCCATTAAAACTGTACAGCTCAGTGACAGAGTCACTCTTTGTCATTTCATGACAGGGTATTTTCTTGTGGTTGGCAAGTATGAGTTTTGTGACAGTAATCTGTTTTGTGGCTCAGTCCGAAAGGCCATAATTCGTCCTGTAGCAGCACGTGAAAACAGAAAGTATGCAGGCAGAGAGATAGAGAGAGAGAGAGAGAGAGAGAGAGAGAGAGAGAGAGAGAGAGAGAGAGGTGGTGGGGTAGAAGGCGGTGGTGTGTATCCGAGCTCCAGTATCAACACCACTGAATCACGTTGTGTTAGTTTTCCCTTGTCCTTGTGAACCTAAGTTGTCCAGACAAAGTGATGTGTCAAAGCATGACATACACACACTCTCAACTTTACAGCTTTCCAGAGCCTGAAAACTCTGGCTCTTATGAACTGTTTATTCCCATTAACAGCGCTGCACTGATGCATTGTGCATCAATTATGCAGACATTTCCACCCTAACTGTTTGGCCACATGACAGTTTTACAATCCAGTCTAACAGCCTCCATCACATTTGACGTTTTCAGTTTAAGAAAACCAATGTGTATATTTTTATGATCACTTTTCCCAAACATATTTCCTTCCGATTATAAATCCTACATTCCTCTGGGCAAAGAACTTTGACTGCACTTGTGTCACTCTCCTCAGACTTCATCTCAGTCCAGTGCATTGATAGACTCCCCTCCTGGGTCGTGAGTGTCAGCCAGTGGATTCATGTCTCCCTCAAATTGCAGGTCCGAGTGGAGCAGAATGCATAAGTCTTGCATATTTGCAGGCAGATTAATTCAGCGCGAGGACAGCCACAGAAGTGAATCAATAGATTCCCGGAGAGGAGTTTGGAGCTGCTTCATTAATCACAATGCAGGCAGCTCTGTCCTCCTCAACACTGACACCTGCTCTAATGTACAGTGTCATTAAGATCTTTGGATCTCATGGCTATCTCTCAGAGAAGGCCCTTTGAATAGAGTGTGGTCAAGGGAGGATTTAGCCACTGTTTAATTATTATGACATCATATTAGATGGAGTCAATATCTCTACACTGTCAGGCTTTACTGTCACCTCTCCCTGAATGTTTGAAAGAAAAGAGCACCTGCAGAAGTGCAAAGACACTACATCTGTTTTTTTGTTTTTTTTTGCTGTGTTCAACCTGTTAATGCATACATCCTACTGTGCAGACATTGACAGGTTACAGCAGGACTGAGTGTACAGTTTCACATGCAGTCGCACTGGTGTGTGCAAGCTCAGCTGGTATTGTAGGAGATTTTCATTTGGGGGGTCCTCAAATTCTAATCCCAGGGTTTGGAAAATGATTCCAAATAAATCTTGAACCCAGCAAGCTCACAGGATTTTCTGCTATTTGACAGGGTCAGCTTAAAATCATTTTTTCCCTCTAAGATACTAATACAAAATTCAGTTCAGGCTTTTTCATTTCTATCCTTCATAGAAACTGTACAATCTGGTTCAGGTAACCTGTACCAATCTTGTCACGGTATGTTATGATTTTTACTTTTTAAGACTGAAGCACAAATTAAAATGTGACATATTTGCTTCCTCTGTCAGTAACACAGGCAGTTTTCTCCAGAAAGTAAAAAAGAGTAAACGAAAAGCTCATTCATTTCTATATTCCCTACAATGTATCCAACACAGCAGAAACAGCTTGGCACATGTAAACATTGGGGTTTGTGAGGACATGCTCAGCTGGAAGTATTTGTGGTGTCAGGATGGTGGACTTGTTCCCTGTCAGATGCTTTCCTGGTACTGACGCAGATCCGGCCACACTGCCTGGAGGAAACTGGCTCGCCTCGCATCAGAGATCTGCCAGTCTCCATCGCTGACTTGCGCGCTGATCGCTGTTTGGTAATGTTGAGAGCCCGTCTCCTCAATTCCTCTGTCAGCTTGGGTTTCTGAGTGACACTACCCTATGATTGGCTTCTGGTTTCCGGCCCATCGTGTTCTCTGTGATTTCTCACAATGTGTTTCTTTGAGAAGAAACTTGTGTTCTTTTAAGTGTGCCAACCACAGCGTTGGAGTTGCTTGGTTATTTACCAATTAGAGGTGAAATATATCTGCAACATGTCCAGGCAAAAATCTTTTTTCGTCCTATTAATTTCTTTTGACTTTAATATGGATTCGCATCCTGTCTTTCCTCATCACTGCCAGAAGAGTTCTGCCTCTAAAATCTCTAAATACCTGGCTGTTCTGGTGCATTAGTCAGCTTGCCTCTGGTAATCCACAGAGCTGCATGTCTTCTAAGGTGAATGGCTTTGGGAGCTGTCCCCTCAGTTCCTATTTCAACATGTCTGCCTCTGGTTGTGATGTGTGAGGCCACAGAGCCGGTGAGAACATGTCACTGGTGTAGCTTTTCCTTTTTTCTCTGTGTTATTCTCAGTCATCTTCTTTTCCTTGTCATTTCTTGATGTGGTAATACTCCTCTTGGTAGACATTAAGTTGGTCGTGTCATTTGGCTTCCTCTCTAAATGTTGTCACTCAGAGGGACTAAAGGGTTTTAATCCTCATTAACAAAATGGCCATGAATGTTAAAACATCTGGCACTCTGCTGAATCTCGCTGCTGCTCCTAAACACTGGAATACACAGACACAGTAGCAGATGCAGTTATGCGTTACTGTAATCTCACAAACCAGCAAATGTTTGTGTATTAGTGCCATTGTAGCTGTGAGGGACAAGCAAAAGTATTCTATCAAGTTGGTTAGAAGCAGAGTGTTAAGCACTGAACGAGACCTTATGCAGCCAAATAATATTTTAGCGCCATCATAAAATCCATTTCTTTCTCTGGCCTTCAACAGATTTGTCTGCGGTCCACTGATGTTGAACATGGCTCATGATAATAATCTAATTTCTACACCCAAATTCTTTCATCAAAATAATGGTACGGATCAGAACTCTGACAAATAGGTGTGGGATTATCTACTACCTGTGGATTTTGGATTACTGCAATTTTACTTTCAGAAATGCATTCCATGCTACAGTAGTTAATCTCATCTAAAAGATAATACCCCGTAATTGTGGTTGTGTGTGTCAAACTGCCCTGATAACAATAAATGATGTCTGTCCACAGGGCCAGAGCATGGAAATATTTCAGAGTGGGATGATTGTGGTTTTCACTGCACATTTAAAACTGTCACAAGACACAAGGCATCAGTTATGTGGGACTCAGTACCCCTTTCTCATAACTACTCATACCTAGAAGCAAGTCGAGGTTAGCAATCTTCTTCGTGCATAGTGTTAATGCGACAAGGATGTGGACGACATGACAATCTTTCCTTATTATCCGCTAAATTGGACAAAGATGACATCAGCAGAAAATTGTTCTTACGTGTCTCCTTATCTGGTCTGCTTTCTACTGCTGCTCTGGAGAAGAGCACGCTTTAATGGTTTTGTATAGTTTCCTTTTTTTTTTTTTTTACACTCATCATGTAGCAGAGATGGCAAATGGAATCAATTCATTCCCATATATACCTTTGCCAGTCGTTTTACAATCTAACTCTGAGTGCTAATGGGCTCACCGCAGATCAAATGCTGTTGATGAAGATGAAGGAAAGAGCTCATCTGTTCAGCTGAGCATGTGGCAGCACTGACTCATTTGTCTGTAAGCCTTCACACCGCCCTGAGCTCACTTTCAGTGTGTGTACAGTACATGCCACCTGCAGTTCTGTGGGAGCTGAATACCACAGATGTCGTCTTCATTTATCTCAGAATAAAGCACCACTGAACGTCTGAAAAACTTTAACTGTATATTTGTGTGAAGGTATGCATGTCTCTATCTGTCCTTCAAGGAAATTTCATCATGCTTTCTTAAGACTGCAATACTATGTTTTTGTAAAACATGTTGCAACATAACTTATACTTAAGGGCCAGTGCACATTTTTTTTTTTTTTTATTCATAACTACATTATTAATACCACTACAACAGACCGTGTATGATACTGTGGAGAGCTATTGTGGGTTTTGAGGGCACAAAGAGGTCACTGAAGCAATTACAGGATCCCAAGGTTACTGTAGAAGCCATGAGTTGCTGGTGTCATCCAAGACAACTTACACAGAACCTTCAGGGATTGGAGCCGACTCCGAATGACTGTGTGTTAATGATTGAAGAGAGGGTTGTTTTCTGGTCAGAGTGACACTGGTGAAATATTTCTGAGCGAAGTCAAGGTCTCAAAATCATGTAGTGTTCAAAGGTTTTATGGCCTGCTGGGTTCTATATTTTAAATCATGCCCAGGATTAATAGTTGCACTCGACATGAACTAATTAAAGTTGGTGAAAATTATAAAGGGGATTAAGGCGAGGTAAGAAAGGGAGGCGATAAGGCTGGACCAGTGGTAATAAACAGGAGCTACAAGCTGCAATAGAGCAGATTCGAGAGACAGCGTCTAACGGCGGGCCCCTGTAGCCCTGATGGTTAGGGCAAATGATTGCCTTTCGTTTGAGCAGAATGCAGATTAGTGATTGGCAGTTTCTTAACTTTGAGCAAGGCTGTAGTCTCACTGGTGATGATTCACCGGGAAGACACCACAACAGCAGACCACCGTCTCGTCTGCACACATGCAGAGAATGGTTAACAGGATTACCCGCTTCTTCGTCTTCTCCAATCCTGCAGCTCATTTCACAAGCAAGTTACAAACAGGGCCTCACTTCAGCTTGCATCAGTGTTCTACCTCAGCAGGGCTCGCTGCCTATGAGAGGAAACATCAGTGTGGAAAGCAGAAGGGAGGGTCCTGAGCTGACCTGATAGGACCGGTAGATTGGGAAAGATAAAAGTATTTTTTAGGAGGCTGGCAACTGCTTTATCAACGCTGATCCAAAAAGGCCCAACAGTGCTTTGCTAAAACCTTGGAAACTGTTCTTGAACACACAGCACTGTGTGTGAGTGAAGTGTGTGGCAGCACGAACAAATAGCAGCCAGCAGTTTCAGTTAATGATATCCAGACAGTGAGGAATGAGCAGAGCAGGTTGGGCTTAAAGATATAGTTGTTTTGCATTTATTTTAATGACATTGTGCTGGTGCACCGTGTCTCCAAAGTGCTGATGAGGGCTGAAAACTGCATCTGAATATTAGTTTTTTGTTTGTGTTGCAGATAAAAAGAGGAACTGTCCAAATCCTGTCTCCATGGGTATTATGTAAAACACAATGGGACACTGTACAAAATATCACAGGAAACCATTAAAGGACAGACATACAGTACTGAATATAAACTGGAATGGCTTGGACTCATTATCAGCACTTTTGGAAGTCTGCAGCCCCACCTGTAAATTACATTCATATACACCTATCTTATATTAGAAATCAATGTTTTGGAAGAATGGAAATAAATAAATGTGTGTGTTGAAAGGATTTCAACCAGGGACACAATCCTTTCCTAACCTTAACATGCTAGAATATCCATCTGAAAAACACTTGCAGTGAATTTTAGGCAGCGACAACAAAGTTCTCCCAAAACGTTGTTGCTCCTGCACATGAAAGTTATTTGTATACGGGGTAATGTTTAGCGATGCCATGTAACAGGCTGGTGAGTTGGCTGGATGATGAGATGTAGCTGCTGTGTGGCAGGAGCTGGAAGTGTGAGGAAGAGTAAACAATTTCAGCTATTGCTCATTAATTAAGGTCTTGACTGATCCCCCTCAACCTTCACTGCTGTACACTCTGGAGGTTAATACTATTGACCACATTGATCCCTGGGTCGCTCACTCAAAATAGCAGTTTCATTAGAATGGAGATATGGACACAGTCTCTTGAGTGAAGGCTGAGGATGCAGGCAACAGCAAGCGTTTGTTCGAGCTTCTGGTTGACTTGACTGACAGGGAGGAGGATCGACAAACTCGCTGACATCCTCCGAGATAGCTGAAAGACTATTCTGACGAAGACAGAGATACTGAGAAGGGGGGCAAAAGGAATAACTGCACCTAATTTAAAATCATATATATCCTGTATAGATTCACATCTTTGGGCCATGTTTAATGTCTTGAATGACCGGAGCATTTGCTTCTCTTGAGTTGGAATATGAAGGATGATATATAGCAGAAAGCCATTAGTACCATTCCTCAGAGAAATCTCATTTATTCAGCATTGATGAGAACAGAGAATGGAAGGGTAATACATTTGTAGCGAAATATTAAACAGGGGGAAAAAGATAAAAGAAATTCTGATAAAAATGGCGGATGGTTAAAATCACAGTATATGAAACCCTGAAGTAGTAAATGTCAAACTCTCAAATGAAATGTGGGTGTGTGCTTTTGTATGCGCTTGTGTGTTAATTTCAGTAATATTTTAGTATTCCTTGTGTGAAAATGATGAAGCAAGTACTAAATGTGAGCGGGCCTTCTGTTTCGAGGATGTGTGAAAGAATGGGGAACAAAGACATTGTTAAGATGACTGCTAAATATAGCAGCGATCCTTCACTGGTCCCTGAAGCCAATTTTACACAGTCTGGAGCAGTGAACATCACGGCTGTGCCTGCCTCCTTCTCATCAGGGAGACATCATTTACATAATGAGACGCTGCCACGGCAACAAAGCCCCAATAAGCATGGGAGTCGTCAGTCATGGGGGGTGGGTACCAAGGTGCCTTCCTAACATGCGCTTTTGATGTGCTGGGGGCCGCAGCGCTGCGAACGCTGTCACACATGCACACAAACATACGCCCTGAGCCCGAGAGAGAGAGAGTCCGTATGGAGAGACACACTTGATTAGAAAATAAAGGGTGGGAAGGCAACAGTAAATGAGCGGTCCTCTGGGGTGGTGCTGGAGGAAGGGTTGGAGGCGTGTCTTGTGTGTTTGTGTGTGTGTTGGGGTTGTTTGTGGTTTGATGTTTGCATGTTATGGTGCACACGGGTGTATATTTTCAAACCTGATGTATGACGTGTAATACTCAGTCACAAAATAGTTATAATAAATGCAAATGTCAATGAGTGAGTGAGTGAGTGATTGAGTGAGTGATCAAGTTAGACCATTGGTCAGCCAAATGCTGTGTGACTGAGTCATGAAGTTACACCAATGCACAGCCGGCTTAGTTTTTTAGTTTGCCCATTGCTCTTTTAAAATTAAATGCCATGAACAAGTAGCATTGTGAACTTAGCGATTTGTTGCCGGATTTACTAACTTTTCAGACCCCTTAAGCAAAAGGGCTCTTAAAAACCCACTTTCAAAAAAAGCACCTAGTGACAAATCTAGCAACTTTTTGGACAAACCTTAGCTACTTTCCATAGAAGAGAGTCGCCAGTACTGCCAGATATAGCATCTATATAGGCACAGTATTAGATACAGTATTTAAATGTCCATTTCATGACATCTCTTGTTGGGCTCGTTGTCCATGTGATTAAAAAATACCATCAAATCAACCCAAAGTCACAAGATAGGATCACCATTTTCTTCACAATGAAAGTCTTTGGGATGGATTTTTCCAATAAACAACAGAGAAAACGGAGGATCCTCGACCCGCAGAACAAAACTAATATAAAGGGACTGAGATTTTCAACTTTAATCCTATGATTTTGATGCAGGAAGGACATAAAAATACCAACTGTCTTTGTCTCCACAACTTGCAACTGAAACCTCTTTCTACTGTCCAACTGACCAGACTACAACTGTAATTATGCTTCTGCAAAAATTCCACAAACCTCTCTGAGTGACTGAGTGAGTGAGTGATTGAGTGATCACGCAGAGAGGGGTGTTATGGCTAAACATAGATGACACCTCCCAAATTTGAACGTCATGCCATCTCATTGGTTGATCCAACTCCTGTCATAAAGCAGTAAGCCGAAACAATAAACATCCTTGTATTAGCCGCGCAAACTGTTAGCGTCAGCATTCGTTTCAACATGTGATACAAACTTAAAAATATCAGCCTCAAAGAACTACATTATTACAAGTTGTAATTGCAATTAATACTTGATAGTGTAGGAATGGTTGGAAATGGCTGAAAACCTACACTGGTGCTGGGGTTCCACAAACCTCAAGTTAACCTCCCAGTCATTAACCCTTTAGCTAGTGTGATTCAGTTTCCTACCTGACAAACTTTTCTTTTTGTTTTGTCAGATGTCGTCAGAGATTCTCTGTGGTGAATGATCACATCATTTGCAGGGTAATTAGAGGAGACAAGTCTCTGCCTACACTGCAGTACAGGGAGAGGAAGATAAAGAGATGGAGAGAGAAGCAAAGGGACAAAGAGAGGGAGTGTGAGAGGGAGTGAGAGGGAGTGAGAGATGGCAGTCAGTGATCTAACAGTAATCCACAACAGCAGAACTGGCTACCATAAAGAAGATGAACAGTGCTGTAGGCGATGAAAAGGTTACATGCAGTAATGACTAAATGCTTCAGCTTTGCTTAAAGGTTACAGTGGAAAATTAGGACAGGGACAATGTTGAATTGCTTCAATCACTACACTTACTGTGGTTCCTTGACTAATACCTTCAATATTATTCGTAAGCCTTTCATTTCTGATTCCAGTTTGATTCTACTCCACTCTTCAGCAAGTAGTCTATGTAATTTCAAAAGAGCAGATGAGCTTCAGTACACCAGGTCTAAGTAAAGTGCTGCTTAATACTCCATAGTTGTGAGAAGCCAATCCTCATCTTTCTGACCTTTATGCCATGTCCCTGTGTTTGGTGTGCTGTGCAATTATGCGGTCACTTGTTCTCCCCAGCCTTATACAACAGATGCATTCTTTATATTTCTTTTCTTAAAATCTTTGTTGCACTATTCATAGCACAAAGACCTTTGTATCACAGCAACCTCTAGAACATATCTGACAGTGAAGGGAAATATACTGCAACCCCCAACCAGCAGAGTCTGAGATGGCTCTTGTTTTCACATGATGGTCTGTGTATAATTGTCTATATAAGCGGGTATGCGTGCGTGTGTCTGTGTTCATGTGTTTTCAGTCTGGTTTGCCAGCGTTATCTCAGGATTTTGCAGGGCTCTCTCTGTATTTGGCTGTACTCTGTGGATCAGAATGGAAGGCATCTGGTGTTTGTTCATAGCCCAGATTTGATTTTTTTTTTTTTTTTCTTTCATGCTCATGTATTGCGATGGTCTTCTGTGTGCTACACTCTGCATATATGATTTTAAAACATATGTATGTACAAATTTAGCTGTGTTAACAATTAGTTCATTAATCCATTAGTCAATTGACAAAATAATTAATTAATCATTTAAATCGGGCAAAAACGCAGGGTCCCACTCCCATTTCTTTTTCCTGTTTTTTTACAATTGTGCATTGAACATTTGCATCAGGTATGGACACCATGGACTTTGGGAAATTGTGATGGGCTTTTTCACTATTTTCTAAAAATATTTTAGACTGATTTGTCAATTAATTGGAAAAATAATTGGTAGCTTAATAAATAATGTGTTTGTATATCTGCAAAAGACAGAGCCATTAAAGATACAGCTGCCTCTACCTGTTCCTCTGCAGATGCCCCAAATGCCCCCTGTATGCTGCCTCTCTGTCCTCTCCCAAAACTTCTTTCCTGCTCCTTCCTACTTTCCCGTCCTCTGTGTGTGTCACAGTTGAACCTTCACTGACCAGAAAGAATAGATGCGGAAGACGGACGCTGTCCTCTCTGTTCAGCTGCAGAGTAGCCTTTGTGTATGAATCTATGCACATCTGGTTTCATGCACTTAAACTGCAACGCATTCACACAGGAGCATGAATAATTTAGGAACTGTGGAGATCTATAGACACTCACATGCACTCATAATTATAGTATAGTACATGCCTTGATGCTCATAACATGTACATCCCTGTAAGAGCTACACAGTTGATGATTCAGTGTGGCTCTTGATACTGAGCACCGATTGAACAGCCTTTCAAACAATACCAATCTGAACCTCATTACTTCTACATATCAATGCTGCTGCAACAGTTTTATGAGATTGTTTTACATATTGTGTAAGTTAGTGTGTGTCTGCTAAGAAACTGTATTTGGACCCTGTGGGCATTTTAGTGGGATGAACAGAATGTGTTGTTAACACTGTGTGGAGGCAGTCCTCACACTTGCTCTAAAATCAGTCATCACACCAATTAAAAAAAAAACAAAAAAAAAAAAACACTTGCATGGCTCCTTAGCTGCGAGACACAGGAAAAAAGAATTAGAGGAGAATAATATTTTTGTCGGGTCATTCAACTTTATTCATTGCATATTTTCTTTCCTTTTGTGTTCACTCTTGAGGAGAAGAAAAAAAGTACCATTGTCCTTTCCAACAGTTCCATTCTTGACCCATCTACTAACATTACGCTGCATCCTTTTTGGTGTGGATGAAAATAGCTGTAATACAACAGTAAAGCAGATGCTAGTTAGTAGACTGCCAAATATGAGCACAAAAATATGAGCATTGATTTTACATTCATTCATTTTTTCAATCATTCATTCATTCATTCATTCATAGATTCTGAGGAATACTCAGTAGTGCATGGAATCAATTCAAGAAGTGCTTAAGCATGATACTTACAACACGCTACTCTACAAATGCACAGTATCCATTAGCTAAATATGTTGGGGAATTGTGTATAGTATGTGTGTGTATGTGTTTGTGCGGGGGGGTGGGTGGGTGCTTAGCACTCTGTGCTGCAAAGCTCTGAGGACAGATGGCTGCTCAGTCTCATTGTGAGTTGGTCTACAAGTCTCCTGTCTTTGGCTCTGGTTCTCCATCCTGTCTTGGCCGTGGCATCACAATAATACTCACCCACCCATACAATGTATACACACACACACACACACACACACACACACACACACACACACACACACACACTTGGAAGTATCTGGGTTCCGTCTACCCTGCAGGGTAACCAAGCTGCCTACTCTGCGATAACCACTAACCCTGCTGCTGCAAGTGACCTGACCCATGCTGGTATCCAAACCAACATGCTAATCGCTGCGACAGGCTACTGGCTCAGCAGGTTTTCATTAAACTTAATGGCACCACATCACTTTACAAGCCGATGAAAGCTTATGGAATGTTGTCAGTGTTTAAAGTTCAACATGTACTTAATTTAAATGGGATAACACTTGATCTTAAGGGATGTGTAAACTGTCATTAGACTGCAGCTAAAATGGACATTATTGTAAAACTAACTCAAAAATGTCCACATTATGAGTCCATTTAATTCTTTTAAATGTTTACTTCTCTGCTCATGTTGCATTAATTGTACTGTAATTTATGAGTAGTAAATATATTTTTCCCATGTACAGCTGAACTGTGGCCTTTGTTAATATTTTGGAATCTTAATTAGTATCTTTATGCAGCTTCTCTATTTTATAACTCTCCTCTGAGTTTGCTTTTGTCAGATGATTTCACCCCAGTGAACTGCGCATTAGAAGGCAGTCCCTGATTGTGTAATTAGAAACTACGTTAATAATCAGGCTCTAATAACCAGTCGACCGTGAGCGCAAATTGATGATGAAAGATGCAGTGCAAATTTGCCCTGCGTGAATCTGACCCTTGTGATCTACAACGCACAATGTGGAGACAGTGGATTGATAAAAACAGGTTAATATATCCCCAGCTCGTGGTGGATTTGATGATTAAGCTCCAGCTATGCTCGTCCTGCTCTGAATAAAACTGAAAGGCCTGGCAGGCTCGGTATATGTTTGCATGTGTGTGCAGGTGTGTAGGGGAACAGAAGTGTTCTTATTCAATCATCTCTGTGGTTTTGAAACGGATAAAAAGCTGGGAGTGCACAGGAAGCACAGCACGTCTCTCTCTCTGCTCCTCACCGTCTGAGCATGAACATATACACAAGTGTTCTCTCTCTCTCTCTCTCTCTCTCACACACACACACAAAGCAGATGTGGATTGTCATTGCAGGTGCATACGTCTACTGAGCTCTTCAGATTAACAATGTAAAGTGAATCATTGCTCACAGAAGCAACTTACAACTGTGTGTGTACGTGCTCGGATAAATGCCACATTACTGAAAGCTCATGAACATCATGTTATTAGAATATAAACAGTTGCAGCACTTGTTGGCTTGTTGACATGACATCTACTTGAACAGCAACAATACAGTAAAAGCCTCAGTAAACCTCAGCCACAATAATTGTGCCCTCCCCTTTAAATGTGAAATCCAAATCTAGCCCAGACATAATTACAGTGCTGGTGATGTTATGTTTCTCAGCCGCTTTTCCAAACTATTTTGAGCTGAACTTATTAAAGCTGTGCCGCCACTAATTAAGTTGTTTGTCTTTGCAAAGCGATCTCCGCCTGCCCACTGCTGCTTACTAATGAGTAGTTGTGTCACGGCACCCTGCCTGCTGATTGAAGGGGAGATGAAAGCAGGAAAATGGAAGAAAAATGACCCGATGGTGGCGGTGCTGGGGCTGTCGTACGCGCCGCTGAATCACGCCAGTTTGGGCTTGTTAACAGGCAGTTGTGTGGGTGCTCTGACGGTTCCTGTGGAGGTTATAGACAACACACGCTTCTTTCAATTGAAAAGCACTGAAATTTAAGGAGAAACGGAGCTATGCTGTCGCACATTGGAGTCTTATTCATTAGAATTATGCAATGAGAGGCAGGAAAAAATATGGTACTTGAAGTGACGTTCCACCTAAAATCATTCTTTTTCAATACTGAACAGCAACAGCACCCCAAGTGGATTCGTGTTTATTAGAATGCATTCCAATCGCAGCAACTCTCGCTGTGGAAACATGTTCATAAGACCTCTCATAAGACTCCTGCAGCATAATCCACTTCTTCACTGTCCATCTGTATGTTCAGTATGTTGCAAAGAATCATAGTTTTGCCAAAATATGGCTAAATACTGGTGGGGTTGAGAGGGCCACTAAAGCAGTTTATTTACTCATAATTTGGCAAAACAATAATTGGAACATACTGAGTGCACAGATGGACAATGGAAAAGTGAATTGTGCAGCAGAAGTGATTTCACAAGTTTCTCTGGACTTTTTCTAACTTTTTCTACCCTAAAATCTAAGCGATTGAATTTAAGCTGACCACAGCCACAGTTTTTCATGAAGGAGAAACCACATACAATAACGCAACCTTTCAAGGTCTACTCAGAATCAGAAACATATTGAATCTCCAGTCTCGCGTTGGCAGTTAAAGACTATGTTTATGCAGTCAAAGGTCTGGCAGAAATCACTATTATTCTAGTACTATGTTTTAAAAAAATGCTTGGTGGTTTGAATTTACTGAAACAGTCATCAAAATGTGTTCGGTTAGGGTCCTTTGCACATGCTCTGTCTTCCATTTTTGTCAGTTTTTTTGTCATTAGCATATAAATTGTTAGCTTGAGTGTTGACATTAACTGTGCTGGGGGTGTTAAATATGACAAGTGGAAGGAAGAGCAGAAAGAAGTTTGTCAGCCAATAGGTAGCTTATCCCTGCTGTCCACATGTGTTGAGTCAGGCTGTAACAACAGTGGAAAGCGAAGTCCCAGCTTTTATTTTGAAGGATCAGTGTTTGAACCCATACCTCAGACTGTGTAAAAGCAAACCCTCAGAGGCAGGGGTTGTGTGAGCTAGTATAGACCTAATGGCTTTCCCATCTGCTGTGTCTGGGCAGTGTTGGGCTGCTGAGGGACCCCGTGCTCCTGCATGTCATCTAATACACAACATGGAGGGAGAGCAGTCAGGTAATTTTAGTTTATTCTGAAGACATTACTAGAAACAAACTGAGTGTGTGCATGTCTGACTGAGTCCATAATCATATGAAGAAACAAACTGTGTATGTCACTGTCTGCACATTTGCTTGTGAGGATATACATGTACATTTGCATGCAGATGCATGCATGTGTTGTAGCGTGAACATTGTAACGTGAATGAAGTCACAGCCTGTGGTAACACGCAGAATAATCTACACACGCTCAGTCTCAGTTTCATATTCTGGAGGCACAGCATCATCTCTCAGATTACTACGAATGACGTCAGTTAAAACACAACAGCAGGATATGTTGGCAGTCATTTTGAATAACCATCATTTCAGCGATTTCTAGATTCTATATTCAAATATTTTGTTATTGCACACAGAAAGGATTCCTGGATTGAATGCACTAAACCTGAGTTGACCTTTTAGTCAGGAAGCTGTAAACAGACAAAGCTATGAATCAGAAAACCCAAATAAATCAAAAGGCATGCAGCATTTTTTTTTTTACAAAAATGCGGAAATGTTCACAAGTGAGTAGTACCCACTCACTGAACACTGCTGTGTGACTGCTAATGTATGTATGACCAGAGTTTGCATGGCAGAGGCCCATGCATGCGGTCTTGCAAGGTTACTTCATGTGACTCTTCTGGCTGGAGGGTTTCTCCCTGCCTCTCTCTCTCTCTCTCGCTTCTCTCCGTCTCTCCCACTTTGAAGCGTGCTGTGCTGTAGGGTGCTGTCTGAGCCAGCAGCAGTCTGAATGCTGATGAATGTCTGCACAGATAACCTGCGACTGATCTCACTGTCTGTCTCCCCTCGAAGTTAACCCTTGTGTAGCCAGGCAAGTTAAAAAAACAGGAAGACATCCTTGTTGAAAGCATTAGCAGGGTGATTGAGGGGTTACACACATTTACACACTCAGCACTTTGGTGCTGCACAGAACTACAGCCAGACTTGCAAATGAGTTGGCAAATAAGTATCTGAAGTTAGAGGCTAATACCTTATTCAAGTGTCTTACAATGATAGTCTGTTGACATAGAAATATTACCCTCTCCAAAGATTTTTTTTCAGTAACAAGTCCACGTCTATAACCCTCACAAAACTCCTCTAGACTTTTGTCCTCCCCGCTCCTTTCTCCTCACGCTGCTTACTTCTTTTTCATCACTCCAAACTACTTCTAGCAGCACATTAGTCCTCCCGTTTTAGAAAGGGTTTAAATCTTTCTGCCTGTCTACTTTCCCTTCTGTCACTTCCACTCCAACTTACTCTCTTAACATCGGACTCAGAATAACACACCGCTCAATTCGTCCTCTTCCTCCCTCAGAGACACTTAGATTTCATGTTGTCAAATGTTATGTTGCTCTGCTGGCCACAGAGCTTGTAATAACCTGTGGCGGAAGTTTTACAGTGGCCCGTGTGTGCTGTTTGCATCGGGGCTGGATGTACGAGGGCAGGTTGAGCAGTAATAACTGCAGAGGACTGTACCTGGCATGCACGCATTAGGCCTGCTGTTAAAGTATCAGCTCACATAATCAAGCCTGACTGTGCTGACAAGTTCACACCACGAACCCTGTTGACCTCTTGCCTCCACTCTGCATAGCATATCACATACTGTAGAAACTATTTAAATGTTTTTTTCCCAAAAATGGGTCAAGCAGCAGTGCACTGAAGTTAAACAGGATGAATAATTTGTTAATGTTTATTGTCACTTCATATAAAACACTAGTAATCCAGCCTATGCCTAGGTTATGGGAAACTTTCATATTTGCTACATATATAGGCTGGGGGTGTCTGCATTTAGCTTTCCTTTTTTCCTTTTAAAAACAAAAGTATTTCCCATGGCATTGACCGGTTTTGGCATTGTGGCATTGTTCTTGACCAATTCAATTTCAAAAGGCATCATTTTGTTTTCATGTGTTCCTTTCCAAATGCTTGCTTTTACCCACATTGTACCCCTAACTCCTAGGATTAAGAGGAATGAGGCAGGAGGCATAGTAATGATCACAGATTACAGATGTTTATGACCTTATTATTGCAAACCATCAATGCCCGTTGGAAGTTATTAAAATATACATTAGTCTACCTGTCACTTATTATTAGTATTTTCCTCAGTGATAATTTAGCAGACACATTTGGCACAACAGCAAGTAAAGAAGGTGATCAAAAGCAACTACAGCACTGTTTGCAACACACTGAAGAGCTAGGCAGCTAGAATGAGTGAGGCTGTGGCCAACCTGGCTGAAAAGACAAATAGAAGAGCATAAAATTAAAATTCACATTAAACTGCAGTACAAGCTGAACATCTAAGATAATGCACAAAACGAAACATGATTAGGTCGCATTTTTTCCAATAATATAAAGTCTGCCATTATATTTCACCCTATGTACTTAGAAAACAACATATAAATTGGGCTCTCATTCATCTGAGAACTGTGTCTATTACCTGTAAACCCCCCTACACACACACACACACACACACACACACACACACACACACACACACACACAGACACACACACACACACACACACACACTCCCTCCATCACCTCACTGCTGTGTCACCCCATCCCACCCCTCTCCATAGTCTTCTGGGATTCTCTCATCTTCAAGCTTCACTGACTTGTCCTCATGTTTTGCATGCATCCGCTTGATCTGCACACATCCATCAGGTGACATCACTCCATATGCCTGCTGCCCAAACAGGAAATATTTTTTTTCTCTAATTGTGTGTGTGCCTGTGTAGATTGCATCTGACTGCTTTGTGTGCGCACACAATGCATGTTCACATGCAATCGATGTGTGTGGAGCAACAGTGACAGCAGCTACACGAGGGTGTAGATCCCAGGGTGCACTGGGAGTGCTTGAGGAAATGTAAGCAGCTTAAGCAGTCCATGATGTTGTCATCTCTTCTCAGCTGAGCTCCCAAAATAACAGGCCCTCTGGGTACAGACTGGCAGAGCTGAGCAGGGGACAGTCAACAGACAGACCCAGAACAACCCGGCCCAGATTAGACCAGATCAGACTAGCCCAGTTACTCAGTCCACTTAAGCTCAAACTGGTCAATTTAACCTTGCAATGCAGAAGTTGTTGACTGTGCCTTTATATGGTTTGACAATTCTCGTCCTCTCTAGCCAGAAACCTGCACTGCTCAGCCCATTTTTTATAAAGGCTTGAATGCAGCAGGCAATTTCCCATGAAGCCTTGCCTTTTGCCATATCATAGGCTCACGTGTTGGGCTGTTGACTTTAATGAGCACGCTCTGTCTGGGCCTAGTGTGGCTGCTGAGGTGGTCGTAGTGCTGGCGGCAGGGGAGGTAGGATTAACGTGTCTCTCTCTCTCACACACACAAACACACCAACAAGACCCCATTAAGTGACTAAGTGTGTCGGAGAGGGAGGTCCTTACACTTCTACTGAGACAGCAGACAGAGAAAAGTGTTTAAGTCTCCTCCCTGCCCCCCTTTCTCCCATCTAGGTCATAATGTAGGCTATAGGCTAGCCTATGTATATTCTAAGTATGGTAACACACAGCGTGTTGTCTGTAAATGAAGGATTGGCATGAAGTGGCCCATTCTCACAGTGAGTGTCACCAGCTTTAAGATATAGCACATGTAGAGTATGATTGGTTGTGTTTGATGTCATGCGAAGTTGAGGATGTATATGACGATGTATGTCGTGTTTTTTTTTGTTTTTTTTAAGCATCTTTGTCGCCTCTGATGCGGCGCTGGAGGAGTGTGTGGATGAGCTCATTTTCACCTGTAAATGTTTCACTGAATTATTCATCAATGACAGCTTAGACTGGATGAAGCTGACACCAAGCTATTTCTGTAAAGTCACATTTGAATATCACAAAGAAACAATACCTCTCTAAAAGATATTGCTATATTCTTTTTTTTTTTTTTTTAATTTTGTCTTTTGTTCTGTATTTGACAAATTTAAAATGCACAACATGTAAGCAGGACAACAAGATAATTCAAGGGTTCTTAAAAGCAGGCTGTTATTAATATGGCTATATTTGTCTGTTAGTCAATCCAGTTTTTGGTCTTCAGAGCTAACCTGCACACGTCTCGCTAATCTCTGCAACAGATGATGAAAAATACACTTACTTTATTTTTTATTTAGATCTCTTTTTCAAGAGAGATCCAGGAATTACATAGATACATATTGAGTGTGTGATCATGAATGTAGTTGAGGACTAGAGGCACAATCATCTCCTTCTTCTTGCTATTTCTGTGTCTATCATGTTGATTGACATACTGAATAGCAGTGGAGCAAATAGGCAAGACAAAGCAGAATTCCAGCTGTACATCAAACTTGGGTGGCTGTCATCCTCAAAGTCATTGGTTGCGATGGCTGTCTTACTGACAGGCTTAAGAAAGATGTTTGTATATCTTGTCAAAACAATTTTACTTTCCTTTTTAAATGAAAAATAGTCACAATAAATGTAAAAGAAATATTTTATAAGTGATTTTTAAGAGTGCTCAGCAGCACAGCGGTGAAACCTCTCGTCCACTGTGGTAGAGGTTAAATTCACAGCATAGTAGTTTTCTGGCTTTGCCAGGCACCTTCTCAAACACAGTTGGCAGTGTTTTCAGATGGGAACCCATCGAGGAATCAAATGTGTGTCCATATGTATCAGAGGAGACACTTGGCAGTCTACACCTCACCCTGGTCTAACAGTGGGATTTAACAGTTAACAAGGACACTGCAGTGCAGGGGGAATTAGTCATCCAAAACTGGGACAAAAAGGGAAAGGCAAGGAAATTACAAACATTTTAATAAAAAAAAATAAAAAAATACTTTTGACTCCATTTTTACAGTATACTTTGTCTTTTCTGGTCTCTATATATTAACCCTTTCCCAAGGTCAGAAGCCAAATTGCAGTAATCTTATCAGCTCACACAGTCCCTCTGGCCCTTCAGCTCTTTTGGTGCCACAAGTTAAAGTCCACAATCCATTTTAGTCATCAAACCCAAGGTAGTGCTCAGTTTTCTCTACTGAAGCACCAGAATTATTTAAGGCATTGATTGGTCACTCAGCTGTCATCATGCTCTCAGCCTTGGAGTGCCATGTTCATGGTTTTGCTCCTACAGAGTGTCATTACACCTGTTTATGGCACAGGTCAGGGGGCAGGGCACTGAGCGGGCCAGAAGGCATGCGCCGAGGATGAGGAAAATGATGATGGATGGAGTGATGTGGTGCTGATTGCTTCAGAAGTATCGCCTCATCCTTTCGTTATGGTGCTTTCTTTTTGAGGGTGACCCCTGAGGTGCTGGGGTGTGACAGGTGGAGGGATTAAGAAGTGGGTTCTACAACTTGGCAGAGAAGGAAGTAGGTCGTTGGGGTTGCGTCGCCTCACTGTGCTGTACTTAGTCCTCTTTTACAGCTAAAGGTCATTTATTTGTGAGAGTTATGACCTTTTTGAGTCTTTTAAAACAACAGGCTCTTCAAATAGTTATTGGTGCAGTAGATAGAACAACGATATTTTTAGGTGAATATGAATACGTATTTAGGTGTGATTTGCATAAACCAAAAGAGTGCTTTTTCTTTAAGCCAGTAATCTGCTTATGTGTCTTTTTCAGTCTGCCGCTATCTCTCTGTCTGTGTCTTCTATGGGTCTCCTTCTCTTTGTCTCCATCTACATGGGTCTGCTTTTTCCTTCGTAGAGTGGTGCAATCCTGAAAGACACCTTCCATCATCTCTTGCTGCTTTACCCACAATCCCCTGTGGATAGCTAAACTACAGGCCAGCAGCAGCAGCAGCAGCAGCAGCAGCAAAGGTCATGGAAAACCACTGCTACTTGCTTTGTTGATTAGTTTTCCTAACCTACATTATTAAACCTTGCTGTTAAGCTGACCCTGCTATGTGGTACATGCTATATAAAAGAACAATCCACTTTACCTCCATTTCCTTCATTTCACTCTAATGCTTTTCTCGTGAAATGCACAGTGATTGACACTGCAAACTAGATAGAATGTGGAGCACACAAAAAGCTCACCATGTAGAATGGCTACTTGACCCTAATGGCTTTTTGACATACCCTGGTAATCAGAGTTATAGAAAAGTTCAGTTAAGGGAATTGCACTGGACCAGAGGTGCTTTATGCACTGAACTACAGTCCCTTTGGGTTTTATGGCCTCAAGCCATAATGGAGTGTTTGTGCTTAGGTCATGTGAAGGACAAAGGCTAATCCAGTCTGTATTAGATTTAAACATGATAGAGTGTGGAGAAAGCAGCGGTTGTAAAGTCTGTGAACATGATGTGTACAGTTGTAAGCTCCTCCATATGTCGCCAGTGGTAGCATGTTCATGTTTGCTGGCCAAGGTCTACTGCTCCGACATTAATAATGGCTCTGATGTAAAGCCTCCACATGGGGAGCAGCAGAAAACACAACATCCTTCAAACAATATTATGGACCCATGATCCCAGATAGCCCGCAGACACCTGCAACGTGAAAGTGGGACACCTGGCCTTTTCTGTAGACTTCATCATTTAGTTTTAGAATCACATACATCATTTGGAACATTGGTGGGTGGTAGGTGTATTCAAGTAATTGTTTGGTCTATGGAACATAAAAAAAAAAATTTAAAAAAATCATCATGTCTTAAGCGCGGGCAAGAGTCCAAACTTCAAAATATTTAATTTACTGTAACGTAAGATCAAGAAAAAAATTTATTTAAACTGCCACTTTTTTAAATTTTCGAAATACAACTAAAAAACTAATTTGCCCATGCAACCAAAAACAGTTTTTGTACTTCAATTTTCTCTTAATATAGACGACCAGTCAATGACTTTGAATACTGAGGTTAAGAAGAACCTCATACAGCATAATAAATAATCTTTAATAATTTATTTTAATAAAAAGACCATGAGGGTTGTTTTTGAAGCCCTTACAGAAAAGACCCATGGCCTTTGGGACTGATTGACCTAGAGGTGATATTGACTTTGATCTGCATAATGTTCTGTGTCATGATGAGGTCAAATTCTGGCTGTAATTACAAGAAATGCTGCTATCGATCATCACATGTGATGTGAGTCACGCTGCATGATTTCAAATGCTGGACTCCTAATATGTTTGCATGCTGTAATATTATGAAGCACTGAGGACATTGGGTTTATTCTTAGTATCTCTTTATCTCAGTTGAGTAGGACATCTGGCCCTGTAGCAATACAACCATAATAACATGACGAAATGGATGCTGTATCAAGAATATCTCTCTTAATGTCATTTCACTGGTCTAGTGCAGCAGTGTGGCATTTGTTTCTTTTGTTAAAACAAAAGAGGAGCTCTGTTAGTACAAACTGACCTGTGAAACTGATGAGCAGGTTTAAATTTGGCTGCACAGATACATTTTAACAGCGCAGTAATTCTCAGTTGGCTGTTATGGAGAAAGTATATGAACTGTAGACCTATGCATACATTTTTAAGAAAGGCACCAGTAAAATTCCCAATCTATTGCACCTAATATACAGCCCAAATGCACTTTGCAGTGATTGAGTCAAAGCCAGCCTTGCTTGCTGCAAATGGCCCTTTGCGGCACATATATGGCCATCAAATATTTAACATACCATAGTGTGGCTGGCAGGCGGAGCGGTACACAAGCATGTCTTTTATTTCAGGAGTCTGACTTAGGACAGTGCAAAATTCAAGTTAGCAGTATAGATAAAAATGTACACACTTTTCTAGCGCTGACAGGATATACATTCTCACATGCATGCTAATTCAGTCTTTCTTGTTTTGAATGATGGGTGGCTGTGTTTTGATGAGAATCAGCTCTGACACAAAACAGCAGGTGAAGCCCACTCACAATCTACTCCACAATGTAGGCATGAGAGCAGATAACTATGATGTAGCAATTAATGCTTAATTGTTACAACTATTCCTCATTAAACAAATATCGACCGCACTAACAGCCCACATCCCATGGGAAAAACCGCCTCATTTGATAGATTTCTGTCACACTGCAAAGTCGCTACTCCAGCCATTCTATCTGGTTTCTCCTTTTAAAGCCGTGGATGTTGTCATGGTGATTATCTGCAATGTTGTGAAGCAGTTTGGTGTTTTTTGTGGCCTTGGCTTCTGCTCATCAGAGGTGGCTGTTCAAATACACACACAAACACCCAACACAGCTGTGGGACCATTAATGAGGGAAGAACACAATAATCTTGCTACGCAGATGGAAAAAGGCGCAAGTGCTGGCTAGGTATTCGAATCAGTTCAGCCACCCCATTCATCCACCAGCAATCAATGAGTGAATAAATGAATTAAATCAATGAAGTTATATATATATATATATATATATATATTTAAAAAAAAACATGAAGCTGGAGCTAAAACCTGAGACAGAGCATTTGGGTCTGGCTCTCCAGCTGCTCCCCTGCAGGCCTCACAGTGCAGACTGTTCTGGAAGACTGTGGGGTAACAAGCGGTTTTCAGTTACAAACCATTTTCACACGGGGATCATCGACAACTGGTGCTCTCCTTCACCTCCCACTGTCCCCTGTCACCTCCTTCTAATATGATATCAATAAATATTGCAGCTATTGGCTTCTGTCGTTTTCCACGTGTTAAGGATTAAATTTGTGCTGTGTTAAGGATAGCTGCTGGGACCACGTGAACCCCTGCCGATTTAGTTTTATTCTTCTGTCATTTTATCACAAACTTTTCTCCAGTGGTTTGGGCCAAGGTTTAAGCAAATTTTCTACATCTTCTTAGGGATCAGTCCAAAAGTGGTACGCTTGATTTACTCGATAGCTGTGGAACTGACCCAAGTCTGTTGAAACTGAAAATTGTAGTGTTTTACATGGTTTTTAGACTCAATTGGTGCATTTGGCAATCAGATGCTCAGATTCAGGCCTGTTTTGGCCTCTTTTAAATGGATTTATAGTTGTGAGTTAAGGGATTAAGGTACAGCTATGGAGCCTACTGTATGCATATAGCTGCCATCGCTACGTTGCAGCTAACATGCACCTCCTCAAAAACATAACGACACATTGCTACAGCAGATACGATGATTCTGCATGTAGACCGCAAGAATGATGATTGCGCAGCTTGAGCTGCATCTGTTTTCTTCTACAAGTTTCTGAGTTTCCCAGTAAAGGTTGTTGATAGTGAAGACAGCTCTTTATCACTGTGAATGACAGAACGTAAACACAGCAATTGCACAGCAGATGCTGGATTATAAATCAAACCTTATGTAATGGATATCTATGGCGGGAGTGGTGTTATTCCCTTGAGTCAAGTATCCAGTAAATCCAACTTTAGATACTTAATTGATGAGCTTTGTCATAGAGACTACTATTAGTGTTTGAAGTTTGTAAACAGTTACAAGAACCTGTAATCTGGCACTGTGTGAACTGTTATATAATGCTATTTTCAGACACAGTTTGACTCGTCTGCTGGGAATGTGTGGATGCAAGTAATCTCTTGAGAAATGTTGTCAATAAAACTACCAGCACCCTGTTTAGTCACCTGTTGGTATTACAAATGCTCGTAAATACCGGGAAGGGTGTAGATTTCCATTTACCACTTGTTGTGTGTGTGTGTGTGTTGTTGGGTGTCAGCGTATGGCGAGCGTGGGTGGTTTGATAACGCTGAGTAAAGCAGCTGTCTTAAGCAGTTCCTGTGTAATTGTAATCCCTCTGATCAGGCTCTCTGTAAACACCAGATAGTAAACCTAGCCTGGAGCTCGACTCAGCGTTGGACACACACATGCGCGCTGTTTCTCTCTTTTTCTCACTTCTCTTTCTTTTTCACATACAATTATTTGCATGCCAGTACACCTGGACTTACACGTTTGCGCACATGCACACACACGCACACACACGCACACACACAAGCCACCTGATCCTCTGCGGAGCTCTCGTGTGAATTGTCCTTAAAATCACAGGGTATAATGCTTGAATAAAACACAAGTAGCCACTTACAGCACTTGTGTTTTTGATTGGTCACCATCTGCAGGGCTTAACATGACGACCCCCTCATTCGTCCCAAATTTGTGCAGATGGTGCCCCCTTGCCCTATTTATGCTTATGACTGAGTGCGATTCTTGTAAAACCCTCACACGGGATCAAAGTGAGGGAGGGAGAACTCTACTCTATGTATCATTTTTAAATCCGTCAAGTGCAGTGCCTGCGTAAGACGGATGGAATGAACTCTTTTTGCTGCATCGCTCTCGGATGTCAGTTTTTATCATGGGTGGTGCCAGAAGCTTCTGCTTAGATACCCTTTCTCTTCTTCCTCCCTCCCTCCCTCTCTCCCTCCCTCCCTCCCACCCTCTCGATGTGTAGCACTGAGTGGCGGGAGGAAATGTGAGTTAAACTTGCTTTGCCTCTGTAAGGCATTTATAAAAAGATACTCAGCTACACGTCTGTATGGCCTGACTGCATAATTCATGTCTTGGTGTAGAGCTAAATCCTACACTCCCCCGTCTCTCCCTCTGCTGTACTCCTCAACTGTGTAATGGGTTCTGTGTAGTCATAAAACGCTGGTAGCATCAACTAATGCCCAGCCTACCCCCTCCACACACACACACACACACACACACACACACACACACACACACACACACACACACACACACACACACACACACACACACACACACACACACACACACACCCACACACACCACACACACACACACACACACACACAAAAAAACCTGGTACAGAGTCAGAACCAGAACTGCACTCAACTCAGAATTGCAGCTCTTTGTAGCCATAATTAATTTATCACACTGTCCCTTGGTCCAAACATTTGTTTACTTTTAAGGTTTTAAGTTAAACATTCTGCTCATAACATACTGTATTTGATAAATTAGAGGGATGTGGTATGGATCATATTTTTTAGCATGCTCTCATCACATCCAGTGTCAAGTTCATTTTTTTACATAACACTTTGTCATTTTCCCTGATTATCTATAGTTCCCTCTACAGTCTTGCCTGCTTGAAAGTTTTTTATGAAATTCTATATAGAAGGCTACAGAGTTCATCTGGCGTGATTTTCTCTGTGCCCTTCAAGAGGATTTTTAATTTATTCACCTGTTGTTCCACATTCACTCTAAGGGGACACATAATCAATTAACATCTAGAGCTATCAGCTGAAGGCAGACATAGGTAAAGAAGCGCCCTGAAGCTGGCGGTGTATAGGCTTGTGTGCACATGTGTTTGGGCAGCCTTTGCTGTGGTGAATTAGTGTTAAGTCTGAGAGAGCGCCACTTGGGATAAGACCAGTGCAGTCTACATGTCTCACAGGGGGCTCAGGCGGAAAGGTAGGTCCAACACACACAAACACACACGTATTATCCAGAGAATATTACACAAATACTGTGTACAGACAGACAAAACTTCATGTGCACACTTGGACTAAAAATACCCCAGAAACTCACAGCCCATCCTTTGACATCAAATGCTTTATTTAGTGATTTACTGTTAAATTATCTTGGGGAATCAATATATCTACTGATGTATGGAAACAAGTAACATTAATAAATGAAAGATTGTTGTGATGTTTTAAACATCAAGTCATTGAATTCATAATATAGTTATCTCTCTGCATTCGACTGTCAATTCTTCAAACAAGATTCGGTAGTATTCTGCGAGAACACCCAGCAGCACGAGTAGCTACGGTGTTAACTGTGAGCAGCAACAGTGTGTATGAAACAGCAGCTTGATGGTTACTCATGTTATCCTGTAGTTTTTTTTTTTTTTTTTGCTGGCTTTCAGTGAATCTTTTACTCCAGTATCACAAATGGCAGTAATTCTTGTAACATGTAATCCTTGAAAATGTCAATCCACTTAGTTACGATGATTTCAAGCTACAGTATAGGTCACGACACAGTAAAATCTGGATTGGGGCTTTGTATGCACTGTGTATGTGCATCCACTTGCACACACGCACGCACGCACACACACACACGTACGTGTTCGTGCACAGTCTCCAGAAGCCCTGAGGCCCCTTGGGCAGATGGACTCCCAGGACAAGCCTGCCTACACACATTGCAATATGCACTGTGATATTTGTTACACAAGCATAGACACACTGTGCATGCGCACGCACACACAAAAAATTGTGTGAATCTGTTCTGGGAAACATAAAAAGCGAGATGACCAGAGATCATGACCTCACCGCAAACAGCAGAGCGGATACTGTGGTCATTGCTGTCGTGCTGTGATGTGGGCGTTACATGCTACAGCTCTGGTGTGATTTCTTCAAAGTGACAGATCTCATAGAACAGGTTGTTGTTTTCATGGTACGGGCAGATTGGAGGTTGTGTAGTATTTGGACAGGATGACAAAATAAGACAGTCACCTTTCCTCTTCTGTTGGGCACTAAAAGATTCATGGATACAAAGCTCATAAAAAGGTCATGAGAGTTTGATAGAGACTGAGCAAAACATTTAGTTATAGACAAAAATCTGACTGAATAACCGACATTTCAATACAGAAGAGACAAACAGTGGACTATAGCTGATCCTGGTCTGTGTCTAACAATGTAGACCCGGCTTAGACTCAAACCCCCCCCCCCACACACACACACACAGAACATGAAGAGGCCTCAGTGGTGATCCTGCTACAGTAGCATGTGTTGTAGAAAACCAGCAGATAAGAGTGAGATTTTTCTGTGAAGCCGTGCAGCGCCATGGTGGCCGACATGGCCTGTACTCAGTAACTCTGTCTCTCCTGATACATTCCCACCTGGGGTGGTACCGAGCGCTAGATCTCCCTTTGGGGGGCTGTATAGCATGAGGACAACTATTCTGGCATAATTATCACCGATGACTGCCACTGGCACCAGCCTTCGTTGTGCCTCTTAACCCCTTTTCTTCTGGTTGACTATTCGAGTATGTGGGTATGTGGGTGTGTGGGAAAGTGTGTCAAGCACATGATAGGTTAACAGCTGGGAATTGGCTGATGAGGTAGGAAACGTTCATGCTGGGGGAACAGCTGCGAGCAAACAGAATCCGCCTGGAGTCAGACCACAGAGCTTGGAAAATGTTTTTTGAAAATGACAATGACGACGTACCGTTTATTGTATGAGACAGGATGAGAATTCTCGATTGCATTACAAGTTGCTGACTGCTGCAGAAAGGGTCATTCCATAAACCTGCCAAAAAATAAATAAATCACTATATACAGTAATCTCTTTTTCAGCATGAATCTATTTCTACATCTTTCTGGGTCAGATTAACGGCATTTCTGGGTTGTTTTCAAGTCTTTGCTTCAAATCAGCCAATTTTCCATGTTACAGTAGATGTAATTTTGTAAAATGTATGAAGGATTAGCATCTTCATTTATAAAAGACTTGCAAAAGACGAGTGTTAGTGGAATTATAATAGAATTAGAGAAAACCATTGATTTACCAAGTTACGGCAAATGCAAGTTTGATCGGTGAGCTCCACCTATCACTAAAGTTCAGATGGACCACTGTGGTCTCAGAGCTGAGACAGGAAGACAGGACTTGGTGGTCTCCTGTTCTTTCTTGCTTTTCTTTTTTCCCTTCCAGTCTGTTGCTGTGGTTCCCATCACAAAGCGTAACAAATGCCTGGATGTTTTCCCAACCCGACACAAGCAAAACAACTAAGGGATGGATGTGTGTGTGTGTGTGTGTGTGTGTGTGTGTGTGTGTGTGTGTGTGTGGATTTTGTCCCTCTTAAAATGCATCATCAGGAAACTGAGCCATCAAACACTAATCCCATATATTTGATGATTCAGATAGCGTTGGCGGTAGCTGTTCCTAAATCTCCTCTTTCTGAATGCCTGGATTTGAATCCTTTATGTAATCCTGCATCAAGGCCAAGCTAGTTGGGACTCTTGGGTCAATTGGAATTGACAGTGTGTTCATCACTTGTTAATATAGCAGAAGGGTTAGCCATAATACCAGCATAATCTTTTTCTCTGATAGTGTATTTTTTTTTATTCTATCCATTTTTGTGGTAGAGTAAGGGGCTCATGTTCGATCTTCTCACTCTTCTTCTCCGAGTTCTCTGTTCCCATGGTTTCCTTCAGCAATTTTTATCTGATTTTATTTGATCGTTGGACTGGTACAGGTAGGAACATGTTTACTTGTATAGATTAAGCCATTACACATGATTAAAACACAAAGCGCATGTAAAAATCACAGGTTGTATGCAACTCGCCAGTACCTGACCAACGCCTCAACAGCTCATCTCCTCATAAATAAACTCTGTCTCAGCTGATTGGTAACATAAGCCACAATGTTTTAACACACCATATAATCCAAGAGCACATATGGAACAGTGCTTACTGTAACTCAGTCGCAACACAATCATTATTGTGATGGGACACAAAAATGAACTATTTAACAAAAACACATTTTCTGCCATCCAAACACATTGCACACATTAAAAATGCTGAGTGAACACTAGAAACAACTGGAAATCAATTTAACTCGATTATTATTGTGAGTGCTGTGCAGCTTTCCAAGCTTCATAAAGTCTGTGTCTATTAAATGCTATAGAGTTTATCATGTGTTTTATTGGTGGTTATTAGAGTTTCTCCAAGGGTTTAATTGTTCATTGAAATTCATCTTCATCTGGCAGCAAAGAACATCTTTACACAAGCAAACACACTTCACACTCTGTAGAAACTTACCAGAATTATAACCCATTTAGTAATTAATGAAAGTGTGTAGGAACCATAATTATGACTTAAAAGCTCAAAGCTCTATTTTAAAATGAAACTAAATCAACAACAATGTTTTTGAAAGTTCAAAAACATGTATACAAATGAATAAAGCACCCTTGTATTATTATTCTAACCACGATCAGTTTAAAAAGAGTGTGCATCTTAATGTCATGGGAACTTAAAGAAATCCAAAGTGAAAGATTCAGATCAAACTGCGTTAAACAGCTGCACAACAAGTGGCAACATGGCTGTTTTTATTGTCCACTTCAACTTTAAATCTGTCATTTCCCTCCTTCCTGCTGTTTCCGTAAAATATTGTTCGTCATTAATGACAGTTTTCAAGACTCTGCAGTGTTTGCTGCAAACATTCAGTAAAATCTCTGCAGTGCTGAGACTCGCACTAAAGGCGTTTTAAGGTCACCCTCCTTTTCTCTGCTCCACCTATTACTCCTGTTCTTTAAAACTGTACACATGCCTTCACTCCTCCTCTTTCCTTCTCCACCCCCTCTCCCTCTGCTACCTTCCCTCCTCTAATGAACAGGAAGGGCTGTAAATGTGCATTAATAAACTGCAAGAGTGTGTGGTTTTGATGCCCATCTGGGATCCGATCTGGTTGGCAGAGGGCAGAGCAAGACGCTGCCCTCCATATCTGCTCTGCCAAAGACTGTGTTCTTGGCAGAGAAGCTTGGATCAAGGACTTTTTTTCAGTAAAGTAATTAATAAAGAGGCTTGTCACAACTTGTGAAGGCTTAGTGGTGATATGATCATATGGTGCTCACAACCAATTGCATAACTACTCAAAACCTTGCACTGAATCTAGTGATTTTCTGTTTGGAATGGCTCTATCTTTTGTGTCACCATTGTTCTTTACTTCAATTTGAGCCCAACGGTGTTTTGACAAAATCTGGAAGTAGAAGATGTAGAGAGAAATAGATGCAGTTTTGCGTTTTAAACATAGTAAAGATCATTCAAGTTTTCAGTGTCTGGCAGCGCTGAGGTGTTATGCTGCACTGAGCCAGAACCTGTCGACCCAACATTAACTTGCGACGATGGATGGGAGTGGAACGGGCTTGCGCACTTAGACAGCTGTGCACTGAGACATCATTGAGTGCACTGAGGGTTGTGACAGAACAGAAGGTTGGGGACAGTCACCGCTGCCCCTGCTAAATAGCTTGCTGAAAGCAAGTATACTGTTCCCATTATATAATGCTATTTATTCCAACAAGAACAGAGTACACATTTAATGTAGCATTCAGTGGGTTCAAATAGTTGATTTGAAAGTATTTAATGTCAAGTATGATGCTACTCCACAGCTTGTAAGGTGTCAACAGTTTGGTCTCTGGTCAGATCTCTGAGTGTTGATTGAAGATTTATATCTGAAATGTATCTGACAGTTATCCTGGGCTTCATGATCCCGCAGCTCGGACTCTCCGTCTCTCTCATGCTGAGATCGCCTCATGTTATGCAACACACTAAACTACAGCTTTCTGTTGGCAGAGAGCTTTTTTTTTTTTGTGCTGAGCATTTATGGCCACTCCTACCATGGGGCCAGTGAAGGACACATTTGTGACTTTTGCAAACTTTAAAGTGGTTTTTACATTACTGCTGTGCAGTTTTATGGAAAATGAAATGTCATGAGGTCACAATTACATGACTTTGCAGAGGGCTTTCAATTTGAAGCGAAGGAAACAGGAAGTGGAGGTACGTCCATGCATCCATGCACATACCTGATCCGGATGTCATGTAACTTATTGTCAAGCCTAAATTAAACTTGCCGCTTGTTGCTCTGTGTTCTCTTTACCTGCCATTAGCACATAGTTTGTGAGGGAAGACGCTTCACGCTACTAATACAGTGTACATTTTGTATTCAAATAAATGTAATAATTTAAACTCCTTATTTATGCCCCTAAAGTTCTTTATGCTTCTAAATCCTTCAACTTAGCAGTACAAGTGCTCTTTGCAAAAAAAAAAACAAACAAACAAAAAAAAAATCCTGAGTAACCCAAAGTGATTCATATGTTTCACTCTTTATACCTTGGCTGAGAATTCAAATGGTGTAGACGTTTTTCACCATGAAGCAACAAATGTGCTGCATGGAGCCAAGTACACAGTCACTCATCTGCTATAGACTGAAATTTCACCTTCAAGAACGTGTCATTTGAAAAGCCAGTATTTGGCTCTCTTTCTTGTCGGCTTGTGGAACTTTTTCCACAGATAATATTTGGAGGTCAAACTTTATTCTAGATTCTTTGATCTCACATTCTGAATTGCTTAAGTTTTGATCATATGAAATAAGGAACAATGTATGAGGTTAAACACCATTAACAGCCATTTCCATTGCAAATTCAAAGCTGCAATCGACTTTTGTTTCTAGTTGTGATAATAAAGACGTAATGGGAAATATTCAATGTATCAAATTAGATAAGACATTTTGTGTGTACTGTACATCTCTGGAGCACCAGTGCGTTTAGTTCACTAGTTCATGATAATTCTGTGGAGGAGGTAGCCGACACTGTGCTAATCGTCTTATGCATAAAAGAAGACAGATGTTTCCTGTTAAAATCCTTGACTGGAGATGAACTGCACATAAAACACACTATCAGCAGGTGTCAAACCCCGGGGAGATGGATGGGCAACACGTCCTTTCATCCTTGCAACCTTATTGTGTGAGGTTTTACAATTGACAGCGACTACAGAATCAACGTGAATAGAAGACATAAGAATCATATGTGAATTTGAGGCGGATTTGACATATATCATAAGCTACTTGGTGTCACTTACTGCTCAGGCTTTGTTGATCCTATTACACTTGAACCTCTTCCCACTGTGTTTCAGTCTTTCAGATCTCACAGGCCTAATGATCGGCAGGCTGTAGTATATGCATTACAATCCTATTTGCTCTTGTCAGCTGTTAATTGCCGTGAAACGGATCCTTAGCATTAATCCGCCTTAACAGGAGTGTGTGTTTGATCCCTGTCTGTTGACACGATATCCATGAACCATTGGAATCCATGATAGGGATGGAGGTTGTAAACATGACCATATTTTATTGGGTCATTTGTGCGCTGCGTACGTGCGTGCGTGTGTAAGAGCATGTGTTTACATTATCTTTTGCATAGTTTGTTGTCCTTTATCAGTAGGACATACAACACATGGAACACACAATTTCTATACACTTTTAAAGACGAGTGAAAAAACAGTTTGTCCTTCAACAGCAGCTATCCATGGACGCTCTGATTTGATTTAAAAGCGAACCTCACTTTGAATTTGACTATAAGATGCGTGTGTGCAATGTTTTTGTGTGTTGTGCTGAATGTGCTGTCACTCTGCCACTGAGATCCAAAGCAGTATATTGAAGTTACACTAAAAAAAACTTTTGAAAAATAGTGTGTGTGTGTGTGTGTGTGTGTGTGTGTGTGTGTGTGTGTGTGTGTGTGTGTATGTTTGATAGAGAGAGCGAGTTTGGACCTAAATTGTCTCTTCATATTGATTTTTCTCAACTTGGCATATTTTCAAGCCAACTGATGCATTCCAGGGATTTAAACCTCCATTAGCTATAAAACTACTGGGTGTGAAAATAGTTTACAGGGTGAAAAGGTGAAGCAAGGATTGTTATATACATTTGTGTTCAGTAGTCAGTCTCCTTCAATGGGACTTAAAGAACAAAGGAGGTGTCATTTCTAACACAACTGCATCATCCGAGTCAAGTCAAGAGAAATGTCGGTAAAAAAGTATTCAGGAGGAGATATGACTACAATTGAAATGTCCTATACACAGTTGTAAATGTCAGATCCTCAAACTCTTCATATGTAATTGGCAAGACAAGACAGGCAAGATAGATTATAAATCACAACAGAGAGATGCACAGTTTTTAAGACAGGACTCGGACAGAGACTTTGTTCAAAAGCGTTCGTCTCTACAGAATATTAACAAGGTAGTTTACTATTTTGTAGTTTACTATTGTGACACTTTGATATGGTGCTCTACCTCAAGTCCCAAATGTTTGGGAAGATAAATCTCAGCGATTGTGAGATTGTTGATGGGATAATAAAGAAAGAGAGAGTACTGTTCTGCCGTGATTCTTTTATATCAGCTTTTCTGACTTTTTGCTCATCTTTTCTTGTTAGGTAGTTTAACCTCCTTTAACAGAGGAAATATGACTCTATTGTGGACATATGTAATCTGTGATAAGGTGTTCAAAGTAGATCTTGCTGTATTTTAACAGTTCACAGGTCAAATAGGTAAAAAAAACAACAACAAAATCAATCACATCATTGTTTTACTGTTGAACAGTGTAAGAGGATTTAGCCTTTTGAAGATGCCCAGTGGCCATTGTGTCTAGATGTGGCAGTGGATATTATAACACCATTTTGAGTGCTTAATGGACTATATGTGCCCATGCAGTGTTTTTGACCCCTGCTCACAATTCGACAACTAAAAGTGGCCCTCTACCCCTTACTTCCTGAAAACTGAAACCATTTCAGTTCTACATTTCTACCCCACCCCCACCCCATCACCACACACAAACATGCTCATAAACAGATGGCAGATAACATATATCTCCGACTCATCAAGTGGGAGTCACATCAGTGTGTGCGCGGACTGCTAACCCTGAGGCTAAGGAAGCTTTCAGAATGAGGCAAAATGGGCTCTCTGCAAGGCCACTCATTGATGTTGGATCAATACTTTTTCATAGGAGCATTGTATATGTCTGTCATAGGGCCTTCACCAACAGTTTCATCACATTCATCTCTGCAGACATGAGGTATTGGCAGGCAGAAGTATTACTCTTGCCCCCCCCTCCATGCTCATTCCCATCTTCTGGACAGAGACACATACTCACAAACTACCCAATCAAACCTCTGATGATGGGTCTTATATATTGCGCTACATGTGAGGGTCTGTCAGAGAAGAAGTGACTCTACTCAATATGGCTGTGTGCTCCGTGCCCATAATTACCCCTCATCACAGAGCCTGCATGTGCCTCAAAAGGCGGCTCCATATGTCTGAATGTGTCACAGGCTCTGAAAAACACATCAAATCTGACTATAGGTTGAATCAAGATTTAAGTTAGCTACAATTTCTTTGCAATCATTTCTCATACGGTACACAACAAAACTGAGTACACCCCTGTGCAAAATCACTAAAATAATAAATGATTCAAAATTGTACCATATTACGACAACTATTATTTTTAAGTTGAAGTGTAGGACATTTGATCTCATGCATAATTAAAAAGAATAAAAAGTTAGATACACTACATTGAAAATACAGGCCTCAAAGTACAACCTTAAAGCACCAACAGTGGAGTCAACCTGTGACCACAGCAACAAATTTGATTGCACTTGTGCTTTTTCCATTTAAGTCTAATTGCATGAACAAGGTTATAAAATAACCTGCGGACACCTCCGCTTCCTCAGTTTTGTCCTGGGTTGTGTAATGCAACACGGCCTTGCATGGGAAAGGAATTGCCTGTACAAGTAAGAAACGGGTAAGAGATGGGAGAAGGTACAAGAGCATCAGTAATCTACGAAACATCAGCTAAAACTGCTGCTGCAGGGGTTTGGAGGTACAGGGAGCCGTAATACCAATAATCTGTTGTTAGTAGTGAAGTTGACCTTTGATCGTTTCAATATAAAATTTCATCATTTTATCCGTGTCATAACGTTTTTCTTTGTGACGTCAGAGTGATCTTGACCTTTGACCACCAAATTCTAATCAGTTCATCCTTGAGTTCAAGTGCATTTTTGTGCCAGATGTCATGAACCTCCCTCTGGGCGTTTTCTGATATATCGCGTTCACAAGAACATGAGGGTAATCAGTTCATCTTTTAGTCCAAGTGAACGTTTGTACCAAATTCCATCAAGGCGTTACTGAGATATCAAATTCATGAGAATGCAATGTACATACAACCTGAAAGCATAATCCCTCTGGCCACGGCTGTCGGCGGCGTGGAGGCATAATAAGATGGCTGACTGCCCTCTGAGGCAGATTCATAGCTTCTTTACTTCCTGCATATTAGCTTAAATGAATTGCTTTGGCGCAGAGAGCATGACTGGAGCCCATGACATTATTGTGTTGCATTTGAGTAATTGTCAGCATTAGTGGAAATTGTTTCTCTGTACTCTTTTATGCATCACGCTGTCTTTATACTAATGGAATTAGACTCTCACAAATGTTTTTAATATGTAATTAAAGATAACAATGTAGGTGTATTAAAGCCTCCATATAGTCATGGAAACAGTGAGACCTGAAATTGAGGTTGCTGATTTCGTCTTTGCAGTGTTATATTTATTTTAATAGTGATCACTCTATTAATGTCTTGATTAGAAAACGCTCCAATAATAGTCATGTCACTCTACTGGGCCTCTGCTTGTAACAAAAAGGTAAAAGAACAAGAGGAAGAAAGAGAAAGAAGGAGAGAGAGACAAACAATGAGCTCAGAGGGATGTGAGAGCATGAATAAAAATGCAAGCTCATTCTGCGTTTCAAAGAAAACCTCAAGTTCAACTCGACTCACTTTCTCTGCTGCCTGCAAGGTGACTTACAACCAAAATAAAACTATTCTTTCTTGAGATGGAGCCACGCTGAACCGAAGGCATCCCAGAAGACAATGTGCTAGATTCTGCTCCTTGTAAGACCACATCGAGGCCAGGCTATTTTCGAAACACAAACCTCAGGCTACAGACCTGTTTCTGTGCTTAATTCTGATTCTAATTCAGTGAGTATGCTATCTGTCAAGTCATGATGAAAGTGTTCCACTTTCTTGATGGACATAAGCCATGACTTGAGTTAATTGTACCTCATAAATGGAAGTGTAGTTTATTTCTCTGGACCCGACAGTGCTTCAGTTGATTACACATGTCCTTGAACTCCCTCTGAACATGACGCAGGTGGCATTTGTGAGCCTGGGTGTCACTGATGAGGCTTTGTCACATTAAGCCTGCTCATCCATCATACAGATGCATCCGCACATGAAAATACACACAGCACAGTTAGGGATGGGGAATTGATAAGATTTTATTAATGGGAATTGATAAGATTTTATTGATGGGAATTGATAAGCATTTATTGATACCTCTTTCTTTATTTCTTTATCAATTCTTTATAAAGAATTGATAATTCTTTATAAAAGAAAAAAAAGGTAGGCTTTTACCTCATACTCACACTTGACTTAGTTTTGGCTATACAATATAAACATGAGCCTATAGGCAATAGATGCACTTTATTATTCATTTCCCTTCAGAAAGTTTCAAATATAGAAATACTATTTATACTATGGCTTGGTTGAATAGGAGAGAACAAGTTTGCCTGATTGCTCTTCCTGCAATTGCGCAATTTGCGGAGCCCAATGCAACTTGCATTGTGAGCATACAGGCCCACGCAGCTCTGAGAAACAGGCAGGTATTGATAAAAGGAATCGATAAGCTCGGGGGCATATGATTCCAATGGTTTGGACAATTTGGAACCGATTCTCAACTGGATCCAGTTCTCGATTCCCATTCCTAAGCACAGTCATTGCTTATCGCTTGCGTCATACTCCATACGGTAAATTCTGCCCACATAGATAGCACATCTTCCATACCATAAAACCTGAGCATGCCATGTCATTCATAAGGGGCCTTAAATAGATGAGCAACTAACCAGAGCGGGATGCATCTCAACCCCCCCCCCCCCCCCCCTTCTATTTGTACCCATTTCTCTTTACTATAAGATTTATTCCGGTTAGAGGGGCAAGGACATCTATTGCAGCCTGCTGAAGGTCCAGTGTGGCAACATTGGCGCCTGTAGATCACTGACTATCATGAACCTGGTTGACAGCTCACTCTGAGTGGCTGGTCTGATAGAGAGTGAGGTCCCAGGCCCTGCTCTGTCATCCATCACGCATCCTTCAATCCCAATATGTGCTCTTCATCAAGGCTGGGGCAAGGATGAAGGAGACAGGCTGTAAAAGATGGCATCCAACCCTCCCCTGTTCGTCCTCTTAGCTCCACCGTCACTCATTTTTATTACCTCTGATGAGCCGGCGGTTAGCGGGCTCATTAATAAACGGCGACTGGAATCAGACATTTGTCGAAGTTTGCAAAAGTCTATTCTCCCTGCCTTCCACACATGCACATATTTTCCACCTCAGCAGTTGAGCTCAGTTGGGAATACTTAAACATGAGCGGACAGGATAGTGAAGATGAGAGAGAGAGAATAAGCAACTACAGAGTGCACTCATGTTCGTGCCAGTGAGCAGTGTGAAGTTCAATCTTTTAACAGCTCACCTGTGGATGTGTCTCAGTCCACCTTAACGCCTGTCCTGTACAGATGAGACAAACCCCTCATTCTTTGATTGGGTTGTTCAAGGAAAAAAAGAAACTGATCGGGCAACAGGGAAATAGTATCAGTGATTTTATTTCAACCTGTCAACAGTGTTTTCTATCTCTCTGCGAGAAGTTTAATGGTATTTTAGTTTAGCTGAATGTCTACTGGTTCACGTACAGTAGTAGCACCTCCGTGCCTCAGGAGCAGAGAATGGGGTCATATTCCTGGAAGGAAACTTAGTCCTCCTCTCTGCTATTCCAAAGCACTGTTAAAGTTTCAGTGTTGCTGTGATTTCCTCGGTGAGGGGGCTGCTCTGGACAGTATCTGTGGGTTTTGCAGCACTGTCTGTGGGTGCGGAGGTGTTGGTGTAGCAGGTTATTCAGCAGCCTGAAAGAGACACTGAAATACTGATAAGTCCCGCAGGAGAAAAGGCATGTGGTGATTAATTGCACTGGGTGTGTGGAACCCTGATTATCTGCTGCCTGTTAGTGTGTGTGTGTATATGTGTGTGTGTTTTATGGGGTAAAAACACTAAGGATGCTTGTGTCAGGCAAAGGCTGGCCTAGTGGATAGTGGATCTGCTCTTTTTGGCTTTGGATATGTCATAAGCGCTTGTGGCCAAGGTTATGGGCCCCACTAAGACAGTGTTTCAGGTTTTTTTTCAGCTGAACATAGTGTTGTCCTGATAATTCTATCTGCAGTTCTCTAGAGTGAGTTCATTTATTTAAGTCCAGATACAAGAACTCCAGAGTCATCAGATACGTTCTTACCAGTTAGTGAACATTTAAGTGTTTAAGTTCACATGCCGCCTCTTCAAACCCCGGACGGATGTCAACATCTAGAAAAAAAATTCAACATATTTCTAGACATATAAAAAGAAAAGAAATATGTATATGAATTTAAATTTGAAATTTGGGTGGAAAGACCAATAACAGTTCAGGCCACTTTAGAGAACAGTTCGCTGTAATGAAATACACTCTGTGTTTATGTGTGTAAAAGGGTTTTATGAATGAAAGTAAACCTACAGCCAATTATCAGCAGCAAATGGTTTTGGCTCTTTATTCCTAGTTGGCATCAATAAGGGTGAGTGTGTCGGGTTTATGAATACAGAGCAGAAATTTTCTGTAGTTTGCTGCTAGTAACATTGCACCCACACAGGTCTGATTATTACTCAGTAGTCAATAGAGCAGTATAGTCAAATGAATTCCGGATTCATTCATAAAACTATGCTTACATACAGTAGCGGTAGAGGTTTGCTTTACCTACAGTAAAGCTTCGATTTACATTCTCTTTAGGCTGTGATCTGGACCAAAGTCATTTTTAATGTTTTCAATCACTGCGCTCTTCTATTCTAATTATTAGTTTTCACCACACAACTTTTTTTTTGCTCATTTGTTTCAGTATCTTCTATTTCTACCTGCCCTTTTAAAGACTATTTCAAACAATTTGGACCCATGTGCCTCTAAAAACATGTGGTATTGTATTTTTTTTTTCTCTTCCTCGTGTTTTTGTTTGTGTTTGAGCCACAGGGAGACAAACGTGTGTGTGGTTCTTGATGTGATTTTTGTGAAGAAAAGCACTCGGTGTGAAACTACAGCACATGGAGGAGTCGGTGTGTGGGAGTCCATCTACGTATTTAGTAGTTTGGTGTATTCTTACTGGGAGTAGACACTGAGGCGGCACTGTAATCCATTCATGTTTCGGCTTTCTGAATAAAGCTGGCTGAGGTTTAGCTTCATGCAGTACAAGATTTTGATATTTTCACAGCATGAAAATGGTGGATATCAGGTCATCAGGAACAAGTCTGTGTGTTAGGGGAAAATGGGTCATGAGTTACGTGTGTTATGTGTGAATTTTTTTTAACACTATTCAGGATGCCATTTTACTGGTGAATTTACTTAAAATGAAAATTGAAAATAATTATGTTGGACATACATGTTACAAATGGATGGGGGGGGGGATTAAGCATTAGGGTGGTTCAATAGTTGCTCCTGATTAACAGCCTTCACTATAGTCATTTTCATTAAGTAGTAAATGTGTCAGAGAGAGGCATGGTACTCAAATCCATTAGGAAAAGAAGATACAATTTATTTGGGCTGATTCGCTTGTAGCTAATCCATCAACACAGAGAAAATAGGTCAATGATCGAAGCCAAGCAGGGACTGTGCCCAGAAGAGGACAGCTGCAGTAGGTCCAATACATACAGACAGAGACACAGGGCTTTTCGCAGGATCCCAGGACAGAATTCCTATAGACACACATGCAGAGTGATGGTACACAAGCTCTCATTAATGTAACCTACAGTAAAAGCATGACTTCATGAAAGTAAATGTGGCCACCGCAGTGTGACCTGGAGACCTGTGCATGCCTTTGCATCTGCTTGCCTAACTCATACAGTAAATGGGGTGGATATGTGGCGAAGAGGGGAGGGAGGGAGGGGGGCCATAATCACCCACCACCTGAAGTCAGTTCCAGCGACGCTGACTTGGTATATACAGTAGCAGACTGCACGCTTGCCTTGCAATCCCACAACCTCTTACTTCTCCACCAGCCGTACAATCACCTCATTTCAAGTGCAGCAGCTCCTGGTTCAGTGCCCGCTAAAAGCCTGCCATAACACTGATTCTGAACATCGAACTGTTCTTGTTTCCCTTTATCTTCCCTTTGTGCTATTTTATCACTTTTCCTTTTCAGCAACCAAGGATATATTTAACTGAGCCCCCACTGTTTTTTATTTGGTTGTGTTTACTTTGAATTATTTTGTGAGCTTGGTGTTCTCGATCTAAGCCTGTCTATTTCTTTCTTACTCTCTTCTGTCCCCCTCTTCTCTCTTACTTCTCTCTCTGTCACTATGTGACATAGTAATGTTATTTAAAGCTATTGCTGTTGCCAATGTTTAATGTCTTTTTATTTGCCTGTGTTTCTGCCTTGTGTTTTTGCTGTTGTTGTTTTCTTTTGTTTCTGTGTGTGGTGAGCTTTCTAACCCCAGTTCATTCTGTTATGGCATCACCGCAGTCCAGGATGACGCTGCCCCAGGTACCCAGGAGTACATTATGTTACGGCAGGACTCCATCCACTCCGCGGATATAAGGAGTAAAGGGTCCCCCTTTCGTGCTAAGTGTCACGAAATCTTCTGCTGCCCGCTGAAGCAAGCCGTCCACAAAGAGAGCACAGAGCCCGAAGGTTTGTTTGCACCCCCTCCTTGTTTTGATTTGCTGATGCTCCTCGTCTCCCCTGCCCACTCCCGTCTTGTTTTCCCCTCTCTCTCATATTCTGTGTGAACTGATAGTTCTCCGCCCCTCCAAACTAAGTTCTCTTTCATTCCTGTCCCATTTTTAGAGAGCATCTGGTGTGCTTCTGCCCCTTTCTAGCATGTGTGTGTTTGTGCACGAACGCGTGTATGCGTGTGCGCAAGTGTGAGTGCCTGTGTGTGTGTGTGTTTGAGCATAGTATAGGACTGAATGCTTGGGGCATGTTTGCTTGCAGAGAACCTGTAGGAGGGCACCTCTCCCAGTCCAGTGTGGTGTGTTCATATGAGTGTGGGTGTGTGTGTGTGTGTGCGTATGTGTGTCTGACTGTACACCCCTTATGTTGGACTGAGGAGCATAGCATCTGTAGCTCCTGCCAACCCCTCCCTACCCCGAACCATTAACTCGGTTGTTGCCACCCTGAGGCGCATGCACAGACCAAAACAAAGTGCAAGAAGAAAAGGGGTTATAGATAGAGGCAGCTGCTGCCCTAATGAGTTCAATGACTTGGCAATTCCACTATGTGCTTCCACTTCAACTGGCCTCATAGAACAAAAAAAGGTGTTACTCTTTTATCTTCCTGTCCTGAAGACTATGTGAGATTGAACAGTTTCATTTTCATGACTAAATGGTGATCTAGTCCGCTACAAACTGAAAGTGAGTAAGTCCCCCCCCCCCCCCCTTGTTCCCTGTGCTTCTGCCTGTGGCTCTATAATCTTAGTGGCTGCAGTCTACCCCCTCAGTGCTTCCTTCCTTCCTTCCTTCCCTCCGTCCTTCCTTCCCTGCTTAACTTTACCCCCCCCCCTTCCGCAACCTTGTTCACCTTTTCCTCTACCTCTTTCTCTTTTTCCTTCTTTAGCGCTTGCAGCAGCATGATGATATGCCCGCGCACTGTTTCAGCTTTTGCACAGTTAGGCCACGCAGTAAAGTTAAAAAATTAAAAATCCCTTTGTGCTCTAAGCATGCTACCATACCCTGCACTGTCTGGCACTCAGGCTCTCTGAATGCCTCATTTATCATCTATCCCTCAATAGAGCGCTAAGATTGTAGAAATTGCTTTCCTTTGCAGACTTCCTGATAGGTAAGATATGAATTATCTCACTACTGATGTGTTTTCTGCAATGTACTGCTCTGTCTGCTGTTGCATCTAAAAGAGGGCCATGTTTGGCACAGTATTTCTGCACTTTAGATATCAGTTAACCTGTTGAAGGCTGTCTGTGTAACTGCTGAAGGACTCAAGCACATGCACTTATCCTTGTGAGAGAGACAGAGAGAGAGAGAGAGAGAGAGAGAGAGAGAGAGAGAGAGAGAGAGAGAGAGAGAGAGAGATATAAAGAAGTGGAATCTCTAGCAGAGGTCTGGCTAGAGAAGTACAGATGTATTATTCAGTTTGGCTGCAGCTCCAGTTGGACGTGACTGAATTTACAAAGGAAGGAGGGGAGACTACAGCTCTTGCGTAAGCTGTTCGTGAGGACGTCATTAATGTTGATGCATGATGCAGATGGAAACTGTGTTAAACCATGTGTGGAGTAGGCTATACAGACACACAGCAACACACAACCTACAATACGTTGATGTATGCAAATATTTTGCCAGACGTTATAAGTAACACGTAAACACACACAACATACTAGGTGTTGATATATTTTTGCACTTAGGCTACATTTGTGGGAAAACTAGTATTTATTTTGAAAAGAAAATCAAGATGGTTGTATGTTTTGAGACATCTAAGCAGGAAAGCCAACCTCGTCACGTTGTTACCATGGCAACGACATTCCCACTGCTTTGTGTTGCACTTAGTGGTTTTCATGGCTTTCCATGGATTATAGATTCTATAACATGTAGCTACATGCTAAATAGAGTTTGTAAGTGGATTGCGGCACAGGCTCTTCAGTCAGGAACTCTGGTTGGTTGGTGATTTTCCCTACATAGTTTGATTACCTTGGATAGTTAATGACAGCTGTAGGTAAAAGCAAAATGCAGTGTTTCTGAGAGCGTTTCTGCAGTGTTCACCAAATGAAATTAGACTTTTCTTTTCAATACCTCATAGAATGCAATTCAATACTTTTTTCACAGTCATACTGGTCAAAGACTGATAGAAATCAAGCAATAAGGCATATAACATATCACATTTTTATCAATACTATCCAGCTCCATATAATAATAATCCTTTCTAATAATTAATCAATTAACATGACGTGGACCAATGTATGGATTACTGAACAGGCCTACAGGGCCAGGGCCTCTGAAAGTGTTCTTCTTGTGTGAAAGTCAAGTTTGTGCTAAAATCAATACTTCTCCATTACGAGACAATGAATTTCTGTCAACTGTTTCAAAACAGTCAAAAATGACACCAGATGTTATTGTCTCAGTACGTGAAACTTAAGACTTTTTAATAATCGTAGAAGGCCTTTTGTTTTTGATACTCAATGCAATGCTTTTGAAGACTTTTCAAGACCTGCAGATACCCAACTGTAAGATTTGATTGATGTTTGTCCAGTCGAGTTGCTGGGCTGTGCCTGCTACAGGTGATTCGCTGACAGTGGCAAGTTCTCAAAAAAAAAAAGGTGCAGACGTTCAGTGAAGATCTAACAAGGCTTTGACTGAATCAGTAATCCGCATCACTTCCCCTGAGTCTATTTCTTCTGATACATATCCCAACACTACATACAGGTGGCTGACACAGAGACCAAGGTATTGGTTTCACACGTCACTAGAGACGTGCTTCACAGAATAACACATCAACAGCACATGTTTGAGCTGTAGCACCCCGGAGGATGAGTTCAAATCATATCAGTTTATCTCTGCAGAGCTGTGGGGAGTGGAAAAACACAGACAGAGAGCACCGTCTGTGTTCTCTTCCTCCATCCTCAGGCCTGTGCGTGCTGCCTGCTGTCAATCAGTTTGTTCTCCATCTTACTCTCTTTGGTTCAGTCTGTGTCACCACCTCTCGATTCCTCTTCCCGTCTATTCCCAACTCGCCCTCTCCTGTTTCTGCTCTGCTTCTGCCTCTCTCTTTGGCTCTGTTTCGTTTCTCCACAGCAGAGACAAAAGACGGTGCCTGAGGGGCAGATCTGTGTAAATATCCCATCCATAATTCAAATGACTGTAAGACTTTGTGTTTCAGGCTATGCAATATATACACAGACAGACAGATATCCATGTAGAGATATACACACAGAAGTATACGGTGTGAGCAGTATGTGTATGTTTTCTTCTGAGTCAGTGTTTTCCTTGGTGAAGAAGTAATTTGCTGTGCATTTGTCATCCAATATTTGAAGTGGAATACTCACTATTAATTAGAAGTATTTTCACTTCTTCTGCACTGACGTAGAGATTGTGCTGGCCGTGACTGAGAGGAATTTAGATTTAAGAAGTTTTAAAATGCTGAATGACTTCATTTGACTGAATCACAAAAATGACAGAGACCGTCTGCTCTTGAATCATATATCATCAAAATAAAAAGTATAACCAGGCCAATATGAAACTTTGTTTAAAAAGCTAAATCAACTTGAGCTATCCAGCCACCACTTAAAGGGATAGTTCGGGTTATTTGACATAGGGTTGTGTGAGGTAGTTAGTCCGTGCAGTTGTGCGTAGGAATACGGTAGTTCAACGTTTAAGAATATGTAGTACCAAAGGAAAGGGCTGTTTGACGGCCAGATAAAGCTGTGAAAATATTCAAAAGAAAGCGTAAACTTCACCTGATATTGGCCATTTTTTTGAGTGGCTAAAACACGTTTTTTCTGCTGCCCCCATCCACAGCAACACATCGCTCAGCTTCTGTGCCGTTACTTGTGTGTACTTCTCCAGAAAGGGAGTGCACCGATCTGAATATACTGCTGGTAATACACTGACTTAGGTACCTCACACAAACCCACGTGAAATAACCCCCACTATCACTTTAACCTATTATGGCGTTACGCAACTGTGAGCACTAAGGTGCTCTAGATCTAAAGATCCATAGCAATATAATGAAATCAGCAATGTGACTTCTCTCTTACAGATAGCCTTCTATCTGTAATAGGTTCAGCACCTGTGTTGCACAACAGTCAGGCCGCTATCCAATCTGTTTTAGCCTTATTGACAAAATAACTCATCTACTGCCTGCTCCGCCAAGAAAATGTAAGCACAAGTGCAAGAGGAATGAGACGCAGCCCCATCCATTTCCCACACCCAATGTAAAATGCATGGCAGTGATTCACCACAAAGTTGACACGGCGCAATTACATTTAAGGGGACCAGTGTCGCTCCTTATAACAGAGTATGCCTTTGCAATGTCTCACAGAGTCCCGCACACCACTGCAATGTTGACAAGGGACAAACACGCAGCCTCAGGATGCACTCATGCTCCAATTAAACAGCTTGTTTAATTTTCTTTTTTCCTTTGCAGTCTGTCTTTCTGCATGAAAGCAACAACTCTGTTTGTCTAAGTCGATGCATAAATAGACTACGCATGAATAAATAATGTGTATGATGATGTGGTTTGGTGCCTGGAGAGAGTGGGCTGGCAGGAGAGTGTCAATGTCACATCTGCACTGTAAGTTCAGCTGCGCTTACCTGACCTCTCCGGTCATCTGCAAGAGCTTAAGAGTGCAATTTGCATCATATAAAAGTTTACTCGTAACCAGATGGTCAGTGAATGAAGAATAAGCTTTAAGCCCTGATCATAAGAAGAGCAAGAGAGACAATATCTGTATCAAATAATAGCACATGTTTGAAGGAGTGGTGCTTTAACAGCCTGCATGTTCCATTGGTGTGATATAATCATCACCCTATCAAGAATTGTCATCTGTAAGTGCAAAAAAAAATGTCATCATACACACACACACACACCTTTACATATTGATCTCCTGAGATTTATGTAGAAATCTGATATAGTGTTAATTTCTGGCTCCTCTGGGGCATAAACAAACAGCAGGAGTGGGTGTATATGACAACATTAACGAGAAACTACTCAGGAGACTGTCGGGGAAGTGAAGCAGAGTCAAGTTGCCAGGCCTATTACATTTCATCATTGTCTATTTAATTAGCACTTCTCTTTTATTCGCCTCCACAACCTAGGTCCTCTCCTCATGGCAGCAGCCACACAGAATGAAATGAAGGAGAAAACAACTGGGACTATTTTTTTCACACAAACAGTAGATTAGTTTGTTATGAATGGATATTATGAGTGATTGTATACATCTGCTTTGGTGTACTGTACTCTTCATGTATATGAATCATGTTATACTACTCAACAATAAATGGAGGAATCTGGAGGAATTCCATTTTCTGGACAACTGCTCATTCAATTAACTCAAACTTTGCGGGTGTATTGCTGAGGACCCAAGGAAGTGCAGTGTGAAGTTTTTTTGGATGAGCCATTCACTTTTCTACATGTTACCTGATGTGAAGAAAAAGGCGGAACTACACTACAGGGGCAGGGCAGCACCCTGACAATTTACAGAGCGCACTCGGCAGGGTTATAAGAGAGGTGGAACTCAACTGCAAGGGCACTTTCTACACCGTCACCCGGACTCTATTGGAGTGGAAAAGGAGCAGCCAACACCAGCAGTAACAAATGAGACCAACTGACCACACGCCCTGCAGCATAAGTCGCCTAACACCCTTACAGATTTAGCACATTTTGAAGGGGCACTGCATTAGTACCCAAAATTTGCACTGTGCCTTAGGAAAAAGGTTGACCTCAACCTCTGTTGTCAGAATCTTTAAAGGTTGGCCCTAAATAGCACAGTGCGTCTGATATTGACATACTACATGCAGCAAATTATCTCCCTTATCATAACTTTTTCTAACTTTTCCATCATTAGCATGTAGCTTGTCAGCTAGATTGACTGCTTGTTCAATGTTGAAAATGCAACAGAGAATATAAAAGGAGAGTGGAAGGAAGCAGAACACAGTAGTCGACCAATGGGAGGCTTTGTCTCAGCAGTGCACATCTGTTGAATCAGACTGTAATGTATAGTACTGGATGTAGTATTTTATATTAATAATTAATATTATATCTATAATACATTTATATTAATAAATCTCAAAATTTGTTTATGTTAATGGACTGTGAAATAATTAATATTTAGCACATAACAGGGAATACAAAGATGCAAGTACAGTACAGCAGTAATATGTCGTTTTTTATATCCACATAGCTGAATGCACCATGTGCATTTATTCTTCATGTCCACATTAGCAGCTTTACTCTGGACACAGATAGTCCCCATCATTCCCACTGCCTGACTCAGCTATGACAAACCCTCACCCAGCTTGACACTAAAATCCCAGCTTATGTCACTAATGGACTTGCTGTATTATTGTTTTATTCAGAAAGGTTCCTTTTTAACCACAGGCCGGCTCTAAATCTGAGCTAAACGGGAACAATCAGAAGAGTAGTCAGGTTATAGTAACTGTGACACAAGCACTGTGTAAGTTTTCCCCAGAGTAAACACGCGTTAAGCTATTTAATTGGGGTAATGAGGTAAACTGCTGAATCAGCACAACATTAATGGGAGGCTAGCAAAGTGGCTCCTGACAGCTGCCAGGATTGAGACTGCACACATGCAAATTTGTGTCCCTTATTGGGGAGAAGTTTAGTCGGAGATATATATATATATATATATATATATATATATAAAATATATATAAAAGCAAGTCAAAAATCATGTCTTGTTTTTAAGTATAACATAAAAGTATATCCATGCTTGACATATTCAAGATCCAAATGTTTGTATCATCAGCTTTTCCTTTGTGTAGTCATTTTCCAGCATGTGTGCAAGTGTAGACCATCCCTTAAAGTTCATATACGTAGACTTTTTATACGATAAAAGCATCTTTAAAATTATTTTGGTGAGTTTTTGTTGGGTAGAGATTTTGGCATGCTGTTCCTGCAGTGGAACATATACCTTCAGCATCTCTGGGATTATGGCATTGGGCCATATACCATGGTAGAAGATTTAACCCATACTGTCCAATGCTATCTAGAACCCCACAAGATCCCAGTCAAAGTCAATAGGCTGCACACAATGTACAGTATTTGGTCCTCTGCCAACACTGCAGCATGCCTCTGCTAGTTATTCATCAGCCTGTTCCCCAAGTCACTACACAGACATTCACTGGTAGCAACTGTTCCCACTCGCCCTTTCTGTGCTCCCTTTCCCTTTGCTGTTTGCTCATGAGCCTTAAACAAAAGTTATGCTTACTGTATGTACTTAACTGTGAGCAACTCAATGCTTAAATCCTCTCCCTTTTGCTGTCATCCAAGTAATGTTTTAAAGCTGTATTAGATGCTTTTATCGGACAGCCTTTGTTACCCAGGGTAGTATGGTTGTTTGACACCCTACTGACTGGCCAAATTCAACTCTTTGAGTCTGTAACTAATTTTATCCTGGTTCATCTTCTCTGGCATTCAGTCAGTTGTTTCTGTAAGCAAGTCCTCTACGTCATGTAAATGCTCATTAGAAGCAAGACAACTACCCCAATTTAGGTATTGTCCTAAGAGTCCAAAGAAAGAAAAAACAAAGATTTGATTGAGGTAATTTATATTTAGTCACCATTATATAGTTTGTTAGCAGAGAACACTATAAAGTTTATTTTGTGCATATCATAGCCATTTCTTTATAATAACCAACTTTATTATGTGTATTTGAAATATAGTGGCTGAACTCCAAATCTATCAAAAATGCTCAACTATAGCAACCTGACACAAAAATGACACTAAAGATTGCACTGTGAATATTTAAGACCTTAAAAGTTCCTCAGACGTCCTAATTTCTGTGCATTGGACACAAGAAGTGCCTAAGCATCACATTGGCGGAGACCAAGTACAACAGGGAAGTTTGGCTCTGACACAGACAGACAGTTGGAGGGTCCTCTTGGGTGCTGGCGGCATTATGTAAAGTCTTTGCATGTTTCATCTCAGGGGGTCACCAAGTAATGTGCCAGCCTGGCGGCCAGGGCTAATGTTGGCTGGGATTCATACAGACACCCAATTTCTCCCATCATGTCGCCTGCCAGCCCCCGAGACAGCTTGGCTCTTCCAGGGAGCCTGACAAAACCCTGATTAAGGACCAGAGAAGTTGTGCTGTCCTCCACATATTCAGGATGTACTGTACAGAGATATTGCCAGAAGTTAGAGAAAAGTTGGTTAGCTTACATTGAAGAACCTTTAGTGAAGAATGGGATCAGTATTACAACACCAGTCGTGTTAAATCCTGTTTTGGCCAGACAGTGTTTCTGTTTTCTTCCCCTGTCCCTGATTCTTGGTTGAATCTTTGTGTGCTGCACTAGTGACAGACATGTTTATTTACTTCCTTCTCAATAGTGGTTAAATGTTTGGAAAGTGTCCTGGGTGTTCCACAGTTGCCCTCAGCCAATTCAATACCGACCCCTCTTTGCAACAGCAGCAACTGTTGGAAAAAACAGAACAAAAAAAACAGCTAAAGCATCCAAGTTATATATTTAATCACTATGATTTATTATAAAGGCCATTTACATAGGTTTTCTGCACTTATGCTCATAGAGTTTAATGTCACCCCTGTCTGTTTGATTACTCTAACCCCTCCAAAGATTTGTCCATCAGAGACAATACAAATATATTATATTGTAATATGAGCAGGTGATATGAGGTGTTGTGTTAGTTTGAAAACTCAGACCTCTTACTTGCGTAAGTATCATGATACGGACTGATCCCAAAGTCATTATTCAATAAACAGAAATCTGCGCCAGAAAAGATGAATCAAATAGAGAAGCTGAATGCTTGAGCATGATAACACTTAAATGTAGAGCAATCTTCTCAAACATTATATCATATTCTCTCCGTCATTAGTGGCCCAGTGTCTGGTGATCTTTCAAGGTCATCGTAAATGCATGCTCCGGGACAATAGATGGGTTAGACATTAATAATGCATACTGTTAATGAAATGGTAATTCTTCAACTGTCAAAAAGTGCTCCCTCTTGCTTCCTCCGTTGGCAGTCCTCTCCCCTCCATCAGCTCCCTCCAGCATGCGTTTCTGTTCACTAAGGTGAACATTACCCTCTGCAGGTGTTTGTCAAATGAGCCCTGCTGATGTAAGTAACTCAATTGGCCTGTATGACGTGCCCTTTACCTCCAACAAGCTCCAGCAGAGTGTAGCGCTCCTGAGTCGTACAGCCTTGCTCCTCCTCATCGTTCTCACCAAACACACAAGCACACACCCTCAGTCGGGTGTCTTGCATCAGTATGCCGTGAACAGGAGGCCCGTGAGTCATTATCGTAGACTCAAATCTAATTTTACAGCACGCATAAGAGCGACCAAGCGGGACAGGCCGGCGCACTGGACTGAATAAACAACAACATAGAGGTGTTGCAGCTGTGTGGCTGTGCTGAACCTCAGCTGTCAGGTGTTGCCGAGACATGGCGGGATGCTCGCTCACATACAAATGCACATGGATACACATGCACAGAACTGCAGCAACAAAGACATTTACCAAAGTACCAAATATTTTTCACAGCTCAGCCAACCAAGCTTTGTCCAGTCTAGGCAACCCTACAGAGCCATCTGCCAAATGTCCCCCCCCAAAAGCTCCCTCCTGGCTTCAATGAGGTGTCATTGAAGTCCTTTATTCCTCAAACCACATTGTGTAGCAACTAGCCTTGATTTTAAAACACAGCACATCTATCCTCTTTGTATTAGGAGAATTAACTGGTTGCATTTGTCCTTCTGATCTGAATGTTTTGTCTTCTGTGTGTATGTGTGTGTGTGTGTGTGTGTGTGTGTGTGTGTGTGTGTGTGTGTGTACTTTGGTTGCTTGTTCTCTGGGACCTACGGCCTTATGGCAGCCATTAGTGTTAGCTCGCTAATCCACTGGCTGGAGAGATAATTAGACATCGCACATCTCATCAGGCCCTGCCAGCATACATTGACAGCTGTCTCTCTTTTTTACCCTCTCCCTCTCTCTCTCTCCCTCCCACACACACACTCAGAATGAAAGGACAAAAATGAGAGACCAAAGGTTAAAGAAATCATGAGTTCAAAAGGTTAGGTGACAGTGCTAAAATGGGAACCAACAAAGGCAAATTTATGTTACTTGCATGTTGTAATAAAATAGGTGCATCTTCAATGTAATGTTAAGTGCTAGGAATGTGCTCTTGGCTCTGTTCTGTTGGTGTATGTGAGTAGGATGTCACAGGCCTCAGATGCATGTTCGGTATGATGTAATGGCTAGCAATCAGCAGACAGGGAGGCAGTCCTTCAGCAGCACTGATGATCACACATAAACCATCATCACAACAGGCCAGTGTCACGCAGCCTCCCATCTATAATCTGTGCTCCTGACTGCCAAAGCATTTGTTAATATGTCCTAATCTCCTTATGTTATCTCCTCAATTGTACACACACACACACACACACACACACACACACACACACACACACACACACACACACACACAGACCCTGGATGATGGTGCGTACCACAGGTCATGCCTAGAGATTCAGGAAAGGTTCTTTTCCTACACCCTGTGGAACAAATCTGAGGCAGCTGTACAAAGAAATACTTGTTCTGACCTGTTGAATATGAGCGAATGTTTGAGGCAGCTACTTCAGTAAACTGACTGGGCTTCAGACACACAATACCCCAGCAGCTGTGCAACAGGGGAAACTTAGCCTTAATAATATAATATGGGCTCCAGTCATTTGCACTGATCCTTCAATCGGTAGCAGAGGGCTCAGTGCAATCATTCAATCATGTTAAAGCATAACCTCTGACTTACTGCACTCCACAGGAGTCGATCTGGCTGTAGGGCCTGATAAGAGGGGGAGCCCGAATAGATTGAAAGACATTGTGCTATTATTCCCTTCTCGGTCATTCAAAGAACACACCAAACCTCAGTCAGTGAGCTCATCCTCAGCCACTGGCATTCACCTCTCTATCCTCAGTGTTAAATGAATCCAATCTTTTTACTATAATCTCTGAAATTACTATAAAATGTATCGGTCTCGTGCTTCCTATCCAGCAGATATTCTATCTAGTATCTAGATAGAAGTCGGCAAGTAATTGTAAGGATTGTAAGAGGTTGTTGAATTTCTCTGTGCGAGTTAAAAATAAAAAGTCCAGCTGATAGCCCAGGAGATCCTTATTAATACAACAACAGAAGGCAAAATTAAATGAACAAGTTTCAACAGATTGAGTCCATAATCATCATAATAATCACCACTAAACATACGTATACCCTCTTAGAATACATACACCAACAATCGTGGGTAGTAGAATCCATTTGGTATGAACTCTGCCACCGAAGATGGGCGGGACCTGGAATGCAGATCTTGTGAACAGAAATAGCTCTGCACACCTGCTGCACTGTTTAATGAAGTTTCTAACAAAGGGTTCAGGCAGAAATAATAATTGCTTAGAAGGTACTGAGCATAAGGACTGAGGGGGGAGAGGTGGAATGGTTTCTATGGTTGTATCAAAAGCTAGACCTCTACAGATTAGATGCCTGAGGTTGTGTCTCCACACACATCCACATATACAGCCACACACATACATACACATATACACACACACACACAGATACATACATACCATACCATCCAGCCAATCTGCTGTGCAGCCTATAGACAGATGGGAAAGGAACATCGACCTCAAAGTCCTCCAGACCACTTTTTTTCTTTTTTCTTTTTTTTAAACCAGGGCTGCACAACAAACAAACACACACACACACACACACACACACACACACACACACACACACACACACACACACACACACACACACACACACACACACACACACACACACACACACACAGCAGCAAGGAGTCTGCTGTGTTGCCTTTGGATCTTTTGGATCCCTCTTCATCCTTTTAGATGGGTTCATAAAGACAGCAGAATTGAAGAATGCATAAATATTGCACATGGTTCATTCCTATTTAACTGTTCACAACCCAAATCAATGAGAAAAATAAATACAAGATGCTTCACTGCTTTTGATTTCTGATTTTGTGATCCTCTGATTTCAGATCTGAGGAATCGCCTGGCTACATATAGTAACAGTCAATCTGCATAAACGATCTGAAATCATGTTTTTCTACTCAGATGTTTGTTTTTCTTTGTCAGCATTTTTCTCAGTTCGTGGGACTTGTTTATAGATAGAAAGGGTTTGAATTCAAGGGTACAACTAACTCAACAGGAGGGTATGAGGATAATTTAGTAGTCTTAGCTTGACAATAGAACCAGGAGATTAGAATTTTGCTCTACTATATTTGAATATGTGGAGGACAGATAAACAAAGAGTTTAGTTGAGTGTTTAATGCTGTACTTTTTGGTTTAAAGTCATTAAAAGCACTCTGGTTACCAGGTGCTAGTTACCAAGCATCTGGCTCATGGCTGATGTTAATATCTAAGGGTGATGTAATGCAGGCAGAGGGATTAAATAACATTGTATTATGACTGAAGGCTTCATTATGATTTTACAAGTCCAATGCTATTCTGTAATAGTGTTGTATTTCATATTAGAAGCCTGCTACAAACCTCAGAGAGCCATTACCGCTTTACCGCTGTCTTTTGGCCTACTTTTTCATACCTCTGTAGGGTTCTCCATCAGCTCTGCACAGCTCCTCCCACCTGTTATGTTCCAAACACTGGTCCACTACCATCCATTGTCATTATGTTTCCATTGATTTCTTTGTGTGCTGACTACACTAACAAGCACAGGGAATGAAAGTGAAAAGTGGGATACTCTGTGTTGGGTAGGGAACATGACCTATTTACCCACCCACTCCCATCAGTTGAGTCATGTCTCCTGTCGTGTCACTTCCAGCTTAGCCGATCTGTTCCACCTAACACGTTGGGCTTTTAAGTATACTGAAATAATCCATGCCAATCTGAACCATGCAATAACGCTGGCATGTATACACCCATTCTGATCTTTTTGTTAGTATACACGATTATTTAACCTCAAGTGTAGCACCATAGGTTTAAAATACATATACGACCATTCATCCCTTACTGTATACACAACAGCTGAAGAAGCATTCTTCTATATGCATTTTCCCTGTCTCTCTGATCTGCGGCTGGGCATTATGAGACATCACTGCGACATATTTCCCTGTCAGAGGAATGAAACACCCAACCATTTACTTGAGGAAATGCATCAGTTGCAGGGGAAATTCAGAGTGTGTGGCTGGACTAAAATGAGCTTCATTAATGTTCACATCCAGTTCACTGCACTGCACATTTGATCTCATTGGATAATATTCACAGTTATTCTTGAGGCCAGACAGGGAATGTGATGGGGTTATTCTGAGGACAGAGACCTGGATAATGGCCAAGAGCAGTGCTTATTACAAACACCTCGACAGGTGTCAGCATTTCTTCCCACCATGTGAGCAGAAGAAAAGCAAAGTGTTTTCACCTCTGTTAGGAGGTTGTTTTCTTGCCATTTCTAAATCAAGACACCATGGTAAGCTGTAGTTCTCGTTTCAAGAATAGCACAGTTAGTTCTTTCATCATCCTTATTAGGAAGTGTCTATCACCTAGGCCTGCAATGTGTCTTAAGTTAGCAACTCTTAAAAAAGAAGCACGCATGACCTTGCGCTCTTGTGCCAGTCTCAGAGCTTCCTTTGTGTCTCCATCAGTAAGTAGACAGTTTAAGCCAGCTGGTGTCTGAGATGATGCCTTTAATCTCACTCCATTCCCTTCCTTGATGTGTCAAACTGGAAGGGATATGTAGGACGACATCACTTACTGTATTCTGGGACTAAGACTGCTCTTGCTAGACAGGGTATAATTAGCATGGAGTTATTAATCCAAACTTTCAGAAAGTCTGAGCTTCTACATTTTGGCTGCAGCACACTTCCTTGATTTCTCTTTGATACCAGATGTCCCTCTTCACTGTGACGAGAGCCCATTTCCTGGGTGTGTTCTGCCTAATGGAGGAGGGATAACTTGAAAGAGAATAAAAGTGATTTTGTTATTTATGGCCTTTCAACTCCTAAATGCTGTTTCTCTGTAGCTTTCTCACCACGATGGATTTTGCCAAAGGGCTTCCATTGACTCACCATCTTTGATTCACACATGTGACTGTGACTGTTCAGTCATCCATTTTGGCAAATGAGCTTCTCCCACACTTGATTTCCCTCTCCATCTACCTCCTGTTGTGATGCTGGCAATGATAGATACTGGATGTTGTTCTGATAACAGGCATTTAGAGAGTTGGTGGGCTGGCCGGCTGTGTGTACATGTGTGCATCTGCTGTGTATGCATGTATGTGTTGCTTGTTGAATTGTCTATATACACAAGTGGCTGTGTGCTTACATCAGATCTTATCTTCCACTCGCTCTGCCTCAGCTGGCTGAGGGAACAGTAATGTGGCATTAGACACCCGGCTGATTGTCAACAATATATTATGTACTAACTTGCATGAAGCTTGGAAGCTGGTTTTAACTTCAGCCTTCTGTGCAACTGTGCTGCTTTCTGTAAAATCTTCGCCAATTCCTTTTTATTGAATCAACATTGCATTGTGGTTTCAGTTCTGTTAGACCAACTGCTGTTTGAAGTATTTACACTATCTTGGACTCTCTATATAGCAATCAGTCACAGGGGCTTTTAGCCACCTTTCTCCTGCTTACAGCAGCACTGGTTATGATTCACCCACAATCCAGCAGGGGACCTGAGAGCTGCGGGGTCATGCAGTTGACAGACACATCCACACACATTGCACAAATATATGCATCTGCATCAAACACATGTGTTGAACAAAGCTCCTTTTTCAGATTCTTGTTCAGGGAACCTAAGGGGCAAATTGGACATGTCAGACTTCATTGGTTTTTATCAAATGGATTCAGCTACATGGTCTCCAAGGTCTGTGGTCTGGAGCTTTTTACTTAAGTATTGCCAAACATCTTTGAAGTCTGTGGAGAAGTAAGGGTCAGGTGGTTGGAGGACAAGAGAAACAGAGAGCCTCTGTGGCCTGTAGTTTTATACTCTTATATGAGTCGGGGTAATGGGAGCACATCGCTGCTACAGCATTAGTCATTCCGAGCAGGCTGCTATCTGAACACTGGCCATTTCACACACCATTTGGTGCCTCTGATTGAGATTTCTCCACGTCATTACAGCCTAGTTACTTGCGTGCGCAGACACACACGCACGCACAGTCACAAAGACGCATACACATACTGTACAGACACAAAGAGCGCTGAGGCTATAACGTGTGAGAGAGCCCACAGTATGTTTCGAAGCTGAATTATGTCCTTCACATGCAGTTAAATTAAGAAGTGAAAGCTTTCAGAGTCAAGCTTGTGTATATAGATTCACCAGTGTGTTTGCTGTGTTCCATTCAGTGACTTTTGTCAAAAGGTATACCAAGGAAGGGACAGCTAATTGTGTCCGCACCAAAACACAGACAAGTTATTTCTTACTTGACAGTGAATAGTAACATATAAAAGCTCTGTAAAAGCTCCGTACTGCCAAACTTAATATGTATGATTTCATTTTAATGACTTGTGAATTGCAGATAGTTGAACTTGATGATCCTCATTTCAATGTATGAATAGGAGGTCAAATTTTCTTGCCCACAAACAAAAAGAAACACTCAATGAAAAGCAAAAATATCTGCCAGTGTACTCTCATTACATCCACAAGCTTATGTTACATTTAGCAACAACACGTGTGGTTATTCTTTAAAATGTGTCCTTGCATAATGAAATAACTGCATAGTTATTCATGTCATACAGTATATCTTGCGACAGGTTGAGGCTCACGTGAAAGAAGATGAACAGAAACGTCACATTTCTTCCACTTTATGACTCCTGCATTTAGTTGTGAAGGTCTTGGTTTCAAAGAAAGATGTAATGGATGAAAATTATTCAGCAGTGCACCTCCTCAGCAATTTGTATCATTATCAAAGAAACAAAGTGTCTCAACTCCTGAAATTGCTTCAGTTCTATGTTTCAGTGCCATATTTAACTTTTATTGATGTAGAAAATAGAATTGTGTTCCTTTGGCGTGGGCAACAAAAAGCTCTGCAGTTGCTCTCTCTGTGTGAGACAAAATATGGCAAGACAAAGACTTTGAAGCCAGTTGCTATACAAAGTATGAGATGTTAGATGACAAATGCCAGGCATTCTGTCTGCTCCTAATTAGTTTTAGCATTTTAAAGAGAGTGATAGAAGTGGTGGTGGTTTAATGAGGAGCAGACTGGCACACAGCTCAGATATCATCTTATTAATTCTGGGTTGATTCTCAGAAAAGGTGTTTTATGTCAATAAATGACAAGTACTTAAATACAAAACTTTCTGTCACTTTAAACACCAAATAATGAAGCAGTGCAGATGATATCTTAATATCTATATTTAAATAGATCCAGGATATAAAAAGTTGTGACATAACTGTTCCTCAGTGATGTCTCGCTCCCATGGTGGAGCTGTGGGCGCTTTCTCTACACTCAGCCTGCATGCTTGTTTGTCCCCAAGGTGGAGATCATCCTGGTTTACCCGCTGGGAGAAATAATGGGATTCATGTCCTCCAGTTTCAGTCTACTGACTCCTTGCTTTCATGCACCGAGCACAGCCCTCTGGTTCCAAAGCAGTGGGATAGGTGAAACGGTCATTGCCATGGGTCTGCCAGTCAGCCATGACTGTACTGTGGCCCCCTCCTCTACTGGAACCTTGAGTGACTGATGGTTTCTTGTTCTGTAATACCCAACCCAACCCCCATTCTCAGTACGCATTCTCTCTCTCTATCTTTCACACACACCCTCACTTACGTATGTGCAGTCTCCATGGTAACGCATGGTATCACTATGGCACTGGTGGCCTAGCATGCTGCAAGCTGCTGTTGTAGTGGATTTACTGTACTAGATCACACACAAAGAGCAGACAGCCAGCAGAATGCTGCCAAAAGGCTGAATGGTTTGAGCAGCAACCGTTTGAGCTTATCAGAGATCATTCCTTTTTCCTCTGATAATATTTCACTTTATCCCCTCACTCTGCACCAAGAGGTTAAAATAAAAATCCTGCTACTGCAGTCTCCAAAGGTACATGAAGATTAGCTGGACATTAAATATCTCGATATGATCAGTGCCACAATCCTCGTATGCAACTTTGCCCTCTATTAAAACACCAAGAGCAAGGTTAACCTCCCCATTTATTCAGTGTTTGCCCTTGGAGGCCACTTTTCTTTCTGAATTTAAAAAAAAAAATCATTAAACCCTCGGTGTTATCAAGACAGCCCTGGGTTATTAATAAGAAAAGATAGCTTTAATTGTTTGGTTATATTTAATAATACAAAGGTCAACACAGTCCTCAACCTTGGCAATAGGCAGGTCTCTCTCTCTCTCTCTCTCTCTCTTTTTCTCTGGAGTTGTGCTCTCTAGTGGCCAGAGACAGAAAGAACAGCAGGGTGACGGGAACCTTTGGGTCTGTGGTCCTCGTACAGTTAGTTGTGTATATGCACAGCTGACTTGTGCTATGTTTGAACAGTTAACTGGGTAAGTGCTAACTCTGAGCCTTTTCTATGGCAGTGGTTTCTCCAGTTGACTTTTTCACAGCTCTGACTCTTAAACGCATGTTGTAACAGTCGAGTCTGTGGTATTCACAATTTAAATTTCAACTGTGCCTGTTAATACAAACATTTTAGTATATAGCAAAACAGAATTATTTAGCTTTACTTTTGAGCATTACTCTTGTGACACAGGTAGTTTATTGTACAAATTACGCAGACTATGATTGCACAATGATGGATGCTGACGGTACTGTATGCTCTTAGCTATTTTCAATTATTTTTCTCACTCTCCTACTGTGTGTGTATGTATCTGGGAGTGTGTGTGTGTATGTGTGTGACTACAGAGCAGTGAAGGTGCCCCCGGGAGGCCACAGTAGACTGGCATTCTGGGGCACTACAGTAATTAATGTACCCATGGCACATTGCCACACAAGCAACCAAAGTACACACACGCATACACATACACACACATATACACATGCAGTTTGAGTAAATAAGAGAGAAAGAGAGAAAATAATTTAAAATAGCTAAAAGCATAAAGCTTACAGTACTGTGTGTGTGTGTGTGTGTGTGTGTGTGTGTGTGTGTGTGTGTGTGTCACTGTGTATTTCTTGCTTGACTTTCTGATTTACATCATCTACTACAGGTGTTGGTTACAGAGGTCACTTGTATCTGTGTTCGTTGAGACGGAAAGGTTTTTGGCGTCTGAATTAAACCAGATTTTGTGTGTTAACTTGTATCGTGTGGGTCACAGTTCATGAACGCAGAGCTCTTCAGCAGCCAGCTCTCACATGCACATGAGCTCACCAGCGTCCACTTTTGTCTTGCAAAAAGGCAAAAAAAAAAAAAAAAAGACTAGAGCTACATTTTCCTCAGAGACTTCTGAATACAGATAATACTGAAGAAATTGAGAAAAAATCAAATGTGTATGAGGTGCACTATTTTTTATTGTTTAACACTTTCTTGTCTATTCAAATCACAGCTCTCACTTTTAGTTATCTCACCAGTTCCACTTCTGCCGTTGTATTTTATTTTGTATTTTTCCCTCTCCATCATAGCTTGGCTGCTGCTACGAAAAGAGCTAGTAGCGGGACCAATATTATCAGGCCTATACACATTTGCACTTTCTTTAGTATCATCGTAGGTGTTCCATTAGTGTCGCTCTTGTACAATGCAGCCTAACTTCTCATCACCTCCCTCAGTCCTCCTAACTTTCAGTGATAAACCCAGCCATCCTCCTGAAGGGCCACACTGTCTACTTGAGTGATGGCCCCAGTTTATCAGTAGAGTGGGACGACTGAAGCAAAACCCGGGATCTGCTTCTGTTAGTGCAGAGATCCATCCGACTGTGTTTGCTCATGGTGGAATTAGCGGTATCTGGTAGTATCAGGCATGGATAATGTGTGCTGCAGTGTGAATCAGATTGTACACAGGTTCATTATGCACCTTTTCCAGAGTGCAGCATTAACATATATCAGAGGGTAGGAACACACTATGCCTGCTGTACAGTGAAGCTGATGTAGGAAAGGTCACATTTTACAAGGTGCTGCATTAAAAAAGGACTGTAACTGAGTTTTTATAGTATATGGTACATAAGATATACAGTAATGTTGGGTCCATTCACTAAAAAAATATGGTTACAGTAGTTTTTGACTCACATTTGTCACACAAGATACCTCTATTTTCCCTGCATTTCTTTAGACATCTGAGTTTCAGTCAGATTATGTGAATGCAAAGTCAATTTACCCGGTTACTAAAGTGAATTTTATTTGACTATATGTCTTTTTCAAATTTCTCATAAGTAAAACCTATCATATTCAACATTTTAACTTGATGACATAATGTACTACAACTACAAGGACAGCCTTTGTATGTCCAGTAAGTTACAAATGTCCCTATGGTGCCAGCTGTTCCCAAGATATTGATGATTCTAGAAAGCCTAGTTCAACCTTCAAACAACCTTTGGCCATCATCTTTTCTTAGACCATTTGGGGTTAAAGGTTAGACTCCATCTGAGGAGAATATCAATGACAGCGAAAGGGAGAACAAATGCTTTTATGTCTACAGTATACGTCATGCCATTTAAGCCCCATCCCTTGTAAAGCAATATATTGATACTAACCCACAAACAATTATAGTTCTATCTAGCGATTTAGACATACAATATGTAACCACAACAGTGAATTAGCCTTTTATAAGGGCAGGAAAGTACTTTCCTCTGCATGGCTGACTGAGTTGCATCTTGCATTATCACACGATCTCTGAATGAAGTATCCGTGAATATCAGTGTGTGCAGCTGGTCAGAGAAAGAGGCTGTAGACAAATCCTGGAAATACTCTATAGATATGAATAATGGTGTTTTTTTTGTACTGAGATATGATTGGGATATAATATTGAATTTCCCCTAGGAGATAAATAGAATATCTATCTATCTATGATGAAATTTTATGATTTACATGTATAAACTCTAAATTAAATCAAACTAATTGCATGTTAAAGTGATATTTGTACAGCTCAAAGAGACAGATGTAATTCAATGTGAACAGACCAACTCTAAAAACTGTAGTTAAATCGTCAGTCAAAGTTCTGATTTCTGCTCTTCTGGTGTTGCCTTTAAAAATGACTTGAGTTTTGATTTTGAATCAAATGTGAATGTGCTCCTCTTGATAGCCAGTCCACTTGCTCCATCTAGTGTTCAGAGCTGCGCATAGCCAGCAAGTACCAGAGTACACTGACCCCAAGGAGTACCTTCAGTATGGGCCACAGAGCTCACTGTACATACAGTACATCTATGAAGAAGCATATACACCATACTCTTCATTTCCATCTATGGATTTTGACTAATATGAAATAGAGTCATACAAGCAAACCAATACACCATACTTCATGCCTTGTATTGACACTAATTGATGCCTTAATGCTGATAAATAATTTCACTTCATATTTGGTCAATCATAGTATTGGCTGGGCGATTTGTAAAAAAAAAAAAAAAAAAAAAAAAAAAAAAAAAAAGAAAAAGAAAAAATTGCGTCTACAGTTTCACAGAACAGAGAATTGTCTTTGTAAAAAACACTTTGCCTAATGCATACTGTTGTCTCAGTTGATTGTACATCGATATTTTTCAGTCCAAAGTGACCGGGCCTGTATAACCGGTTTAGTCAACGCATTATCGGATCATTTTACATCAGTTTTTGTAATATGAGAGCAAAGTCTTCTCTGCCCCAAGAAGGAAGTAGCCTACAATCTCAGCTTGCATTTTCGATCACTTTTTCCTTCAATCTGGTCCCTTCGAGCGCCGGGATACATGTGAGCGCACCCGCCCGTGTTTGCCGGATCAACAAGACCTCTAAATGAATGTTTAATGAGCATTTTAGAAGTCATAATGGCATGTCGCTAATGTCCTGTAATGATCTTCCTGCTGGTGGCCACGCCTCGATGCTTTTTCTTCCACTACGCCTCTGACAGTTGTCTGACAATGGTTTGAACTTTGCTGAATGTAGATTACTCGTCTTCATTTCACCGCCCGAGGACTGCAAGAATCCGAGTCACTACTTTGGCTTCGCTCGTAGAGAATCATGACTTTCCCCTTGAGAAAATCTGTTTCAGGTAGGCTGCTGGTTTATCTGAACATTACATTTGTTGAGTGCTTTTACTTCAAATTAAGTTTTACTGAGACAAAGCTTCTCAAGTTATCCTGAACAACGGTTTTTATGGCTCTTAGTAAAGCTGGTAGTGGTGTTTAGCAGTGTTTTTTTTATTGATAAGTGTTGACATTGTTGGTTCCACAGTAGTTTTCCGTCTTGGAACTGTCCGTGGTGCTGAAGCGGAGCTGCCTTTAGTTCAGTCTGAGCATCTTATAACTTCATTGTTTTGGCTCTGGAGTTTTAGGTTGGAGCTTTGCCAGTGTGTTTATTCAGACCACGCGTATGAAGTTTATGTTTCAGCTGTAATCTTTTAAATTTTAGCGAGTTGTTCACTATGTTTACTGTACTTTTATTTCGCGAGATTCCAGACTTAACTCTAAAGATGCCTAAGTATTGAATTAGGGCCCAAATCCATAATCTTTAGCTGTGTTACTGGGGTCTATTATTGATCAAAGGAAGTGAATAAAACACCTACGACAGTTTTGGTTGAGGACTGTAGATGGCACCATTGGTTAGGTTGTTAACTGTGGTCAATCCAGGACGGAGGAAAAGAGTGATAAAGCTGGCAGTCAGGGGTAGAAATGACAGTGTGTCAGAACATAAACTTAAGTTACTTCAGTAGCGCTGCCCATACTTTTTTTTTTAAGCTGGCATCTTAAATTCCTCATTTATCAGTGGTAGCCTATTATAAAAGTTATATGAGAATAGACATCTTAAAAGGTGGAAAGACATGGGCGTTCATATTTTTATTATTTATGATAATCCCCCGTCACAACATCACTGCTTATTCCACTATATTCATTTTGTATTAACATGACTGCTGACATCTGATGATGGCTACCTGCTGTTTTATAAGCAGGCGAGCTGCATCAGTAATTCTTTACTTATTTTCGTGACTTTCTGTTCAGTCTTGTCTGATAAAATATCTGCGGTATCCTATCCTGTCCTCCTCCATATCCTCTTCCTCCTCTTCGCCACCTCCCCGCCCCCTCGCCACCTACGCCCCTCTTTCTTGATATGTACGCTGATATGAATTATTCCATATGACGGGCAATATGGATATATTCGTTTTCTAACTGTGCACATGGACTAGTGTGTCACTAGTAAGAATCCCCGTCCTGTCCCTCCTCCCCGCCGCTCGTTCTCCAGGTTGTAGGTGGGATGCTCTCAACAGCTCAGCTGAGTCTGTGCTCTGCGCTGGGCTCACACACTGCATCCAGAATGAGGCGCCTCCTGCTCTTTTACCTTGGGCTGCCTCGCTTCAACCAAAGACAGAAAAACAAATGGAATCTCCTCAGTGATTCGTTCATATCATCCGCGTTGCCTTTCTAAAACGTTAAGTCTCTTCCTGACAGCAGCAGCTTCAGTGAGGGATCAGGGGAAACCAGATACAAACAGGTGTTTCCATCCTATGGCTGCGCATTGAGCTTCATTCACGACTGTCTGCCTTCCCGAATACCATGTGCGCGGCCATGTAGTTTAGTGAGATGATGCAAAACCGTTTACAGGGACTGGGTTTGTGCGTATTTGTTGTGATGCTGAGAAAATGATACAGTTGGAGGAACATGCAGCGTGTTGTGGTGAAAGTCTTTGTACAGCTTCACGGTGGAACGTGTGGTTTTTATTTTTTAAGTTTCACTTTTTTCTCGGAGATACAACGGATAATTCCTGAATAACGCCCAAATTCACGAAAAATGATTCATTTGGACATTATCTAAAAGGCTTCACCGCACTGCTGGGACTATTTTACTGTGTATTTTTTCCATAGTCCATATTGCAAATTCTGTGTTATTTAACCAATCGTTGTAGACTGTTTCCACTGCGCCTGGACGTTTCCCTTCAGAGTCCAGCTTTCTGGATTCAAAGGGGGTGATTATTTTCACGCTTCCTCGGAAGTTTTTTCCAGAGCGCTGCCAAACTGGCCATGGCTGCAGCGATTGCCAGCTCCCTCATAAGGCAGAAAAGGCAGGCGAGGGAGCGGGAGAAGTCTAATGCCTGCCGCTGCGTTAGCAGCCCCAGTAAAACCAAAGGAAGCTGTGAAAAACCCAGTCGACTGAACGTTTTCTCCCGGGTCAAACTCTTTGGGTCGAAGAAGAGGCGAAGGAGACGACCAGGTCTGTTGTGCAATTTCATCTCCATCTACTGTAGGGCGCCATTATATTTCAAAATCATCTAAACAAGACAGATATTAAGTATTGCTCCACTTCTACTTAAGATTCAAAACATTATTGACCCTGCCAAAGTTGGTGGGAGAATGAGGGGGCTCCCACATGAAGTTTGTCCACAGAGAAGTCACCTTTGGCATCTCAGGCTGCGCTGAGGCAAATATCAAAGTGATGCTTCATCCTTCATCGTCTATTTATTCAGTCCACACTGGCCTAGATACACAAAAGTGCTTATTAAGTAGATTTTGGAAATCACTCAAGGCTTGACTGTCGTTTCTTACTGTTAAAATTAAACTGGATAATCAGTTCAGCACTGGTCATTTTTGTATCACTGTCCAAAATGGATTAATACCTAAGATTGATGTATGGTACCCTTGGGTAGACTATCCCTTAAATATAGTTTCTTAATGAACCTCAAATGAGAGAGAAAGTTGACACATTGATTTAAATAAGCGAGTTGTAACTTTTATTTACAATTTCAAGCTGACTAGACATTTAGCTCCCGCCTTATATTTCCCTGTATATATTGTCAAGTTCTTTGTTGCTGAAATTATTACAATTTATCCAACTGAAAATTGATTTGAAAACTGAGGGCAGAACAACAGCTAAGGTGATAACGCTAAGTATTATAAGTGGAAGAGTTATTGTATCCCCAGACATGTGAGCCGAGGTCCAGGGTGGCTCTTATTAAAGCACTCTTATTATTGCAGTGACAGAAGTGTGTCTCTGTAGCCTGAAGCATACACTCCCTTATAAATCTAGTGCAGAGGTGACCACGACTGCACATCTAAGCGGATCAGATCTTTGTGAGTTGTATGTGGAGTTTCACAATGTGTGTTGACATGATAACTGCATAGTCGTACAAGATTCAGCTCTTTATTCAGCCCCCATCCACTTCATTTATGTCCAAGTTGTTTCATAACTCTGTATATGATGTACAGTAATTAGAGGTTGGGGTGCCTATTTATGCAACAGTATAACTATCCTACAGTTTTTACACCCCTCTCACTTCCAATTTCCATTTCTATCCTGTGGAGGAAGCAGTAAGTGCCAAGTAGAAGGCGTTGTCTGTGTGTGACTTGCAGATGGTGCCTCACTAAACAAAAAGAACTGGCATCTCTCAGAAATACAGTGTGGACTCTCAGTATATTTACTTTGGTGTATTGTCCGCTAATGTTGCATGCACATGGTCCTCCTCCTCTGTTCACACCACATGCTGACATATGTACATTTCTAAATGTATGTCTGTGTGTGAAAGTAATCCAACTACAGAGCTGATGCATATCTGCAGACCACAGTTCTTCTTTTGTCTAGGTGTCATTACTTGATAATGAATGAACACAGACAAAATAATTACAATATTCCCAGTGTCTGAACTGAATAAACCTTCTGTGTAACAAAAGTAACCTTAGCTAGGCTAGAAATGGCAGTACTGAAAGGTAAGTGAGATGAAAGGATAGATGAAAGGTGTGGTAAACCACAGTAAAGGACACTCCACTAGGGACAGTAACCAGGGAATGGAGAGCACTTAGCGCTTATCAGACATTACACAGATATAACACAGACATGCTACCCAGCCACTTCAAAAGTAAATGCTCTGCCACTTAAAACTATTGTCTTTTAGACTTACTGATGCTTGATTTTATGTTGCTGCACTTAGTATTGTAGCTTTTGCCCATTTGACTGGAAAAACTATTGCTCTCATCATCACTCCATATTCCTGTCCTTGTTTTAACTCCATCTAACAGACTGGAAAAATGCAGCTCCTTCATTTGCACCTAAATGTACTGTCAATGTAATCTATTTTTAAATAAATAAAGTTTTGATTTTTATTTTGATTTTTTTCAACAGCAAATATATTAAAGAAGATATGATTTTCTGGAAACCAAGGCAGTTTTATAAAAAAGTTATTTTTCTGTCATTCTACCTTCATTGGACAGTTCAGGTGTAGTAGAGTGATGGGAAGCATGGAGAGAGAAGGGGGGGGGGGGGACGCGGTGACATGCAGCCATCTTAAGACGACTGAGCCACCACACACAAAAGCCATTTTCAAATTTCATACCACTTGCTCTTGTCCATCTGTGATCTTATTTCATTGTTGTCGAGCCACAGGGGCAGATTTTCCCCTGTTCACCCCTGTTCCACTGTGGAGAAAACGCAGAAACAGTTTGCGAGTTTTCATGGATTGTGGACTCAGCAACACTGATCAAACCGTTCTTACCATTTTGCCATTTGCCACTACTATTAACATTAACTTCAGTGTCTCATCTTACAGTTCCATGAAACATACACGTCATTTAAATTGTTTCAATTCATCAGATGTCTTGCTTTATTTGTTTATATACCCTCTGGACATAAGAATGAAATGGCCCTTGTAAAGTGGCTGCAGGATCAGCGGGAGTCTGCGTATAGGACATCAGCAAACCCAGAGCCTTTATCAGTCATCTTGTTTCATAAAGCAGCAACCACCATGACTAAGTGGTCAAGCTAATGTGAATGTGAAATGCAATTGCAGCTCCTCTAATGGCTACCAGATTCTTATTTAAAATCTTTATACGAAAAGGATTCCATTAAAAACGTCTCTAATTCTTTTCCACAAGACGGTCAGATCTTTATAGTTTAATTTCCTTCTTCTGACATGTTATTATTTAGCAGTCCTAATTGTGAGTTGTTGTTTTTGTCCCACCTCGGCTCCACTCAGCCCTCCTACCCTTTGACTCGATTGGATTTTATGGCTCCAGGAACTTCCCAAAATGGCGGCAAGCAGTAAACAGATATCGAAGCTTCAAAATGTCCCTTTAGAAAGCTACGAGTGACATCACATTGCTATGTTCATGTCTTTCTACAGTACATGGTTTCATTCTTGTGTCTTCCTCTCCCTGTTTCCCCTCTGCTTTCACAGAGCCCCAGCTGAAGGGGATTGTGACTAAGCTGTACAGTCGACAAGGTTTCCACCTGCAGCTGCAGGCAGATGGAACCATTGACGGAACGAAGGAAGAAGACAATGGTTACAGTAGGTTTCAAGATAATATTTTGCCACGCTAAATTTTAAATCATACATCTACTGCCATGCTGCACTTTTATCAGGCGGAAGCTTTTACCTTGCTGTGAATTCAACATACTACAGACAGTGTATCCAGTACAGCAGCTTTGTTTTTCTTGCGTTCGATTATATATGCTGAATTCTCTTTCTGAATTGCTGGATTTGAGATTTGAACCGCATTCAAACTGTTCAAAACATTTGATGTTTGTGGATAAACAGTTCATAAGTAAGTGCTGCAGTACTGAGTGGTTGTTTAATTTGATCTAATCAAAGTCATTCTATAGCAACCTGAGCACAGAGGATTGGCTTTTCACTCTCCTACACACTGCCTCTGTGCTGAGAGCCAGTTTTGTCTAATACTATGTATTGATGCATCCCTATCATTGCCATTACACCCACCAGCTCTTTGTTTTCCAATAGACAGATTAAAGAGGAGATCAATGGAAGAGTAACAGCACAGCCACTTGTCTGGTAACAATACAGCAGAAATGGACCACCTTATAATTAGACAGTGCAGTGAACACGGCATGCTTTTAAAGATTAGGGTACAGTGGGGTTAATGACCTATGTGAAATCAACTTTGTCCTCACTCCAAATGAATAAATGTCTGCATGGTACACAGAAACAGCTTTGATGTAATTCCTACTGTGTTAATCCCAACACTAAGCGGATGTAAACACTTTTGGAGCCTCTGAATTAGTACCTCTGTATTCAATTAGTCCCTTAGTGGAGATGGCGTGTGTATCTTACATAGAAATAGCAGCTCTGTGCAAGTGGAGTGTTGTCTAAGCAGAACAACACCTTATAATTTGTGTAGAGTTTGTTTCCTAAATAAAATGATAGCAAAGTTAAATACTACACAGATCAGACCATGTGCAGGAGCAGAAATGAAGATCAACATCTTACACACACACTATTATACATGATATGAAAAACCAACCACCCCACCCATCATGTCTGCGTGGACTCACTTTTCTGTTGACTTGCATAACAACTGGCCCGCATTGGCACCAAAATAGTTTTTGAAGAGAAAATTAAAGAGTACTGCTGAATAGGAAGAGGAGAAAGAGTGAAGCTCTTTGCACTGCTCCAAAAATAGCGTTGTTAGGCGCTGGGTGCACTTGTCTCCATGGTGACGGAGAGCACAGTCCTCTTGGAGCTACCGGTGTCTTGTGATGGTGGGAGAGGACCCACTCAAATGTGTGTGCACACACACGCACACAAAAACAAGGACTTGATCTTTGCTACCGTAGCTTGCTGAGAAGACACTTTGGCCGTTTGGCTGTGGTCATAAAGAAGTTTGATATTTCTGTGACATTTTCATTAGGAAGGCAAACAATGTTAGAAATAACAAATCCAAGTCTCATAAATCCCTGTGAATTCCTTCTCATTTTATACAGTGTCAGCCATTTTCTTGTATTACATCACAACTGAGCAAACCCACTGGGTATCTTGGGACACAATAGGGGATTGTAAGGCAACTCTAAGTTTCTTTTCCTTGAAAGGAGGGTACTGTTTCAGTGTTGAAAACAAAGCAGTCCTATTCTCAGTCTTTTCCTGGCTTTATAAATAGACTCAAAAGTTTCCATTCATTTGTTAAAATGTCAAATTTTCCTATTCCCCTATTTTAGCAATATTGGAGATGTTGGATCCCAGAATTTGGCAAATAAATTAGCCAGTCTTCCGTTGTGTAATTCACTATGGTATTCGCTATGGTATGCACCCAAATCACATTTAATGTTTTTATTGCTACTAGACTCTTACATTATTTACCTACCCCAGCCTTATATTTTTTCTTTAAGTAACCCAGTTTTCTTCAACCAAGGAGCCACTGCTGTTGAACAGCAATCAGACCACAAAAGTGGTGTGTAATGTTGTCACAGCAGCTTACTTTTTTAGCTCCAATACTTTGTCGTGCTGTCATATTCAGGATACTCTAATTGCAGGCATGCTGTTCCCAGAATGAGTAACAGGATAAATGTTTAAAATGTGACTTGCCATTAGTAGGAACCTTCAGGTTTATTGTCACACTGAATCGCTCAAGATTCCTAGACTAGTTAGTGGGTGGAACTGAGACACAGAGACAGCCTGCAAGCAATTGTGAAAACTGTCCCTCAGGCCTCCTCACCCCTTCTTATTCCATGTGCCTCTCTGCCCCAGGAAAGGTCTGTGAGTGGGTGGCAGCCCTGCCGTCCTCTTCAGTGTGCTCAGGTGTTTCTAGGAGCCAGGAAGTAATTGAGTTTCCCCTCTTGAAAATCTCCATCAGTGCACTGGCTGGTAATCCTTTTGAAATGAAGTGGACTGCAGATGTGTACGTGTGCGTCGTGGTGGGAGTATGAAAGGATAAAACTCAGTGAGCGACGCAGAGTAAGGAGGGTGCAATTATAAAGACAAGAACTGCTCACATAGCAAGATGTTTCACATCAAATCATCAAATCTAACACTATTCTACATATAAGAAAGAATTATACAAAATGTTTAAACACAGATCCAAATGTGTTTCATTTATATTTGAATAAGTTTGCAAATCTGGTTGGTTTACGACAGTAGTGAGACATCTTATGAAAACACTCTGCATTGTTAGACCCTCCACCATTTGTTTAGAAATGTTTGAAGTGATTTGGTGTTAAATTAATCAATTAGACACTATACACTAAGTATAGTTTATGTTTAGGTTGAAAGAACATCTCAGTGCAGCCAATCATTTAATTTAGTTTCTGTCTTTGGTCGACATAGTCAATAAATACAAATTTGGCAAGCAAATCTATCATTGGTCAGCTTAATGAATGCACAAAATTACTGTACAGTACATCTAAAAATACTGTAGATATTGAGGTTGTAAATAGTAAGTCTTATCTGTTTGAGATATACATTTTACTGGCAGCATCTTCTGTACACAGCTGCCAAAGCAGGCGTCACCAGAGATACAGCCGCAGAAAAGATACAGCAATCTGTCATTTTGAAAGCTTCAAGATAGAGTGTGTCTCTTTCCCCAGGGAGCCATCTTTTGATTGCTGCACTATTATATGAATGTCAGTAACTATGTGTTGGAAAAGTGGTGCAATTTTTGGGTGAGCTTAAGTTAGTTAAGAAAGTAAGTCAACCACACTGAACCTGGGAATATAACTGAGTGTTTAAGATGCATTGAGTATGGAGAAATAGATAGGAGTTCTGATTATATAATTAATACATGAAAAAATAAATGAAATAATGATAATGACAGAAAAAAATGCTTAACATTGAGAACTCTGTTAGTGATTGATTATATTACATAAAAGACTACATCACTATATATTTGTGACAGCCGTTTTGAAAATATCTTCAGATCAGTCAAGGCACCATTTGAGGGCTGGCAAATATATTCTCATGTGAAATTTATCTGTCCATTTTGACATTCTTTTGTTGTTATTGTTGATATACACTGACCATTACATTATTTCATCGGGGACAATGAGAACATACAAGAGGTAAAGAGTGACAGAGATGGATAGAAAGATGGAGAGGGTGCAGCAGGGAGAGCGGACAGAACCGCAGAGCGAGTGGTTCTTAAAACGCCTTTTCACTGAACCGAGAATATGCTGCCAATGCCCGTTTACGCCAACAAGTAAATACATTATGCATTCCTCTGGTTGTTGTTTACAATGAAGGCCCAGAGAGAAGCTGGTCTGCTGTGTTAAAGCCATAAGGGCAGATGAAATAGCCCATCAAAAAGCCTCTATAGTGCACTTCTCGCAAAGGAGTCTGCAGATAGTTATCTACTAAGTGGCTGACAAGAGGACCTATAGTAAGGTCACAGTCTGACTCACAGCTTATCTGATGTGAGAATTAAGTTTAATCTCTCCTCTCATATGTGTCTAAATTTGGAAGTCTCTATCCTAACGTGATAATGTACAGTCTTAACAACCAAGAGGGAAACTTGAGAGGAATGTTGTTGCTGTGGATATCATTTACTGTATTTGGTACTATCAAAAGGATAAAACAAAAATCCACAGCAGTGGTGATGGCATCATTGTTTGGGAGTATGTCCAACAATAGTCAGAACAATGGGCGAGAAGTTTTCTTTTTCGGGAACAGAAGCACGACTACAGACTTTCAGGTGGACGCTCATGTGCTTTCCTTTATTCAGCCTGTGGGTTTCCTGCCAGCATCTTATGAAACACACACACACACACAACACACACACACACACACACACACACACAGCAACCTTAATTTGGCAGAAGTGTAGGCTACTTCATTGACCTGCTGTCTCCCCTCCCTTGTGTTTGAGCATTAAGTCTATGTACAGAAATAAGTGCATGTTTTTTCTCTTCCCCCACTCGTAATGCTGCATCACACAAGGCCCATAATGACCGCTGGTAGATGACATGATGGAGAGAGCTGCACCATCATCGTCGACACATTCACAACTTGTTTTCATGTTTGATTCCTTTCCAGTTCAGTGATTTTTACATATTGTGTTTGCAATATTTAGGCTTTACAAAGCCTACAATTGTGGTTCATGCGGGTGAATACACAACATCGTGAGCTACTTCATCATTTAAAAAAAGTTTCTCCGTTTCTGTCTTTTGTTTCTGATTTGAGAAAGTAGCTGCGTCTCTGAGCTTACATCTTACATCTATTTGTGGTATTGTTTTGAGAACTCACTCTTCCATCCCGACAGATAGCGAATACTAAATACAGCTATTTGAACCCCTGATGGTGAATGCTACATACATAGTTAACCAGGCAGAGTACACAACGCTTTGGGTTTGCTCTAAAACTTACTTGGATTTCTGAATTACTCATGTACTATATATGTTAAATTATCTACTATGTTACTACAAGCTGCACTGAACACTTTAAATACATCTTGGATGATATATATCTCTAGCATGCATTGTAATAATAAGAAATTATAGCCACTGTACATGTACATTTTTTATTCATTGGCTTCTTCTTATGTGATAAGTGTATTAAATGGAGATGAAAATGTACGGTGCTTATACTTTGTTTCTGCTGTCCGTCTCTTTCAGCCATGTTCAACCTTATTCCAGTGGGGCTGCGAGTGGTGGCCATCCAGGGGGTGCAGACCAAACTCTATCTGGCTATGAACAGTGAGGGCTACCTGTATACATCAGTAAGTGTACTGTATTGTTTGTGTGAATGTGTGTGTGTGTATAGGATGGCTCCTGGCTTCAATGCTAGTGGGTGTCCCTCTAGTCCAGCTGTGTGCAGAGAGCATGTTGGATCTCTGGCAGACATGTGAGTTACTATGTTAGACAAAAGATATACAGTATACTTGAAAAGAATAGCCGATATGTTGCTTTAAGGCTTCATATTTTAGCAGATTTTTTTCTTCTAGTTATATTATTTGTGTAAATGGGTAACTAATTCACACTGTGCCCACTCAGACACAAAATCATCCTGATCCTGATGAAAGAGCAGCATCACTTTCTGATATAATTCAGTGTCAATAAAAAGTTCAAGGATTGTGTAAGCAGGCGGAGCAGTGACATATCTGATCGTGACAGCTGGCTCTTCATCTTTGATTAAATGTGCAAGGTTATGAATAATTCAGTTGCAGGCCGAACAATGTTCCTGTTCGTCTTCCTCCCAAATGCCACCATCGCATTGTGTGGCAGGCGTCACGGAGAGGACTGACAGGCTGGTTGGATGTGCACCCAGAGGGCGTGCAGACACACACGTTTACTGTTGACAGACAATCCTCATAGTCAAATTAGTAAAGATTGTTCTGTATGGTAAAGGTCTCAGTAGGCAGACACAACAATGATTGATAGAAACAAGCCAAGAAAACCTAATGATCAAGTAGCTTTTTATTCTGTAGCTGCTGCTGACAAATTATCTATTACATGCTTAGGCAGTAATGTGATGAATGTCGAAGGAAAACTGGCCCTCTGGCCCCTCTGGCTCTCTCTCGTACACACAAACACACAAATGCATTAATAAACAAGGTTAATGTGCTAGCTCTCACCAAGCATTAGTTCAGTCAGAAACACTTGCATCAAGGAACTGCGAATGGTTAATCATTTAGATTTGGTGAAAGAGGCTCTACTCTTTGAGGGAGCTCTCAGTCCAATCCAAGAAACAATAGGGATTCTGCTGAAAATCCCCTAAACAACAAACACAATCATGAACCATATCTTAGCAAAGACAATGATAACAAAATGGTCAGCACATACTAAATAGGAGATTGAGGTACAGGGGACAGCTACAACAGCAAGCAACATTATAAAGATATCTGCAGAATAACAGTGACAACTGTTGCAATGTAAAGGTCGGCCTGTACACCTGTGTAAACGTGACTGGATCTTACGAGAAAGCTGGTAGCCAATCAGCTGAGGTATGCACCACTGACACCAGTGAAGCATAAATAAAATCCCTGATAGCCGATCAAATAAATTTCACCGCGCTACAATTAACACAAGAACATTTAACTGTAACTTAAACAATCGAAATATTTATGTTTGTTTAGTGACAAATGTGGAAAGTAAAACACTGCAATCATAGATTGTGACGCACACAATCACTGTATCAAATCAGAGATTCATTGTAATAACAGTATTTATACAATTACTATTTATACTTAATACTATTTATACAGCCCAGCACTTGCTGTCAACCAATCCCACAGTGACAATGTCAGTACCTTCTGGTCCTGTCTGGCTGAGGCTGTGTTGCAGACCTCCATCTGAATCCCTATCAGATCTACGAGAACTTTTCTGTTGTCCATGCTATGCTCCGACTTCCTTTTGGAGGAACGAAGTAATAATTATTTCTGCAAGGAATCAACAGCATTATATAAATAATTGCTCTGTCAAAATTTACCTATATTCTGATACTTGTTACATTTTAAAAGTAGCAAATCATTTTAACATATGCAGGACTTAATTTAATATTTTTAATTTGGAGACCAACAGTTTTGCAATTCATACAGTACAACACTGGCAAGTTTTATTTGACAGTTTGACACAATTGCAGTTTACACAAACCTGAGAAAACATTTGTGTTGTTTTACCTGTCACTCAGCATTTAATTGCAAGTATAACCAGTTGAGCTGCTGTCCCTAGAAATGTCATGTTCTTACTAAATCATCAATTGAAAATAAAAGTCAAATTTCTAGTGAACAGTTATGTTTAGACACAAGGATCTCATTCAGTGTAGTATTTGTAAGACCAAAAGACTGACAACATAATCACGGCAGCCTATTGTGAATGTTGTATGGTCTGTCTATAATTACATCTTATAATGAGCGCTAGCATTTGTTTGACAACATATCCATGTGGGTTGCCCTAGCTAAACATGCCTGAGGGGAATATACAGGAATAATTGAAATAAAAACATACTCCTTAAACCCCTTCCCACACACACATATATTCACGCACTGTATTTAACATGGCACTCTAGTAGTCCACAGCTCCTAGTGAGTGAGTGATTTTAATGATATGAGCTTGGCTGTCAGTAATTAAGCACATGCAGCAAGCTGTAGGATTAATTTAATAAAGATGGATCCTGCTGACAAAGGCTCTACGAGCAGAGAGAAGCAGCAGTAGAAGTACTAGCCTATTTCTTAACGGCCTTTTAGTGCTAAGGTTTTAGGAAAAATGGATGCCAAGAAGCATACAATGACTTTAGATGAGCATTATATTCATGTTAAATTTCCTCCTTGCTTCTGCCTGTTGCACTTCACTGAAACAGCTCTTCACGATCTTCAATGACATCTTAATGCACAGTGCCGCAGGAGAGTAATCTAGCGTGGCACTGTTGGATTCTGAGAGCACCTTTTCACATTACTGATCATGGTATTCTTAAACTGAGAAGCCTAGGCAGTGGTTTGGTATCTCTGGGTAAACTGTCTCAGTGTCTCAGTTGCTGCTGTTAACTGTGCATTCTCATGTGCAATTCTATCTTGTGGTGTATCCCAAGGTTCTATCTTGGATCCTACCTTGTTTGCCTTTTATATGATTCCCCTTAAACTGAGGTAGAGCTCATCACTGCTATACAGATGATATCCAGTTATATACATCCGATTTTAACCTCAAAATAGGCCCATTGTATCTCAAGATGAGACAGAGAATATTCACGTTTGGTGATTTGAGAGTGCCACTAAAAAGCTTTTGACCAGGTCCTTGAAAAAGGTCTAATCTGACACCTATCTTGATTCAAGGTCAACATTACCACATTTAGAGCTTCCTATGGGTCAGACACCTACCTACATAAACTATTAAAGCACTATATTACTCTAAGTAATATAACAGTACTGTGTATAATATATATATATATATATATATATATATATATATACACATATATATACACACACACACACACACACATACAATACTGTGCAAAAGTTTTAGACAGGTGTGAAAAAAATGGTGTTACTACCCTTTGCCTTCAAACCAGCATCAATTCTTACAGGTACACTTGCACAAAGTCAGGGATTTTGTAGGATTATAGTCAGGTGTATGATCAACCAATTATACCAAACAGGTGCTAATGATCATCAATTTCACATGTAGGTTGAAACACAGTCATTAACTGAAATAGAAACAGCTGTGTAGGAGGCTTAAAACTGGGTGAGGAGCAGCCAAACTCTGCTACCAAGGTGAGGTTGTGGAAGACAGTTTCATATCACAGGTCATACACCATGGCAAGACTGAGCACAGCAACAAGACACAAGGTAGTTATACTGCATCAGCAAGGTCTCTCCCAGACAAAGATTTCAAAGCAGACTGGGGTTTCAAGATGTGCTGTTCAAGCTCTTTTGAAGAAGCACAAAGAAACAGGCAACGTTGAGGATCGTAGACGCAGTGGTCGGCCAAGGAAACTTAGTGCAGCAGATGAAAAACACATCAAGCTTATTTCCCTTCGAAATCGGAAGATGTTCAGCAGTGCCATCAGCTCAGAACTGGCAGACACCAGTGGGACCCAGGTACACCCATCTACTGTCCGGAGAAGTCTGGCCAGAAGTGGTCTTCATGGAAGAGTTGCAGCCAAAAAGCCATACCTCCGACATGGAAACAAGGCCAAGTGACTCAACTATGCACGAAAACATAGTAACTGGGGTGCAGAAAAATGGCAGGCGGTGGTCTGGACTGATGAGTCAAAATTTGAAATATTTGGCTGTAACAGAAGGCAGTTTGTTTGCTGAAGGGCTGGAGAGCAGTACAATGAGTGTCTGCAGGCAACAGTGAAACATGGTGGAGGTTCTTTGCAAGTTTGGGGCTGCATTTCTGCAAATGGAGTTGGAGATTTGGTCAGGATTAATGGTGTCCTCAATGCTGAGAAATACAGGCAGATACTTATCCATCATGCAATACCATCAGGGAGGCGTATGATTGGCCCCAAATTTATTCTGCAGCAGGACAACAACCCCAAACATACAGCCAATGTCATTAAGAAATATCTTCAGCATAAAGAAGAACAAGAAGTCCTGGAAGTGATGGTATGGCCCCCAGAGAGCCCTGATCTCAACATCATCCAGTCCGTCTGGGATTACATGAAGAGACAGAAGGATTTGAGGAAGCCTACATCCAAAGATCTGTGGTTAGTTCTCCAAGATGTTTGGAACAACCTACCAGCCAAGTTCCTTCAAAAACTGTGCAAGTGTAACTAGAAGAATTGATGCTGTTTTGATGGCAAAGGGTGGTCACATCAAATATTGATTTGATTTAGATTTCTCTTCTGTTTATTCACTGCATTTTGTTAATTGATAAAAATAAACTATTAAGACTTCCATTTTTGAAAGCATTCTTAGTTTACAGCATTTTTTCACACCTGCCTAAAACTTTTGCACAGTACTGTGTGTATATATATATATATATATATATATATACATACACACATACATACATACATACATATACACATATATATAAAAAAATACAATGTAGTGTTGTTGCTACTTACCAGTTTGAGATAAATTAGATTAGGTGGATTTTATTTATTAATATTTAAGTTTCTTATGTTGGACTCAAAAAATTGGAACCAATGTTCAAAAAGCACTAGAAGCAGTAAGCAGAATGAGAACTTGAACCAATACCAAACTGCCCTGAATTAGCTTTTTATTCTATTTGTTTTTTCTGATGTATTAATGTGTTTTTATTTTAGTCAAATGGTGAGGAGAATATGCTACAGTCTAGAAATAATACTGTTTGCTGCATACACTACATCATCTATGCCGTTTTAAATCCAGCCTTCCTGTGAAATACAGTATATCTTCTAGGTGTGTTAGAGGAATACAAGTGGGGGATGGGTTGCAGAGCTTTCTGTTTCAGCTAAATTAGAGAGGGAATTGAATTGAATGTGTAGCTTGCTGCCTAATAGTGTCTGCCTTGCTGGGATTGCTGCTATGGTAAAGTGCTGCCTTGAAGCCACACATACGAGACAATAGCAGGTCAGCATTGGAGGGAGATTCCCAACCAACAGTGGAGAGACAACAGATGATGTATCCTGGGAGGGGGGGCGGGTGTGGGTGGGTGGTGGTGGTGGAGTGCTGCTGCTGGGATCTAGATGTCTACCATTATTCTACATGTGTCTGCATAAGTACATGCATGAATGGAAATGTGAGTGAACGTGTGTCATATAATAAATAAGATTCAAATGATTTACATGCATAGTCAATTAAGTTCTATGACACTGATTACAATGCGTAGTAAATTGTAAATGTATATGCATGTTTAGATTTAAACTAATGTTATCTATTCCCTTTGTTGACATTAATTTGAGTGGCTGAGTGGCTATTACAGCATAGACTGAGTTGCCTCACATAATGCATCCGGTGTATGCTCTTTCCGTTCGGAAGCAGCTGTATGTTCTACATTTAAGAGCAGAGAACCTACACCAAGAAAAAGAAAGAGGAATAGTGAGAGAAATGAGGAGTGAGAAAAAGAGTATACATGTGTGGGTGAGGCAGAATGCACCAGTGAAAATAATTCATCCATCAGCATCAGTGTGTGGGAGAGGAAGAGCCAATTAATATGTATTTTACTTTACTATCCTCTGTTTTCTTGTTTGCCTTTCAGAAGTTGTGGAGCAAGTTCAGCAGCATTAACTATAGAGGTGTTTTTTTTTTGTTTTTTTTTTGTTCTAGACAAAAAACTGTTCAGCGTGTTGTCAACATAATATAAAATATTCTGCAAAAACATACACTTAACAACTCAATACCGTTATATACATGTATATTTATAGCAATGCAGTGAATATTTCCACTGAATCTGAAAAAAATAATATATTAATTTGCGCTTTCTTGATATGTTTTCAGATCTGTGGGTATATTTTTAGACCCTGAGCTAAGTGGTGTCCACATATCTCATGAGGTGCCTTTGAAGTGGTGTTATTAATTTCCTGGTGGGTCATATTTGAATTAGTGTGAGTCACTGAGGCTCCAGTTGAGTCTCGTCTCGACTGCTCTGTGCGAGTGTGTGTAAAATGGAGAGTTCAGGGCTGATGGGGTGGAAATATTTATCAGGCTAGTATTGAGGTTTACGAGCCGGCGATGGTCATGCATCTTGTGAAAGAGTTCCTACATAAGACATTAAACCCATAACATCCTCACTTGTTTATAAAAGCACTCTGGATATGCCTTACGTGCCATCTAAAGGACTGTAGTGAAAAGAAAGGTAATCTGGAGAATGCACAGACGACAGAATGATGATGATTCAGTAAAAATAAAAAAAGGCTGGTAGGCAAATGCAACACTCACATTATATCCATCAAGTCACTTTAAGTATATTCCTCCCATTTTAGTCTAATTTTGGTATAAATTCTATTTTCAAAATAATGCGTCAGGAGTGTCACTGAAATCTTGTAATCGGGATGCAGAGGGTGTGTACAACAATAAAATGTTATTCACTCTATGTGTGTAGGATCAGTAAAAATACAGGCATCAGGTATCAAAAAAGTCTGTATATTGTTGTGCTTGTACATTATGTATTTTAGTGTATTCCTGTTAGAAATGTAGTTGGCTCACGGCCATACCTTTTCAACCATTTAGCAAGCACAATGCCTCTGGTAAATAACCACTGCTGTAAGGTTTCACTCCACTGAGCTGTGTCATTAACTACTTTGTGTTTGGTGTGTGTGCTCCAGGCTTCAACGTGTACCCTGTGTGGGTGTGTCTATTTGTATTTGGTATTTGTGAGGGTCTTTTCCACTAGCTTAACACTTTCCAATTTATTCCCAAACAAATGAACACCATGAGTGTACTTTATCTTTAGCTAAAGAAAAAGGTGCTTTTTAATCCACTTCCACTCTACTGAAAAGACTAGGAAATTGAAAAGCCGGATTTAGCAAGATTTGTCTTCACTGCCTGGCCATAGCATTAGCTTTTGTGAATCTCACAATCATTGATGTGGCTTCAAAGAAACTAGAACAGCACTCAGCCCTGATTCCATTGGCATAATTGGTGTCATTTAAGTTTCGATATGGCAGCTGAATACACATGGGGCAGTGCGCGGCATTGATTTGGCTTGTCTTGTGAAAAATCCGGCCAATATCCTTACTGAGAGATCAGATCCATTATGCTAGTATTTCTCCTCCTGCTGATTGGATCAGGAAAACATTATTCAGCTGTAATTACTCCCCAGAAGCCAACAGAATGCTTTTTGAGAGTGCATCATAATTGATAGGGTTTTCTTGACATGGGTGCCTTGCTAATGGAATATTCATTTTACAGTTACACTTATCACTGTTGAAATGTGTAATTGTGTGTTAGAATACAGAAGGTTTCACAGATAGGGAGCGAGTGTGTGTGTGTGTGCGCGCATGTGTGTCGTGTTTACATCCACGGATATTACAAATGACAGGGAAACATCCTTCAGTGCATTATACCCAACACTTGTCATCATCCTTTAAATGTCTTTTGCCCATAGGCAGTTATAGGATCGTAAAGCGCTCACGCAATGCTGCCACAACTTCAGAAGGGATTCCCCCTCACTGTAAAACATAAGACTCTTCTCTGCCTCTTTGGTCTTTGCCAAAGAGATAAAATTCACTTCATTTAGAGAGACAAGAGTGAATGAATGTGTGTGTATAAGTATATAGGTTTCTGGATGGAAGAACATATTAGTTGGAGGTGATACACTGACGGTGAAGATCTTTTTTCTAATAAATGTACAAACATGTTTACATGTGCAGTGAACATATGCTGCACTGAAATGAAATTTGCATGCCTGTCACTACAGAATTTTTCAAAAAACACTGGGTTGATGAGAAGGAAAGAAGGATTTTGTGATTTTAACCAAGTTCAATCTGAATAAGATTAAGTATGGAATCTAGTGGAATCTTAAATACATTTTTCTAGATATACAGGCCCAGCATGAGGATTAAAAAAGACCCCGTACACACACACACACACACACACAGTATATGTAAGGCACCCTGCATACGAATACCAACAAACCCTACAACTGATATGTATGTAAAAGGCAGGCCAAGATAAAAGTACATGTCATTGCTGGTACTGTATTAGGTTACAAAATGAAGCTGGTACACAACATGAATAGAAGACCCTAAACTTTTCAGTCCTCTTTCCTCTTGTTTAGTTTCAAAGACAAATGGATGGATGTCTTCCAAAGACAGGGAGGTCTATAAAGTTAAATGAAAACACTGCTCAACCCACACACTGATGCTTTAGAAAAGAGGAATGAGGATGGACTGTGAATTTTGCCCACTCCTTTCCAATAAAATTTGGCAAAATGTATCACAGAGCTCCCAGCAGCACAACTACAAATTTTCTCCTAGCTACAAAATTAGGAAGAGCTGGCAAACTCATACAAGAGGGGGTATGCATGCATCTAATCAAAATCTTTATTACACTGAAAGCACCAGAACCTAATCGCTTCTATATGAGAGGGACACAGCTCCTAACAGCATTATGTATGCTGAGACAATACTGTAATTATTTATTTTTTCTTTCCAAAAACACATGTCTGGACATTGCTGAGTGAGGTTGCCAGCTGTGTATCATTTGGACAAGGACGTGTCATAGTTGCATATTTCAAGGAAAAGCCCATGTAGTGTAATGGGATCATTAAAAGTCCATTTAGTCAAACCACCTTAGAGAAATGTGGTGGGAGAGGAGGGGTGGGGTGGGATGACAAGGCTGATATTATTTCTATGCAGATAGTGTCCTGCTTTTTATTTCTAAAGTGATTTCCCCTCGCTCCATCTGGCACCGGAGTCATGATTAAAGTGATGTGAGATTTTTTTCACTGGGAGACTGGTTTCAGTGAACAATAGATATGCTATTGACTGAAGAAGCTGCTACTGGAGCCCATTCAAAAGCATCTGAATGTCTCTGTCTATCACAGCCCTGTTAGGATAGAATTGGGGATCCCGTGCCATTCTGGCCCCTCCTTGTGTCAGTCTGAGCAGGCCTGTTCTCCGCAGATCACCTCCAATGCAGCAGTACCCGCCAGGAGCCTCTCCACCATCTTGGCTCTAAATGTGCCTGTATCTGTCTGTATGTGTCTGTTTATCAATACACTCTTATTCTTCTCCAGGGCGAGTGTAACCAGCCAAATCCACATAAGCTCATTATTAGAGGTAGAACAGAACTCCTGGCTCGAGAGCTGGCTCGACAACTGAGCAGCAGTTGTGTAGCTTCCAATTGCTGCTCGTGCATAACTGAGAGGTGCGCTGCCCAGCCTGTCTAAGATTGCTGCTGCTAATCAGGCTGAACAACAGAGTCATACAGCAAGAAGGTAAAAAGACACTGAGGCAGTGAAAGAGGTGCACAGTCAAGAAATTAACAACTTGTAATTTGTTGGATTGACAAAGCAAAGGAATCTGACTTGAGTAGAGAAAAAGGGAGAAAATCTAATACCTTTAAAGGTCTAGACAAAAGCTTTGACCCAACACAGCTGAATGTGCGCTAAGAGTAGTAAAGAACACATCAGAAACATGAAAATACATTTGTAGTCTTTGTGTTTCCACAAATACACTGGAGTATAAAGACTAGAGCAGTCTAATACTTAAAGAATACTGGTATGTAGTAGCTTGCCACTGAATAACTCACAGGCAGTGGTTACTCTGGCTGACTTTCTTTCAATAATGCCATAATTTGAGGGATACAAATATCTTAAGACAACATACTGGACTGCAAGGACGATGCCAAGATGCCTACGGGAAGGGCCAAGGCAGGCTTTATTTTTTAAGCTTAGTTCTCTTAATAAACGCAGCAAGGCGTTTGCATATCTTTTACCACTCTGTTGTCGTGACTGCAATATTGTTGCAATCTGCTGGGGCAGTAGCATCAGAGCTGGCAATGCAAACAAACTGAATATGCTGATCAAAAACACTTTGTCTGTGCTCGCATTACTCTCGAGCTGTTAACAGTTTGGAGAGGAGGATGCAGCGCAAACTGCTGTCTATCATGGAAAATGTCCTGAATCCCCTCCAAGATTTAGTAGTAAAACAGCAGAAATCTTTCAGTAATGTACTTGAGGATGTGCACTTTGGGTTCTGATTGACGTCCTCGGATGCTTAAAAGGTTCTGTAAACGATCGTCACTAACTCCAGATGTTGCACTTCACCACCAGTATCTAAGACCAAAACAAATGCTTCGTCGGCCACACCTCAGACCTCCCTTTGGCCACCACCCTTCACGTTCTCAGTTAGCAAAGTGTTACGAAGCCCAGTGAAAGTGGTCACTAAACACACAACAAAAAGCACAAATGAATAAAGTTACCTGTGTACTTGAGAGCCAACAAAATTAAAAAAATCCAGCCCCAACCATTAGCCCACACTAGCATTGCCATGATATGCTCCACAGCAATGTAAGCCAGCCAGCGATGGGAACATTTGCGGAAGATAGCTATCTCCTTTATATCTTTACATAGAAAATCATTGTTTACTGCTATGTGATTGGTCAGAAGTTTTACAATCAACAAATCATCTTTACAATAAACACATTACAATAAACTAGTATTGGACAGAAGAGACAACATATTGACAATTTAGCTAATTTTACTTTGTCTTGATCGTTGAATTTTCTACTGAAAAGATGGTAACTCCCCGCTCAGTTTGTCTTACTCAGACTGTTGTCGCCTTATATTAGCTTTAGCTGAGCTTAGAAAAGCATTTTGCACAGAGTAAGGACTGTGCATTTTGTCCCCCTTCACCTAGACTGGCTTTAGGAGTTGAGATGAAAGGCAAAACTAAGTGCAGACATGGTCTCTAACAGATATTGATGTCGGTGGCATCAGCTAAGGAGCTCAACTACTGAAGACCAAGAACAAGGACTTAAGATGTGTGGTCTGAGTCAAACTTAAGCTGACGTTTCTCTGTTTTTTTTTTTTTTTTACATGTATTGGTAAAAAAATCTTTACCCCAACTCTGAACCTAAACCTTCACCTGTCTGCATAAACAGGGGTGAAGAGCACATGTCATTTTACTTGACTAGTCCCTTAAATATTTATCCAAAATAAGAAGTGTTTGGGAGACTTATTTCTTACTGAACTGTAACAGCTCCCAGCTGGTTCTCCAGCCCTCCTGGTGGGCTTGCATTTATTCAAATGGAGTGGTTTGTACCCCTGTGATGTCGCAGCTTAACTGAGAACTAAGGCTGAGCCAACAGTTTGTATCCCATTGAGGTGATATGTCACAAGCTTCCTGTGCCTTTAGCTTTGTTTCTGTTAGAGATTTTTTTCTGGTGTGGTCTGTGAAGGCTAGATCAGTGAGAAAGGCTGACGAATGATGGTCGTCTGTTACTGGAGGTACGTCTGGGTTTTGTGTCTTGAATGGGCTCTGACTGGGTGTAACAAAAGCCACAGTATAATAAAGTAGTATAGTAGGTTTCTCTTTTATCAAGTTCAACAATTGAACATTTTTAATCCATTACCGTTCACTGCTTTTTGCAGTACATAGCTTTTGCTCGATTTAGCTGCACTGTACACAAAAGCTTCAAAGCACATCATCACCAGACATGAACCTCATTCAGTCTTTTGAAGTCCTGTTAGTGCTGAACATGAAGAGTGACGCTGCTGAACCGTTTAAAAAAAAAAAAATCAGAAGCTGTTATAGATGACTCCCTGTCTGTTGGTGGCATGTTGTTTGTCATGATCTCACAGTGAGTCTTTGGCCCTGAGGACACGTCATCACTCTCACCATTGACACCAACCAAAGTGATGTGTTTGCTAGACCTGCTTCAGTCTGAAAGAGGCATCCATCCTTCTCTTTCTAAGAAAGCTCACTTTGTCATTGAGAGTTGACCCACTGGTTATTCCAACGGTGTGTTATGGTGGTGTTTGTATATATTGTATGTATTTTAATTTGCAGACTAAGAAGAAAATTTAACCAGCATGGCAAAAACAACTCATTGCTCACTAGCTTCACTCGTCTTTAGCTGCCTTTCCCTCACGCATTGTCCCTCGATCTCTCTCAGGGGGAATTGTCTTCTAACGAATTAGACCGTTTTGTAGACTCACTGCCCAAGCAGCTCTACAAATTGGACAAACACACATATACACTAGTGCCCTTGCACACACACACACAAAACCTTGCCTCAGGGGAAATAAACCTCAGCCACACTGTGTTTGCAGCATTAATGGCCAAATTCTATATAGGCACCAGATTCTAAACCGAACAGAAAGGAGGAGTGAACTCTTGCACAGTATGGAGTCTGGAAAATGAACAGCAAAATAACGTCTCCAAGGAGTCTTCCCACAGAGAGTTCATTAGTTAAAGAGATAAAGAAGCAACCTGACAGCATACAAAGATAGGTGGACACATACCTTGCATGCACTACCCAAGTGCACACAGATTGCATAAAAACATATTAAAGCCCCTTTGTGAAAGCATTTAAATAATTTTGGTAGTTTGAAAAAGGTCAATACTATAATATGTCGTTTGTAAGTTCAGTGGCTATGTCCAACAAAAATCATAAGTACAGTGGACAATACTTTGAAAGATAATGAACTGCCCATACATAATTAACAGCTAGGAGCAAATGAGAATATACTCATCTTGCCTGTATGTTTTATTAATGCTCCTTTGCATCTGTCATATTACAGTTATCTATGCTATAAAGTGCTACATTATTCACGACAGTAAATGGAATGAATAGGTTTAGAAGATTCTCAAGAGACAAAAATCTTAAAGCAGGGGCTTGAACCTTGTGATAGCCGAGTACGCGCTGGACGTGCAGAGCAATGTACCGTTATTAAGTTGCACTAAGTAATTAACTATTGCATTTCAGCTGCTTCTCTTCATAAAAGGATGTCAAAGACTCTTGAGATCTTGTGAATTACTGTCCAACAACTACTATACACTGTAACTGCTTCTCCTCCCCCCCCCCCAGGAACACTTTACACCAGAGTGCAAATTCAAGGAGTCAGTGTTCGAGAACTATTATGTGACATACTCCTCCATGATATACCGGCAGCAGCAGTCGGGCAGGGGCTGGTACCTCGGTCTGAACAAGGAAGGAGAAATCATGAAGGGGAACCACGTCAAGAAGAACAAGCCAGCAGCCCACTTCCTTCCCAAGCCTCTTAAGGGTAAGACTGCACAGATCCACTTTTACATTTTGCTATACAACATTAAAAAGTCAGGTTACGCTTGATCAGAACTAGTTTGTACAATGTGTTGTCCGACCACGTGGGAAATCAAGTGTTTATAGCTGTTCCAAATGGCTACACTCAAAGGGGGAGTGAAAAGTGAAAAGAAAAAAAATCCCAGTGTGAGGCGAGTGTGACTTTCGGATTGTTGTTTATGGAGCGTTACAGGGTGCTTCCGAAACTCTCTGACCATCCAAGAAGCAGATCTGACGGAGAAAACTGGCAACTTGAGAAGAGTGTGGAGCTCAGCATCAGGGATAAAGTTGCTGTACCTACAAAATCTATTGAGAAACTTTCTTGACTAATCAGCAGAGTCACTTTTCTAGCTGGCAAAGGGTTGTTCTTCACTGTAAGAGTCCTTCTCTGAGAACCACTAGCTTGTCTGTTTAAATTTCCACATTTTCACTTCCAGTCCATGTGGATATTCATTTACTGTAGACTAAAGGAGCTGCTTTCTACACGACTCTCTGCTGTTCATCAGTCTCCTTAGAGATGCTGGCATGGACCTATTCAGTGGCTTCCTCTAGCTGGTTACACTCTGCTGCAGACACAGTGCAGAATGAGGCCAAGCCATTGTCTGTGACCAGAAGCAGCAGGAACAATATGTTTAATGCTTTGAATAGTAGCACCTAGGACTTTATTTTCTTTACAGTAAAGTCATAGAGAACCCCTCCCATCCAAAATATGCGTGTGGTAGTATGGCTATAGAGAACAGAGGAAAAAGAGTGGAGAGATGGAGAAATGGTTCTGTTCTCTCTGTTGAAAAGGCCACAGTCCTTTCATCTTCAACAAGACACAGATTTACCTGTCAACAGAGAGGAGACGCAAAGAGAGTGTCTGTTTTCACTTCAGTGGGATAAAAGAAAAGATTTTTTCCTCTTTTTTTCTGCGTAAGAAATGAAAGGCTTGCAGTGCAAAATACTCAAACAATGACGAAAAGAGGCCTTTTTTTTTTTAGATTGTTGATTGTTGAGTACAGTTTGGATTTGTCACATGGGATTCCATTTATAGTTTCACTACATTCTTTTGTGTGTGCACACATTAACATGCCTACTGGCACTGCAGAGTTATTACTGGTATCTAACAAGGTAAAATGATGATTAGGTCATAAACCTAGTGCAAGCATTTGGTTTAATGAAGTATCAGATAAAGTATTTTATCATATAATGATACAGGATTAGGTGAATTGGGTAAAATTTAAATGATTAACATTTAAGTATAGGCACTTTGTTATCAGTGTATACGTTGTTTACTTCAAGCGAGTTGTTGCAGTTTTACTTTAAATTTTCTGTATGGTATTTTTTCATTCATATACTTCTTTCAATATCTTATGGTAAAAAAAATCTCAGAATTTTCTCTACCCTCTGCAGAGAGGGTTGATGTAGATCGTTGCAATCTTCTGAATACACTTAAAAGCAATAGCCAGAGAACGATTGCCTTGCTTTATGCTGAGAGAGAAATACTGAGAAAGACAGAATAAAAAGATAGATATAGGCTGGATGAGATAGTAATTATAACAGATTCCGAAAACCATTGCCCTTCGGCTTCCTTTATGTATTTCAACTAAAAGCAAAAATATAGTATTTTTGAAGTTCAACATCAAATCCACATGGCTGCTAGCAGCCATGTGGGGGCCAAGCAGCCCAGTATGCCAGAGTTGCCATGGAAACATGATGTCATTAAGTCAAGGGCATGGTTGTAAGCACTCACAGCAGCAAGTTTCATGTCAGTTGATTAAAGATTGGCTGAGATATGACTTGATTTCTTGTTTGGCACCTTCACCGTCAATTTCTGTTGGCTCAGAATTGTCAGGCTTGGTTTGAAGAACATCTGTGTCAATTTTGGTAGAAACCAGACATGGGAATTTGATTTTAAGGCAAGAGCATCAATAGCTATAAAGGCAAAATGTTTATTTTCTTATTGCAGCACCCCCTAGAGGTCAAAGAACACCAGATTTATTGAGCTACCTCCTGATGTGGCCCTGAGTCCATGTACAAAGTTTAGTTTTCATACATAAAAGCATTACTGAGATATGACCTCACTTCCTCTCTGGTGGCTTTGTCACAATTTGTGATTGGCTGTGACAATTGAACGCTTTCGAAAATCAAAAATCCATATAATAACTTTTGTCAGGCATGGTCTGAAGAGGATCTGTGCCAATTTTAATAGGGATTGGACCAAGCTTGTCTGGGGAGTAACAAAAAACACTTTACCATGAAATCCAATAATGTAGGGAATCCAATGTGGCAGAAATTGACACCATAGTGTGCATAGCGTTCAAAAGTATCAGGGGAGTGTCCCCAATCAGTGTGCCAAATTTACCATATGATTGCAGGGGCTGCCATAGACTCCCAAGGCAAAAGATGAAGAATATGATGAATAAGAAAAGGTAGAACCACAAAGGGTGCCTGCACAGCTTGACCCCCCCCAAAATATGAACTGAAATATCCATTCAACTTCTGTTGTAAGACATTCTCCATCTTTTTCACAAACTTGAAATTACTGCACAATATTTACTAATTCTTTTACATAATTTAAATTCCAGATGCAGCTGGTGGTTTTGAAAGAGCTCTGTGAGGGAAGGAGAGAGAGGAAGAGAAATAAAGCAGAATTTGTTCCAGCAGCTCATAAAGATTCACAGGCAGTGGTGTTATAGGGCACCAATTAAGAAGCTGTCTCTGCATTGGCAGTGGCATCTCCTCCAGCCATTACTCACTACTCTTCTGGTTCCAGTCTGTGAGCCTCAGCCCACAGCCTCTCATTCTGTCTTCCTCTGGATGAAACAAGTTCAACTCACGTCATTCAAACCCAAACAGGAAAATCCTCTTAGAATTCTTGCAGAAAGCCTGGATGCAAAACACAAAGAGCTGCCTTTATTGGGATAGTGTGTAGTCTGTCAAGTGGCGTCTGTCACAGAAACACAGTGAGGTTTGTGTAGAGGAATGTGAAAAATGACTAGGTGGATGGGGATTTATGTTTAAAAATAAATAGCAGCAGTGGTGTTGTGGTGGAGGAGATACACTAATCCTGAGGTCAGCTGCCCACCATTATAATCATATAATACTGTTATTGACAAGACTGGTACCAATCATCAGCAGTTTCCCAGAGAAACCTTGCCATTGATTGACGTGTGTACACAAGGATGGTCTCTGGATTGCTGCTGTAACAAAAAATGCTGGGCTAAGTGAAGTGTCTGAAGGACTGCGTTTGCTGTTTCAGGCACAGATTCCCTTAGGAATGAACATCAAATAGCATTCTAGGCAGAAGAATGTTGACAACATCCTGAAACCAAAGACTGTGAACCTCAGATTACTGATATTTCTTCTGAAAAGTGACTGCTGAGGTGCAGATTGGACCAATGCTGCATACACAGCAAAGCTAAAGCACTGGCAACTCCTGAATTTATAATGCTATGCTGTGCATGTAGGATTTTTTTTTTTTTTTTTTTTTTTTTTTTTAAAACGATAAATTACTGGTCTGCTGTGATCTCTCAATTCAGCAGTCTACAGGGAACTATAAGTAAAATCTCATGTCATACTATCAGAGGACTTGTTCTAATAACCAAAACAGAGTGCTATTAAACTTTTTTCAATGTCATCTGTATACTATAAGTATACAACTATTAGTTTTCTGTTATGGTTTGTCTCATGTAAAAAAAATAAATTAAAAAAAAGTCAGTTTGTCTGATCTGATTTACACTTGTCTTGTGTTTCCACAGTGGCAATGTACAGAGAGCCATCCCTCCATGACTTGACAGAGTTCTCCCGCTCCGGCAGCGGCACGCCCACCAAGAGTCGGAGTGCCTCGGCTGTGCTCAACGGAGGCAAAGCTGTGAGCCAGAATGAGTCGACGTAGCCCGGTAGCCGAATCCAGGCCTGTGGCCGAACCACGAAACCTTACCTCCAGCAGAGCGTGAATCCAAGCAGACTTCTCTCACCGATCAGCGGTTCAGGACTAGCTACGACAACTAACCACACACAAACACCCAGACAGCATCAATAAAAAATAAAAAAAAACCACAGTTAGGTACCATCCTGATCAATCATTGTTTCCGTCTCAAAACAGCATCAAAAGTAAGAAACTTAACAGCACATAAACCATTCTGGACTTAAAAATAAATTAAAATTTTTCTTTTGGGCTTGAGATTTATTTATTACTTTGATCACTCTCTTTCGGTGATGATTGCGTACCACTTAGCTCATCTTTATCTTATTTTATTTTTCTTAAATTTCCTGCGGACAATAACTTTTTCTTAGGTCATGTAGACACCAAGCACTCGTGCATCTGTCAGACAGGGACAGGAAGTTAGACATGTAGGCGTTCAGGGCAGCCAGTAATGGTGCTGGTCTACAAGGCTGCAGTGGTACAGTACAAGCCCTGATCTCTGTCTCATCCATGCTTCTGTGAATACAAAGCCTATAAACTCCCTGGTGTGGCACAGCCTAGAGCTGCTGGGACTGTGGCCAGCCAGACGGTAGCTCTCCTGCGTCCTAGTGCACACGCTCAGAGACTGAGCTCTCTAGCATGGGAAAATGAAGCCTATGTTCAGCTGACCTGAAATATAAGGGACAGTGTGGCTCTCTTGCAGTTTTTTTTTTTTTTTCTTTTCAGAGATGCCACAGCTGCACCTTGTTGGTTTTTTTTTTTTTTTTTGCTAATTTTCTGAATTAGCAGAGAGCTTTTTATTTGATAACTGGTTTTGTTTTGTCCCCTCTTGTTCTCTTCCCTTGTCATTGTTCAGTATTTGTATTTTTGTTGCTGTTGCATCATTGAAAGGGGTTCCAGCACACCAAAGACAGAACGAAAGAGTTTCCCTTTAAGCCGCTGAAAACCAAGCCAGTATAGAGGCAGAAAGCTGGAATTTTTTTTTTCATTGTACATTATTGGTGAAAGAAAGCAAAGATTTTGAAGGAAAAAAAAAAGAACAATGGACAAAGGAAGTGATTTTAAACACTTTGGAGTTGGCAGCGTGCTTGATGTTGTGCTTTTTGCTGATATGCTCAATGATCGAAGTATGAAACGATTACTCTGTGTCCCCATTCCCTTCTGTTACCGCTGTGTTCACAACGTCTCCGTCTCTTGTCCTCGTGATCTGTTTCTTCCCTCTGTGCTTGTGTCATACTTCGACCCCCCCTGCCATCCTTTTTTGTGGACTTCTCTTGACTGATACAGTTCACCATAGGAATATGGTGCAAGCCCCTTCCCAGGATGCTTGTTATGTGTTTGAGTAACTTATTGTGGTGACAATATTTTCTATATTTAAAAAAAGAATACTGTGGACTTTTAGGTGGCTTAACATTTTATAGGACACGTCATATTTGTAAAAGTGAAAAAAAAAAAAAGAAAAAAAAAAAAAACGTACAAAAACGAACATCTTCCCTTTCTTGCACAGGGCATGTACAAACACAATTATGTACAAAAAGGACCCTTTTTGTGGGCTATGTACTCTTCCCTTCAGCTACATAACTTCTTTCTGGTACATGCTTCTGGGAGGCTTTCTTTTCTTGGTTTCCTCCGGAGGTGGTTTGTATTAGGTGAACCTATCTGTTGCATGGGAGAAAGCAGGGAAATTCTGGTCTAGAGCTGCATGATGTAGGCTATGTGTATTAACCCATGTTGGATCATGTGTTCCAAACTACCAGGCTAAATCTGATAAAACAACATATACAGGCAGACATTGTGGCTGTCTGATAACTTCCAGTTGTTTATTATTTGTTGTATACACAAAAATGCACTGAATAAAATGTTTATATTAAGATATACTTTTAAAATGTGTCAGACTTTCTTCTTTGTCCTATTAATTGTCTTATTTATTGCGCCGAGCAGCCATCGCAATTATAGAGAAGACTGGGTTTTGGGAATTAGATTCTAGTTGGCAGGATCTGTAATAATTGGTGGTGTAGATGGTGGGAATCATCTGCGCTGCATTCTAGTGTGAAAAGCTTGCTCCCTAGAGGAACCCCTGAACATACACTCATTCCCGGCAACTTTCCTATCTGCGGACGCCAATGTATCACGTAGAGGCGGGGTATAACCATAATTGCCTCAGAGTTGAGGCTGGTGGTCAGGTTCGTAAGGCTCATTCCATCTAATAAATCAATATCTCCTTTGGATTTGAAAAGCTGAAGACTAGATACCTGGAAATTGCTCTGCTACAGTGGCTTTTCCCTGTGTCTGTATGATTGTTACCTTGACTCAGTAACATCACATATTAAGTAAGATCACTTTTACTTCTTTTCCAAAAGGCTGACCTTGAGATTGGTTTTAGTAAAAATGTTTCAAATTCTCTCATCCCAGGGAAGAAATCACGCTTGGGCCAAGATCACATACCAAGACCCAACAGCCTCAGGAATCCTTCTTAGTGTGAGGAACTGCAGGCTGCACAAGATCAAATATGTCTTTACTTAATAATTAGGCAAGTACCAAAAAAAAAAAACGAAACAACAACAATCCTCTTTGATGGGTTAAATTAGAACAGTTCAGCGCTATAAGGTCTTTGTATGTGCAGAGAGGATGTGACACGAGGTAGTAATTACCTGGCGAGTCTGTCAGTGCTAAGAGAAGCTGGGAAAGAATGAGCTGAATGATGGCATGACACTGTGTTAACCTACCAGGCTCTGTTAATAAGGTCAGCCCTCTCCCTCACTGTCTCCGTCATCTCGGAAAGAAGCACTTTCTTTAATGAGGGGTTTTGTCCATGATCACTCTGCTCTGATCGTCGCCCACAGTGCATGTCAGGAATGATAAGGGTAAAGGGTTTCAAGATGTGACAGAAAGAATGAGCAATGTAAGAGAAAAGTCCAAATACAAGAACACTGAAGGTTTTCTGAATTAATTTTATGAATAAAGATGTTTTTAGGATAATAAAAGAAAAAGAAAATAAGAAATAAAAGATTACATTAAAAATAAATGACTGACACCTTTAAATCTCTTATGTGATGACTATTTCTAAAAAAAAAACAAAAAAAAACCTGCGGTCGAAAAATTCAGATTTTCTGTCCAGAGAGCCGCTAATGTGCAGACAGTTATCATCTAGACCTTTGAACACCAATAAGGACCATGAAAAAGAAAACTACAGAGAGAGTGCATTGGGATGGACAATGGATGGATTGTTATTCTGAATCTTAAATTAACAAATACTGTTGCGAACTAACTCAGATATAGAATGACCTTTAAAAATCCTTACACAGGTATAAAGATATACAGCAAGTCACTGAGTCATGTCATTATACAAAAGTGTAAGAGCAAAACAGACTTTTTCTGGTTGCTACAGCCTATTGTACAACTCTAGAATAAGCTCACTCTTATAGAGTAGGCATCAATTTGGTCTTCAGAGACTGCCTCATTACGCCCATTGCCAGCACAGACAGGAGAACTAATAGGCCCCTGTAATATAGGCCCTGATATGAGCTACTTCATCGTTCATGTAGTTTGACATCCCCCTACTCCCTTCATTTCCTTTTGCCCATCTCTAGACTCCATTCATTAGCATGGGACAGTCCAATTTATTAACTGAGGCTGCCTTCCTTGTTCAGAGATGGTGATATGAGGAGCTCTCTCGCTCTCTCTCTCTCTCTCTCTCTCTCTCTCTGACCAGTTATTCTGCCCTTCACTTGGTCAGACTAATGAGTCTTCATCTGGACGGTGTTAAGTCTCATGCACAGAGACACACAGCCACACACACACATACGCACATGAAGTAAATCTATTGCCACTCCAATGTGCAAGGATTTGAGATCTTCAGTGAGAGCAGTCTGATATAATCTGTCACAAATCATACAGAGCTGATGGAGCTGTGATATGCGAGCACTGTGTACCTGTGAATGCTATAACTCATTACCCTTTATCACTGCCAGCACAGGCTGGCTGGCTCCATTCCTCTCTCCCACCCAGCCTCTCTTTCTGTCTCTCTGTCTTTGTCATCTCCTTCACAAATGCACGGGTGCTTTGTTTTAATTTTCAGTGCATGTGTCATGTGCACAAATCACACAAATGTTTCTATAAACTGCTTGGCCGAATGGCAAGGCTCATAGCATGATCTTTTAAATTATTGATGCATTAATATTTAATAAAATATTCATTAACGCTTCACATAAACAATAAAATATAATGCTACAGTAAAGAAACCACCATTAATCATTTATTAACAAATTACATTCACAAAGAACAATTTACAACCCCCTCATATGGCAAGTAGAAGGATTTGTATCAATCAATAGATTCACCTGTCTAAAAGTCAAAGCTGAAAATTAAATCCATTTCAAATCCATATATTGTTCATATTCTTTCCATGCCATTGGGATTAGGAGTTCTTCCCCCATACAATGCTGATGTTATAAATGTGTATTGTTGCATTTTATGACCCTTTTTTTTTTCTTTTTTCTTTTTTTTTTTTTTATAAAAAACAGTGTCGTCACAAGAGTTACGTTATACAGAAAACAATTTTCCACCTGCCAGTCAAAAAGTCATTGCATGAAATTACTCTCATTATGAAACAAGCTGGAATGATTTGCTCCTTGCATTCTGCACACAATTTAATGTCCAGCAAACTGGATTAAGTGCAGCTACCAAGAAATATTGATGCTTTTACAACCTATGAGAGAAGACAAAGACAACTGAATTTAATTGACTGGCTGACGCAGAAACCTCCCACGAGGGGCAGCTGCAGCTCTCATTTACTTCTCTTCCTCTGCTCCCTCTCCTTTATCTGTTGGTTGTAGACAATTTAGTAATCATCTACTCTATACATTGATATGCTATTTACAAATGAAAAGGGGAAAATGGAATTTACATGTTTGGTCTGTTGGAACACGAAGCTTTATTGTCATTGCTCACAGAAAAAGGACTACACCAAAACAAACAGTGGGGAGGAATTGCTATAAGGCTCAAAACCCTGGAGACATACCAAGTGTAAATCGACAGGAGTGGGGACAAAGAAAAAGTGAGAGGGGAACAAAATAGGATAGAAATGCTTAACAGTGACCCAGACAGCTAGTGTTAGGAAACAAAGTTGTATATAAGACCTCCTGGGGAGAAATGAGTGACACCTGAGATTAGTTATTGTGTAAAAACAGTGCACGGCGCTGGCACATGACAGACAAAACAAACCCAAAAAATAAGCCCATCAGGTGACGGTAGTCAAACACAAAGGCTGACTAACATTTTGCATGCCTTTGGCTCATACGAGAAGAAAAAATGGCAGGTTGAAAAACTGACGAAATTGAATGAAATGTCCCACTGCTAACCCTGTTTCGCCAGGCCTCTCACTTCCTAACACCGAAGTGTTCTCTGTGAGCCAAGAATCCAAATAGAGTTTACTCCTATTTGTCCCTCTAACAACCTCTCTTCCATCATCCTTCTTGTGTGCCCCTGGTTGGCACAGAAAAGACAGTAGCTTCATTCTCAACTGATTACCCTGAGCAGAGAGTGTCTCACACCTCTGCTTATCAGCGCTACCAGCACATCAGAGCACCAGGGACAGCCAGAAAAGATGGGAAAGACACGCTGCCCAGCGAATGCACATTGATAACATCTACCACAAATAGCATCGGACATTACTGTTTCCCCCATTAGGGGTGCACTACAGCTGGGGTGTCACCTCCTGCTTATTCTTCAGGCTATAGTTGGATTTAATGTGGATTGTTTATCAGAGAAGGGAGCTCAACCCATTTGTGATAACTGAAAAAGAAACTAAAAAAAAAAGGTAAGAAATCAGAACATGGAATTTGTGACAGTTTTGTCTTGCGTTGGCTCCGTTCTCCAGTACATCACATTGAATTTACAATGACGCACTGAGTATAAGGTTACAGAGCTGACTTTAAGCCTTGAGCTGAGGATAGTTACATTTACATCTGATAAACAGGGTATAATATGTAGCCCTTTTCATACATAATTCATCAATTTAATTTAACTTTCCTCAGTTTGGTAGGAATTAACTCTTTGGATGCCAGTTCTTGAGACATTTCATTCTAAATCACAAATGTCAATCTTGTGGTGGTGCTACAGGAGAAGTCAGAGGATCATCAAGACCATTATATGCTTCGAGGAATCATGAGTGTCTGTACAAAATGCCAATCCATACTGCAGATGTTGAGACATTTCACAAAACAAAAGTGGTGTCGGTGGTGTTGCTAGATGAAAATGCTAGATATTAATGGAAATCATCCTCTGGAACTATGATTTTCCAGACAAAATATCATGTAAATCCCTCCACTAGCTCTTAAGATATTCCAGTCTGGACCAAAGTGATGGACCAAAGTGATGGATCAACCAGCTGAGCGACCAACATCATCTTCTCTATGCATGCAAGGCTATAAGGTATCACTTCTCATGAGAGGAAATCACAGCTGCTGATTTGTTTTTGCCTGAAACCATTTGGACATCCACAGACCTCTGGCTAGACAGGGAAATTGCATCAGCATTACACTGCATTTTCCTCTGTATTAGATAACAGATTCAGACCACACAGTCTAACAAATTAGACAAAAACCAAAAATCCATTATCAAAAAGCCCTTTGTCTGGTCTGAGCAACTTTTGCAAAATCCTGTAATGACGTTTTAATTCGCACACCTGTCAGATCTGCTGTATGTTTGGACCTTCTGGACGTTTTATCTGGGATCATATATGCAGTGACAGTTTTGCACAAGACCAGTCATTATGTCAAAGATTACATAAACAGAGGAAAAGTAATTAGACTGAAGTAAAAAAAATAATTGGTTGATGTAGGGTTACGACCAACCAATGAGTGATCACGTATCCCTGTCTCAGCCAGGAAAGTCCGATTAACATTATTATAATCCAGACAAGGAGATCAACCCATTACTTTAATGAACAATCCCCAGTTAATAACATGGAGTAGAAGAGCAGCTTTGGATGTGAATTATGAATAATGTAAGGAGGAAACAATGCATATTTTCTCTGCGGCGTATGGTAGCTGTTCTCATTGCAGTTTTTATTAACCACATCCCAGTCTAACAAATTAGTGGCCCTGGGGTAAAAAAAAATAAAAATAAAAAAAGTAGAAAATTGTAGTCTTATTGTTTTATGTAAACTCTAGACAAGCTTGTCTCATCTCTTGAGAGGGGGTTGGGGGCGCGGGGGGGGTATCCACATGGGATACTACGGTAATTTTAATATCTAGCTTTACATGTCTTACCCAACTACTGAGATCTCCATCTTGTCTGCTCAAGGTGCAGTACTGTATTATAAGCTGCACTTAGTGTTAGTGCAAATTCACTCAAGGGTTTAAAAATATGATTCTAAGTTACTTGTAGAGCAGTCTCTACAGAGACCTGCACTTCAAAACTATGCATATGTAGACAGACCTAGGGCTATCTGACCCGGGTACAATATTGACAAAACGTGCAACTCTGTGCTTTGCACAGCTGAAAATATTTCAACTTGATATTGGCTAAAAAAAAAATGGCAGAATAGCATAAAACATGTCACTAGAGGGGAATGCAAGTTAGATCTGCTGTACCATAGGAAAACCATAGTTTTGTGGGTGTTGTGCTTTTAGCAACACATCAATGATCTTCCCACTTTTATACATGATCAATAAGTGATCAGTAAATGCCAGGGGTTATTTTGCACAAAAATAAGAAAATAGCAATAAATTAGAATATTTCCTTGTGGCTGTACTGTATTCTGGTCTGTTGGGGTTAAAGTATGGAGAGAGTTTGTATGTCTGGTTCATTAATGATGCAGTTCTCCCTGAAGGATTATTAAATGTCAGTGAAAGATGTTGTCTGGCAAGAATCTCTTCCTCTTTGAATCTGAGGGACTGACACCAAAGCCTGATGTTTACTGCAGAGATGTTGGATTAACTTTTTGTGCCAAAGACTTAATATTGTAGCTCTGTTAAACTATCTTCATGTGATATGACATTATCTGTGATAGGCTGGTTTTTCAAGGGAATGAGAAATATGCTGTGTATATGGCACTGAAGCAGAATTGGCCTAGCATTGTAATGTGTGGTGCTTTTATTTAGTATTTTTGGGTGTAAAAATAAAACCTGCTGGGCTCTGTTCCCCATGCACTTTGCCTATTATGAGTAATACGAGATATCACAAAGGAGAAGTGCAACAAGGTTAATATCAACTGCAATTTATTCTTTTTAATTCTACATTTTCCAGTGGTGTAAGACATCTTGAGACTTTGTGTCCTACAAAATCAGTACTAACTGTCAATTTACTTGGAGAAAACAAGTAAGTATGAGTACACTGAGTCTGGGACTGTATGGCTGTGAGTCATAAGAGAATAGAATCACAAACATTTCATCGACTTTGATATTGTGGGTTCAAATAGCAGCCACTGTCTGAGGTTATACCCTCACTCTCCTCTGTCTCTTCAGTCACTCAAAGCCAAATAAAGATGTTACATAATTGTCTTTTTTTTTTTTTTTTCCTTCAAAATGTGAGATCATTTCATTTATTATGGCACCTTTTAAGTCATGTTTTTGAGATGTTTGTGTGAACCCAATGTGTAATCAGATACTATAAAGTGATGTTGTGTCAGACCCACCAACCATATTTCTCCATTCTAAATTATTAGGGTTTGTATTCTCTGCAGTTTTCAACACCTACCTACCACATTGCGATATAAATAAATGTAAATCAACTCTTACAGACAGGGACATCACCAATTAATTTTGCTACTTGAAAATCTGTTTGAAATTAGATTCATTCAAGAGATGTCCAAACAACCAGCATGAGTGTTATGCAACTGCAGTACATTTCACTACTTCTTTACCTGTTCCAACTGGATTTGCTTCAGTACTTTCAACCACAATTTATTCAAACCTCAGTCCTGCAAAGCAAAGTCATTCCCTCAGGACTAGAGGAAACACTTACTGTACTACTCATTTCCCCTTGTCTGACTAACATACCCATGATATCATCTCCGGCACTATGAATCATCTGTTCCTATTTACCATAATCAGATAGTGAACAACAGAATTCACATTTCCACCACAGAGTGAGGAATCTGATCATACTCATGTCTTGTTAGTCTTGTTTTTTAGCATCATATCCATGTCATTTTCTGTCCAAACGCATTTCAGTTAGCATCCTCCTTACATTCTGCCTGTCCCCACTCTTATTGTTAATAGCCACCCATTTTCTGTTTGTGCCGCATGTTGTTCTCCCTTCCTCCCTCCCTCCCTCCCTCCCTCCTGTCCATCCATCTAACTCCTCGTTTCTCCCCACTGCTTGTTTCCATGTGCAGGAGGGAATCCCAACTCTTGCCTCACTGCAGTGGATGAGGTCAGGCATTACGTAACAGGGAGCGAACGAGCCAGACAACCAGCACTCACCTCTGTTAGCAGGCAGTCAAGCAATCAGGCAGGCAGTGAGAGGCAGGCAGGGGCCACATCCAATATTTATGAAGCCTCTGCAGCATAAATGCATTCTTCCCCTGCCCTGCTACAGTACAGTAGATAGCACGGCCGTGCGGGGAAAATATTTTGCCTCCAGTCCTCCATCATGCATCATCCAATCTTGCACCAACCCCCCCATCCCCACTACCAAATAACAGTATACTTACAGGATACAAGGAACAAGAGAGCCTGGGGGAATATTAATGAGAACTCAGATCACTGCCTGTCTAACCAGAAAATGTGTGTAAAACCAAGCAGACAGATGTGAGAGTGGATGTCTTCAGAATATCTAATAAAATCAGTGACTGAGATCACATAATGAAATGTGTGTCATAATGTTTTGATATTATATTGAATATGTATCAGTGGTAAACAGCAAGACTAAAACAGAATGTGTAAAAGATGTAGTCTATGATGTCTGTCCCTGTCAAAACAACAAGAGCGGCTTTAATATCCTGCTGGATTGACTGCCACAAGCCAAGGTCCGGGAGTGAATCAATATCACCGCCCTTATCATATTGGTGGGATGGTGTGATTTACTGATCTGATATTTGAGGAAAGCAATTTGCTCTGCTTAGAAAACATGACAGTTTCCTCCTCTACATATGCATACTAGTAACACCCCCACACAAATAAATGGCCTTGACATTATGCATGTGACAGGAGAATGACGCGAGTGAACAGAAGATAAAGAAAAGGACTTAAGACTTGTGTGAGCCAGAGGAAAAGGACGAAGGGACAAAACAGAGATTATAAAATGAACGCAACAGAAAAATGGGGCAAAATAACAAGCTCCCTGCAGGGAAGCCCCTGACTCGATCATAGGTTGACTGCTTGCAATAATTGAACATTTTATGAAGGGAGCATGGATGTAGCGGGCTACTAGTAGTCTGCTAAAGCTGTAAAATTCTACTGTACCTGTGCTATCTTATTCAATGTACAGGTTCTGCACACTCACTGAGCACTTTATTAGGGACACCTGTTCACCTGCTTATTCATGGAATTATCCAAACCATGCATATCCAAATCATGGGATATGCGCAACACATAAAATTATGAAGACACAGGTCAGAAATCTCAGTTAATGTTCAGCTGCTGGAAATCATCACAATAAAACACTACTCTGCATACGCTCACCGTTTTCATACAATTTTGTGTTCAAATTATCTATCAAGCTTCCGCCTGATACAATCCTAATTCTAGTTGTAAAAATCAAGAATTAAATTATTTTAGTTTGTGATCATTGGAATTGACCAGAACAGAATGCAAACAATTACAAAACATTGCAGAGTGTACGGCTTTATCTCTTAAATGTAAATTGTAACTAACCGAACAGCCTCGAACACACTCAGTCTAACTTGTGATGGAGTCATGAAAATCACTCAAATCACCGTTTTTACACACACACACGCGCGTCATGAAAATCACTCAAATCACCGTTTTTACACACACACACGCGCGCGCACACACACACACACACACACACACACACACACACACACACACACACACACACACACACACACATCAAGCAGCAAGCTTCCTTTCAGATCTCATCTTTATCTCTCTCTCCCCCCTCTAATCACACAACTCCACACCGTGTCCCCTCCTCTTCCACACCATTACACTCCCTTTCTCTGTTTCTGTCGTGGCTCTCTGTTCTGCTATCTCCTGGTCTTATCACTTGTGCACAATCACTTTACCTCTCCCTCCGGCTGAAGCTTTCTTGTGCTTTACACGTGTGTCGTATCTTTAGTCTTTATCTTTGAGTGACTGTTGTCTCTGTGCTTCACACCAGTACTGTATTGCTTTCATCCGGTCCACCCTGTATGATAATTTGGTGTTGATTCCACTTGTCAATAGTGGGACTTGTGGTTAGGACAAATAATGCACATGCTTGGATATCTGTGGCTTAAATGCCCATTAACAGCTCAGCCTCTGAGCTCAAATGAATCAGGACGTCAATATCTTGGCCAAATGTCCATCAGCTTTCTAAGTGGAGTGGGAGCCAGCAGCCTAGGGGGACCTATAAATCTGCTGGGCATAAGGTATCAGTATTCAACGAAACTCACAGAATCTCTACGCTCTCTGCTGCCACTATCACCATGAAAAGGACTGTCATTGTTAATAATTACTATCAAATATCATTTCACGTCAGGGTAACAACCAATTCCACTTTGTATGCAATTTTACACCATCTGTCAACTGTGCTTCACAGTATAATTTATTTCAAAATCAATATCAGGACATTTCTAGCACCTAGCGTATTTCTTTTAAAAAGGATGTGTCTTACTGTCTTAACAGAAATGTTTTAGAATTCAGAGTTTACTGAAGAACACTCATTGTTTAATAAAAAAAAAACTTTCACCAGCAAACGCACCCAGCCATGTTTGTTAGAACAAAACTGCCGTAACACTATCAGGTCACTTCGAATGAATTCATATCCTGAGGTCATGATTTCACCTTAAATGGCTTCATCCTCAGCACTGAATGCTACTTTAATAATACACACACATTTATCTTAACTGCACAATGACAATGAGGTAGAGCAGGTCATTTCATTTACAGTTATTGTGCATATGATGTAGACGGGGAAGATGTGACTTGTGAATTATCTGATCCTGTACGAGCATAATGCCATCAAGTGTTTACATTGGGAAGCAGAGAGTTTAGCTCGTTTCACCAAGAGGCAGCACTGTCTGCCAGCCTCGCTGGGTGAGCTGGCAAGAAGAAGGCATCTCTGCCGCCCACTGCTAATCAGCAACACATATGTACGTTTGCGCACAAAGACTTGCAAATACAGGCCCACACAGAAATAAAAGGCTGCCCAACATCGCCAGTGTCATTTAGCAAAACAATTTTCAAATATGTAAAAGGATAAAATGCACATTAAGCGCGCACGCATGCGCACACACACACACGGGAATGTTTGTTAACATATGTACAGATACATATTGTTTATAAACCAAGACATGTCTTTTTAGAGTAGCAGATCCCACTTATTCTTGAGTGATGACATAACATTTGTCTCTCTGGATAGATTCAGGTAATCTCCTCTTCCAAGTTAATAAAGTTTCTGTTGTCAAAATTGAGTCACATATGGCAGAAAAACTCAGAGCGTGCTGTGGGTTTAAAATTTTAAGCATACTGCAAATCTGGCTACATCCCAGTCAGTGAAGTAACAGCAGATGTTTTGCCATTGGCAGCTGTTGGGGGGAAAGAAACTGCCATTTTGTCTGACTAAAGTCTGATCAAATATTTCTGTCCTGTGTGAATGGAAGAAGGAGTTTTCATATGGGCCCATGTCGATCCGCTTTAGATGTGCTATGCCAAGCCACGCTGTGATGACACAGGTTTCCACTACTGTTTTGCAGCAGGGGATCCTGCTCGCTACAGGGCCGACCATGGCCAACATGCAATCCTCTTTTATAAGATGTGCTATTATTAAATAAAAAACAGGTCTAAAAGCATCTTCTATGGAAATATTTGGTGCCATTTGATCAGTGGATCGGCTTTAAATATCACAGAGATGATTGGTAAAACCAGAAACAGGCAAAGTGAGATGTTAGATGAAAAGGTGCAGACGAAAGGCTCTTACTGCATTTCCTGCAAAATATCAACCCTATAATGCAAAAAGCAAGTGTCACAATATTGTAGCTTGGATTGTTAAACTAAATGAATTTGTCTGAGTCTGACACAGCAGTTCAGAAATTAATATTAATACAGTCTGCCTTTTCAGGTACTTTATCAATGCAGTTAGATTTCTGAAGAACTGGTGAAATGGCCAAATAAGAATGCCTAAGATATCCAAAGCCTGCTCTGAATACAACCACAACATTTGGTGCTACCATTTTGTCATCTGTGGTTGTGTTCTATGATGCCATTTTCACAGTAGGTTTGTTTGACATGAGGCATGTCTGTCTCCCACAATAACAGCCGAGCAGGTTCAGTCCCCATTAATCATCACATAATTCAAATTAGTAGATGTGCTTGCACAGTATTAGGACTGCATCTTTTTTATTTTTTGAATGCAAAATTCTCAAAAATACTAAGCGATATAAAAATCTGCAAAAGAAGGTAATAGATGTTTGTTTGTTAAGAATGGGTGGTGGTGACTGCATGTGCACATATACAGTATGTGTACTTATAGGCAGTACTAAAAACCTTTCACGTGTCTTGTGTATCGGCTGGGCTAAGGATTGCTGTGCAAAAGAAAGTGTTTGTGTGTGCACTATGTTGCATTTGTCTTGACATATTATAACTTATTGCATGCTAAGGGGGTCTGCTCTGAATAAACAAACTGCTGCAATGCTCGGCAGTGACTGAAAATGAATGATGATTAAGCTGTCAAAGAGCTTACTAGAATTACTTTGCTCTTGTTTCTAAATACATCTTATTAAATGCACCTTAATCATGTTCATGTCAGAAATGCCGACTTAATATCCAACAGCATTTGTATTGTGTAAATCGCAGTCATAACGTTTAAGCATTCCCCATATCTGTAATAAACTAAATTGTTCTGTTGTTTGTAACGCAACCAGATGCTCATTAATTACAGCTTATGAAAACAGCATCAGCTGTCGCTCTTAATCACTGTCAGGATACAGGTGCTGGACACTAAATCTCAGAAACTGTTGACCGCACAATGCATACGACTGCACAAGAAGCCAGAGAGGAAGTTTGCGATAGCCCTCACTGTCTCAGGTGCTGCACCATCATATCCAACTGCACTTCCACTACAGGGTGCTAAATGCACTTGGCATTATAGGGTGCCAATATAATATGTTGGAAATAGGGCTGGGCAATAATGCAACAATGTTTATCAAGATATCATAATGATACGATCTTATGTTATTGTTCTATAAGGTGTTGTTACCAAATAATAATTCAAGAAAGTTCTTAAAGAAAAAATATTACTCACCCAGCCCTAGCTGTAGCTATGCATTTTTTGACATTCACAACACTATCATGTGAAGATGTATATGGGAACCCCTGGGTGCATAGATATAGATAAAAATATAGATAGATAAATATAGATATAAATATAGAAATTTAGATTAATGTAGCTAGATAGACCTTAACCTGAAATGGTGCATTTTTTGAATGTGAATTACTATGATCTGACTATGATTTAACTATAACTCTGATGCTATGCATCTGTTCTGTGCATTTTCTGCCATTTTTATTGTGCTTGTTTGGTGTGGATGCCCACTATAAACTAGAGTAAGAAATGTGAAATCTCAGTTGGTGATAAGGACTGAGGAGGTGGTAGGGTTGGGGGTCCCTGAAGCTCTGACTGCTGATAATCAATCTCTCAACAGGAGATGAGAGAGGAGAGAGGCCCTCACTGAATGGAAGGGATCCTCACCATTCGTGTTTACTTCAGACAGAGGGAGAGAAGACGACGCTTGGGTTTAAAGTTAATATGCCTTTGCGCATGGCTGGAATTGATGCGTCTGCAAGCAGGATCCTGTGATGCGTGGGTGTGTAATGTGGGTGCGCCTGGTTAGAGCATGTTCACTCCCAGTGTCACACTGTATTGACACAGTGCATATGTTTCATGTCAGTACATTTCATTGGCTAGTTCAGTATTGGATTACATTTGTGTTTGCAACATTTGAAATACAGATCAAGAGGAGTAAGGGGAGTTCACAATAATCTTGGAAATAAAAGACCCTTGACATTATTTGCAAAAAGACCATGAGAAGAAGGAAAAGGAGGAAAGGGGGGGGGGTCAGTCACTCTGGGCAGCCCACAGAAGGGAGCCGGTTTCCATGGTTTCAGAGTAGTTGTGGCTGGTGTTGCTGGGCCGATGGGAGGCAGGCAGCTGGTTGCCTAACAGCAGCAGATGGAGCAACGCAGGTTTCCAAGAACACACAGGCACTGTCCCTCGCCTACATGTGTCATATCATTCCCGTCATCATTATCCTATCCACATGCAAACGTGCAAGCACACACACGCACACACCAGTCTACTCTGTGGGGACTTATGACTGGACTTTAGCAGGCTTTTAGCCTTTTATGTGGCAGCGTCTTCATCACCAGAATACACAGAACAACGCAGCATGACGACAGTTGTATTTTAGCAGAGAATTATAACCCTGATACCGGATTTGAAATATGTTAAAAAATACTGGATCAGGAATCAGCAAGTATGCAAGTCTATGCACCAATCTGATACCACGTAATGTATTGATTAACATTCTAGTTTCACACCCAGATATAATGGCAGTTTTCCCAGAAACCAATTCTTCTTTGCTGCTCTAAAACAGTAGCACAAAGGAAGTTGCGCTGCGCTGCCACTGGCAATGTTACGCTTGTAACGTTAGCTCCTAACAGGTGGGCCGCAGTCTGGGTCCAGACCCAGATGCTGTCCTATCCAGACCCAGCCAAATAACCTATAAATTGAGAAATATTACATTTTAATTTTAGATTCTATGGCATTTATGTATTTGTTTATGATTTACCGAGGGTGTAACCTGCGTCACGCCATACAACAAAGACTGCAATCTTATGACATCCATACAGGGTTAAAAAAAAAGTATATACGCTATTTGCTGTTGCCATTAAAGGGTACTTTGAAACCCATTTAGTGCAGCTGTACTGTACTGCTGTAATATTTTGTCCGGATTGATTTTGTTTGGCTGGCAAATGGCCGTGTCTACATCTTATTCACACATATCCAGTGCCAAGACATGCTTCTGCTGTGCTTAAAGGTTGGCTAGCAGTAGTAAGTTTTTGCTGTTGCCCCTAAAATGTATTTGAATGTGCATATTTACATGCGTGATTAGGGCAAGTGTATGAGTCACGCATGTTCATGTGTGCTTGTGTGTGTCGTTGTGCATGGTGTTATTTTAAAGTTGAGAAAAAGAGATAAGCAGAGGAGGCAGCTGAAAACAATAACCAAAGGATCACTGAACCCACGACTCTGAACTTTAATAACTTCACAGACCTGTGCTCTCACCCTGGGTAAGATAAGTCTAAACATAGCTAGACTGCATGAGACATGAAATACACAGAGGAACTTCTACCATCCTCTATCTACTGTAACTCTTTGCCAAATACCTTGGCAGGATGGCATCAAGTCATTAATTCAGAGTGGATGTAAACTCACCAGGCATTACAGGTACGCAAGCAGGAAAAGAATAGATGAAAGCATACTATAGCATGCTCTTGATATTTTTTTTCTCAAATCTATCACCACTCCACTATAGAGACCTTTTTTGTGCAGTTGCTATGGAAACCATAATTAGAGTCCAGCATGATGGCACCGTTTCCAATTAGAGTATGGCTCTGTCCCAAATCGTGCAACACCAACTGGTTGCTGGGTTTTGTTATATATCATGGACAGCACATTTGTAAGAGTTGGGCGTAGAAGAGCTGAGTTATACTGAACCAAAATACTGGCTGGAAAGAGTGATGAGAGAGAGAGAAAGACACAGGGAGAGAGTGCCACAAAGAAAGAGAGAGAGATGGAGAGCACAGAATCAAATGGAGACTGTGATTGTGGAAATGGAGCAGTCATCACGATAAACAAACAGCTTTCTTTGTGTTTGGAAAGCACTGACTTGGCTGACCTCCCACAGATGAGTGAATAGTTAAAAGATTGTTTGGCCAGAGGCAACCTTGTTAATATCAGCTAATTAATATTCATTACATTATGACTTGATTACTCATTGAACAGCACCCTGCCCCCAATACTGGCTCTCTTGTTGGCGCTTGCTTGAACAAATCTCTGATGAGAATATTGTCTATGTGCAAGTGTTTTGCTGCGCAGCACACACAGACCCTTCAGTCATGTTCATAACTTAAGAACATTTAATCGCTGCATCCATGTCACTGTTCCACTCAATCACACATCTCATCCATCTTGCCCCACATGCTAAGCAGGGGGAATTGGAGCGACGGTGGAATTATGCCCATTAGAATAATTCATTTCCCCTGGCAGGCCAAATGAGAATATATCAGCGTTATTAATAATGTGGAAGCCAGGTCCAAAAACAGCCCTCCGATGACAGAGATGGAGGAGGCCAGTCAAATTAAGCTGAAAAACTCACCACAGGCATCAGGCTGCTGCTTGGCTATGCTGAACTACACTTTACCAAGAGCAGAGCCCCAAAGATGGCTTATATAGACAGTAGAGTAGAGTATATAAGAAGAATTGGTGTATGCAAAACTGAATATGTCTAGTGCACTACGACACCATTTTATGAACTCAATGCATTGATTCACTCCCAAGAATATAGCATGCAATTCATCATTTTTATAGAGTGCAGTGCCTTTCCCACACAGCTACACTTCATAGTCTGTAATTGCCCACAGCAGGAATTTATAGAATACCAGCTGACATGTTCATAAGTATCGAGTGTTTTTCTGTTTCTTGATTTTTTTACTACAGATGTGCAATTACCACTCGGCACTTGAAGAGCCGCCTTCGTTGTGTTATCTATTCTAAAATGACAAGTCTGAAAGGAAAATGGGCTTTTCTGTGCTTTCACCTGGACTTATTATACAGTCATCCTGTGGTATTTAGTGATCTAAGAATAGCTTTTAACGGTCTTTTCAACACACAATCAGGTAACTTTTGTCATAAAAAAAAGGAAAAAAACTAAAGTATTTAACTAAGACGAGGCAGTTAGAGGGGACCAACTTCTCACGCACCCAAAGACTGTGACAAACAAGATCATGCGCAATAATGAGGCAATGACCTACATAGGCAGTTGAAACCAACCTGATGGTATGAGCTACAATGTGACGGACCACATCCATCACATATTTGGACAAATATACACACACACACACACGCACACACACAAAGGCTTTCTGGCCAACAGATGTTCCTGCCTGCAGTAAATACACAACAACACAGGACTGGCCAACATATGATGTCATCATTAATCGTTGTTAGCATCTGCACAAATTTGTTACAAAACAAAAAAAATCTGCCATTTGAAAAAGGTTACAGCCACGCTGACTGATCATGCGCATTTTTTGAATGGCACAAATTATGGCAGTTTTTCACTGAAATTTGTTAATTATTCCGTTTTAGCTGCCATTTAAAGGCCAAAATGAAAGGATGCGAGTGTGACAATAATTTGTGTTTGGCAGCATGTTTTGAGAGATTATTTCCTAGCAGAGTTCCTATTTTTCCTGTGGGTGTCAGAAGACTGACAGGACACAACATAATCCATTCACTGATATGAAAACACTCAACACAGGCACCATAAAACACCAGTAAAACGGAGACAGTGTCAAAATCAAGACTAAATGTGTATTTAAATGGATTATTATGTTTCACCAGCTTTATTTCTCAATTGCTCTGGCACAATCCTTAAATGAACATTATTCCTTGTTCAAATACTGTGAAACAAATCTATTCTTTTTTCTCTCACATCAGCTAATGCAATTCTTGACACTTTCACACACAGTTCAACTATGATGCATTGAGCAAGTCTGCGTACGCATTATGTAATTTATGACATACAAAATGTTCCTGCCCATGACTATAACCTGTCAAACATACACGTTTCATATTTTCAACAACCTGACACTGTAACAATACTTAAATATGTGATAAAGGTTGATCTTGAAATATAGTTAATGTGTTCATGCTCACAACTTATCGCTATCACAGTCCAGACACATTTAAACCACAGAGGATGAAAGTGTCTCCCTCACAGAAATGTCCATTTACAGCTGATCCGGCAAATGTAATATCTTACCAATCAAGATGCTTCATTACATTTGTGCAAAAATTATCATTTAAAAAAAAAAAAAATCCAATCTTGTTATACTGCCAACAAACTGTATTAAAGTGAAAGCTATCTCTGCCTGCAAACACAAGTACTGTACATCATCTCCCTCATACAGAGTGACTTTGCTTTAAGTGCATTTTCTTCAGCTCTGGTAGAAAAACTATCATGGGCACATTCATGCATGCAACATACATGAGTATGTGAATCAGGCTAAGAGTGTGTATGAATAAAGACAAAATAGAATGGAAGTGTTAGTGCGAGAGAGAGAGACTAGTACTATCTGAAACACTGCTGTGTGAGTAAGGGTTGGTTCATTTTAAAGTCTCTAGCCAGTGGTCCTTAATTGCAGACTGATGCAAGTGGACATTCCATTTCACCTCAGCATTTGAACCTAGCAGCATCTTTCATAATTCATGACTTCTGCAGAGTCACTTTGCCTCTTTTTTGCCAGCCTTTCTTGTTGTTCATTCTACGACTTTTTGCTAGAAGATCCAACTCTCATCTTTCCTTACATTTATGTTGATCAATGCTATTCAGAGTTGGAAATCAGTAAACATCATTTAACAAAATTATTTAAAAAATTAAATTTAAAAAAATTAAAAAAAATAAAAATAAAAAAAAGGAAAAGGAAAAGGTTGAAAAATAAATAACATGAAAGCTCTCTTGTGGTTTGCCTCTCCAAGTAACCAGGATTCAAGGCCAATTCAGTCCGATTATCAGCTACTGTGTATTAATTCTGTTTAAATTCTGTTGAGTGGGGAAACACATACACCATGACCATTTTAACCTATGTAACATTACTTTTTGTCAAATAAAATCAAACCAAATTTAATAAAAGACAATAAAAAACCAAAAGAATAAACTACATATGGATGTGTGTTTGAAAGTGGGGCCCTACCAACTAAGTGAGTGACTCTGAAAAATGCAGCAAAAGGCTTCTGAAACTTGAAGCCATAAAAATTTAATTACAGACAAAGCCTCTCACCTCTTCATTCCTATGTTATTGGGTGCTTTTATTCTTGACAGACCACATAAATATGACTGAAAGGAATGGATTATTGTGGTATGGAATATTTACCACCCACACATCTTAAATTTCATGTTATAATGGCAATGTGTGCATAATAATATTCATTTACAACAGGAAGAGTCATATCAGTACAAAAACAACAAGCAGGCATCTCTCATGGTCATATTCCATGTCAAAATGTCACAAATACTGCAGCTTACTGGCTAAGTCATGCAGGAGAAAAGAGTGACTTAACATTACACACCAATAACAAAGCCAAGTTCACTTATTATGACACAAATCTGGCTTTTGTTTCCAATAAATCAGTCACAGTAACATTTATTTCTATGAATCTCAAAGGCAGACAGAAAGTCACAAGCAATGTAATGTTGGAATGTCAGCCATAATAATAAAAACATAATGCTAATAAAAATCCTTGTCCTATTGATCCACATAATATTCCATATGCTTTAAACCAGGATCAGTTAATAAGAACGCAATTCAACACTGATCAATAAAGGCTGGACAACACAGCAACCACATCACATCAAGCTGCACAGGAACAAGAGTTTCACAACACAATAAGCTGGGTTGGCACGGCGGCCAAACAAACACACAAACAACACACAAATAGCAGAAAATAAAAATGACTTGCACTTACTGTTTGTAGATCTACATGAGGATGTGTCATCTGGTGACCTTTAGTAATCGGTTGTGGGAACACACTCAGCTCACCGTCGCCATCGTTAAGTCAAGCTGTTGAGATTCCTTTGCTGGTATCAAGCTTTCCTCCACAGCCGCGGTTGATGAAAAATAGTAGTCAGCGTTAACAAGAATTTGTTTGCACAGTTCGTCTTTCAAAGTCGATGAAAAAACGTCTCTTGAAGAGTTAGTCTAGCAACTTTAGAATTCATTTGGTTCAATTTTACAAGGAGCATAGCCCGTTAGCTACTTCTTCCGATATGTTTCACATTGGCACTGAAAGGCTTTGGCCCGAAAATAAAAGGAGTTTAACTTCACAGGTTGTCAGACAATAATCCTGCGTTTTTGAAGACACATCCACAATCCTGAAACAGCCTTCAGTTCATCTGGTGTGATAAAAACATTTTCTCTAGCGCGCGGGGAAGTTATACCAGGTGCATCTTGATTGCTTGACACATCCACATATGGCAACCGGATGTATTTGCGCCATTTCATTTCACTTCCTGTGGCCTCCTATGTTAAGATATTGCTCTGAATGAGGTCAAATTTGACTTGATTTTTTAGAGGGCAAGAATGCAGAATTTCTGTATAACAACCTGTTGACTTTGGCAAAATATTAGGATATGTTTACAAGTGTAGATTTTTCAAACGTAAACCTCCTCTTACTGTGATGTTGTTTGTTTGCGTTTGTGTTGTTTGTTGTTGTTTTTTTTATTGTTGTGTGTTATATGTTCAATTGCTCATTTTATGATATTGAATTTGGAGTTGAGTTCTGTCTTTTTTTTGTTTGTGTGAACTTGGGAGTTCAGAAAAAAGAGGAAAAAAACTTGCATTGAAAAACAAAATTAATGTCCCTTCCTGTTTCATTTTCTAGGCTAATTTTCAGTAGCCTATATGGTCCTACAGGGGTTAGGATTATGCAGGGTCTAATGAAATGTGCCTGTGTGTTATAATGCACAGGTAATACCAATATACCAACCTTCAGCGCTTTGACACAGAAGGTGTGTCTCCTGTCCAATACTTACCCATTACTCTGACGCCTGTGGGTGTCAGCAATATAAGAGTGGACAGGTGAGTGAGCCAGCCCCCAATCAGCACTAATAGCACTATAATGTGCACCATCTTTCCATACTTGTATAGAAAAATCAGCAGTTAGAAGGAAATTGTTTCATCATCAAAATAATACGCATGTATAATTTCTTCTGATTGTTCCATTCTTGGATTAAGGGCCAACATTTTAAATGCTTAAACAGTTTATCCTGGTTCACATTGTAAATACCTTTAATCCTGTAATATTATTACACGGATAAGATTAAATTCTAACCTTATTTGTGCGAAACAACATCCAATCTGTGTTTTCAATAGCCATGAACAAAATTGTGTCTCAATGACCACTGATAATTAATATGAGGAACCACTGACACTGGAGAGATGTAGTCTACAATATTGTTTATGCTCTCACACCACAGCACAGTATATGGAACATCATGAGGCTTTCATAGGATGTGATCATTTGACTGTTGTTTAGATACTGTGCCTATAACACATGTGCAACTTTTGCTCACACTTGCATGTTTTGATCTTAGCAGGATAATAAGTGAGTGAGCCTCCTCTTAGGCGTAACATTGACAATGACACTGTAATATTTCAACTCCAGCTCTTAAAAAGTGTACGCACTCTAACTAAAACTGTTTTTAGCAACAGCATGTCAGGTTGAAGTCAGGTTGCTTTGTAGAAAGAAATATGATGTCTTCAAAAACAGCATTTGTGGAGTACAAACGTCTGAGCCATGAATTTCAAAAGGCTGTGGAAAACAAAAACCTTGAGCTTGCGACAAAGACAAATTAGAGACAGCTACGGGGCAATGATGTCAAGAGTGTCAAGGTTTGCAGATATCACCGAGCATGATACCAAGCACCATAGTTTGAACTGCAATGCCTCTTTAATGGATTCTATTGCAGATTTGGAACTGATGTAAGCCACCGCCCACCCCTCTCTCTTGTTAATGGTAACCTACTTTTTACTATCTCAGAACATGAAGCCAGAACTCTGCTTTGCCAAATAAACACCATGGCTACATGGCCAGTGTGTTACAGCCAATACAACCCACCAAGGCTCCTGCTTTCTCTAAGTAGGTTCTTATTTGAGTGCCTGAAGAAAAATAACATCACCTGGTTTAATAGCTACAGACATATTGGTTAGTACTGCAACCATCTCTCCAGTGTTGCACTTGACCAATTTCCAAATTCCTGTGGGTGATACCCCCTTAATTTTTCCACATATGCTTAAGATGTCTTATATGTTTAACACTCGTGCTCTTATTATGTGTCTTAACCACACTCCGCAATCACCAGATGTTGATATATTGAGTCACTGCAGGTAACGAGTTGTCAAAATTGATAATCATGTCTCACAACCCAATTAAGAGTGTGATCACTGCTTCCATATTTGTTTGACACTGACACGGCCACCAGACTTAAACTCTAGAATAATGAGGAAAAATGTACAAACAAAGACCTCTCCAACACAATCTTTTCCCATCAGGGAGGAGAGGCAGGAGCATGAAATGCAACCTACCGAATTACGGCAGCTACCTTAAAGCCTTCAGGCACTTTAATTCAACCCTCAGCTGATCAACACAGACTGTTTAACATTTTATGGTCTGTTTTTTTTTATCACTGTTGCAATTCAGCATTGACTGAAATCCTGTGTTGGTTTGATATTGTGTAATGGTGTTCTTTACTGTGATCATGTTGTGATGTATGTTTGTGTTTTTCTGTATTATCTGAGAGCAATAAGACAAATCTCAATCAACTTGGGTGACATGGCAATAAGCCACTGAAGTTGAACATGAGTCAGTGAATGAGTCAGTGAGTGATTTATTCAACCAGTGAGAGAGTGAGCAAACAAAAATGACAGACTGTTCTGCCATTCAAGCTTTAAATGGCTGACAGCGACGTTAAGTGAACAATACTATGCTTTTGTCATCTCAGGGCACTTGTGTACTTACAGTACATGTGTTGGTTTCAAATGCTTGTGTGTATTTATATGTGAGTGTGTGTGTGCATATTTGTGTATCAGGCTGTCAGGGCTATCCTCCACTCCTAATGGTTTAATGGGCACCCTGTGGTGCCTCTCAAGCCCCCTGGAGTGGGGCACACTCAGAGTGTGGGGGAGCACAAAGGCGCAGCCATGTCTCTGGAGAGGAGAGTCTTTGTGACGAGGGGCCACTGCTGTGCTGACTGTTGCTGGCCTCATGGTGATTACCCTCCCCGGGGGGTCTGTATTGTGGGCCCTGAGACCCAAAACTTCACCTTTACATACCCTCCTGCTGCGCCTCAACAGGGGGGCGAAACACACCCCTGTCGATCACCCCACTTCGGTTGAACAGCCCGCTCGCCGAGCAATCTGTCCAGGATACTCCTTCACTTTCGCCGATCAAGACTAGGTACATGACTGTGCTCAACAATCACAGTGATCCCTGCAGTACATGCATGCAAATATACATTATATAAAAATAATATACAAATGTAGTGCAGGCCATTTGGGCATGCTACTGTAGAAAACAACTTTCTGATGGTAAAACCCACATACATGCATACACACGTATGTACAACACTACCAGTGTCTTTAACCACTTTGTCTTTGTAAGCTCCTAAAAAGCAGCTGGGCAGTGCCACATTAAAAAATAGACAGACACACGGATAAATACATACACACATATAGTAGATCCATACAGTAAAAACATCCGCACGCCTGTCAAATATTCTCTCATTTCATGACCTACTTATAGACCAATGCATTTTTTATATGTCAAGCAATTTTAACCACATCATGCTCACACACGGAGAGCCGAGAACAGTATGCAGATCCAATCCCACACATTCTGCCCACTGGCTTCTGTATTCCACACTAAAAACCATGCTAGAGGCTATAATTGTGTGTCGACTATATTCCTTAATAATGCAATCCCAAGACTTAATATGCCTTTGAGAAGGCTGTAGCCTGGAGCAGAGGAGCGGGCATCCCAGAGCCTGGCTTCAAGTCCTGGGCAACGGAGGCAAGTAGCTCAGTTCCTCTGATCAGGGTCACGTTGCGGGGGCCAATCCCTGGTGGATAGTTCAACGCCCACCTTCGGATCTTGCTGTCATGGAGACCGCAGTTGACTCCTCACATTTCTTTATTTCAGTCTTGATGTACCGTATCTTGAGAATAATGTTTATGTCTGATGATGTCTATGTTAGGTGTTTCACGGTGATGCATTTTACACTGTACATACAGCATGTGACTCTGATGTATTTCATGTTTTTTTTTTGGTTTGGAGACACACTCTCACCTCAAATTACTCAAAACATGGTGTCAGCCTCCCTGCTCTAGTAGATAGCATATGAAATACATTAATGTTAAAGGATACAGTAAACATTGGCACCTTTGAATCAAATCCAGTAACCATTCATGGAGAAGATTTGATGTAAAGGATGACAGACAGTGTCAGGTGAATCTTGGGTCTCTAAGGATTATGCTTGTCTCCACTGGAGGAGGATAACCAGATTGTGTAGGCTGTATCTGAGATGTATGAAGGTCATTTAACCAATACATGTGACAACTTCCTTGCTTCTTGTTGCCTGCGGATTGAAAGGAAACAGAAGCCCGATGACGTGGGTACAATCATACACAGAGTGTGCAGGACAGAGAGCAGCTCTCGAAGTGAAACTACAACTGTTCTGTCATATTGCCCGAAGATAAACAAGAATGTTCTCGTAATTAGTATAAATCACAGCGAAGCATGTCTGCAAGGAGAACAGATGAAGCCAATAATCAACAATTCAACCGTGGAGGAAATGACAGCATGGAGAGATTGTCTGCAGAGTATCACATGACTGTCTGTTGGCCATTGGTGATTTTCCACAGTACTGTGAGTGTGTGCAAACAACGCTTATATCCTGTGACCCGACATGAGCAGACAACTGATGTTAGGCTTTTCTGAAGGAAAATAACTGAAACCCCATGATTCTTGTCAGGAATTTCCTTCCATCTAAACATTAGACGATTCAAACCATTTTAGACAATTCATTGTTTTGCACACACATTGTATCCTGTCTGTATACAGGATTAATTCACCTAGAAATGTGAGGCCAGAGGGTCTACCAGCTTCTGTTTATCTGATTCTCTACACAGTAATGGTCTTTCTTCTTTCAAACTCAAACTAGAATTAGATACCCAGCATTCATAAGGACATGTTTAATTTTGCTATTGGTGATTGAGGATGCGTCTGTGGTGTCTGGCTGTCCACCACAATCAATAAGCTCTCTGAGCAGCGTCTGGGAACAATGTTAGTGTAAAGGTCTGCTTAATGTGGAAATCAATGACCAGAGTGTCTCAGGGAAAAATGCTGACATGAAAATAGGCAATTCCTCTTTAACTTATTTTTTCTATCATTTGTCAGGCAATGTGTTCTTCCTATTCTGGCCTCAGTAACTGTGTGTGTGAGACAACTACCACTATTTGAAATCAGCTCTAAAACCTAACAACAGATGTACTGATTGCTTGTTTTTCTTATAACCAGTGTACAGTGTAGATCATTTTGTGCTGCCTAATTCTTGAACCATGGGTCCAGTCATATTGATCACAGAGTTAGCAGGGTTTGTGACTTGTGACATTTCGTTGCAGAGCTAGTTTTACCCAGCACTGCAGTTCTCAAGGCAAGATGCTGTCAAAGCTGTGGAACTAATCACAGTGTTTACATGCTAAAGGTATAGTCTTGTAATGTCCTGTTAGTATTCTTCATTTGGGTATCTAACCATCTATGCATCTATTTTGCTGCCTCTGGTTTGCAGTGGCAGAAGAAAAAACAAGCCAACCCAGAGCCCAGATGTTCTTCCCACTGTCACTTCTAGCGCTTCCTGGAGGATCCCAAGGAATTCAGGGTGACGGCTAAGAAGGCACCTCAGTAAGACGTCCTGCACCTAAGCTGTTGCCTGTCAAGGGGTGGTTGAAGCTCTTTCTGGAATGACTGAGCTTTTAAACCTTAGGAGGCTTATTTTGCTAAACTGCATTCGTTTTGATCACTACACACAACTTAATGTCACGCATGAGTGTTGGAGCCTATATCAGTTGATAAAGTGAAACAAACAGTCTGGTGCAATGCCTGCATCTGCAGACGCAATCGCAAACAGCTCCTCAAGAAACTAAAACTCCTCCCTTCATCAAACTGCCCTCAGATGCAAAGGGGACAATCCACAGAGCGTGACTCCCATCACAACCACTCCTAGGGGTTCACTGGAGGTCACACTTTGAAGACACCTGCAAAAGTACATCTTGTTGATTGGTCACATTAAATGAAATGTAATTAGCTTTGACTGGATTGGTTTCATATTACTATTCTCCCTTTCTAAACAGCATCTCAATGAGTGTTTATGGCCATTCAGTGTTGGCAGCAACAACAAGAGGGGGAAGCAGCGAGTCGTGACAGAGGCATAGTCTATTTCCCAACAACCCTCTTCTTTTCAATTAACTTCTTTCACGCTCAGCTGTGATTCAACTCTACAAAAAGCATTCAGGCAAACATTCAAAGGCACCTCCCCAAATGATGTCTAAATAAGGGCTTGTCTAATGGAAATATTTAGACAGGGGATTTAGGGTTACATGCTCACCAGTTGTGTTCCTGCTCAGCCTCCATTTAAGCACCCTGCTACGTTTGCGGGTTGTTGTCTTCGGCATAAACAGCTTAGATTCTACAGTGTCTTCCCAGCATGCAGAGAGATGAAATTTACACTGAAGTGGGCACTTCAGCTGGGATCACATATGGATATCTATTTCACAAATCAGGGGTTATTGGAAAGATAAATCCAGATAACTTTGTTTTACTGTCTCACACACAAGCATATACAGACACATGTGATTTTGTGCTCGGGCTTTTGTGCTTTGTCAACACACACAGAGGAAGGCAGGTCATATTCCTGCAAGCAAAGCTTATTTATTGGTTAAAAAAGAAGAAATAAGAGGAAAGATACAATTTAAAAGACAAATGTACAGTATGTTTATGTATATATGCATATGTGTATTTCGCATTGCATGTGTTTATGTGTGTGTAAGAGTGAGAGAGCCCACATTTCATGTCATGCAAGCACCTCTCACATTGTGTGCCAGCATATTGGCAAACAAAACACACTTCTGGTGCATTATGTAATTCTGGAGGAGTTCCCACTGTAAAGCCAAGCAGCAATTCAGAGGCTGCAAGGTGCTGCTGCCTGCAGGAAAACTGCTATGAACTATTTATGACACTTCCATTACAGCCACAGTGTTTCTTCATGCTTTTCCGACTTTTTTAACAGCTGTGCAAACTTGCCATCATGGGAGAGGTCAGAATTGATTAAGATCATTTTTCTGGCACTAATGTGTATGTGTGTGTGTGTGTGTGTGTGTGTGTGTGTGTGTGTGTGTGTGTGTGTGTGTGTGTGTGTGTTTGTTTGAATGTGTACATTAAAAGCTTCTGAAAAGAAAGAACAAAAAAACAAACAAAAATATTAAATGAACACAACTGTGGGGCTACACCCGGTAAGTATTGTAATAATATACAACATGCAAAACAGTAACCTGAGTATTAAAAATTATACCAGGCACACACCTTTTTGCGTTGCGTAAATCAAATTCAGTTGATTCAGCCCAGCCCTTTGTCCTGAGACAAGGACTGAAAGAGCCTATAATTAGAGCTTTGGAGCATTTGACTGTGTGATAACTACAGTTCGGTTTTATAAAAAGATATTTAAGTCAAATGTTTACTCTCATGTAATGGCATCCAACAGTCTAAACGCTAAAGGAAAAACTGAAACATAAGACTGTACGATTCTTTCTTCTCTTGGCAGGCAGCAGAGTCTCCTGAAGCATCCTCAGGAAACTGTGCCAGTACCAGTCTCAGTCAGATCCCGTGTCTACTGATATTAAACTTCTAAATAGTAGTGTTTTGCTACATCTGTTGTAGTTTTTGTAATCCCCAGTATTGGAGAGGACCAATTTTGTTCCATATCAGTGCACTTACTTTGTCCAGCATACAAGAAACAAGGAAAGAGTGCAACAAAACCAAGGCAGGCAGCGTGTAGGTTTGTTATTCTGCAAGGAGTTACTCAATATTTCATTAGGTTGTTGTGCAAGTGGGATGAATCGAAACAGTCCTAACAACAATGCTAAATTTGTACTGTTAGACTAAACACCCAAGCACAGGCATAAAACACTTCACACTTTCAAAGGGGGGGATTCATCATGTCAGACGTCTTATTCAGGACACTGTGAGCAGTTACAATAAGACCTGGATTATCATTATTGAGGGTTAGCAAAGTTCTGAAGATTTCATGTTAAAAACTCTGTTTCCTGCCTGGAAACACCTCTGGGTGGCTATCATCAAGAATTTACTGGCTCACTTGGTTTTTTAAAGGACTCTAACAAAATCGCTGAGTGCCTGGTTACCTGGTTCCTGTGTGGTTTTGCAGAGTATACGTAATGAGGTGCATCCAGGTGCAGAGAGGACCCATGGCATTCAGGCTTCCCTGGGGTGTTGAGGCAGATGAATTTCTATTAACGATCACACATAATAGCCTTCTGCTGCCTAATGGCACCAGAGAGATGACTTGCAGATTCCCACCCCTCTAATTGGTAGCAAAATTGAGCCTCCCTCTCTTTAACTACAGAATTATACATCCCTGTCATTGTGGCTGATTGTGGAAGTTATGCTTTTTTTCCCCCCTCTCTCTAAAATCTTTCAGTATCCACAGGTTTCTCTTTCTATACTGCAGTGCTCTACAAGCCAGGTTTTTGTGTTCAAAAATATACTTCCGCTGCACAGGTTCTGGATAAATAATTCTGACACTGACCATATGGCTGCATACCCACTGCACCATATGTTGTGTGCAGCGGTAAAGAGGAGGAGATGAGAAAAGAGGGTAAAAAGGGTCAGCTGTGGAAGGTGCGGTACAGTGCTGTGCATTAAGTGTCAAAAACTGTGTGGATCTGCAGCAGACCTGCCTGGGTTATGTAATGGACGAGCCTGGTCTGTGAAGCCTCTGCTGTTATCATTAATTCATGTCACCCAGGACAACATGCACAGGAGCTGAGGAGCCACCGTGAGAGACACTGAGAAGGAGGCTGATCCTGTGGGAGGATCAGGCGGCACGGAGGATGGAGGGGTTGAGGGGAGAGTGGGAGACTGAAGCTTGGGCGTGGTCAGACAGAAAATGTTCCGACAATCAAAAGAGCCAGACAGACACAAAGATACCATTTACAGAATTGTGGCGAGAAAGTTGAAAGTTACAGTACCTGAATGTGACCACGGTGCTGCAGATGATTTTAGTGCTCTTGCAAATATAACTGAGAGTTTGCCTCTTCCCTTTTTGGATTAGTCACTCGGTGGAAACCAGCCCATGCGACAGAACAACATGACATCGTGTGGATGACCTGGATCCTTTTGTTCTTTTCCACCGCAGTGTGCAAAATAATGTCTAATGTTCTGTGACAATTGTGGAAATACTGTCTCTCTGCAACTGCATTTTCTGTTGTGAGCCAAATCAGTAATGTCACAAGGGGAAAAGTTTTACAATGTCTTTTCCTCCTAGATGCTTTTTGCAAACCTGGAATGGCTGGAAGGGACAACAATTACTAAGTGTAAAAAAAAAAAGCAATATAGTATCATAAACCAGTTTCTGTGTAACACCTGAGTGCTGCTTTCTTTATGTTTTTACCTGCTTTACCCTTGTGCCGAGTAGGAATTTTGTTCAGGTTGCCAGTGGTTACTGTGACCATGTTGGCAGAAGCAGCAACACAAACGTTCTGTGTCACTGCTACTGCAACTGCAAACATGTGCATGCGCATGCTCAGACACACACAGCACAATCTCGAAAATTGGCTTTATTAGATTTTATTTTCAATCTGTGCTTGTATTTCCGCAAGCATTGTATGACTATATGTGCAAATGATTACTGCCCAGCATTTACATTGTCAAGTGTGGTTATTTTGATTTAACCTCACATTTGTTGACTTTGAATAGTGAGCTGCCCTCGATTCAAGAAAACCTACTGTTACAGCTTTATGGATGGAAATTAATGGTGCTGTCACTGACTTAGAGCCCTTTTAAGTTCCACAGGGGACGTACCAGGGGTCCGTGTCAGTGTTGTCCGTTCCTCAGTGACACATCACAGGGCATTCGCTCTGTTCTCTCCCTCCATCTGGCCCACTAAGCTGTTGTAGCACCAATAAGCCTTTGGTCACAGAGTTTTACAGTTAGCAGAGGGGGCATAAAATGCTTGACTTCCTTCGACACAGATTGGTATTCACTTTCTTTCTGTCTCATTGCTTCCTTCATGTGATTTACAAGTTCAGTCATGTCACCCATGGCCTTAACCCTAACCTAACCTCTGACAGCACTTAACCCCAACTTCACCACTCCCAGGAGGACACAACATCATGATCAGACACAGTTAGGCCAATAAAAACGACTCCTGGAGGATCAAATGTGCCTTGTGTAAAAGTGTAAAGGCATAAAATTTATCTTCTTTTGGCTCCAGAACAGGGAGAGAACTTTAAGTTTAAGTAGCCTGTATTCACATTTGTTCACACAGTATAAACATTTGGCATTTTCACAGATAGCAAAGAGAAATTCTCTCCCACAACAGCATCACAAGCTCATTTTTACTTCAGCCAGATGGCAGGTGGCTAAGCTAGATGGGAAAGTTATTGTCATCAATCAATAGAGAGAAAACAAAAATGCACCACTGCTCCTCAAAGAAATGAGAAAAGCCAGGCCAGGAAATCAATGGAGCCTCCCTTTTTTTTTTGGAGGTTTTTAAATGAGCTTGATAAGATATGTATTCATCAATTCATCAAGACACTTATTCTTCTTAGATGTCGAGGTCAGATCTCAACCATCATTGCTTTATTAAAGGGCAACTGTGTGAATTTTAATTGACCCTGAGGTCTTTTGTGAGTTTTCACACAAATGAAGACCATTCTAATCTTTGTATTGTAATTTGAATTATCTACCCGTTGTTTTATTAACTGCACATTAATTATTAACTGTAGTCAGATTACAGGGTGATCTTCATTAGATTAGCCATTATTTAAAAAGTCATTACGAATGCTGCAGAGGTGCTATCTTACATTGGCAGAGACTATTTTAGTATTAGTGCCACCCTCAAAAGAGATATTATCTATTCACCCTTCAAAGAATGTAAAGAAATCTGAATTTGAAGTTGGTGTCTCTGATCTATTGTTCAGCCAGTATTATCAGAGGCTGATACAGTGCTGGGATGGAGTGCTAGATAATTATCATCAGTACAGTATGTCTGCTCCTTCCTGTCTTCTCTCCCATATTCAGATTCTAGTTATGTAATCACAGCATGCCGGGTCTGTGGAGGCTGACAATGCTGGATGTCAGGCTGCGGATATAGATCTCTTTTATAAACCTAAACCTCTGTAAGCTCGAGAGTGAAGTCTACACCCTCTAAATGAGGTTGGTCATTTGGTTCAATCAGGGAGATATCTGAGTGTGCAAGTGTGTGAAGGGTTGGTGTGTATGATTGTGCCATGTCCTGATCAATCACTCGTTTTTTGACAGCTCAGTGACAAGAAAACTAATTTGAGTTGACCATCACGGATGTTTAATAGATCATGAAGACAAGGAAGTGGGCCAAAACCAGGGCAATAGGTCAAACCAGCTTCTGCTGACACTGAACAAGAAGAGCAGGAGTGAAAAAGATCTATCTCCCTTTGTTGAACCGTGTGAATGATTTTGTCAGAGATGATAGTAGCTCAGAGTCTTGTAAGGAGTGTGTGGGAAAATGTCTTTTTAAATGGAGTTCAGTACAATCCTCTGACTGGCAGCGGTGGGTGGGTGGGTGGATGGATGGATGGAGAGGGGCAATGTGTTTGATGGTACAGTACTTTTCATCTTCCCCCAGGGCAAAATGAATAGTGACACAGGAGAAATGAACAAAGTGTACATTCAGGTTATGCTGAAACCCTTGTCGTTTTTAGTTAACCTTACATGATAGATGGGCTGAATCCATGCTGTCCTTATGGCCAGCATCAAGCCATATGTGCGCAGGTGTCTGGGCATGTGTAGACATTAGTGATGACAAAGACGAAGCAGAAAGCCACTTAGATGTTATATGAAATGACCTGTGTATGTTTAGCAGTACTGTACCTTACTGTCTACACTCACCTTGTCTTATCTTGTGATATTCTCTGGGCTTAATCCTGGTCAATCAACTTCTGACGCCACAGATTCCAGTGTTAATGCCCCCTGTGGTCCAGCTAATCTCACTTTACACAGGTCTTTGCAATGGGAAAATGCCCTGGGGTCATGTTTCTTTTAACAGCTCCATACCTCCTCCACTGGCTCAGTGTGCCAACCCTCCCCCTCTTCCTCCTCCTCCTCCTCCTCCTCCTCCTCCTCCTCAGACAAATCACATCATCTAATTTTTGCACCAACTTCCTGATTCTGCTTGGCCTCTATTTCCTTTTGGGTGCATTAGGCGTCCACACACAGTCAACCACAGCCTGTGTTAGTGCTTTCACAAAGTGGCTCCAGAGGTTAGCCCTCACAAGTGGAAATGTTCCCTGTAGAGTTACAGCCAATCAGGCTGATCCATTTCACACTGAAGGGTCAATAACCAGCACTGTGTGACAAAACGTAACAGCAAGTAAAGGCTTTTTAGTATATGGCTTTAGGGCTGCATGTGGAAGATTCAAGGCTCGGCTTCTACTTTGTTAAGTTCAAGTGGGGTGATAAGAAAAGACAGGACCACTGAATATCATAGGCCAGCAACTGTTTTGTTGTTATTTTCTGTACAGCAAGGGACCTAAAATACATCCCCACTTCTTTGAAAGATTTTTATATTTGTACATTTTTCTTCAGCTTGTCTATTTGCAGTCATTGCTCAGAAAGATATTATCACAGGGAGATGATAAGGGGACAGAGGTGCACGTACAAACAGTCCCATGAGACTCATGTCAAAACATGTTCTCTGTATTCTGTCATTGTTATGTGAGCATTAAAAATGATCTGGCTGCCACAAAAGAACCTGTGTCATTTGTCGCCTGATGACAACAAAAATGCAGAGGATATAAATACATCAAGGAGATAAATGGAATTAATTATGACCTCTGTGACAAGTTTTTGTTTTTTTTGTTTCTCTGGCTGGTGATTGCATTCAGTGTGCAATGCTGCCATCTGCTGAGAAAAACAAGGAACTAACTTAAGATGAATCACCGTTTACAATGCAAGGGGAAGGAAATGTGTGACATCTTCCTGAATTTAAAGAAAGAGAGAGTCCTACTCTTAAGGTACAGAAATGTAAATAGACACCTTAGACTAAACATAAGTTGTTAAATATAAGATGAAATGTGAGGCACTTATCTCACCTGGTGCAGTTTGTATTTACATAGCAAGACTTGGGATCAACACGGAGTTGGCATTTGAAAGATACGTCTCTACTCACACCACACAGCTGTCACATCTCACTAGGATCAAAACAAGCAGGAAGACAGGTTTGTCTTTCAACTGTTCTACTGAGGTTGGGTAAAAGCTTTCATGCTGCAGCTAAGTTTCTATTTGAGGAATGTTAAGTGCCAAGTGAAGTTTGAAATGTTTAATTACAGCGCCTCACAGACTGGCTTTGAACAGTGAAAGCTAAAAATACAGTGTGTAAATATGGTGTCACCTCATGGCACCTTGGCTCCTCTCCTCTCCTCTCCTCTCCTCTCCTCTCCTCTCTTCTCCCACCCTTCTAACCTCCAAAGTGCGCTGCACTAACCTCATTTTTCCCGTGCTCCCCAGTGAGAACTAAACTCCGTACTGGATAGCTTTGCTCTGGGATAAGCACAGAGAACGTATAAGGCTCTTTGATGTAGCAAATGCAATCCAGCAAAGGGCAGTTGAGACACACCCTACTGGCTACACTGAGGGCCAGACTATTTCCTTGCATCACTCAGACCTCGAGGCTCCACAGACTCATAAACAAGCCGTCTAATCCACCAGGTCCCAAAACGGCCGTCTTTTAGGGATAAAACAAAGAAAGGTCAGCGGATCCAGACCCAACATTGTTCTTAGACATTTAACAGTTTGCAAGCAGGCTAGACTAAGAGTTTACGCTAAGATTAGTCATGTCTTAGACAGCATCTTCTTTTTTGGCTGGGCTGGGTTTTCAGTGGGCTGCTAAGGGAAGGGGGCGGGAGAGATCAGCTTAACTGTCCTGCCTCTTATCCTCTCTTACTAACCTACATTAAATTAAATGAGCACAGGGCCAACTCTTGATATGTGTGAAAACCCTGGGAGATTACACAGTGGTAATTAATAGGAGTAGCTGAGATTACAAAATGCTCGTGTCTGTGTGCGTGTGTGCATGTGTCTGTGTGTGTGTGTGTGTGTGTGTATGTGTGACCCCCAAGCTCACTGGAGGTCTCCAGCCGGACATACCCCCACTGACTGTGCCCCCCCACTGGGAAATGTCTGGCCAAAGTCACTGTTTGAGATGTTTCCTGCTATTCTGTGTCTCTGCCCCTACAACGTCACATTTGTACATACCCCTGATATAAACTATAGGATTACACGTGCCTCTCGGTGCTGTACATGTTTTTGCTTTAAAAACATTTTGTTCTGTTTTAAATGAACTGTTACATAAAGCAAAAGTAGACAAGCTTTTAAAAAGTGTGGTGTTGTTTTGCTTTCATCCTGCGTTTCAGAACACATGTCGTAAGGCAGCTTTCATCAGAACAGAAATAAGGTTTATAATTGAAACATGAGATAACCGGCGACAGCTTAAGATCAAATGTATTGATCCTGACAGGTAATCAGTTCACACTGACTATTTCAGCACTGATACTCATCATAAATCCTTACCAGATGAGTAAATACAGCATTTATTATACAATAATGGAAACACACAGGCAGGCTTGCATGCACTTGAAAAAGCAATTGCAATAACACAGGAAGCCACATAATGAAGATTAGTTAATTCTGTCTGAATCCAGATGTAATGGATGTGCTCACAGATCTCGGGGAAGGAAGGCATGGAGTGAACAAAAAGACGTCAACACTTTCATGTCACCCCTTTCTCACTGTGATCCGACATTTCATCAGCCGTGGCCTCAAAACACTGTTTTCACCTCAGATCCATTCTGCACCTCTCACCTACTCAGTGCATGCAGAGGAGCTGCAGCTGTTACACCGGGGCTCCCTCTAGTGGAGAAACCATAGCAGAGAGGCAATTGTGATTATGAATAATGCTACATTTACTGAGCAGGATACAAAGTAATGCATTGAATAAAGTCTAACGTCACATAAAGTCAGAACAAAGGGTCTATTTTCTGTGTTCACTTTTGACTCTTAACAACAAAGCTATTTACAGCAATACCTTCCTTCAGGGTCGAGGGTGTGGTTGACAGGACTCCTGCGTGAGAATAAGGGAGGGCACAAAGAGCCTAAATCCGTCTCAAGTGACTTTTTTAATGTATTTTTCACCAAACTGGACTCATTAGGATATTCAATCCTCTGCCAGATGACAGATAGAGGCAAAGTGTGAAATAAAAGTTCAGATTTTGTCATTTGAATGGGGCAGTGGTGGCCTTCCCCAACTTATGCGCTGCTTTTGCTCATGTTTTAAAGAATTGTTTTCCTCACTGTGGTGCTGTTTGATAGATAACTGGCGCCACTTTGCTTTTTTTAGGAGATAAATCAGATGCTTAACATCTTAGGAGGCCAAGCCTGGCCCACTATGCTCATCAGACTCCATCCTTAATTACATAATGGGATGAATTAATTGACTCCATTAATCCAGGTGACCATCTGTTTGCCAGTCTCAGTCCAGACAGTGTCCTGTGATAGTGCAAGCCAGTCCTCCCCCAACCTTTCGTGCCAAGCATCATGGCCAATCTAATACACCGTGGTAGACCTGTCTTGTTCGAAAGTCCTTTAAATCATGGAGTGGGCCATTTGACATGCTGTCATTTTTCTCTCCTTCGGCTGATTTGAAGGAAACCGAAGGGGTAAAAATGTGTTTTGCAAGAGCTTATTTTGACATGGGTGTCAGAAAGAGAGTGGCTGAGTGTACATACGTACTCCCCCATACGAATTTCTTATCGCAGCTCAGCTGTCACACCGTAAAAGGCGAAGAACAAAGCAGCAACTTTGTGTCATGTCATTTCTGAGTAGACAAAGCAGTGACTTTTTTTTTTTCTGGAGAGTCTTTATTTCTCTCTCTCTTCCACCTCTCTCTCTCTCACTCCAGGGGCCTCAAGCTGCTCTAAACTTTAATACATAGTGTTCAAATAGGTGCAGCTTAGAGCTCTGCACACACACTCAGCAAGCTGGGAACAAAGACCTACTTCCACCTTCTCTCTAGCCTTTCAACTTGAAATCAGCCACCTTATCACTTACCAACAAAAGCGCACCGGATTTAAATAAAGTGACTGTTTTTTTCTCCTTTTTCCCCAGCGAATCTGAATGTCCAAATAATTGCAATTACATTTCCTGGAGGAAGCGAGCATCAAATGTCCATTGGTGTCGGATAGAAAAACGATGCAGCACCCTAATAGCTGTTATTTGAGTAGGCAACTTGCCAAGAACACTCTCATGCTAGTCCCTAATGATACCAGTTCACAGAGGAAGGATTAGTGGGGTTTTGGTGTAAATATAACACACTTCCTGTTTACTCTGAGCACAAGCTTCTTGAGCCTTTCTCGAGCTTTATAATGTCTCGGGGTGGATGCAACATACTTGACACAAAGATGCTGTTCTTTTATTTGAAACCAAGTGACACAACGACCTGTTACTGTAATAAATGATATTCTCAGTAGTGTGCATTTCAATCAAATATTAATCAAATCAATAGAAGTCATAGGGTAAAACTGTGATGTCTACATTAGAGTAACTGCTCCGAATAAACAAAACTAAATGCTTACTACTATATGCTTATGAAGTGAAATCTCACTGTAGCGACAAACACAGTTACATATCTTGTCCAGCAGAGGGTGGCACACAGCCTCCTTCCGAGTCTTCCTGAGAGAACTCTGCAGTTTAAGACAACTGAAAAGCTGCTTATACAGTAATATCAGGCTATTTACCTAAGAACCTGTAAGATCTATTTTCCACTGAAAGCCACATTTCACTTCCATTTTTACTATCCTTGTCCCTCTTATTTTGTGCTTACAGGGATAATAGGGACAAGGTTACAGAGCAGTTAAGAAAACTGGTGATTTTGTGGTTTATGTTGTCACTTCAGTGGCTCTGTAAGCTGCAGGCAGCACTGCACTTGAAAGTTATGGCACAAAACACAGACCAGTATGCACGCCTATGCTGCGCTGAGCTTTTTTTGCACTAAATAAATCCTTTTCTTTTAAGGCCATAATGAGCAGGAGGCATATAAAACTCTAAAGAGGAGGGAGAATAGAGACGCAACGAGATGAGACGGCAGAAGCAAGGGGAGAGAAGAGAGACTTGATGGTTTGTGCCAGATCTGTGATACAGGCAGGGGGAAAGAGGGGCCGAGTGCTCCTCTAGTCTTAGCCCCATTTGAAACAGATGCTGTTTATAACCCAAAACCTTAATGGGGAGCTCTCTGGTCTGGTGCTGGCCTATGATCACGTTCCAGCCTAGCTCCAGTGCCCATCTTTTTTTCTTGTACGGGGAAAAGTGCCACAGGAAAAAAAAAAAAAGATCTACTCTCCCCCTCCTGCACCAGGGGCAGCTCCTCTGTGAAGCCCTGGATTTATCCAATCAAACCCAGCTCTCTGTGCTCACTTCAAATAGCCACCCCCTGACTTCAGCCCTGTACTAAAAGGAGCCCTCATCTTTCCTCTGACCACACAGCAATATGACCAAAGACATGCTTATTATTTTATGGACTGTGATCTCTGAGCACATGTAAAAGCATAACCTAAAAGTGTGGATTTTCAGGTTACACGTGATCCCCTAATAAAACTGCGCCCGGCTGGCTGGCACTGCATTTCAAATGAGAACATCAGAAACCAGGTTATATGAGATTGAGACAGCTGTTGGTATTGCCACCATGTGCAAGCGCCCCTGATGTTTTGCATAAAGCTAATTTTTTTTATTTAAGCACCCCACTAAAAACCAATTCAAGCTTTATTTTGATTTCATGAACCTTTTAATGCACTTCTTCCTGGTGAGTGCACGAGATCAAAGGAAGAGCCGACCACATCTCATCATGCAAGAAATAACATAATATCTATTCCATTACTGGAAAACATTGCCAAGATTATGACAGATGATTACTCATGTATATGCTATTTCAAGCAGAGAATTAACTGGTATTTAGTTTTTGCCCAGTGGTCACAGTGACAGGAATGTGAAGGAAACCAGAACGAAGGAAACTAAAATAGTCGAATCAGTGTATGAACACATCATCATTTGTCTTCTCTGCATCTTGTTTTAGGTAGACCAGATGTAGAAAATCCTCACAACCTGCTTTTTTCTGTCTTGAATTTTCATTTGTTTGATTGTGTTTACTTACTGAATTTTTAAAATCTTATCCAAGCCTGGCTCTCTGTAACATGTGAGATGTGCTTGTGGTGAAAGCATTGTCTAGTGAAAAATTTGTGTCTCCCAATGTTTAGATTCTGAATTTGAAATGTTCCTTCATGGGTTTCGAAAATGTTCTAAACAAACCCTTTAAAATTGAATTCGATTTTATTGCAATAGTGCTGCAAACAGTGCAGTTCTCGTTAGCTCATGAAAAGGTGATTTTCTTACGTGGTTTTCAAGACAGCAACAACAAGTAAATTTGACCTGACATTACTGACACTGACCACAGAAATGAAAGACTGCACTAGTGCCCTTTTTAATTTACAGTGCCCATCTATGACTGCTGAGCTTGATTGATCATTTTATTGTATATATATATATATATATACTCAAGCACTTGTCAGTCAATATGAAAGCTAAGACAAAATATCTCATGCAACATGCACAACCCAGTATTGATTGTATTGAAGTATTTGAAGTCTTGTGGTTTATATCTCACTGTAGAGAGATGATACCGCAATGGAAATGATGTCTCAGCCTGGATTAGAGGATGAGACTATACAGATCAAATGTGTGTAAAGACCTGCAGACTGGCTTATAGCAACCAGAGCAACATTCAGTTAATATTTGTGATTTACAGGGTTGATATCTGACATGGACTGAGCTGGATTTCAGCCTGACACACAGGGTAAGTGCTCTCCACACAGCCCAAGGGCACACACACTCTGACTGTCTGAGCTAACTGCAAGAACATGGAGCATTGGTGGGGAAATGATACACTTATTCCTTGGCTTGAACATGAAAACAATTCCCATTCAAATAAAGAGTAAACTTTGCCACCACTGTTATTTCGCAGGCTGTGAAATCTTTGCTCAGAGTAGTGGAAGAGCTTGAATTCTTCTGGGGCTCTGTTAAAGATGGGGGGGGGGGGCGGGGGGGGGGGGGGTTGATGCTATGGTGGATTACTTGACTGGAATTGAGAAATGAAAGATATAAACAGCATCTTACTGTTTTGCCTATTCTTTGTAACAGTAAAAAAGACAGAGACATAGAGGTAAATTGTCGAGGCATTGATGTAAACTTCACTCTTTAAAGTCTCTGAAAGAATTCTTATGTCATTGTTGTGTGCTGTGTGAGGTTTAAGAGGTATTTTCAGGTCATGTTTTTTTTTTTTTTCTTGTTTGTTTGCCTGAGTAGAGTTGCTCTGTTGCACAAACTGTGTGATTATCCTGCTATAATTAAACGTCACTGTTGATAAATCTGATTCTCCAAATGCTCACTGATCCAACCTGTTTATTTTCACACTTTTTTGTGTTCCACAGACTTTTTTAATCTATGTAAAAAAAAAAAAACAACAAAAAAAAAAAACTGTGCTGTTCAAATATTTTGACGCCCTTCTCCCCATAATTTACAATATAATTGACTGTTTTTGCCCATGCATTAGCCTGGGATCACAGGCCCCCGAGGTTCAGACATCTCTTTTCTCAGCACAGATCAAATGGAGCCAGCTAACCAACACATTGAATTCCCTCGCAAGGAAAATTGGGCTGCATAAATATGGATTTTAATCACTGCCCAGTATTTATCTTTCTTCTCCACTCATCTTTTGATGTTGCCATATTTTCAGGCTAAAATATGAGTAACATCTTAATCAGGGTATGACAGGAAAAGCACTGTATTTCTACTAGTTCCTTTCATTGTTGTTGCGCTGAAATAGACATCCTCATCTTTAATTAGTTATGTAAACATATCTCTTTTTTGGCTTAATACTGGGGGACTAACTCGGAGAAGGAAAGGAAAACCAAGAATCTACAGCCAAGTGTCTGTGATTGACTTTTCTCATCGACCCAGACCAGAGACAAAGACTCAAAAGGGGGTCCAAGTGGGAGAGGCCTAAAAAATGTGCCCAGCAAGCTCCTTCAGTATTTTCCAGCCGCCTTTTGTGGTCACAGCCACATTTCTTGAATTGTCAGTGACTCTCCGGCACCATCTATACACATCAGTCACAGGGGCTGTCTTATTTATTTTATCTGTTGTTCCCCCTCTCTCTCTTTGTTTTTGTTTCTTTTCTTACTGTCAGGTATTTAAGCAGCCTGCCGGTTTTATAGAGCCTGCTGAATGGTCTTGATGGACCGGAGACTCAATGGACAGCATGTGACCCATCTGACCAAAGCTCCTTTATGTACCGCCTCTCTTTGTTGTTTTGTTTTTGTTTGTCTGTGAGAAAAGAGAGAAAGGACCACTTCATTGGGTAGGAGGTTACCAACTTGCTCTATTAAGGCATTGGGGATTTCATTAGCCACAGTCAAACAAGGCAATAAATAATAACTTGTGACCTTTGAAGTCTTAAGTCTCATAGACTGAGAAGTGGGTAGAGCGCGCTTCACTGCGGCAAGTCTAAATAAAAGCTAACAAAGATGCTCCTCCAGCTCGGTGAAACTGTTTGCTGAGCAAAGGACAAACCTGTTATTCTTATCGCGTTATCATAATGTCACATTGGCCATTTCTCTTTTCTTCCAATGAGTGCGGGCGGTCTCAGAGAAGCCATATCTAGACTGGCTGTGTTGAACAGTGTGGCAGGGTGGGGCAGTGGAGAAAAACAAGGTTCATTATGAAGTGTGCGAGAAATGGTGCCTTCATGCTCCAGTACACACGTTTGCTCAGGGTTGATTAACTGCCCCCCAAAGAGGAAATGCTGTATTACTTTAGATACTGTGTTTCCAGGAGGGGAGTGTTATGCTGAGTAAGATTGTAGATTAAGAAGTTCGACCTGACACCGAGCCTGGTGGGTTTTATTCAAAAGCCCCAAAACTGCAGTGTTGTCCCACTTACGCATTTACTTACCACTAAAGGAAGACCACTGATTTCTTTTTCAAAACTGCTGAGACAAAGTGTGGGGGCTGTTTAATTAAAGATTAAGAGAGCACGACCCCCCGTCAGACCTAAATTTCATTGGGTCCTAAATTTGCGTGACCTGGCCAGGATGGGGCTTTTGCTGAGTTGCCCCATACAATGGCCTCTGGGAATTCACTGCTCCTGTGCCCCAACTGAGTCCCCCACACCCACACCCACCCCCAAAGTCCTTAGGTCCCCTGCAACTCTGCACCACTTCCTGTAATCATCCCCACATGTGGTGGTGGCATTTAGCCTCCTCTACCATGGCACACGTCATTAGGCCGAGCTTTAAGCAGGTCTACCTTGCTCCAGGCCAAAAGGGGAAACTTTCTTTGTGGAGGTGGGGGGTGGAGGAGGTGGTCGGAGGTGGGGGTTAATGAACCACCGACTGAATCATACCACCTAGAGAGGTTTTGACATGCTGAGGTAGCCGTAGCTGCCTACACATCGGCCGGCAGTGGCTGTTGTCCAGCTTCTGGGCTGGATTCACGTGAAGGGAGTGTCTGTAGGAGTGTTGGGTGGCAAAGGTCAAGCCAGTGAAAGCTGTAAATCCCAGAGGGGGACCAGCCTAAAGGTCAGCCAGTCATGGTGATTAGAGGAGCCATCTACAAGATGCGAGAGAATCGGGGGTGGCACAGAAAAATCCAGCATGAATCCCTGCATTCGAGGACAGACACTATTGTTTTCCAAAAAGCCACTTTGGCGACATGCGTGGTTTATATTTCAGGATAATAGGGAGAGCTTCCTCAATAGAGAAAGGAGCACTTAAGCAAACATATGAATAACACGCAACAATGTCTCTTCTGTTGACTGAAAGTCTGGAGCGTTTTGATTGATGTCTGTGCATGTTTGCTCTGGTCACATTAATGGTTTCATACTTTGTAGGGATGTGTGGATTTGGCTGCATGCTCTTGTTTATTTAAATTGAAATAAAACACATGTTTTCTTTGGAATAATTAATAAGAAAATTAGATACAAAAAAAGGCCCACTGAGTGGATTAATGCTTTTGCATTTACAGGTGAACCTTTTGGAGTTGCAGGAATACAAATGTAAGAAATCATAGAAAAAATTAACAAAATGTTCAATAAAAATTGTGGTTACTCTATCAAAATTAAAAGTTGGACAAGCTAACAAAAAACATTTGATTATGATTTTTTTTTATGTTTGTAAATGTGTGAGTGTAAGCCTGTAATTATTGTTTGCAGATGCAAACCACATACAGCTTTCATACTGCTGTGTGTATTTGTCACAGGAACTTCCACAGCTGGTCAGTGATTTTCTCTCAGCAGCCACTTAAAAACTCATCTCCCTCATTTATGCTGAACTGTATTTCTTGGATTTCTATGTGCTCCAGAGACTCACTGCTATGGTGTGCTGAGCAAAATATCTATCAAACTGAGTTTTAGTTCTCCGTTATTGTTGGCTTATTCCACATCTGTCAAGATACTTTAAAAATTAAAGGGACAGCTCTGGTTATTTTCAGCCAAGGCCTTGTTTTTCCTAGTTTGTTATTTTAATGATGATTTTCCTGGCAACCCTGGGACCTCTTCTGCAGCTCAAAAGACATGATAACAGTCCAAGAGCTCAGACCTCCGCCAAGGCCAATGTCAATGTCCTTGGCCCGTCCCCCATCCCTCCACCAAGTTCGGTGGAACTTGGTTTGGTACTTTTTTTTTTTACATAATCCTGCTGCAAAATGAACAGACATGGGTGAAAAAATCAGCTTAATACTCCATGATGCTTCTAATTTTATGAGACTTGTTTATAAACCTGGTTTTGAACTAATGACATGTTTTGGAAGTTCACAGCATGACGCATCACATCTGTTTGTTTCAGAGACACCGACTGATCAACCTGATTAAACACAACGGATTTTCATCTGCTCTGTATCTGTGATTTGTGTTGGCAGAACTTTTCAAGCACGTCTCATTTAAAGACATTTAACAGGGTTAGACAATGTAGAATAACATTCAGTACATTTCTTTGCCCATATAACATATTAAACAAGAAATATGTCTTTACTTTGGTGTAAGGATGACGCTTCATAGCTACTTCTGTATTTTGTTATCAAATGTGCAAGTCCAGCTTGTGACAAAGGGAAGAGTTACCACTTCAATACTTTTCTACATATTGGGTGTTAATAAGGTCAGAGGAAAAGAAAAAAGTATTTGGCAGAAAAAAAATTGTAGTTATTGTTATTATTTTTACACATCCAACAATGGAGTCTGTGGGACCACAAACAATAAGGAGGTAAAGCCAATGTCAGCAAAACACAGCTGTTGTCTACCTTGCTAGCTTTAATGATGCCCTTACATTATATCAGATATCTGTAAATATGTAATGTCATCTGGGGAAGTACTTTAGTTATGAGAGGGGAAACTTCTATTTTTTTTGTCTCCAGTGTATCATAATCCAAATTGAAATTGCAGAGAATCTACAGACATCACAACTTTAGGATAATGAAATTCTAATTCATCAGTTCTGAGATACAATGAACCCTTCTACAAACAGCGAAAAGTGTCTGATTCAGTTTGTGTATGGTATAGTACAGTTTAACCCAATTATTTTGCACACAAACCCTCCGCTGAATGGAACACAAACACTTTGAGGTGTTCAGTTGTGAGTTAAGTCTTTGCTTTTGTCCCCACAATAGCTGTAAATTCTTCAACCCCTATCTAGGAAGCCTGTGCTCCACTTCACACTCACACCGTGACCTCATTCACCTCCAGACAAGTTAACTATGCCCCCCCCCCCCTCCTCACTAACCCTTGGTCCAAACTGAGGGAGGATGAGTGGTGCACCACTTAAAACGAGCCGGCCGCAATAGAGGCGTAGCCATCACCTCCCCACATTCACAAATAACCCCTTAAATGAGGAGAAGTCAAAGACAGAAATTCTAATCACTTGCCTTCCCCTCCTTTTTTGTTGAGGGAGATAAATAAAGACTAGAATACAATTTGAACTGAGGCCAAAGGCAGGGGAGGCACTCTAAGTATTGTTGGATGATCTCCACTTCGTGGAGGCAGGGGCTGAAAAGAGTGCCGTCTTGTTAGTTAGTGTGTAATGAACAACTTTCACAAGCCAGTTGGTCAATGGGAATCACAGTATTCCATTCTTGTGCTTTTAGAAATTCACACTGAAGATGGCTGGCACACATCTGACTTTAAACAAATAATGAATGAATTAATACTAATATCACAATAAACAATTCATTTTTATCTGGTGTGTTTGTCTCATATTGGTCACCAGAGACCTGAGCTTCATCTTTCATGTAGCTGGTTAAAAGGAACGAGAGTGGAGGCGTACAGAGGCTAAAAAGAACCGCCTCTGTTTGGTAATCGCTCTCTCTCTCTATCTTTTCATATGACCAGACCTTTCATTCCATCCTTTTCACCACAAAAGAAAAAGAAAAAAGTTTGTCAGTCCCCTGTTTCTTTTGTTGTGTGCTTTCTTCTCCATGCTCTTTCTACTTTTATCCTAATCCCAGCCATGCATGAGCGATCAGTTGTGTCCTGTTGTTTCACTGTTCTGCTAGTTTTCAATCAGTAGGGTTCCTCTTTTGTTCCTTTTCTTTGCCAAACACAGAAAAGGTAAGGAGAGGAACGAGTAATGAAATCTCCTCTGTAGACTTAGGCCTTTGTATCCCTCATCAGGATTTTTAGATATAGCTCTGACTGTAATTAAGGGGGATTGTTGCTGTGATGCTGCTCTCTGCTGCCTTTCCTGTTGGTCTTTGGAGAGTTAGAGGAAGGCTGCATCAAAGCTTATATCTGGAGTCCAGCAATCACGGAAACTGCACTGTTTTGATGTATGAAACCAATAAAAAAAGATCAGCGGATATCAGAACTTGTCGAAAACTAGTACCTGACAGGCCAAGACATGACTGTTTTTGTCTTTAAGACACAAACAGCTGGCAGATGGCTCAAGATCTAAAAGTCTACCTGAAACCAAAAACAGAATTATGAACAGACTCCTGCAGGAAGCCATTCTGGGTTTTCCTGAAGACACCTCAGGAGGAGCTTTGATCCTTCTTTGAAAATTTAGATGGGGGTGAAAAAAAACAAAAAAACGTATGTTTTCTTTTACACTTTTATTCATTTTCAAGTTTATTGGATAGTACTGATTCTGACTGCCAACATCACTATTATTTTCAGGATTCACGTTTGGATACATAGAGGCGTGCAGATCTACAGAACATGTGGTCCAGTGTGCAGACTACTGCTGTGTGCTATTGCTGAGGTGATCGTTATTAGCGTGATCATGGCACTATGCTCTCCATATGGGCTCAGTGGGGACAGAGGCTGAGGCCCGTTCAAAGGGACAGTCATTGTTACAGACTGATCTCTAATCTCTGTGGTTGTCTGCCCTAATTAAAACTCTTGTGGGTGTGTAGGGTTCCTGGGCCTCTGCTCTGCAGGAAATTATGATCGCAAACGTCTTCCTGTCGAGTCCTGCACTTGGCACTACAAAGTGATGCAGGCCGCCATTACCTGAATGGGCTGGAATCAGAGCAGACAGCCGCATCATCCCGGCTCTTAGTCTATCAGGGCCGTGCACAAGTGGCCATTGTTGACGCCAAAAACGGGATTAAGGAGGGTCTTCAAGGGAATTGATTTTCATGTGAGAACAATAGTGGGGCGCAGAACACTGGGGCCTGGGTCTGAATCACACGGCCAAAGAGCTTTATGAAAAGGGGTGCGCCGCGAGCACTGAGATTAAAGCAATCAGGTTTTTTACCCCCACTCTTTTTTGGATAACCCTCCTCCTCCCCCTTCCTCCCTCCCTCTGTCCTCGTCCGCCCGGCACAGTAATTTTAACCCAAATAATGACCACAGAGGAAAGCCTGTTCAGAAAGTGTGGAGGGAAAAAAAAAAGACACAAGTTGTTTACTTTTCCCCACATTTCCTTTTTCACTTTGGTCTAACAAAGGTTCAAGGGCCATCGACAGGATGGAGGTATGTGGATCATGATGCAAAATGTCTGAGCAGATTCCGGACTCTCTGTCCAACGCTCCTCAGAGCCAGGCCAAAGGCTCATCTGTGTGTAGAGAAAAGCTGTAGGGAGTGGGGAACTGGGCTGGGAGGGGACATGGTTCTTTGGCGGGGACCAGTGTTGGGGTGAACATGACGTGTCACTGAGAGGGGATCAGGGGTTACGGATGAAAGGGACGGCCGCCTTGTCCTCTGTCTTTGGCCGACTGCGTGCAGCTGTGGGCACCATTGTGGACATGCTCATTTGCATACATTTGGCAGGAGCTCTGGGAGGCAGCCCAGGCCAAGAGGAGCGGCACTGTTTAAAATGGGGGCGAAAGGGCGGGCAAGTAAACACCCAGTGTATGCAGATACATACCCATACATTATCTGCACTACAGTACACACAACAGCAGTGGCCAAGAGGGAAAAAAGGCCTGTTATTCCAGTGTCAACATGTAAATATAAACAGTAGTGAGAGAGAGTGTATGTTGTATTTCAGTGGGTGATAAGGCCGTGTCACCCTGATGTCATAATGACAGAGTGAGCGACCGAAGGAGTGTGCTGTGTGGGGCTCTTGGCTGGCGGCGGAGGGGTGTGTCCTACCCTGACTAGAGACAGGTTTATTGGGCCTGATGAGTGCTAAGCTCCTGTGCCTAGCCACAATGGAGCCTGTGATCTCCCTTTGTGGCTCATTGGGAAGCACTGGTGCGCTCGGCAGCCCCCGCTCTGTCATTAGACAGATTGTGAACAGGCTGCACAAGGCCCAGCCAGGGATGACGGAGCCACCAGCCACTTCATTAGGGGCATTATGAAGAGGACTGAAGCTTTCTTCTCTCCGCCTGTGTCCAGAATTCACAGGTCTGTTTAATCACATAATTCTCCTCAAGTGCCCCAAGGAGGCTGCAGCACAGCAAGGGCCCTTTAGACCCATGACAACTTGGAGAGATTAATTATATTCATCTTTTGGAATATCTGCAGAATAAGAGGGAATTTGATATTGGCTTGCTTTTATTTTTTTTCCCTCTCGTCTCTTTCCAACCAGCTCTTTGATGTCCTCCTGTTATTGTTGGGGGACGTCTGTGCGATTCTCTGCTGCCGGAGCTTTGATATGCTCTAGCAGGGGTTAAGGGTTAGCGTCCAGAGGTCTGGGGCCAGGACGTTCTAACTTCTGTCTTGGAGAGGGCTGACCTCTGGACCCGAGGGTTGGTCAGAGAGACTCCAAATTCTGCCTCCCTTTGATGCACGCTCTTTCACAGCAGTTAATTAGCCAGGGTGGCTAAACGTTTAGCCTGGGCGTGAAAGAGTCTGGGATAGCATGTGTGTCCAAGACATTGCCCGCTTTTTTTGTGTGTCACAAGGTCTTTTGAAACAATGTGGTACTTGGACAACTTGTTTGCATAGGATGTTGGGTGAATGCTGCAGCCTATTCACAGGAGCTCATTCACCAGGAGGAGTTTGGAGAAGGCCTTTCTGGTAATGAAGAGAAGTCCTTGACATTTCACTTGTTTCCTCTAATCAACGACATGATTTCCCTCTTTTTCTGTGTCTTTGTTTTCTATATGTTACAGGAATCTATCCTACGGTGATGTGAAATAGAAAAATCCTCTTATCTGGCAAGTGGCAGTTGCAGCATATGAATCATTTCAAGCCACTGCTACATATCTTCCCTGAATCTTCATACCATCTTTGGGGGGGCATAAATATAAATTTCTGAGTATATGGCTTTCATCAAGTATCCAGTGAGCAGTCAGGATTTCAAGCAGGATCCAATTTTCCCTTCCCTCTATTCTAACAACTCCTATAAGCAGTCATGAGCCAGACTGGTAGCCTCAGCTGTAACATACTGGATTCATCACCGCTTAAACTTCAGTTCTTTACTGCTGCACGTCAGGGATAATAATTTCCCTGTGTGTCAGTAGGAAAGAGCAAATAAAGCCTGTTTGTTCGATTCTGGAGGGGCAGTAAAACTCCCCTTTGCCTCCTAGCCCAGAGCGCACATGCCTACAATAACAAGGTAATATATTACATCAAGACTAAACAGCAATAGACCTGAATTAAGATACAGCAATACTTGTGATGAACACATCTGTGCTCTTCATTGCAGTACCTGTAAATACAATAAGTCATTAAGCACCAGTCACGTATTTAAGTTTTCTTTTCCTGCCAAATCTTCTTTAGCCTAAGGCAGCCTTCAATCATTTGCCGACAGAGCAACATCAAATAAAATTTCATTTCATGTTGTTTGGGCTTTGGGTAGTGGAAGGAGGGAGCCAGGTTGGGTCTGGTTGATACTGTAGAGATATTGATCTGCTATTGAGCACACTGTGTCCAGACAGTTTCCATCCCCAGGGACCCAAACACTAAATCATTCTCTCATTTTGAGCTAACTTGTGTGTCTGCAGAGCTGCCAAAGCTCTCAGGGTAGACAAACTTTAAAGCAAAGTACTGTCATTACTCCTGTCTGACGCTTCCTTTCTCATGTCTTCTGTCTTTTGCTTTGCATCCATTGCACCTTATATTGATTCAAACGAAGCTGCTGCCACTACAAACTATGATCTTAAAGACATATTCCCAAACAAGACCCTTTTTGTCTTAACAAGCATGAAGGGATTTTAGGAGATTTACACTCTGCCTGTGATTTAAACATCAAGGCTTAACCTATTTCTTTATGAAGAAGGAGTTGCAGGGGATGGGGCTGTTCTCAGCGTATAACTTGATGATTCACTCATTTGTGGATAAGTGGAGAGAAATAGATTTAACTCCTTTGTCACTGGAATATGTATCTTATGTGTATGATCAACCAGAATGTTTCTTATTTTTGATGGTTTTGTTGTGTGGTCTAAAAAAAGGGGAAGCTGGATCTCCAAACATAATGTTCATCCACTATGTGAAGGGGGAATTTGCTGAGCTTCAAAACATCCAATGACTAATACAATAGAGCTTTGTTATGAATCATGAATCACAGCATCTGAAGAGCCTTCTTGGATGAGAGGTGAAGCATCTTCTAGCATCTAAATCCAAGTCCAGGCGCCCTCGACTGAAGTCTTCTTTGATACATTTACTTTACTTTTCCCGTAATGCAAAAATCCTGTTTTGGTTCAAACTGTTTGGTGATTGTTAAATCATTTTTGAACAATCTGAGGATTCTTGTCAATGAAATCCCATAGTTTTATTATGTACACAGCTATTTTCTGAGCAGTTCCTCACAGCTGTTGCTCTGTTACCATGTATGAAGTCATCAAACTATGAAGCACTCTGTATGAGGATCATAATAGACCATTGAATCAAGCAACTCTCATACTCCAAACTATTTTCTCAAGTCGGTACATCTGTCTGATCCAGTGATTGCTGGAGCGTATAGTCCCTCCATATGTGCTGTTTTGTTTGTGTCTGTGTGCCTTTGTATGCAGTTTCCTTGGTAGTCAGGACAGGTTTTGCAGTGCTCGGCGCTGTTCTCCAGCTCGGCCACCTGCAGCTGGGGATCGATCTGCGCTCTTACACCCACAACCTAACCCCCCCCACCAACTGGCCCCCACCCTCAGAATCCCGTCCCGTCGCTGTCTGTATCAACCAGACCGACAGGGGGCTGCCTGTTTCTTCATTTCTCTGGTGTGGGTCAAGTGCACATCCATATGATAAGGGCTGTGGAGAGGACACTAATACAAACATAAGTTGCCAAAAAAAGAAATCACAAACCATAAACCGCTGTCTTTCCAAAGCTACTGTATGTACAGATGCAATATGTCATGTACAACAACATGTGAAATAGCTGACAGAGGATAATATAGATATGTTCAGGCAGATACTACATTAAATGACTGTTATTTTGTTTGTTTGCTTTCATTTATCACATTTATCAATAAATCAATAAATTCTATCTTTAATATGGATTGATCTGTAACCCTTTCCTTTATATTTTACCCTTTCCCCTATAGTTTACCACACGTGATGTAGCTGTAAGCAGATAAAATGTGTATTAATGTACTGTAGTTGTCAATAACCTTCCCCTGTGGGACGTGGAAGCTGATATATAAACAGATAATGAATAACCCTATGGTCAAACATAGTTGTAATAATATAAAATATGTCTTCATAGGAGAAGTTATTATTGTTGATTAATGCTATACATTAATAAACACTTTAAAATGTCCAAATATCTGCTAGCAACAACATTATAGCGTGTTTTAAACCATTTATCAGACGTTCATATAAATGCTGAATAAAATAGGTTCAAGAGCTGTGTTACCTATTTATCTGTCTGGAATGAAATTAAGCTAAATGGAACAAACAAACAAACGCATGAACAAACCTATGTGCACAAACGTGTACACTAATATATGCAAACGCTCACGCAGACTCACGCACACACATAGACACACATTACTCATAGCCTATCAACAGAACGCAGGTAGAACTCGGCCCATCCCTGCTCATTCCAAATACTGAAACTAAGGAGATTTGGAAGGCTGCTGACTCAAATCCCTCTTATTTTAGAACTCCTACACCTCATCAGCCTCATCGTGGCACATGGGTTTTGACAAGAACAAACTGGTCCTGCTGGAGAAGCGGAGGTTGTGCCAGACCCTTACAAGATACTCCCAGCTGCAGATCCAGAGGAGAGAAGTTTTCTATTATCAAGGACTCTCCCTTAATGATGAAAGTAAACAACCAGAACAAGAGTGTTTAATATTTCATAGCCCACCCACAGGTGTAGTGGTGTGCGGGGAATAACACATACATCCACACATACCAATGCGGGTCTGATTAAGACGGGGGTACTGTCCCTGCTGTGATTGGCCAGATTTCCTATGTGTGTGTGGATGTGTGTGTGTAGGGTCTTGAACACATTTGCTGCCTCAGTCCTTTTTTTTCTCTCCGCTCTCCCTCTCTCCTCTGCCCTCTCTCTGCGGTGATATATGGAACATATGGGAAATTATTGTGGGGTTATAAAGGGCTGTTGACTTCAGCAGACATGCAATAAATTAAGCTGTTTGTGCAGGGGAGGAAAAACACAAGCTCTTTAGGAACACTTAGTGCAGATTTCCTGTACAGACTTAAGTCTCCTTCTCTTTTTCTCTTTTCTTTCTTCCTCTCCTCCTTTCTCACTCCTCCTCTTACCCTTCAGCCCATTCCCTCTGTCTCTTCCTGACTCCCTCTCACCATTGTAGCGCGGGCCACAGCACAATCTCATTCTGTTCTCCTAGTTGGTGGTAACACAGTGGGATATATCCACACAAATTACACACATAAAACTCGCAAAGCCTGGAAAATATTTTAATAGTTTCCGCACCCCCTTAGCGGCAACAAGCTGCATGTGCAGAGCTGGTGAACACCACCAACATTATTGGTGCAATTAAATGTGAAACACAAGAGAGGAACATGAGGGAGTGGGAGCCCAAAATGGCTGTAAACAAGGAAAATGACACTTGACAAGTTGTAATTTATGGACGTCGTTTCAAAGGCAAGAGACTCACCGTTCCTACTCTGGCAGAGGAGGAAGAATGAGGCACAAGGATCCAGGCATTAGAGGAACTATTCACAGAATGTTAGTGCATCAAAGCCACACAGAGACAAAAAAGGGGAAGAGAAAGCTGTGACTTCAAAGTTGAAGCATGATGAGCAATGCTCAGAGAGAGAGAGAAACCAAGAGAGAGACAGGAAGTGTGTGTATGTGTGTGTGTCAGAGTGAGAGAGATAGAGAGGAGAGAGAGAGAGAAAGCTTTGCAGGATGACAGTACCCAAAGCAAGCATGGGATTGGGGGGTGAGGTGGGAGGAGGCCCCTGGATACAGGCGTACTCTCCTCATCTCAAAGAATGCTAAATCACACACACACACACACACACACACACAGAGACAGGAAGTGTGTGTATGTGTCACACACACACACACACACACACACACAGGCTGTCTGGGGAAGAGACGCCATTAGAGAGAATAGAATAGGACTTTGAGCGCTCATACTCCAACCCCATCTAGAAACAAATCAGAGTCACCATTTACGTGTTTACTCTCTTTCCAAAATGAGGACAAAACTGAACCAAAACAGTCACCGAAAATAAGCACGCTGAGGAAAACTGAAGACGTTGTCATGCTTGATGAAAGCTTCCAATTTATCTTTCAACAACAGCAGTCGAGGCCAGATGTTTACGGCGAGAGTTACACTTTGTGTTTTGACTGTGAATACGCCTCACTAACTCAGCATACGGTATACCGGTGTGATTTTGCATTACACTGCCAACGCGGTGATTGAAATGGTCTATTTAATTTGTTTGTTGTGTAAACACTGTCATAAAAAAGCTCCAAGATAGGTGACGCGTTCTTCAGAAGTGTTGTATATCTGACTCAGTTTGCATCGCTTTTACACTTTGGTTCCTTCAAAATCATCTATAAGTCATTTGTCATTTTTAGTCACTTAATCATTCAGGTCTGTTTTCCACAGAGCACTCAACCCTGCTATTTAACAGCTCTCCAGTTTCTTATCTGTTTTTCAAGAATTACATTTAAAACCAAATTGATTTTAAGCATGCGGAGCACAGCATAAGCTCATTCTTCAAAGTTATTGGACCTGCCATACGCACCGAACAGTAAAAAACGTTTAATTTGAGCAAAGTGCAATCACTTTACTTGAAAGTGCTGCTTCTCTCGAATGTGATCACTTTGTTGGCACTGAATCCCACGGTGGACCTAAGGAAGCAATGAAGATTAACCAAAATTTGAAACTCTTCACAGCAGACATGGAAGCCCCTTTCCCACATAAATACACAAGTTAAATTTGCGGTGTAGAGATCCTGCAATTCACAAAATGACAAGATGCCTGTCTGATGCACCAAGCACCTCCAATTGTAGCTCATTAACTCAGGGGGAAGCATTCTACAAGCACGGAGAGAAACTATTAAAATACTTCCATTAACTGGAAGAATAAATATCTCGCTTGCAGCCCAAAGTGTCTTCATTTGGGCTCAAATGTGAGATATGCCGTTGCTATGGTAATATGGCAATGGCTGTGGCCCTCCTCCCAGCTGTTGGTGGGTTTTGTGTGTGAGAGAGAGAGAGAAAAAGAAAGAGAGAGGCTGTGTGACTGTGTGTTTGTGTGCGTGCACGCATGCATTGATGCTGCCTCCGTGCTGTGTTCCCCCTTTCAGTCTTCAGAATAGTGTCTCTACTAATCCGTGAAAGTTGCGGTGCTCTGAACCAGTGGCCAAGCCTTTTCCCACTGAACCAAGGCCCAGGGTCTGCGCTCTGCTTTACACTTGATTGGTCCCTCCCGTGGCAGGACTCCCCTCCCTGCTGGGCGTGGGCCCGTCCCCCTCGCTGGGCTGCTTAGCACTGCCTAATCGCCTTCTCTCCACCATAATTACCAGTGCTGAGCCCAGAACTCACCAACACACCATTAGAGTCTGGCCAGACCGTGCTCAGCAGCCCTCACACATCCAGCACTTAGCACAGGCCCAGAGACAGGCCCAAGACCAGGCCCAACTCCACCAAGAGAGCACCTGTTCATGCTTAGGATGCCCTGCAGCACTGTGGACTTGGCTGGTACTGCTTCTGGGTAGGAAAAAGGAGAGAGGGGGTTGGCAGCTGTGCTGTTGTCCTCCTCCCCCTGTAGTGGAGGTGATGTGTTTATTTGGGCTGGGATGCTGCAGTGAGAAGCTGTGAGAGGTAACTATCTCCGTGTTGTGCTGTACAGAGTACCAGAGAATCCACCCTGCAGAGACAGAGCCCTTTGATATGTGACCACTTCAAACCCACACATACAATGGAAGCAGTCAGTTGTGGAAATAGCCCCAAGTTGATGTTGTGTGGGCAAGGTGAGACAAATTTGCTTTGCTCAAACCCAACCCTGCACTTTATTTTTCCACCCATATATATTGACAGCAAAGTAAATACAAAACATATTATACATTCTGAACATTGACAATCCTGCAATGTGTGTAAAATCAGAAATAGAAATACTCCCACTTTCATTTTTCTAGTGCCCACAAGGTTCTTGAATTTCAGACTATTGCACCATTGGTGAAAGCATATGGGACTGGCCAGGTGAAATGCAGTGACCTGGCAAACAGCCCAAAGACAGATGAGAACTGGGTACACGTCAGAAGGCACTGGGTGTGCTGGCACAAACAGTACCCAGAATGTGGATCAGACAGACACCCAGCACTCGTTAGCTTATTACTCTCTTATTAGGAACATTTTTGCCTTGCATGGATTGGCAGAGTCCCGCTAGCCACCCTCTTCACATGGCCCAGGCTCTGTCAGAGCTGATCAAAAGACATTTCTTCACATCTCCAGACGCCATAGAAAAAAGGAGAAGAAAAGAGGGAGAGAAGAAAAGAGCCAGAAGGGGGCATACTGCTCTCTCTTTACTCTGGTCTTTTAGTGAATGAGGACTTTTCACAATGCCCTCTCCTCTTTCTTTATTTTTTCATTCTTCCGTCGGCAAAAAAAAAGAAAAAAAGAAAAAAAACAGCATTTCCCATTGCGTTTCGCCAAATTGTTTTTGCCATATCAAAAACAATTATCCTCAGGTGAAGAATGCGCCTGCAGAATTACAACCATTCCAGGGGGAGAAAGAGGTCTTCACAAATCTGACTGGCTTCCAGGCAGCCAAGACCCCCTCGAAGTGGTAATGAAAAGTGTAACTTTAGCCTCCCAGCTGTACGTCTCAATCCATAATCCTTCACCAAAAACCTCACCATAGAGCCGCCTACCACTCCCATGGCGCTCCCAGCCTGCGCCGGGCTGGGCCTGCACTGATTTATGTGGCAGTCCTGTGTCATACTCTCAACCTGAAAAGGATTTGCTCTCCTGTATTTACCAGGGTGGTCAGGGCAGCTCTCTGGAAACACAGAAAGCCCAGTCTCCGGGCCTCACTCCCAGAGAGTCTCTTTACCCCTCTGTGCCCATTACATGGACATTTTGGACCTTACCAGAATCAGACGAGGCTCCAGTGTTTCCATAGTGGTGTGTTTCAGCAGTGTCAGAGGTGAGTGTCTGTGTGGGCATGTGTGTGTGTGTTTGTGTATGTGCAGAGCTGTCTGCAACAACATGCAGCAGAGATGAGTTAGTACCTGGGATATGTAAGTGAGTCATAAGGGTGAGGATTGGCAGCTCGGCCTGTGAAGTGACAGCGGGCCCATAAACCTCTGGAATGCAGAGACAGATAACACATCAGCATGTTTTAGTTGTTAAAATTGCTTTTATTTCCTTGATCTTTGTGCGTTTGCGTGGCCTGTTTCAGATGCAGTTTCATAAAGATACAGTGATTTCGAAAAGATTTTAGATATACAGTGTGGTCATCTCTATTTCAGGCTCAGAAAAGTGTTGGAGGAAAGTGTTTTACAGTAGTCTCCTGGTAGCCCAAGCCAACTGCTTCTGTGAAACACTAGATTAAAAATGTATTGATTTCCAGTGAATTATTCTGGCAAAGTTGAAAAGGAAGACACTAATTGGTTGAACTATGACTAATTGATGACGTGTGTGTAAATTACAGATTTTCAAAGAGTTGAAAGACATAAGAGAGCACAGTCTTCAGCAGGTCTGTCCATCACGGTTTTTCTCTTTGGTGCAGCTGACTTGGGTAAAAAGTACAGATTGTGCTACTTACCCATACAGCTTGACTAGGGCTCCAGTAAGAGGTGAGAGCTGAACGCATGTTGGTAGATGAGCTGTCGTGGATGGTGGTGGTCCACTCTGCCACTGTGCATCCACTCCAGGCAAGTAAACAAGCCACGGTGATCTCTGGACAGCTGGGTTTATACATCCTGTGGTTGGTTGTCTACGTATGTGGTGGTGAGAGCAGTGGGTGGTTGATGCAGACTCGAAGGAAGGGATCAGCTCATCCTATTTTATGTGTGTGCGTGTGTGTGTGTGTGTGTGTGTGTGTGTGTGTGTGTGTGTGTGTGTGTATGTGTGTGTGTGTGTGTGTGTGTGTGTGTGTGTGTGTGTGTGTGTGTGTGTGCGCGCACTCACTCTGTGTGCACACGAATGGGTCTTGTATGCATGTGCATTTGTCTGACAGCCATGTGGCTAATACTAAACACTTTCTGGTACATTCTGAGCAGGAAATGAAAGCAATACTGTTCGGTGCATGCACAGCACATGCCTGATATAATCCACATTTTCCACTGGTATATCTCGCTTAAAGGAGCAAATTAAGAGATCTCGCTCCTGCAAAATCTTGAAAGGAATTACCATCCCCTGACCAGAATATCAAAGAAATGTGGCATGACCTGAGAAAGACATTTGGACCAATGCAAATGCAGACAAAATGGCCGCTGTTGCTAAGCTAACAGGGGAGGAAGAAGATGGAGCTGACAGCCTTTGAATGCTGCATGAAAGCAACACATTCACAGTTGAATTCATAGTTCATAGATGAACATTAAAGCGCATAACACGTAGAATTTCTCATTTTGCCCGGTTTGTTTGAGTAGCTTCAGAAATACAGTTTCAGGTGTGTGCTGTATTATACAAACGATTCACGCTCTCTAAGGTTTGTTGATATTACAGCTTCGGGTTGACTTTCAAAACGTGCAATTTAGTTTTCTTAGCATAACATTGTCTACAATTCACACAATTTAGAGATAAAAATGTGTAAATAATGTGAAGCTGCATAACTCAGCAGACTGCAGTGTTAGAATGAGTGACTACGTAAATATTTTCAGCCAGAATTGTGAGTTATGAGATGAGTAAAATGTGACAGCTTCATATGAAAGTCTGTTTGAGTCGTTGCAGTTGAAAGCTTTCATAGTATGACACAAGGAAAGCCTTCAAATTTCTAGCCTTTTTTCACTACCTTTTTTTCCTTATGCGTTAGGTTAACTTTGGAAAATCATGTGAGAGAGTTTTCTTTGTAATCGAGACTTAAAGGATGAGACTGGTAACTTTCTCTGCCAGTATACTTTCCCACTGTTGTCAGATTTTAAAGTTTAGATTATGGCGGTGAAAATGTTTTGGGGGGAAGTTTAAGTATGCTCTATAATGTTTAAAGTTACTTTGACAGGTTAAAGTAGGAAAGAAAGAAAGAAAGAAAGAAAGAAAGAAAGAAAGAAAGAAAGAAAGAAAGAAAGAAAGAAAGAAATATAATGGGGAAATTAAAGGGTGTACTTTACCAGTTATAACCACGATTTTATATCAACACTTAATCATATTTGTCGTAAAATTAAATTGTACAGAGACATTACAGCAGTTAGCTTAAATAAAATGACTGCTATGAACTCTATTTCCATCAATAAGCAAATGTTTATAGTTCGCTCTCTCAGTACTGTTGACCCAGTGATGTAAATACAATACAAAAGACTTGTACAGAATTGAAGATTCGTGTTGAGGGGATGTGTAAGTGTCCTGATAAGTAGGAGGGACACTGCTGACAGTTCAATGTCCTCTCTACAGATGAACATATGAAAAACAGATGGTGGTCTTTCATTCTGCAAACTGAGAGAAGTTTCACATTTCAGTCTGAGAGAAACATCTGATTTGACTTGAAGTTTTTGATCAAAAGCCCTGGTTCTTATTTATCATTGCATATTATTAGATTATGATGAGAGCCTCCCATTCTGGACAATGTTCCTTGAAGAAATAAAAAGACTTGAAATAAAAGAATCTTCTGCCAATTAGATACCACCTTGAAATAGAGAGCTAATGAATTTCATTGTCTTTTGATGTGGCGCGTGAAGTTTCGCAAATGTTAAAACAATTGAAAAGAATTACAAAGAAACTTATAAACAGATGGCTTCTTCAACAAACAGCTAAACTAACACAAAGTATGCATAATTACTTTCCGATTGTTCTTGCAGATACTGTATTTGTCTGACATAAGCTGGAAAACTTTTCAACAATTGTCAAATAACTTTCTTTTCTCCATCTGCTGAAATTAGTATAAAAACTATTGTGTCCATTTATAACTGTTTCTCTTTATTAAAAAGTATTTGGGTGTGTATACATGGTCAAAACCAAGTTCATGTAGACTTATTTGACAGTGACATTGTATGATTTGATTTTCATTGGGCATTAATTTTTACAATCACATGAAAAAAAAAAAAGTCTTATTACTTACCTTATTAATATGGTAATTCACAATTTTGTGTGTTTTAAAATAGATTAAAAACATTTAAAATATATACTATTAACATAGGTTTTTATCATTGCTTTTACCTAAAAATTGTCTTGTATTTTTAATTTACATCTATTTTGAATAAAACTGTTTTTTTAAATAATATGATTAATTTTGAAGTTTATTTTTTACAAAAACCAAAATGAAATAAAACAAAACCCACATACCCTACATCCTAAGCTTTAAATTAGAGTAAAAATATCAAATTAATTACTATTGGTCTTCCTTTAATTTCACATATATTATAAAATCTGCAGTTAAGGAGAGCTGCTTATCCCGAAAATTAAAGCTCAACTTTTTACCATTCATTTTTAATATGTGTGCTCTTATTTCGATGTTTTCGTCATTACAGAAATACCATACATTTTAAAGTTTCAAAATAAATATTTTTACACTGTTGGTGCTGCTAATGTGAAGTGAAAACACATCGTTGTTACTACAGTTATCAACTGTAATTTAAAGACTTTGTTTTCAAATGATCAGTATTTTTTACGCCTGGGTTTTTCAAATATGAACTGTTTTGTTTTGTTTTGTTTTGTTTTGTTTTGTTTTGTTTTGTTTTGTTTTGTTTTGTTTTGTTTTGTTTTGTTTTGTTTTGTTTTGTTTTGTTTTGCGATAGATATTCGATATTTGTTACCAGTCAGAATACACAGAAAACACAGACACAGATGATGATGATGATGATGATGACTGAGAGTATTGTGGACACGGTGTCAGTATCTGTAAGAGAAAGCATTAAATGAAGTTGGAGGCCTGAATATATCACAGAGGGCCCCATTTTCATTTTGTCCAGTTAAATTGATTCACCTGAAGGTTCTGGTCACATATTTCTTTAAATGTACCCTAAATGAGCCCAGCCACAATTCTAGTGTACAAAAGAGACGTGTCAGAGTCACACCATTGATGAGAAATAAATAGGGAATAGGGTTTTGTGGATGTTCTTCAAAGGCGTTCCAATTTCACACCATCAAATTAAAGCAGCCTTATATTTTAGGCCCATGAGTGATTTTCCTGCTTTTGGACATGAGCGTTTTTTTCCTTTGACACAGTTACAATTTAGATAATGTGATATATAATATTTTCTGAATTTAATTCATCAAATGATATATATTCTTGTAAAGTAAATAAAAATTAAGTGGTTACGAGACTGTTTGTAAGAAATATAAATACTTTTAATCTTTCTAACCTATATCTTTACTTGAATATTGTTTGGCTGACACTCTGCTTTCCTGAGTTTTATAACATTCCCATTCAAATTTGAAGACATGCAGTCATATCTGGGCTATCTATTTGTTATTTATCAGCGCTCTGTTTTGACTGCTGATGTATATTTTGGATATAGCATTACCTGTCCTGCCATCATGACACATCACATCACAACACTTGCCTGAGCTGAGCGCTGCCATGCATCACTTTTTGAGTTGGGAATATCTGCTGCATGTCACTCAATATTTGCAGAGATGACATACATGATATGTGACCTGAGCATGTTTTACGGCTGGAGCTGTTGCTTACTTGATGGACTCTGACATGCAGGTTTGAAAGAGCAAGTGTAACAGACAGAGTGAGGAGATTTAGTAACCTTTAGCTTGGCTTATGTTTTTAAAAACACATAACTGCAGCTAGTTTCTACACTAGACAACCTCTACCATCTCTACTGAAACAGAATGAAAAAAAATGCACCTAAATGTGAAAAACAGCGGAGACTCTTACTGAACAGTGATATAAATGTTGGTGGTAATATTTTATTTAAAATTTCAGAAATAACAAACAACAAACAGATTTGTCCTGTACACTTGAGAGAGACCTACAATCTTCCTTTCAGTAAAAATGGGTCAACATTATATAACCAGGAAGTTGACTGCCAACTTCCTGCAGCTTGTTTATGGTGACATCTCATTGCTTGGTCGGCAGGGTCCTGCCAGCGTGTGTCTTTATTAGTTCCTATGCACTGCTGGTGTGGGCACCCCAGCAGCAGCAGTGACAGCCCTTATCCCTCCTCTGTGCCCCACCTCATACTAAGCCCTGGATTTGAAGGACAGGCAGCTCAGGACAGAACAAGCGCACCAAAGCAGAGCATAAGCAAAGCTGCAGAGCAAAAGGCCACACTCCAGTGTATCTTTTTTGGACAACAAGTACTCCACACGTACTGCTTAAAAAAGACATGTCACAGTTAATGCTGCATCTGCCATACAGTCAGGTTTTAGCCAAAAAAAAAAAGTTAAAGGGCAAAAGTAGTGAGCAGGAAGTTACCCATGGAATGTGTGAAGGCGATCTTTGGAAAAACACCAACACAATAATGAATCCATCAGCCCAAATCCTCACATCTTATTTTAAAGGCCCCATAGTCAGGCAGATATGGTCTCCCCTCAGCAATATCATCACAAGTTCACACCATTTTGTTAAATTATGAAAGAACAATATAATAAAAATTTCACACATAGCGAAACAGACTCTTGTTATTACCTTTAAATCTGTGCATCCTTTATTCCAAAAGGAAGAGTTTCCTCCCGGGGAGCACCAGGAGGTGCTGTAAAGCAGTTAGCCTTTGATAGCACAACACCAGCAAAAACAAACATGGCTGATGAGGGGGGCAGGGCCGACAGTAACGTATACTGGTTCAGAGAGTTAGTGAAACATTAATGTTGGAAGAGCTTTTTCGAGCCCAGAGCATCAATATTAAAAAAAAAAACCCTCACCCCCCGCATGCCCTCCTACCTGGGGCTCCATGAGAAGACGCACCCTGCTATGACTTCAGCTAAAAAATTCCAAGTCATGTTGAAAACTGTAGCGCTGTTGTTAGCATGGTGGCTAAGAAGCATTCAGCAATGCTTAGCACCCCACAATGCAAGATCAATGTGGAGCTGTGTCTTTTTTCTAGTAAAGCAGGCCTGTGATCACTGCCACCTGTTTTGCTGAATTTACTGTATGTCACAACTTTTGCAAATCCTTTTTTTTAAGCTGAAATGTTGGCTGGTTACTTGTATTTATACTTTTAATGGACATTTCTGCAAAGTGTCTTAAGAAGAGGGTTGCAAGCAGTTTCAGTATTATTACTATCCACTGGCTAGATGAGTGGGAGTTGTGAAGAGAAAGAATGGGGTTTTGTTGGCGGAGAGTGGCTGGATTAACAACAGTAAAACAATGTTGAAGATTCAATTCATTGAGTCCCAGATTAGACCCTGCAGAAAGTGATAAACTAAAAGACGAAGCGAGGTGACCTGGTCCTCCTTCCTCCTCATGTGAAGTGCTAAACCTCACCCTGACTTTGCAACGCTGAGGCTTGTGAGTCACAACTGTGAAGATATAATGTTTTTTAAACCCAATCTGTCACCAAATGGAGCAGGAGAAAAAAAAAAAACTCTTGCCAAGTGCACAAGTCTAACATCACCACTTATGAGACACACACACACATAAACACGCATACACCTTCCTAGCTCTGTGTCATTACACTAGCAAATCACCAATTAATAAAAAGTGAATTCGTGGAGTTGTCATTAACACGGTTGCTAGCAAAGGTCAGGTTAGACATTAAGGAGTAAGTGACAGAAGTATCAACACTATTACATTATACTTAATATGACACAATTATGTAAAATAATTAGTTGCTATAACTGCCAGGTTATTTCAGACGATAATGAGGAAAAAATTTGAAAATATTTTCTTGATGTGATAACAAAGAGTAATGAATATTTTTTCAGCGCCAAACATCATGGCATCCCTCTTGGGTCTTAGTTGTTGCCTCTGCGCGTGACCCATTTTGCCTTTTAAACAAACCAGAAATGCTGCTAATTTTGACAGCTCAATTCACGAGTACGCGGTCCTTAACACGTCTGCCACCTTCTGCAGCAAAATTGAAAATGGTGACAGACAAAGAACACTGGCATGTTGGTGCCCTGATGGTGCCCAGGTGGTGCTCACGGTCCTGAAAAAGCATGTTGCCACATGCCCATAATGGCTGGAGGGATGTTGTCTTGCAGGGCCTGTGTGCAGGGCCCATGTCCAGTCCAGAGAAAGTTAGTTTTGCAAACAGTCTTTGATATGGGGACGGGTGGAAGCAGAATTTAGACCCTTTTACTCAAGTAAAAGTAGCAACACCACACTGTAGAAGTAGTGTTAAAAGTGGAAGTCTCTCATTCGAAAGTTTACTTAACCAGAAGTACAGAGGAGTTAGCAGCTAAATGTACTTGCAGTATCAAAAGTAGAAGTATTCAGCAGCAGAATCGCCCCTGTCAGGATATGTTGCTATTTTAAATACTGTTGGGTAGCTTGATCCTTAACAATGTCTTGTTCTTTTAAACACATAATAGATTATTTGTGTATAATATTTAACATATTTTAAAAAAGTACCTCACAGCTAGAGCTGTCAGATAAAGTTAGTGATGTAAAAAGATATTTCCCTCTGAAATGTTGCGGAAAGTATGAAGTAGCAGAAAATGGGGATACTCAAGTAAAGTACATGAAAATTGTATTTCACATGTACGTGTGTGGCTATGATGTCAATTCCATCATAGTGGAAATAAAGCATTACAATACCAAGTATTGTTTTTATAATTTTTTGTACAATATCACTAATTTCACTGCTAATACATTTCACATTATGCTACATGTTGTATCAAATTTTTCAAGAAATGTGCTGTCATGAGAAGTCCTAATAAATAGAACGCACTGGAAATGTGTAGGATTTCTAAACTATTTGTCTCCCGTTCATTATCCTGTAATACCTGTTTGCTGAGGTCACCATAATTTGTTGCTATGGAGGTGTCCTATTTTGTGTATGAAGCAATTCAGGCAAGCTTGTTTTGTCCCCAGAGTAATATTAAAGAGAGCAGAGTCCTTGTCTCTGTCCTGAAAATATCCCTGCTCTGGGATGGTGAGCCTGAAAACCTGCTCAGTTGGCGTGACTTCGTCTTTATGAAGGTCAAAGGATTCTGTTGAATTACGTTACGTCAGTTTGTTTAAATCAGCAGCTCTGTGGTATATTGAAGGGACTAACCTAAGTACACTCGGGATATATCATTCAGGCATATGAATTCAAACTGCTGAGTGAAGCGGTTCTTGCAACCTCAGGCCACATTAAGTGCCAAATCAACATGGCCGCTGGGCTTGAAAGAATAATATAGGAAAAAAAATTATACATTGCCAAAATGAAATTGGCAAAGAACGCAAGGTGTAGCAGTGGCAGTGGCCTGCTCTAATAAACACATCTGCTGATTACACAGTTTGAGGAGGTCTGGTAGAGAGGAGCCTGGCAGTGAGACGTGTAAAGAGATTGAGACCACACGACGACTGCTGAAAGAACACAGCACTCAGACCCTCACAGCCGGTCACTCAGAGCATGAAGCCATAAAGACGTGAAGCGGAAAGTTGCTTTCACTCTATTTTACACAACAAGAGACCCCAGGCTGCCCAGGGTGGCAGAAAAAAATTATCTCCCCGAAATCCAGTCAAGGGGTTTCTCATTTTGTCCTGGCCCACTACTCGGCAGGCACACAAAATATCCCACATAGGCCGGATTGAATTTTTCACTGCTATTGTGAAGTGTTAGTAGACAAGGACAAAAAACTCTATTTTGATGGTGCAGTTTTGAGCATGCTCTCTGCATATGTGTGCTGCGCTCACCTCCCCAAGACAGTGGCAAATTGGTGTCTGTCTCGGCTGACAGTGACATGCCTGCAGACAAGTCTGCCTACATGCATGAAGTTGTGTCAGCGCTCTGTGTGGCAGGTGGAGACAGAGACCTGCTTCAGGTGGCCCATGTGCTGCGGCGTGGCTCCCCGGGGAGACGCACCATGGTGCCGTACTGCAGATGTCTTTCTAGATATGGCAGCAGGACTGGCCCTGAGAGCCACAACATGACACCCGGAGCCCAGGGCCAGATCACTGCACACTGACAACGCCCACACCCTTCTGCCACACTCCTTTTAGATTCAATGTTGAATCAGTACTGCAACTGTCACCTATGGGATTGTGCTCATCAACCCTGTCATCCCGTTATGTATCTTCCAAGTTGACTTCAAGTGAATAAACAGGAAAAGATTTGGTTCAGAAAGTGATGAAAATTTTAATGCAAAAAGTTGGGGGGACTGGTGAAATATCCTGACATAAAACTGCTGTTTACTTGCGCAGAAGCTTCTAGGATAGACTCATAATTAAGCGAAAGAATTTGGGTTAGGTCAAAAATATTTTCTATTATGAGATAAAACTATTTCCACGGTTTTATCTGGTTTATTACCGCTGCAACTGCATCTAAGCAAAGGTTTCACAAGAGATTTGTTTGGATATGTTTCTCTGGTTAGTTAGACACAAGCTCTACAACTGACATACAGATTCTGAGAAGAAACAGACCGACCAGAGAGAGTCGACTATCTGATCTTTTATCTTTTTTCTTTTATCGCGTCTATAAATATTGGCTGGAACAACCTTTCCTCAGTGGGCTTCAGGTACTTTTGTTCAGTGAGAGTGCTCATTACGATTGAGCTGAGTGTTATTTTGAGAGATGGTAATCTGAAACAGCTTTTTAATTTGTAACTGGGCAAATGTAATGCACTTTTTTATCTTGCGATAACCAGATAAACAGAGTATTATTATCTGTTAATTGAAGCTTATCGCTAAATTACGCATAACTTAAGCTCAGTCCTTACTGAGGCGACATGTTTACATTGGGCTTATGTTTCATCTGGACATCTGAGGGCATCTGGTTCTACCTCAGCCCATATGTGTCCCTCTGATCGTGTTTAGCCAATGCGTCCTACGTGTGTTTTCCCTAAGCCTCCTCTCTCCTCCTGACCTCTCACCCAGGCTCTCTCTTTTCCTTTGTTGTGCAGGTCAGAGTCCATGTCCCAGCACCCACACAGCCGCATGGCCACGTTTTGGTATGCAGATACAGAGACACAGGTAAGTCTGGTCCAGGTGCACCCCACAGTGATCCTGACCCACTCTGGTTCACCTCTCAGCGCTCGGGTCAGACCGAGAGCCCAGCAGGCTCCCGGCACGGGTCACGGAGGGCCTCAACATCCCAGAGATGAGACTCCAGACTGGCATGAAGAGGAGTGTTTGATGTGGCCCTGAGCTGGGCTATGTTACCATGTTACTATGGCTTTAATTAGCTCCAGCAGCTGCTACTTCCTGGTTGACAGGCCCTGGCAAACTCCACTGTCTCTGTAATCTCTTACAGGTGACTGTCAGTTGCATGTCAGCTCGCTGTATAGCGACAGGCTGTGTGTTCTTCTTTAAGTCAGGTGTTAGAGCTTTAGAAATCAACATTGCTGTTTACCAAGCTAATTAACTGTGAAGTGACTGTAGAAAAGATGTGAATGAAAAAAAAAAAAAAGCTCACTGTGCTATAATGACCACAGCATGTTTCCAAATACGTTATGCAAATATGTCTCCAAGCACCTATCCGATGCCCATTATTTTTTACAAGTTTTGTGTCTGTTTTGTGAGGATGCAATCATGATAAAGAGACAGCAAAGTTCTCCTGGTGACAGTAAATGTGCCACTCTGCATTCTTTATCTGGATTTCCAGCTTGCACAAAGACATATTAACCACTGGAAATTGCCCTCTGAGGACTGACAGCTAGAAATTGATCTCAGATTAGATGAGCGCACCTCGTTCCCTGCTCTACTTTGTCACTCCCAAGTTGGTGGATCTTTCCTTAAAACTCCACCAAAGATGAAAAAAGGGAGACTTCACAACTGGCTATGGCATACTAATACCCTGGACTCATTAAATTAATGGGGGCCAGATTCCCCTTACTGAATGTGCACTGATGCCCTTTGAGTTTGCCGGGGCTAGAGGGTGTGCAGCACTTTGAAAGCCCTGACTGGCATATTGAATGCATTTTAATAGAACCCTTTTGAGACTCCTGGTAGGATGCACAGTAACTCTTTGCCTTTAAGTTCCCGCACCTCTCTGTGTGATCTCGTCAGATAGCCACTCTATCCTCGGATTCAGGCCTGGAGAGGGGGAGGGGACCATGCACGTTAAATGAGGCCAGAGGTGTCCATATCTCAGCAGAGGCCATTCTTTCCTGGAGATGCGGTACTTTGAGACGTGGTGCTGAGCAAGCTTTGATGTAGAAAGGTGCTCTGCGTAAGACTCTGAAACAGGAGGCTTACAGGCCGACATTCAGTGGGATTCCCTTCAGGGAAGAGTCTGGCCTTTCCTTGGACAGTCGTCGATACAGTGTTGATTTAATTACTCTGTTCTGCTTTTCAGCTTGCCACTGAGGCGGCACTATAAAATAGATTCAGTCCCACACATGACCATTGCGAATGTCATTGCCCATTTAATGTGAAGACACCACTGTGAATCACTCCATAATATAGGCAAGCCGCAGGACTGTGCAGAATCCAATGAAGGGATTTTCATTGCCAAAGGTAGCAGTGGCAGAATTTCAAGGTGTAAAGAGCAAAGAAGAAGATATTGTTTTTAATGGCAATATATTACAAGGAAGATGTCTTAAAATAATGGGAAAAATAGAATATTAATATATGAATTTTGCATATTTGCCCAACAGCAAAAAAGATGAACTGATAAGAAAAGAAAGCTGGGGAACTCTCATTTGCATGACAAAAAGTCCTTTTAGAGAACTAATACATCACCCTTATGGTTATCAGAGCCACAAGTACCAGATGTTACGATAGGGAGAATTTATCCTCAGTGACATTAAGATATTAAGCCAAGAATCAGTTTAGCCTTTAAGTGATTTTTATATCGATTTTGCAGGTAGGTAACAGCAAACCAAAAACATGCGGATCCCCCCCCACCACCACCAGCTGAAGGGACATTATGATATAATGATAATCTTCCTTTCAGTTCTGCTCTGTCATCTTGACTATGAGCTCTTGAACGCCATGAAACAGAAAAACATCACTGACAATGATGAGATTATACACATTCAGGAGTGGGTTAGCAGGACTCATCCCGGCGGGCTGAAATATCCTTTAAACGCAGCTGAATAAGACAAGTGGCTGGCATCTGCAGTCGGATACTGACAGGAAGATGCAGCAGTCTGAGCCACACAATCAGGCGCTGGCTTCGCTGAATATAGTGAATAAACAGAAAATCCAATCGAGCTAAAAATGGCTGACTCAGGTGCACAGCAGAGGAAGCATCCCATCCCTCAACTACAACTCCCTCTCTCTCTCTCTCTCTCTCTCTCTCTCTCTCTCTCTCTCTCTCTACCGTAGCCTTTGCATGTGACAAAACAGCACCATATACCTCTTGCAGAAAGCCATGTTGGGCAATCATTTGATTTTCATAGCTAGCTTTGACAGTAATGACTTCATAAAGCCTTTGATTTTAGCTCGATCACCATGGCTGCAACATCGCTGGATATCGCTCCTCATTAGTGATTCCATAAGCAGAGAGCAATGCACTGCTGTAGCGGCTGATACTTACATGCCTCCCACTCTAAAGTGTGGCGGTAATTTATTCTCTCCCCGGTGCTCATCATCCTGATGCAACTCACATGGTGACAAGAATCCATCTCTGTGGTACCTGGCAACAAAGTGGGAGGAGGGGTAAAGGGAGGGGGATCACATATTTTGTGATCACATCACATCGGAAGGAGGAGAGGACAGTTACTAGGCAAGGTTTAGAACATCCTAATGCCATATCACTACCGCTAGAGCACATTCAAACTGATGTGATTTTATCAGACACATGCACAAATAATCCAAGCATTTAACAACTCCCCTTGAGTTTAAATAATTCCAAGAGAGAAGGTATAAACAATTCACTGACTGAGATTTGATCCTGTATAAGCCATCTTCTCCTGCCAAAGGTTTTTCTCAGAGTATGGCTTAAGCAGTTCAAAGTTAAGTACTATATAGAGAGTATGATTCATTTGGCAGCTCATATTGTCCAGCTTCAAAAACCTAAAGCTAGCCAGAGACACATTGTGGGCTGTTTTCAGCTTCAGAGAAGAGAATTTGGCTTGAGCTTAGGCCGCCCATCCCCACCCAGAGATGGGCTCTTTTTCATCTTATCGTAGTCTTAGCGCATTGGTGTGGTGACTATGTGCTTCACAGGTGGGAGTCTGCCTCTGTCAAATAAGCCAGTTCACTAAGGATGGGATTTGCCGCTGTTATTTTTCTATTAGGGAAGAATTATGCTAAGCCTTTAGAGGCCATCTTTGTGTTGCTATGGCAGCCCATATTTCCTACCGGGTTGCGACCTTGAATGACTACAGTGCAAAGCCAAGTAGCCCCAAAACCCTTTGAGGATTAGAACCAGGGTCTCATAGTTATGCAAAACACCTCTGATATGATTGAACCTTGAATGGTTGAATGACAAAGTTTATTGAGATTGCCTCTCTTTTCATCTGATTATTGTCATTTGATTATTCCCAATCACTTGGCATGGCTTCAAATGCAGCTTTTCAAATGGCCATTGTTTAGCACAACATTAGGAGCTTTTCTTTCTAACATGTCCACAATTCTCATATCTTTGACTATTACACCAGTGAAAACAAGAATGCCTGATTCACAGTGGTAGAAATTTAATAAGAAATTCATTTATCCCAAACAGAAATACAGTATAATGCATTACCAGGGTTGGGTAGGGCTGGAGCTATTGTTTCTTTTTATCCATAGATTTCTTCCCATTATCGTTTATCCTATAAAATGTGAAAGATTTAGAAAAGGGCCAATACAAGTGGGTATACACCAAGGCATCCCCTACAAATTACTTGTTTTGTCTGACCAACAGAACGAAACATCAAAGTGTTTGATTTTAAATTGTATGAACAAAGAAAAGTAGCAAAAACTCAAATTTGAACATCGGGCACCAACGAATGTTTAGTATTTAAACAATGAATTAATTTTCTTGATCAATCGAGCTATCTTTTCAGTACTAACTGAGGCAAATCAATATCTTGATTATAAACATGACACAACATGCTGCACAGTCTTCTGTGATCACTCTATACTACAGATGTTGTGGAGCTCCAGTTGTGACGTGTAATTTACAGCTGGATGGGAATTTCCTTCGTATAGCTGCCACGATGCTTCGGATGTTACAAACAAATGTTTCTGAAGTGATGTAACAATCAAACACAACTTTTTTTCTTTCTTTTTTTTTGCTTATGAAAGCAATTCTACAAATCAAAGGTCAAATTTCATGTGCAGCCACATCAATAGAAATAGTTTTTCCCATTTTAGATTTTGTCATAATGTTCCCACCTGTTTTCAGACCAGCCATCAAAGCCCCAACTCTATTCGGAGACATGTATAGACAGCTACTCAAAGCTGACACAGAGATGAGGCTTTGAAAGTATGAGATTGACACTATTGTGGTCGCAAAGCACAACAGGATACTACTTTGAAGAGGAAAGTGCTTTGAGTATCAGATTTCACTTTTGAAATAGTGGCCGAAGACAAGCTCAAGTATTAGACGTATTGAATTGGTGTACATTAAACAACAAAATCAGACATGTGCACAGTATGGCACTTCCGTGAGTGTGTCCAAACATAAATGTGGGAAGGTGAAAGCTCTGCTGTTAAAGTTTTGAAACCCCAGATAAATATGACACTAGTTTTTTTGGGTTTTTTTTCTTGTCTAAAATTTGTTGCACACAGTCTCTCCTGTATCTTGGGACGGTACAGACTTGTGATGCAAATAAAAAGTTGACAATATATCCAAGCAAATAGTACTTTTTTTTTTTTTTTTTTTTTACTTCACAAAATCAAGTGCCACTATCAGAGCCATGTCTTGCTGGCAGTTTGGGAATTGATCAGTCTCAATCCCAAGCTGCATCCTTGTCAACTGGCAGGTCTGCTGAAGATGACACATTTCCTGACAGTGCCTTGTCAATGACTGTGCTTGAGTGAAATCCCCAGCCATGTTTGCTCACTGCCAAAGTGATATCTATCATCTTATTTTTGACAAATTCGTCACACCCATCTCTCAGTCTAATTGGTCTTTGAGGTTCCTGTAAGACAAAGACTGCTAATCTTAGTGTGCGTGTTTGAACAGAGCTTGCCATTGAATACTTCTCAAGTCTTTGAGCCTGTGTTCAGCCAAGTTTGAAAAACATGACAGTCACATTTTAGGTGCTCTGATGTCACACACTCTTTCTGGCTTAAAAGTTCACTCAATGTGAGGTTTGGTCTACTTTGATGTGGGGTCTCTAGTGATGCGATTTTAGCATGCTATCTGCCTCTGCTGTTCTCTGTCACCCACTCCTGCAAAGACTGACATGGGAGCTGCCAGTGCTGAGACTCAGCCTTTCATTCCTGGTGACTACAAATTAAAGATACAGGGAAGTTAAATTCAGGCAGCACCATGACAAGCAGAATGTACAAACTTCTGCCAGTGTTCACTCCTGTAAGAGAGACAACACTTAAAAACCTCATATGTAGATTTAAGTTGTGATCAGTCATATATTTTTTTTGTTTATAAGACAAAGGTGTTATTTTTAATATCTGGTAAATGTTAGCAGCCTCTTATTGTTCTTCTTCTTCAGGTATAGCATGCAAAACAAAGATATCAAGCCCAGATTTAAAAATGCATCTCCTGGTTCATTTACATAAACAAGCCCACTTGCTCTTTTGTTAAAGGAATGAAACCCCCCTTGAAAACACGCAGATGCAGAGAAGTTTATTTATGACTTATTCATTTCAGTTTAAAATATCCCCCCTCCAAAAAACAAAAAAACAAACAACAACTTATAATTCATTTCCTGCTCATTATGCAACATTCCCCATCTGAAGACGAGATTGTGAAGTTGCAGTTCTGTGAGGTGGTGGTGGTGGTGGTGGTGGTGGGGTACTCGGTGATAAAGATCTAGTAATCTTGTTTTATGCTTATGACGGCGAGAGGAGATCCTCCGCCCCCCTGCGACGCGACGCTCACCTGCAGAAGCAACCGCAGCTCCACATGACTCCTCAGCTGCTCACGTCTCCGTGTCCTGAGAATTGGGATTTAGGGAGGATTAAAGCGGAATATTTCAATTTAGCGGCGGAATTTACCTGTGCTGTGCCAAAGTAATTACCTACCCCTCCTGGAGAAAAAAAATGCAATAATGGAAACAGTAAAACACACCTACAGACGGGAAAGATATAAAGGGCTCTAAGTCGAATAAACAGGATATCTAGGACTGTAATGAAAGTAATTAAAAAATCATCGCAGCTGCCAGAACTCATAATTTACTGCCTAAATAGTCAATAGCTGAAAAGACATAAAATAAAACAATGCTCTATTCAGCGTTAGTCCTTGTTCCATTAACTGTCTTGTTAACCCTTTAGTTCCTGGATTTCATTAACATTATTTTGGCTTCACAGAGGCCTTCGCTTCAACTAACAGCCTGTCGAAATGAGCGGTTTGAAGATGATGAATCCAAAACGGATTTTTTTGTTAGTTTATTTTTTTCATTCAAAAACATTTGGCATCTACACACTGCGGTTTAATAGCTGCAGGAGTGGGGTTTGGATGCGTTCAAGGAAATAGGCTTCTTGACTATGTCCTATTTAATTGCAATAAATTTCACTCCATTGCAGTTGCGTCACTATTCGGTATTTATTTTGCAGTGAATAGATTATGAGAAAAATCCTGTCTAATCTGTTAAAATAGGCCCACGCACAACGTGAAGGCCACACAGGGAGAGGAAAAAATGAACGTGATACATTTCAGTATGTATTTTTATTACGCTATTAGTAAAATCTGGTAACAGACATTGTGAAAACATGCAGGATAATTGCGAGCTGAACTGACTCACTGTGGTTTTAAGCTGCGTTGGAAATCATTGACATAAAGGGGTCAGAAGTAGCCTATATAAGCAAAAAAAAAAAACATTTAATTCACCAGCAGCTGCTAATATTCGAGGACCTTGCAACTAACATTAAACTGAGCTCGATGCTGTAAAGGTTAGAGTTATGTTTGGATTAGTGGTGCCTTTAAAGTCCTGGTACAAAATAGATGAGATGAGTTTTTCTCTGTGTGCGAAGCTAAAAACAATAAGTATATATCATCTGCTGTTTGGTCGTCTGCGTGTGATGTGTTCAGGTGTCTGTATAAAGAGTTGGGTTGATTTAATTGTTTTGTTAATAAAGCCTGGACACAATAATCTGATGGTCACGATGATGATATTCGCCAATGCCCAGTCGTATCATTTTAAATATAAATATTTAAATAAATGAAAAAGCCTTGATTCGTTTGCAAGCATGAATCCGTTACACAGGCCAATACATGTCCTCAGGTAAACTTTGCTCATTTTCGTGTGAGTAGACTTTCCCAACCTTTCTGGCTGAAATGTATAAAATCTAAAACTGACATGGTTTGTTTCAGAAAGTAGCTTCACGACACGGATGTAAACAGATGAAAATAAGAGAAAGATGCTGATGCTCTTTTTAAACGGAATAATGTTTATTCTGTGTGTGTGCAGTGTCACATTGGCTGCTTTGGTTTTGTTGCACATTGCACCAAAGATCATTCACTTCGCCTTTCATTCGCATGTTAGAGGGAGAAGAAGAAAAAAAAACTGCACCTCAGTCCGGTCTGAAACGCAGGGAAGAGAAAGGCCCTCTGAGGGTATATCCCATGTAAACAGGGCCCTGTGCATTGTGTAAATTAGGTGGATTAGCCCTTGCTTTTGTTGGACCTGGTGTGTATACACACGGACACTGATTCAGCTCTCCTAAAGCCATTTTGGCTCTCACAACTTTAAGGAAGTCTGACATTCTCCAAACCTTCAGCCGGGGATGATCTAAAGGGGGGATTCCTTTTGAAGCATTCAGCGTTGTGTTAGTTCAGGTTTTGTTGTGCGAAACGCAAAAAAACACTGAATTCAGTCGGAGCCTCCATTTGAGTTTACAAAGAAGAACAGAAACATCCGGTCGATGCCTTAAACTCATCACACGAAGCTCAGAATGTGTAGAATAAACCACTGAACCGCAGACGGTGATGAAAACCTTTTATTATCGAATCAAACACACAGAGGACAGAAGCACTGATTTGAGTGATAGGGAATTTATCAGGACACACACACACACACACACACACACACACACACACACAGCCCACCCGCCGCGTGTGCATGTGAGTGCACGCGTGCTGAATTTCAAGGTGTAAATATAAACATTTGCACCTATTTCGTAATACTCCAGCATTTGCACCAATTAAGCCAAATCATTTTAACGGGTGGTTTATTAGCTGCGGCTAATTAAAACGTCCCCAGAACGTACTCCATCTTAATATCAGTCAACTTAATACCACGTCCTCCAAATGATTTAGAAAGACCATGTCGTCCTTCATCCCTGCCTGCTGCTTTTATTTTGAAGTTATCTCAGATTCTATGTCTTTTTTATTATTTTTTGCGCAAACTTTGCGGGTGGGAGGAGAAACACAGCTGCGTCTTACTTTTTTAAAGCAACCTGCTCCTCGCTCTTAAAAACTTTTACTTTCTGTCCTGGCTTCCTGCAGCCTTGTTGAGAGTATGAAACATAAGATCTCTGAGAAGAAAGAGGAAACTGTATTTCAGCGGACACCAATTAATGTCTAAACATCATGATCCTTTTATCATTTCAGTGGCTAAAATAAAGCTGATTGGAAAATAGTTTTCATGTGGATTTTTTAATGAGCAGCTGAGTAACCAGAGTACATCAGAAGGCCTGTGGGCCCACATGTTTTCATCATTACTCATCCACCTGTGGCATCGAGGCGTCTGCTGATTTTAGATCCGCTCAGATTTGGAAAGTTAAACTTTTTCCATATGCAACAATGTTTTTTGCAAAAACTGCTTCACTTGTCTCAGCTATTTTGATTTGTTTGTTGAGTTTTTATTTCATTATTATTATCATTATTTTGAAAATGATTTGCTGCGTGTTTTTAAAACTGGGCTGAGTAGTTTATTTTCCATTAAGACTAACGACACGTTTAATTATAAATAATAACCTCAAGGCTTCCCCTCTTCATTCAGACGCTCAATTTTGACGTGAAAATACTTGAGATAACTTCTTGTGTGCTTGTTTTTTTGGTTTGGCAGATGACCACTGACCCATTGTTGCAGACAGGGAAAAAAAATCGTTTATGTAAATTATCTTCATTTCATCCAAACTGTAATGATCATATCTGGATTTAGAGAAAATCTCCTTCTTCAGAAATATTTTCAGAAACCACCGGAGTGTAAAACATTAGTATTAAAGTCAGAATTATGATGAATGTATCGCTCAAATATTGTCGACTTAAAACTAGTGTTATTAGACCTTACATCCCAGAGAAGCCCGCGCTGATTGACTTTGATTTTGCTTAATATGAAATGATTTTGCGTCTTTGTGCTTGTTGTGAATAAGCAGATTAGACTGGGAAAGAGGAGTTTTCAACATGTGGTAATAACCTCTTCAAAGAGAAGAACATTGCAGCGGGTCATCACAGCCTCTCTTGTATTTCATTAAATGTTTTGTTTTTTGTTTTTTTGTTTTGTTTTTTACAGACATATAAAATATCAGCCTGCTTAAACTGAGTGAAGGGCTAAATGTCCTCAACAGGCAGATACCAGACACATCCTTTAGCTGCCTAATTCGTTTTTCAGAAGGAATAAAGCTTCACACCAAAGTTAGTCTTTTTAGTGAAGGAACAAAAATATATATTTCTAAAACAAAAATATCTATTTTCAGGAAACCATGTGTCATTTTCCTTTTTTTTTTTTTTTAAATTCTGAATATTGTGCAAACTCATTTCATATGTGCACAGATGCTTATCAAAAGTAAATATGGAGCCTGTCTTTGCATGCTTAATTATACAACATTTCCTCCGTGTTTTGTGAAAGGGACAATGACTCACTGGTCCTCTGAGATACAGAGTCTCCTGTCCAACAATCTGGGGAAATCATAGTAATTCTGCAACTTCTTCAAAGTACAATGCCTCATGAGTCACTGATGCAAAAAAAGAAAAGAAAAAAAAAAGAGATACATCTGCATCCTACTTTTGATTCCAAAAAGTAACATTTCAATGCAGAAATATTTTTGTTTTCATCTCACCAGGGTCCAGTTAAGCTTCTTGTGTCCATCACTCCGTGACAAGGAAAAGAAGACCAACCAGCACAATCCTGCAGATTTGGATGTGATAGACTCGTCTCTGCCTCCCATCTGCAAGTGACAATAAGAGAAGAACCATGAGAAGTCAGACAGAGTGTAAGAGTGAGCTGTTTACAGATTTAACACTCTTAACTACATACATGAAGTGGAAGCTGTGTGTAAATGTAAAGCTTTACATTCTATAGACGACAAGCGATGATGAATAATTTTGTCGCAAGTTTGATACCAGCAGGTGAAATACATACTCCATATGCTTGAGAAACAACTACATAGGTGAGCTGAAGAAAGCTCATTCCCTGCTTTACATCCTGATGGACTCTTTATTTAAAGAAAGGGCCATTTAATTCATTAGTGTGGTGAATAGTTCTTCTTACTAATGTCTAATTTTACAGTATGTCCATGGAGTTAATTGTGCCTAATTGTGTGTGTCCTGGAATGTGTGCGCTCATCATAGTTGTCTTTTTGTCTGTGCCTCCATGTGCCCATGTGCCAATGCAAGTGTGTGCCCATATGTGGGTGTATGAGTGCTCTACTGTTACTCTGTGCTCATGTGTATGTGTGTGTGTGTGTGTGTGTGTGTGTGTGTGCCCATGTGTGTTGTATGGAGCCTATTAGTGGAGTTTAACCCCTGTGTTCAGGGAGTCACATCCCCTCAACACACCAGGCTCCATTCTTACTGCAGCACGTTAACATTTTACTCTCTCCCCTCCCCACCCCCCCCCCCCCCACCCCCCCTTCACATTTGTCCTAAGAGGGCAATTAAGGAAACAAACGTTTTCCCCAAGATAAGCTGGCTGCCAGCTTTGCATACTAATGCAATGCCAAGTGGTTACAAATAGTGAGTGCTCTAATTACCGGCATTGTTTTCAATCAGAAATTGCTCAATTTCCCAGGATGAGGCCTCCATGGCTGGAGAAAAAAAAATACAACCTGACAGAGGCAAGAGACAATCATCTCTATGTGGTGTGTGGCTGATTTTGCCTGCCTATGTGTGTATTCATGTGCCCACATGTGTGCACGCGTGTTGGCGCAAATAAGCTCATCTGCCTGTGTGTGTAAAGACCCCAGCACAGCCCTCTCTGTCACTGCTGCCCTTGACAAGTCAAGAAATGGATCCTGTCAGGCTCTACAGCATTTAGCACCACAATTATCCCCTTTCACAGCCTGGCTGCATTAATGTAAACCACACCAGGCAGTAGTTGTCACTGAGTGATGAGCACGATGTGGTGCATCATCTCTGGGTGAGCAATTTGATGCAATTGTGTTGTTGTGATCATCAGTGCAAATCAGGGCCTGCTCATTTATTAAGCAATTTCTGTTGGAGAAAATTAGAAGGAAGGCTCTTTTAATTTGGCAGGAGATAGTAATATCTCTAAAAGCAACAATAATGCATAATGTGGCTGACATCAAACAAAAAAAAAAAAAAAGGGATATTTGAGCGAGTTTAGCCCGCAGGATGCATCAACCCATCAGGGAGGGGGTAACTATTCTGAGAGCTATGGACATCCTCATGTGGCCACCAGGAGTAGGGGGCAGTACAGACCAAAGCGACAAGGACTCGCTCCCCGGGTGTGAGAATGAGTCACACCATAGGATGCGCACACAGGACCCATCCGTTGGCCTTAGCTGACCTTTAGCTCTGACGATGGCTAATGGAGGGCTGGCCCTTGATCAATGTACTGAGAGACAGGGCTCCCCATCCCTGCCCTTTCACTGGGCCAGGATGGGAGGGTTGCTGCCAGAAGCCATGCCGTGGAGCCATCGACCCTGCCACTTTCCCATCCTGTGGGTGACAGCTGCAGTGCCAATGAGCCTGGGGACACCACGCTGCCCTGCCATGTAGGAAGGACGGCCAGCAACTCTATCTCTGTGGTGGTAGGAGGGAAAGTCAGTGATGATCTGCTTGTGAATGTCAGAGCCATGTAAACAACCCCGGCAAATACTTTGGTGCCGAGTAGCTGCTGATATGACGGCCTGCGCCAGCGTGGAAGCTCGTTCATAGTCATCCGCAGACGCTACGTATATTGTTTTGTGGTTCGTGTTTTCAGCTCAAAACTTTTTCAATATGAGTTTTTCCATTTCCATTATACCGAGTTGTAAGTATGTTGTGCTTGTTAGGGTTTGTGTTGAACCTACATGTCATGTAAACATAAGGGAAGTTGTCATCCATCAAACGCGTCCTTTGACAGCTTTGTTTTTTAGAAACACATCCCATTTAATTGCTTCAATTTAAGTTGAATGGAGTTGGACTAAATGCTGAGAACTCCTGTAACCTTTTGTCTGTAAAAAGTTGAAGTCACATCAATAAAGCCCAACTCCTGCAGAACCCTTGTCGTATGTTAGAAGTTGTGTTTGCATTTTGACTGTTCTTGGCATTCGTTGTGCACTTAAAATGTTACCGTAGGGAATATATTTCCTCATGCAGCACCATGTAGCTAAGATGTGCCTGATGTTGTGTGCTTGGTGGTATGCTTTGTAACCCAGATGGTGCACCACTGTATATCTTTTATCAGAGCAGCCTTTTTTGTCAATAGGCAGTGCTTGCGTGAAAAAAAAAAACACAAAACAATATTTAGTGTGCATTTTAAATGCACAGGCTTCAATTCAAACATGTAAAGATATTCAAAACAATAGCAGATAAAATATTCATTCCATATGGGACGAGAAAAGGAAACATCCAAGAGGTTTAGCACAGATTGTTCTTTTTATTATCATTAACAGTAATGTGATTCTGAAGCCCCCTGTCACCTCCTCACAGCAGCACCTCATCTCAGAAGTCATTCATTAGAACAAACAGAAGGCAGGCAGGAAGACAGTGAGGAAGAGGCGTGGGGAGAGAGCATAGTGTAAAATAAATTAGTTTGTTCTTATTAGATGAACCACTTTGAGATGGTGAAAGAAAGCATGCTTCAGAAATTCAAAGGATATCAATGGTACGGTATTTGGAGATGAAGATGTCATGCGGAGCCCCTGATCCAGTTGCTGCTCTTGTGCTATGTGTGTAATCATAGTTACACTTACTGTCCACTTTGGATTGTAAGGCCCACAGGGAGCCTTGAAATATGGGTCTGAGCAGTGTATGTTTGGATTGAGATTGGGCTACAGTGTTTCTGTTCAAGAGCATGGGCTGATGCGGGCTGTGGTGAAACTAATCAAAAAGCTTCTTATGTCTTCTGCCTCTGATATAAATGGATTGTTCAGTCTTTCCCTCACGATTTGGCCCAGTGTTTACTGAATAAGATTTTTTACACTGGAGTGACAGTAAAGGCCACCTCTCTCAATTAAGCCCCCTCGGTTCCTTTTCCATAAGAGCAGTCAGACGGCGTCTCTTCATATCTGCACCCCCTGGTGCTTCTTATCTTCCCAGGCCTGTAAAGGTCCAAATGGCCCACCTCTATACATGTTAATGTGTGAATGTATACATATGTGAGGATAAAATGGCAGGAATGTGATACAGAGTGGTCAGAGGCCCGGCTGGGGGTGGGGGTTGTTGGGGTGGGGGGTGGGGGGGTGAAGAGAGCCGTGTGGATCCTTGGAGTGGTGTGACAGACTCCCCAGCCTCCTGGTAGGATTTGTTGGAATGTGAGAGAGGAGGATTTTAGCACCAGGCGAGCCACGCCAGAGTGCTGCAGACTTCATGCCATCTGTCTCAGCCTCCATCCTCTCTTTGCCAAACTCATCAGACCTTTATTTCCTCTCCCTCTATCTCCTTCTCATCCCTGTTCACAAGAGTAGCGGACATACTGAGATCTGCTAATGTACTGGAGAGGAAAAAAAATGGCTGGGCTTAATAAACAGATTCAAAAATCTCGATTGATTAATATGTATTCTTGGAGCTAATTGTCCGACAGCTCTCATGGAGATAAAATGTGTGTTCCATAGCCTTGCCATTTGTTACTTGACCAACAGGGAAAGGGAGAGAGCGATTCATACCATGGCAGATCTGATGATCAGTTCATAATGAATCATGTTTCAAGTGGGAGCCAAAAAGTTCATTTAATTTAATGGTTAATTATAAACATGCTATTACCTTAATTAACTTTTGCTTCATACTGTATTATGATATGAATAATGTCTGATTAAAATATATCCTATAGACAAATAATAATAACGTTTTGTGTTGATTTGGTTATTTTGTCAATCATTGAACTGAGAACATTTTATAGATGCACTGTGGTAGTAAATAAATAGAAATCTAGATTAGAGATTTAAATTCAGTCCATGAAAATCAGAAAGTAACCTAACCCAAAATAAACAAATGACTACCATGCAGAGAGCTACACTTTCTTACGCCACAGTGAAATCAAAAACAGCTTTTCACATCAAATGGGTGTGTGATTGTGTGGTGTTTGGATGGGACTGATCTCTTACCCTCTCTCCCCGTGTGGGCGACTGGGGAGGAGGCTGAAGTAGATCACAGGGAGGAGCCGTACACACTCCACGTCCTTAACCTGTTTGCAGAAGGGCAGCAGAGTGTGGAGGGAATGGAAAGGAAATGTACCCTTCGTCCGAAATGGAACACCAGGTGACAGGAAGTGGGCAGGAGGCCTTTGAAGCTGACCTCTGCTCTCTGTGTTGGGATGGTCTCGCCAATCGATCAGGCCAGCGATGGCAGGGAGGGGAGCCAGGTGCCCCCAGAGGGCCTGCAGACCACGCAGATCTATTATGGGCGAGGAGGACAATGGAGTCAGCTGGGGCTCAGCCCCACTGCTCTCAGTCATATCAGTATTCAGACAGCCACAGAGTCAACTGGCTGCATCCTAACAAGCAATTGAATACTGACAACAGTCTGGAGCACAACAAGCTCAACAGGCACATTCTTCGTATGAAAACTTTAGGAAGAGCTTCTATTGCAGAATGCTGTCAAATCTGTGTTTAAAACAGTGTAGAACTCCAAATAAATGGTGCGAGTGTGCATACATATGACCGTAAATGCATGCAGGTCAATGAAGAGCCTTTGGAAATGTAGCTGCATGGAGCACGTTATGCACATAAATGATTTACTTGAATATATATATATATATATATATATATATATATATATATCCTTTGAATGACTTTGAGAACCTGCAGCAGAAGTCGTGGGCTGAAATGATAATATAACAAAAACCAAGATTGAATAAAGCTACATAAGAAAAGAGGGGAGAAGCATCGAAAAGGAACACAAAAAAAATACAAAAATACAAAAAAATACAAAAGCAGAAAATCAAATCGGCAGATGTTTTGTATGAGTGCACACATGTGAATGTGGGGGGCTGCTAAGTGATCCTGTAAATTACAGACATCGCTTTGAAATTGTCAGTAAGAAAATTTGAGCAAACACTGAACAGCCACTGTGTGCTTTGAGATATCTTTGTCTGTAACACTAATTCAAAGTATCCGGTGATAAAGCTGAAATAATAAGAAAAAATCTGTGAGAAATCAATATCAGGTTTTACATGTCTATGAATCAGGCATCCCATTCATAGGAAACGTGTTTAGCTAGAACAACACTAGAAATCTGAAGGCTGCTCCAGCATTTGTATTTTGGCCAGCTTTGGAGGAGGTGAGTGCTATCAGTGTCTACACGCTCATCCCTGTATATCTCTGAGCACACAACATGCAAGCAAACACTCATGTGCACGCACACTTATACGCACAAACAGAACCTCAACCCCCCCCCCCCCAATCCTCATCCTCTTTCTGCTTCCCTCCCCGGGCATGGAAATGAAAGCTGGGCACTCTGAGAGGATGGTTGGAAGAAATGAAGACGTGTCTGATTTCCACAGCAACCAATGGTGATGCAGCGCTCTGCACTCTCTGCCCTCTGATAGGTCTTTGTCACTCTCTTCATCTTGAGGCCCATATCATTCCCACTAATCTCGCTTCCCAAACACAAACAGGCCAATCCTGGGACAAGGCTGTGGGGCTGGGGAGGGATGAAGGAGCTGAGGCATGGAAGGAGTGAGGGATGTGGTTCAGGAGGAGAGAAAGGAGCACCAGAAGCCGATGTTGGTGTAAGAAGGAGCCAGTGTGTTATTATTAATAAAGCATTAAAAAAAAGTGAGCACATCAAAGCATACAGGGGCTATGCTATCATACATGAAAGTAACGCACTATGGCTTAATGTTTCCTAAGGCATGTTATGGTGACGCCGCTTTGATTTGAAATGCATTGTGTGGAAAATGGATTTACAGGAGTGAGGAGAGAAAGCCTGGTGTGGGTGCAGACCATAATTTAAAACCTGACCTCATAGGCTCTTCAAAGTCTCGGTGAGTGTGGATATTTAGGACTTACTTACAGTATGTGTGAGAAACCCAAACCACAGCTACATAAACAACAAATAAACACATACGTACGTGCGAGGGATAAGGAGGACACCTGCAAAAACAAGGGGGATGAGCAATCACTATCACAACAGAATCCAAATTGTATCATTTCACATTTTAATCATTAAAAATGATTGGAACTAATTTTTCAATTTTTCTTTATTCTTTCCCTCTTGAGCGAAGGGTGTCTCACCTGATTATACTGTGCCCCTTCGCCGACTGAGGCCTGCAGGAAGTGAGGCACCTTTCTCATCCTGCCCCCATGGCCAGGTAATTATCCTAATCTACCTTCCTCCTGTGCTCCAGCTCCTGCGCCACCCTGACTCAGACCACCTCTGTGGCTTCATTATCAGTGCTGGGACTCGCTAATGGCTTGACGGCTTCACTGCACAGGCTGCTGGGGAAGAGAAAGCAAGGGGTAAATGTAAAAGAAGAAGATGCAGGAGGAGGAGGAGGAGGAGGAGAAGAGGGGAGGAAAAATTAGACACTAAAGAGCAAGAGGCTGCCCTGAAGGTTAACATCTCAATTATGACGGACAATGCTCTGTAGTCGGATGGCTTTGGCCCCTTAAAAGTCATCGCTAACCGATGGTAGTTGAGGCTATAGGGCACAGCGGTGTCAAAGGGGAAGTCAGGAGATCGGCCAAAGTGCTCTGTGCAGGGCGGGAAGACCATGAAGTGTGTGTGTGTTTGAGGTGACAGGTCGCCGTGTCCACGTGTGCATCCCATACACACCCCCCACCTTGCGTGTTTGTAACAGCTATAACCTCACAACATACAGAAGGACTGGGGGTGGGAATTCAGTTTCACTTTTTTTTTTTTTTTTTTTTTTTTTTTTTTTGACAAATGACACCCTGACAGTTGGAAAAAATGTTGGGGTCCCTGAACAGATTTCTCAGTTACAAAAATAAAATGTGTTGAATTAGACAAAGACAGACATTTTGCATTCTACTTTTGAACCCCAATGAGAGCACTGACAAATGCCACCCCACCCCCACTCCGTCTGTGCCATGATTGTTTTTTTCTCTCCAGAAATGTCATATAGTTAAGAGGTGATAATTCTATATGGCACAAACAGACACTGACTTCTTCCAAGTGTACATAGCATATAGGCTGACACAGATTGAGATGGTGTAACGTGTTTTTGCGTTGCTTTAAATAGCCAGATCAGCTTTACACATTCTTTATATACCCAGAGATTCCAGTGGAAAACCTTCAGAAATAAAAGAGGAACTCGAACACAGCGCCCTAGAGGTGAGCAAAATATTTAGAGGTTAAAAATACCGCAGACCTGAGTGATGTGTGAAAATCTATACAGTAGTACTCCTGTTATTGTGTGGGAGGAGCAGCCCGCATTCCAGAAAAGTCCAGAAGCAGGAAGCTGCATCGATAAACAGCATATTAAATCACCAGAGAGTTGCTGTTCACATATTCAGTTTGGTATGAGCAACTGCCAACAGATCATATGTTAAATACATATTTAAAAAATGCTGATTGATGCCAGTTTCAGTAAATCCACTGATGCTTTTTTTTTTTTTTTTTGGCTCCAACAGTTTGAAAAGAAACTCTTTCCAGATTTATGTCATGTCATATTCTCAACTTCAATTTAGTAAGTTTGAGTGAGCTACAGGCCTTCGGTTTAAGGACAAACCATTCTAAAGAGTAAACATGAGAGAAAGATCTGCCGCTTCAGTGGTCCACACATATTATGATGAATTGTAAAAGTGTAGGCGGGTTTGCACCAGTCAAATTAGCAAAATCCTTTTAAAACACCTCCACACAGAAACATCCTCTTTCACACACGAATATTAAACTGCTCTTTTTGCAGTCTGGTAATAGTGTGACTTAGACCAAGTCATCAGCAAATGAGCGGAAACATTAAGGTAGCTCACTGTGAGGACTGCAGGAAGCCAGCTACATGAACAACATGGTCATCCAAGGCAGAATTTAAATGAGTACATTTGCTCAAGGAATAATTAAATTCACGCTGTATCTACCCAGTCGAAGGCGATCTTGACTGGAGATATAGACAGAATGCAACAACTTATAATGGGGTGAAGGGATAACCTCTAAATGTTTCTAGTCACACGGATAGTTTTGGGTAATTGTGGGGAGTTTTGAGATATTCAAGCTCATGTTTCTGCCTCCATTCATACGTGGGACTATTTGTCCAGTACAAAGTAGTCAAATCTGTTCACAGAGAGGTCGGTGGATGATCCAGTTTCATTCACCTTTGGGTGGAGGCAGGGTCTCAAGTGATGTCCATACAAATTAAAAAGATAGTGTGCAGGTGTGCATTAAATGGTAGCAGTAAACTCAAAGAGTCTGCATGAAGCTGGTTTGCTCTCTGCCCTCAGTGCTGGTGGCTGGAAGTTATAATGTACTGAAAATGTAAAATATCAATATGTACTGAGAGAAAACAAAACAAAGTGTTAATTTGCATGTGCAAACATCATGATCTTGTACAGTATCCTATGTCTAATTGCTGACCTACATTATTTATAAGGATGTTATTGTGAAGCACTGAAACTCAACTACCACACCAAGACAAATGTTACGCAGCAACAGTAACTATGCACCATCTCATACAGTGGATTTCAAGGACCCCCCCCCCCCCCTTCTTTTAAGTCATGTTTTTTTACTTAGATCTGCCGCACACCACCACAATTCAACTTAGTGTAATAAATCAGGTCTGAGCTGAGACAACACTTGCATAAAAGCTCACCATACATAAGTTCTGCCTAAATAAAATCTAAGAAAGCAAACTGGCAGATTGGCAAATTTATTTGATTGAACAAATGTTGAAACGATACTTTCAAGAGCCCCATCCTTTTGCTGTTTGCGAGGCTAAATACTGAAATGGTTCCAGTATGAAGTACCTCTGAGGACACCTATATTTGGTAAGCATATAAAGGGATGAATTAAGGTGACAGTAAATGCGCATGCTTAGGGCTCAGGAGGATATTAATACATTCTCCACCCCAACATTGTTGTCGGAGTCAGATGGCACAGGCGGTTATCAGAAGGGTACAACTCTGTGTGGGGTTTGGTGCAGACAAGCATGAAGACATGCTTTATTTTTCGTCAGGGGTAATGTGATGATACTTGATGCTATAACGGTCCTTTTGCGCAGGATTCTGAATCAGAAACATGCTATAAATAAATATGCTAAAATGGGTTCCGATGGGTTTTTGGGAAAGAGAGAGGGGGAGAGAGAGAAAAAAAATTATCTGCTTCAAATGTTTCTTTTTCTTCCCACAAGAACCCTTTTAGTTAGAGAAGAGTTCTTGAAGGTGAGAAGTAAGAGCAAACCTTTTTCTGGCCTTTCCAGCTCACAAGATTGCTTGAAAGGTAAAGGTCTGCTTACCTGAGCACACCAGTGTCTCTGCATCAGATCACAACCTTTTCTCTATCATCCTGTGTCATGCTGGTAACATGTTCCTTTCTGCTGTTGGTCTAGTGCTGAGCAATGTGACTATACCATTAAATATTGTGAGGTAATGAATGTAAAGTGTACACAGGGGAGGATGCAGGCGACTGAAGGCAGAGGTGGGGCAGTTTTTTTTTTCTTTCTTGCATGTAACAACTCACACCTTAGTCGCTTCCATAAAAGGATCTTGAAGGAATGTAAAAACCTGGCTTTTCTGCAGCTTTGCTTTGACAAACCAAAATAGGATCCAGCTAGGACGAGTGCTCCTCGCAAACAAGCATCAGTGTAACAGATGAAATGCGGGTTGTATTCTCTCTAAAGAGTGCAAAAAAACAAAACAAAACAGAAAAAAAAACAAAAACACAAATAGCAATCATATAGAATGTAGCTAACAAAACATTGTCATGTAAAATGTTTTGCAGTATTGTGATTAATTAGCAGCATAGGTGTTTAGATGCACCTTTACAGAAAAGTAATATATCCGCTAAATTGCAACTGACATTTTGTGAAAAAATCTCAGCGGTGGAGAAATACAAACAAACTAGCTTTGCGTGAGTACACTGTGGAATATAATGTTCTCATCATTAATTGTTCTGTGTGTGAAAGTAAGTTCAATCTACACCTTGGAAATAATAGTGTTACAAAATAATCTTTACTCAAGGTCCACGTGCTAGCTTTTTTCCTTTAAATGCATCTCAGCTTTCAGTCAAAAACATGTCACCACATAAAATATTCAGTTATCATTTCTCACCATTTGCCATGTGTTGTATGAGATTCTATGTGGCCCTAAGCCAACGAACCTACCGGAACTTGATTTACCTTGTTGTACCTCTGTTACTACCTGGCCACTTTAAATGTGTTGTTTAGATTTTTACATGTCTGATTTGGCTCTCACCAGCAGGACTGCTCATACAGAAAGCTTGTATATGAATCACATGTATGGTCCAGGATACTGAATATATGGTGACATATTTACTCAAGTGCTGCGCTAGTTGTGTTTGAGTCTGTTAGTTGAATATTTCTATTTTGTGAAACTCTATATGTCTGTTTGCTACATTTCAGAGGAAACTGCTGCACTATTTACTTCACTACATTTCGCAGCTACAGTTCGGCTACTTAACACATCAAGATTTTACATGTAACACATTCGATCTGATGTAAAGATGACGTTATCTCCACAACAGTATATAAAGCAGTTCAAAACAGATCCACTTTAACAAACTATCCATTAATATGTAATCACACTTACATACAGCAACACTTACAGGGACCATTCTCTGCATAATGAGTACATCGTGCTGTTAATACTTCTGTACTTTCACCAAATAAAAGATTTTAATGCAGAACTTCAACTTGTAATGGAGCATCTTTACTTCTTCCCCAACTGTGAATATGAAAGCAAATTATGCTGAAACACTTAAGACAAGACTGATCTCATTGGTAGCTATTAGGTTGTTAAACACAAGAACTGGGTCTGTCGTATTTTCTCTTATTATGAAAATGACAATCGTCACTAAGATCAAGAAGAACAGAATTTAAGGCTCAGATGAGAGAATTTGCTGAGCAGTGAGAAATGTGCATGAAATCTAGGTTATCAGCAGAGTTACAGAAACAGGTTGGACAACCCACGCTGAACCAGAAGAAAATCGTAAGGATAAGAATTAAGTATTTGTATAAGTATAAAACATACTCTGATCCTCATCTTCAGCGGTGTGCAAGGTGTGCTTTAAGCTTTACAGGGGAGTCTGTTAGTCAAACAATGGGAGAGCATTAAAACATGCCAATAGAGCAGTATTAGTCAACAGCCTGAGTCAATACACCCCACTGGGCTGCATGTCTTCCTACAAACACAAGCAATTGCTTTGGAAGGCCTCGGCACAAGATAGAAACATCAATTACAGTAAATTACACCAAAACAGTATGTAACACTTCAATTTGTTTAATCTCCTGAGCTGTCTGAGCTGTTTTGGATGAAAGCAAAGCAGAGCACTAGAGTAAGATAAAATTCAATGGCCCTAAGATACATTGCCCTATCTATCCTTGGTCGTGTTTATGCATAGAATGAGCCAGTTATTTATATTTTCATTCCTGGGACCTACTTCGAAAGCATTATTAAACACTGAGAATTGAGTTCTAAATATTTTTTTCTGTGTGCAGCCTAGATTTTTAATGGAGGACTTAAATAAGAGCACTCTGTGGTAGCCCCATGACTTTCAAAATCCACATCAGCTTCAATGTGTGCCCCATTTTCTGTGGGCATTGGGACTTTTATGGAATACAAATAGTACTTTCAGTTTAGTCCTAGTTCATACAGCTTTAAAACACTTCTAAGGGCAGGGTTATTAAGGCTTTTATTCTAAGGTCCTGGGACACATGTTGATAAATTCTGCAGTAAGGCTACTTTGACACAATTGAAACAAAGGATAACATGTCATTTTGGTTTACACACTCATTGTCCTGCCACAAATGATAGCCTACTAAAGGTAGAAACTTTGCCCCAAAATGAAAAACGTCCAATTTCAACTAAACTTTGTGGTGCTTCAATGACTTCCTTTGCTATGGTTGATTATCCAGGAGCGGTATTGGTTGCTGGGGACAGATGAAGATTTGGCTGTTTCAGGGAACATTTTGGGAGGGGGGCAGGGGGGCTGGAGTAAATGAAAGACAAATGCGAGTAGTGCCCACTCAGCTATTTTCCCAGTCAAGATCAAAGGCACGCCGGACTGGCCGCTCCACGGGAAACTTGAGATGGGTCCTGCCTTTGTTTGCCGTTGCTAGGAGACCTGCAGAAGCCTGAAAGTGTTTGCAGTGGGGTACAACATCAAAACCATTTCCAATATAAATTTTTAAGACAGCCATGTATTTGTGTCCTGGGCTTTCAATTTAGGCTGCCGAGTACACTGAAAACACAACAAACAATGATTCATCCCTCCTCTGTTAGTCATGGAATAATTTTCTTGGTGTTTGTTTAAAAAAGAAAAGTAGACACAGACAATTGTACATGTGCACGCTTTGAAAGGGCATTTGTCAGTGGTGTGCGCACTATGCATAGTATCAGTGCTTTGATAGTATGCAAGCATCACCATGTTGCTGCACAAACTAAATTAACCAAACAACCATAAAAGCAAGATTAAGACACTCTTCTGCCCGGTGCAGGAACACACAGCATGTGAAAATGCACACAGTGTGCAAACACAACTTAAATATAGTTTGATATATTCATAAGCTTAGGTTTGGCTTCCCAACGAAGCCAATTACGATGCTGTTATCTATTAATGGGCCCCATGATAGCAAGGGTGGCTAGACATGTGTCACAGAGAGCTCATTACATATCATTAGTTCAACACTCCAATAATGTCTACACCTGCTGAGCAGAAGATAATGACTTGGCCCCTGATATTTGCAGGACTATTGTCTACCAAGCAAAGCACCGCCAGGAGGATGGGTCCACACGCTGGAGAGCAGCATGAAAACTGATAAAGCTATTCAATAACTTAAGGTACACATGCTTTTTATTTGTTGTATGCTGCAGTGAACGCAGCACAACAAAGAGCAAAGCAGCTTTTGTCTGTTTTTTATAAAACAGGAGCAGTTCTCATTAAATAAACAATCATTACGCGCCTCGTGTGAATCCAAACTCCTACTATCTGTAGATACCATGTTGTTATATAATTCTGGGAGAATTGCAGCAGAAATATTACAAGTAAGATCTGCAATTATCTGTGTACCACTTCTGATGGTGGCTTACATCCTAGTAATAGACTTATGCTATTCTTGTTTACTTGATCACTGGAGTGGCCCTGGCTCACCCACTGTTACATAACCATGATGAATAACTTCGCCTCAATTTATTTCCCCTTACATTAAGGGGCATTTTAATCATGTATATGGGCAAAATAGACAAGATGTGTCAAAAAGCAGTATGAGTTATGATCTGCTGTAGGTAGTTTGATAGATCCATACATAATGCAGTATATGGAATTTGTCTTTGTGGCTAATGGGACACACACACACAAGAAAAACTACAATCGCCACAAAAGTGACCTTCATGTCTGGAATGATGAAGATTAGAATCGTGCTGTGTCTGCCTTGTGTTTTCACTACTTGAGCCAACTGGCACAGCGCTGGCGTCCTCTCTCCGGGTCCCAGTCTGCCGTGATGACAATGGCAACCAGCGACTGCATGAGAAGTAAAAATCACAAAAATACTAGCAAGCCGAGGGACACTTGTAAGATGTGAAGATAATACAATACAACTGATCGATTGCTGGGTTAAGAAAACGTATTCCTGGACATTGAGATTGCTAACCATTTTGAATTGAATTTCTAGGGCAACAGTGTGCTTTCAGTGGCTTTTAAAGAAGCAGTTTCTTGCTGGAAAGAAGAAATGAGGATCCTTGAGGAGTTTAAGTTTGTATCATCTAAAGGGCTGCATTTCTTCTAACCAAAAAGAACTAAAAAAAATTGCCTCCACTCAAGTGGGCCATGAGCTTATCTGCTGTGTCCTGCTTTAACCTGCTCCACTCAGTAATAGTGTGCATGCTGGTGAAGCCTCAGCAGAGAAAATGCAGGGTACAGCAGGCAGACAGTGACGAGACGAAACAAGATTCAACATCCAAACATTTGTTTCACCATTAAAAAAAAGTCAAGGAAAATCCCGCCGTTATTGTCTTCAGCTGAGCGAGACAGAGTTGTCTTCTCCTGTCACTGCAACCAGAGATCCACCCCTACGTGACATCACTGTGAACACGCTGCTGCCAAAATCCCGCATCAGCAGCCTAAATACACTTTAATTGGTGTGTGAGGAGCTTCTGCATTAACTGAACATCGTGTGGATTTATGACTGCTGAGCACGAGTCTGTACTTTTTTTTGGACTGAGGCTGACTTTGTCCTTTTTGGCTGCCACCTGCCTCTCACTAACACAAATACTTCTCTATAGTTATCAACACAGACTCATAGCGGCTCTAATTTGTTTGCCAAATCTCTGGCTACATTCATGACTTTACCGCCAACAGGCTGCTATTCTGGAAAGTTGAGAAAATGTTTGATCTAAAATATCCAAGACATTTATTCTCTTTTCCCAGGACCTTACTATTTTAAAACCTCATAAAAAATTTGAAACCTATTGTTCTTTCGGTTGTCATTCGCCACCAAGTGCAATATCACAGTTAATAAGTCATCTATGAGAGAATTTATGAATAATGTAGACTTGTGTAGCCATCGGGGGTTTGCATATATAACAAGTATGAAAATACAATAGGAAAGCTTAACATAGCCATGAAAAAGTATGAATGGTAAAAATATGACTCACAAGTCAATGGGGTCTGACAAAAACATCTGATGATGGTTAAATCTTAATATATGATTCATTTAGATTTAATTGATAATTGATGCAAACATTTCCATTCCAATTTATATTTACACAGTATAACTTTCAAATTATAGATTATCTGTTTATATGAGATCAAGGAATGAATATATTAAACTTGCAACAAGAGCTGTTGTTTATTCGCGCGGCAATCTGTCTGTGCACTAAAATCTACAACTAGTATACAATGAAGAATCCACCCTGTGTTTGTTTTGTATTCCCTCAAAGCCTCGACAAGTCAGAATGATAAGTTAGCACAGTAGCCAAACAGTTCACCTCTGTTTTGTGGATGACTGCTGCCTGAACCCTGTACCCCCACTGAGACAATAAAACGGCTGGATGACTATAGGACTAGCAGAAAGGCTGAGAGTTTATAACTCAACGGAGGCGAAGCTATACAGCTTGTGTGAAGATAAAGATTTAGTAACGGTAAGAGACTGGAATTCTCTCAGTCTGAGGTCAGACGGCCAAAGTTACCTTTTCCAATTCCCTCAGGGCGAATGAGGAGACCCTGGACACAAGCTGGCACACACAGTTACATCCCCTCAGCTTTAGACAAAGGAGTTGTCGCTTTGAATCACAGACCTCATCATTCCAGCCAATAATTGCTTAGTGGGTTTGTAAATGACATGTACTATCTTTAGTAAGAAGAACATTATAGTCAGTCTCCTGCATTCACCCTGCTTCATCTTTTTAATACCTAATAGAACTAGTAATATGGACATGTATGGAGAGAGAGGTTCACCCTATTTATCATAAATGACTGGGTGGGCCTTCACAGAGAGTAGTTTCATTTGTTCCACAAAGACTTCATTTAGACCTATATCATTTGATTGACATTCAGAGTCCAAAGCATGCAAACGTGAACAGGTCCTTAATTTTATTTTCCCCTAGGTAATTTTTAATTCAATCTTAATTTGAAGGGTAATCACACTGAAATAAGAAATGTGAAAAAAAATGTCCTCTACACCTTCAAGCATGTTTAGTCCATAAATGTCAGAAAAAATAAAAACAACAGAATAATTCATATCTTCATTTGTAAGAAATAATTAATTGATACAACGTCAAACTGCATAATGCAGAAGAGATCAAGAGAGACAGTATCACTCGTTCTGATTTTTTCACTAGAGAAATGTAAATAAAACAGAAACCTCCCTGTGTAGACCTTTAACAGTAGCTTTAATTGCTGTATTCAAGATATTCTAATATTAGAAAAAAAAGAAACAAGAGCATTAAAGCAACTTATTGTAATATATTTTGAGTATCTTTCCTTCTATCCCAACAAATTTCTACATTAAGGAAATGTACTGGAGTATTCTAAGATGGACAATGTTGCATGTATTTGTTTACTTCAAGCAATGTTTAAATGTAGCCATATTTTTAAATTAACATATGTATACTGTACATATTTAACTCAAACTTTAAACATTACAGCAGTGTTATCTTGAGAGTGACTGGTACATTATGATAAAGGAGTAGTTTAAAAGTCTTGATCTTTTCACACTCTAAGAAAGAACTGTTATTGGAGAGGATTTGCTGTGAGATTCCCCTTTCATTCTAACGGCATTAAAAAGCGTAAAGACTGGGAGACAGAGGAGTGAGGCTGACGTCACAGTCCAAGAGTCACCCGCCGTGTGTTCGGCACCTCCAAGTAAAGACTTATCTGCAAAGAAGTTTGGACGGACAATGTGGGTGGACAGGGCGTGAAACTACTATCATCATCAGTTCTGAATGAAAAAAAGAAAACATATCTTCCACAAAAAAGGAGGCTCATTCCAATTCAGCTGCGTTGTTAGGACAACGAGAACCATCCCTCAGATGATTAGTTCCACTTCAAAAGAATTTACTTTCCGCAGTGGAAACGTCCCCCTTTTGTGTCCTTACACAGGGTTTTCTCAGCCCAAAAGAAGAATCGTATGTTTAGTCAGCCTGTTTATTATTCCTTCTGTTCACACTACAATTGTATTAAATAAATAGAGTACTGCTAACAAAGGCCTATTAGCCATAAACATGTCCCGGTACACACAAAAAAGACTAAATCACAGTCTCTGCACAAGAATTAAGATACTCTAAATGCTAGTAAAGGCACAAACTGCATTGCTGGGGACCTGGTGCCAACTCAGAATGTCTTGTCACTGAGTCACTGACATCATGAAACATGCATGTTATGTTGCACATATTTTGTCTAACTGGGGATTAGTTATGTGGCCCCATCTCAATTTTGAGAGACGCCTCCCCTTGCAAAACAGCACTCGTCACCGGTGACGGTGTGAAGCAGCAGTATGCGGCAGATTTTCCGGTGCACATATTTTCAGGATGAATGGATTTTGCTTGTTCAGTTCTGATAAGAAGCATGGGCAGTAACAGTGCAACAGCTCCGGATCATTATCTGTGAATAAAGAAATCTAATAAACACACTATGCACACTTTAAATTTTCATGTGAAATTACAAACATGTACACATTTCACTTTTAATACGTTAAGTTACTCCAAAATTGCCTAACATTAAAAATACTGAAGAAGCATTCAAGAGTGTCTGCACGAAAGAAAATATTACAGGTAAATAATGTCTAATGTTTGGTGCAAATTCCATTGAACTTAATGTGATTATTAATGTGTGGTTGAAGCAGCAGATCAAAGAGTTACAGCAGTGAGCTTGATTGTTAACTCTGACATCCTTGAGATTTTAAAGACACAATTTGAATGCAAAAATGGCTCGGTTGAAGTTCTGCTGCTTGTTTCAGATAAACAGACATCTCGCCTGAGTCAAAATCCCAAAAGGGATTTTTTTTTCATTCTTTTTTTTCTGTTTTTAAAAAAAAAAAAAATTCATTTCTGAAGTTGAAACCCTAAATCAGTCTGGAATAAGAATATGTCTGTAGGCCTTTAGGCAGCATACAAATAGTCTACCAACAATAAGTAAAGCTTTACTTTTGCAACAAATAACCTGTGTAGAAGGAAACTTAACAAGGTTATTTTATTTATTTAATTACTGCAAAAACTAAAATTTCAATTAAACTTATGTTGTCTTACTTTTAATTATCTTACTATCTTGTTCTCATAAAATTTTACAACCACAAATTCCTGGTTGATTTAAAAAAAAAAAAAAAAATGTGTCATACCACTTCAATCATTTCAGTGGTCCATTGCTGCTCTGTGTTGCATGACTGTATATTCCAGTATGAATATTGACTGGAACCATGCCGGGCATGGCTCAGGAGTATCCATCCTCCCCTTCATGATCAGTGATGAGCCTCCTTGTGACCTACAGTATATTAATATGCTCAGCAGAAAGAAGACTCTTGGCACAGGACACGCCAGCAGCAACTCTTTAATGTTAGCAACTGTCAAAGCTTTGATTTCTGATTGATGAGTAAGGTCGGTGCAATAACAGAACGACACTACTGGTCATCTTGCCCCCGCTTTCCACAACAGGAAACATATCCTTTTACACTACAGCACAGCTCTGCCCCTCAGACTGCAACAGCTACCACATCATCCATTTGAAACTGCATATCTATAAAATACATGTCTAATGGCCACAAATGAACAGAATAAACAGCATAGATCTAACATGAGCAGGTTTAGATGCCAACTATTATCTATTTGTATCCACCAGCCAGGATAATGGGAGCTGAGGACTTCCAATTAAACTGAAACTGCAGCCACCAATATGACCATAAAGTTGCTTTGCTAACACTTTAAGTCCCCTATTAACATTCATAAGCAGTATATAAACCTTAATGAATTACATTAAAAAAAACAATAATGTATTCATAATCAAATATAAGTGTTTAATAATGTAACTATTGACAACAATAACTCTTTCTATGGCTGATGTATTAACAGTTAATGTCTTCATAGGAGTTATAGGCTAATTTTTGACAAATACTGCTGATCAAAAAAATGTTTTAAATGTCCTTATATCTGCTTACAGCGGTACTTTAGTGCGTATCAAATGTTTATATACTATTTATAAAAGCAAAGTAGGAGGACTTAAAATAAAGTGTTACTGTAGAGTTGGTTGACTGCATTGGTTTTAACTAAATGTATCTCATAAACTGGCAACTGAGTGGTATGTGCTCATCCTTACAGGTGCAGTTTTGTGATCAGTTCACTATTTTTTGACCCTCTGACCTCTGCAGTACGGTGTTACACCACAACCACAGGGAGAGTCACACTCACAGTAAGTAGAAATCCACTCAGCGGCACTTTATTAGGTACACCTGTACAATCTAATGCAAAGCAATACAGCTGTTGTGCCATTAGGTCTACTTTTGTGGTGCGTATAACATTCAGTTCTTTTTCAGTTTTTTTGATTCTGTCATAGAGGTGTTAATTCAATTACATGTGCTAAAACATGTAATTGAATTAACACCTCACCACATTGAGCTAATAGCTAGTGATAGTATTGTGATGGACTACAAATTGTTTCCAATACTGCTCGTCTCATTTGTGTAATTAGGACGGACAAAAAATCAGAATCACCTGTTATCCAGTACAAACTTTGTAAAGGTAGAATTTATGGCAGAGCTGTTGTATAGACTGTGCAGGTGTACTTATAAGTGGCCACTGAATATAAATAAAGTCATTTAACCCCCCTTGCAAATAAAATTTAAAAAATTTCGAAAAATGAAGAAAGAAACTGACGAATAGTTAAAATGTATTATTATTTTCCCCTTTTTCTAATAAATGAGGACAAGCTGACTTGGAGAAAAGGTTTTAACTCAACTGCAGCTAATTGCTCCTTTCATCTAGCCAATTAAAAGCAGAATTTTAATCCAAGTAGTATTTCTTGTTTTGATAGCTCGTCACGTGCCACAGCCTTTTAATCAGCACAAAAATGTAAGTATTGCATATTAATTCAGCACTGAGGGATGCGCCATTATTTACACTCCTGATTTTCATCACTCTCTCCCTGCGCAGGACTCCTCCAGGGCCAATCCCACAATGACTGGGCCTAATTGACAACCACACTAAAGGATGCGGTGGCAAATGCTAGCTGCTACCTGCTAACATTTTCAATCCATACCCACTCAGGTGTGTATGTGTGAGGGAGTGCGAGAAGGTTGTTAAAATGGTGCGGAGGATCAATAGGATGTTGTTGTTAGTGAGAGACCTTTCATGGGAAACATCAGTAAGGTGGCATCACAAGTTGTCATGTGTGATGTTTGTGAAATGTATCTTGAATGTCTCTACCTTCAGCAGCCTGTATAAACAGTCAGCAGCGACAGCTCAGCTCCCCTGCATTTTCTGTGATGAAACAGCTCGGTTGCATGAGGTAATCTCACCCTTACCCAAATGAGATGGTAATGCCTTCACTCAGGGAATTCAGCAACACACAGCAGCACCTAGAAGGAGGCTGTGCACCTCAAATGGGACTAATAATAGAGCCTCCGTTCTCTTAACTTGGAATCTATATTATACGCTTCAAAAATGAGATCAACTATATGGGTCAGTGGGATTTCTGTGAGAAAAAAAAAAAATAGAAAGGAGCAACCAAAAGCGAATATACTCTGCTGACAACAGATCTAAGGAAGGCAGTAGCTAATAAGAAAATTATTTGGGCAGAGTAACAGCTCAGAACTTTAATTAACAGAGCTGGTTTTAACTGATTGAAAGGGAATACATGTCCACACTTGTCTGCATGCTAGCCTAATTATTTTCAACTCCTTGATTGTCTAAATAGGCTTTATAAATAAAAGCACAAGTGACTTGAAATGTTCAAAGGAAAATTATTTTAGAAATGGAAATGATCAAAGAGCAGTCTTTCATAACTTCTGTGATCTGTGAGCTAGAATACATGGGGACTTCAGTCCTTCATGCTGCTGCTGCGGCCTAGGTTTCATTTTAACTTTAGACACACACACACACAGACACACAGACACACACACACACACACACACACACACACACACACACACACACACACACACAAACTACTCCACCCCCAACATATGGCTTTCTCAGGGGACAATAAAAGACATTTATTAGCCTCCATCTTCGTTCAGGCTGCCCACATGTTAAACTGAACTAAACCAGCATCAGTGATATGGTATGATATGATATATGATATGATATGATATGATATGATATGATATGATATGATATATATGATATATGATATATGATATGATATGATATGATATGATATGATATGATATGATATGATATGATATGATATGATATGATATGATATGATATGATATGATCCATCTCAGGCATCCTGGGTGGAGGATTTACAAGATGCAACAACAGTAAAGCCTGTTTTTATTATGGAGACGAATAATAAAATGTGTTTGGATAATTATGTCAGTGACTCCACGTTGCCTCTGGCATCTTGTTCACGTGTGTGTATTACCAACAGCCCATGCTGACTCCTGATCCGTGTACTGTGCTCTTTATGTAATTGGCTGGTGTGTTGATAAAAGCAACTAAATGTAAAACAGTAAAACAAAAATGCAGAAAAAAAGCACAGTTCTGTACTTACAGTGCAGCTGCGTGGTGATAGGCTGGTCTTTTTTTCTCTCAGACTCCTTGGCATTATTCATGGCCCCTCAGATATGGAATATTCTGAATTAAGTTAATATACAGAGCATAGTTAATTATGCATTTCATAAAAGTAATAATAATAACACTAGTCAAATACAATACATGCATAGTTTGTAATGATTCATTTATAGTTGGGCTCATTATGCTAATGTTCCTAAAAGTTTCAAATATTGTACAGTTTCAAACAAAAACGTCACTATTTCTGCAGTAAACTAACAACACGACTGTTTTCAGAAATCAGATTTCATTTTGGGGTTTGACCTGATATCTGTCGAAGCAGCGTGAGGATTTTGTATTTGTTATACTGAAGGCTTTGCATTTCCAAGGGAATATGTTCTGTTTTGTTCAAGATTAATATTTCTGAGACACACCCCAGTTACACTGATGCATTGCTTAATTCGGTCAATTACATAACTGAAGGAATTCTATGACTTTCGCAGCAGCAACCATACAGACAATGCAGCAGATACTGGAGTGGAACTGAGGACAAGTGCTAACTACCTCAGCCACATTCCACTTTAATAATGGACTTGAAACTATATGAAACACTCTGCTGTGGCATAGGAGGTGGATTTTTGATCCCTTGCTTCTTCCAAATACCAGAACACAGGATTATTCCCTGTGGACTGAAATAGATGCAGTCACTTCTGTCTCGTTCTGTTTGAAAGTCATTGGTTGAAAGATGCAAACTTCACAGGTTTAAGTCTGCAGTGATATGATACTGGTCCTGGGACAAAATCGCTGTAGCAAGTGCTCTCCCACACAGACACCTACACAGACACAGACACACACATTGTACATCCCATTAACATATCATAGTATACTTCCAACAGAAGGTTAGGCTGCCTTATTGATCATCAAAAAGATGAAGGGACAGTCCATCACTTTCCCTTTGCCACTCTTAAATCCGTTACCTGGGCTCCTCAAAGCACCACTAGCGGCTAATTACTCTCTCTCATGCCCCTTGTGCTCTCTCTAGTCTGTTGCTAATGATAAACTATTTCCATCGATAGGTCCTTAACTTCAGAGAGACCTAAATGACACTTTGGTCTGTTTGGATTATTTTATTGATGACTGTAAATAAATCAAGCAAGAGTAGGTTACCTTGCATTTCTTCCTGTTGCCTCGGTGCCACTAGAGTGCCTCTATCTGTCTCATGCACGTTAGGGTCAGCACCACACCAAATCACATTTGTCCCCTCCGTTAATGTCACAGCCTTAAAGCAACATATCATCACAGTGCGGAGCTTGGTCTAACTGTAATTGAAAAGGCCCAAGGGGAATTCCTGGGTTGTGTGTGGGGCCCCCTAACCCTCGCCACCCTACATCCATCATTGTAGAGTTAGGCCCTAGGGTGTTCTTGTAACGCTGAAGGTTAACAGCGAGATCGCCACTTACAGCTTTCGAAAATGTGGCCCCATGGGCCCCCAGTACTGCTACGAGCACTAGACATCGGCGGAAAACTACATACCAGCATCATGTCAAGTACATATTAATTTGATGGTCACATACCAAGGAGGGCAAGCTTGAGTGAGTCAGCGCATCCATGTTCAGTGAATGGATGGACTTCAATAGGGATGTGATCAGAAACAGAATCCTTCCTTCAGATGTTGAGTTCACAGGCTTGATTACACAGCCGCCTTGCAATGCATACTGCAACAGATAAAATTAAACACTCGTGATTACACACTGCTTTGAAACATCCTGGACCGTGATCAATCTGATCCCTTTTTTAAGTTCAACCTCAAACGACAGAGATTTGAGAACATACAAAAAGTATTCAAAAGCTGTATCTCACAACAGAACTGAATTGTTGCTAATGAAATGTGATAGTTTTGAGAGACAGCAAAGACAACAGGCACTTAGGGTCTCTTTGCACTGTTTTTGTAAAATCTAAGGCATTACGCTCTTTAGGCCTCATGATCAAAGCCTTTGTAATATTTTCTAACAAACGCTTCAAATGCATTCTGTAAAATGTGAATCATTAAGCAGAGGCTCTGAAACCTAACTGATCATTTTCTCAAAAATTACATACTGTAGAACTGTTAAGAAGCACAGCTGAAGATAAAGGCATCAACTCCTGCTCCAATGTGCAGATTTAAGCATATTCATCTGACTCTTCACATACATGAAAGCTAGCAGCTGCCCTTGCCAGCAAGTGGAGGACATTAAGGCTCAGCCTGGTTGATCTCTGATGACAAGGGTCTGGAGGAGCGATTAGAAGCAAGGGGACCAAAGTTATGGTCATTCCCTTAAAAGGATGGCATTGCATCTCATAGGCCTGGAGCTTGCAGGAGCTGAAAGATCTTCAAAGGTCCGCTCACCCCATACAACCTAGTCTAACTCCCCAAAAAAACCTTGGAAGTATGAATTTTGAAAAAAATTTTTTTCAAATATTATTTATTTTCCTTGTGCATTGCGACAGACCACGACAAATACTGCAGGCCATATCTGAAAAACTTTTGCTTTTGGTTTGTTGTTTATTCTGTGCATGATATTATCATTGTCAGTCATCTGGTAACCTCCTGAGTTTACCAGCTCATAGGAGACCATTAAAGTCTCCATGATTTCTCAGAAACTGGCTCATCGGAAACTGTCAAAAATATCTGTTATGTAAGGCATGGATAATAAATGAAAAAAAGGAAAAAAGATATCTTTTTAAGAACCATCCACAGGGGCAAATTGCAATTCATCAAAAGACAAATATGCATCAGATATGAGGATAGGCGGGGCCTTTCTCTCTATCCTGCTGCATATCGGCTGTTCAGCGTTATTCAGTTTTTGGCGAAATCTGCCAACAATAGCTGGAGAGCTGAGTGTTCCAGGGGCTTGGGCTTAAGTTGACAGTGGAGCGACCGTTGGGAAGAGTGAATAGGAGCCTGGTTTAATAAGCCCTGGTACACGCTGGACTACACAGGGGGCTGGCACCACTGAAATCAAAAAACTGCAGTGCAGATGAAGATAAGGAAAAATCTAAAGGATCAGTCTGGTCATATCATAAGAACACAGCACTGGGACTCTACATTCCTATTCACCATTTTATGGTTTGTAAACACGTGCATATAATTATAATGATTGCATTGTCTTACATAAGAGCCTGCTTCTGCCTGGTGTGTTTTAAAGGCTTATTAATTGTCAAGCTGTCAAATTAACACAAGCTTAGAAATTAAACAATTACATTACTAATGTTCACTGAGAAGAACAAGTGACATGAGGTACATACTCATTTCACTCCACGGTTTCATCTTATTGACAGGTGCATTATATATTGTTCAGTCTTTTACGTTCAAATCAATCTCTCTTCATTGTTACAATTGCCCTCATTGTGCATTGTTAGCATCATTGATGCCTGGATGCCAACCCCCGCAGTAGCTACCATTCTCCAGCTGGAAAGCAAATGTAAAATAAATAAATAAATAAATAAAGCAGCAGTGTGGCTACAGCCAGTTTACCATGTGGGGTTGCAATTTTCCATGGAAAGAGGGGAAGTGTACAGAAAAAGCAGATATATGAGTCAAGTTTCATGCATGTCTGGAGGAGAATCTGGCAGAGGACACCTACTTACCATGGAACTACACTGGCAGAGATTAGGGGGCCATCATGAAGGAGCCATAGAGGGTGAAGATAGCCAGGAGCTGCAGGGATAGAGATAGATGAGACAGAGGAACAAGAGGACCTGGTATAAAAAAAAGAGGGTGGGGTTGGGCAGAGAAGGGTGGATAAAAAGAAAGCAAGTTGGGGAGCAACAACACCACTGGCTTGACCTGGGGAGGATGGGGAAAAAGCCAGAGATCCAATTAAAATCACACTTTGTCAGTCAGAGTCTACGCTGACACAGCCTCTCCAGCCTCTCCAGCTGGAGCCCAGTGCTGCTAAACCTTACTTGGAAAAATATGGGAGCTGCACAGTGTAAGTTACGCAAGATGTCATACATGGTTATGATGATGCATAAAACGAAAGACCTGGTGTGACAAAGCAGCCCACCCCCTGGTACGCAGCTGGAGCTCAACCCAAGTATGGCATAACATCGACCCGGGGGGGGTGGGGTGGGGGTGGTGGTGGGGGGGCTAGATGGCAATTCAATGGATCCCAAGGTGAAATGGATTTATTTACATTAAAATTTATGTATACTCTGTATACCCTGTCCAAAATGGTGCCTGCGCTTGTTGCTAGGCAGAGTGCAAGAGGAAAGATGGCGGCGGACAAGTGGCAAACTGGGAAGCGGAGGTCTAATCAGTTGTGATTACTGGGGGGAAGGGTGTGGCAGGGTTCAATGATTATGGAATATTACCACGGCTTGGTCAGAATACACAACGACAAGGCTACATACTGTAGTCAGTCTGGGCTGTTACCCTTTGGCTTTATACATGTCCTTACACAACAACTGCGAAACCAGTTTTCTATATATAAACACAAATGCTTCTTTGAGCACAAAATAATGTTTGATCACCTCCACTGTGTTTTAGACATTTACTATTTTTAGAAATGAGGAGAAAAGGGCAGAATGTGGCAGTGCATACAATAGTTGGGGTTTAGATGAAATTGAGATGAGCTCTGAGAAAAGAAATACAGAATATCTTGAGACTTATTTCAAAACATTGATACTACAGTAAAACCAAAAGCATTTCATGTGAGCTATTGATAAGGTTATGAACACAAGAGAAAATTATCTCACGAATTTCAGTCATCACATCATTAAAGTACACTGATCAAAGCCAACCCAGTTCACCTCAATTTACTTGAAGAAAGAAACACTTCACAATTGAAACATTTGACATCCACCACTTGAAATGATCTATCTTAGACCATATCATAGCTGCTACTCACCACAAAATGTTCAATTTCGTGAGAATTATTTCATAAAATGAAATGAATGATTCTAAATCCTGAGTAGAAGGCAGCAGTATTTTTATCAGGTGCACATTCACTACTCGTTAGCCATAAATAGATAAATAAAAAAATGTAACTCTCTTACACAGTTCGAACTGACTGTTATCAAAACTGAAATCCGTATTCTCAAACTTTTAAATGATTGACAGAAAGGCGTCTAATGGAAAGATAAAAATGAAAATTTACTGCTGTCAAATTTGAGAGGGATTTGCAAAATACATCATCCAAAATATCTGACTCTCCCTAAAGATGTATCCCCATGAGCATCATGTGCAACATATACTTTTAACCAGGTCAGAGAGTGCATAAACAAGTTTATTACAGTGTTGCACCATCTTGAGAACAATTACACTTGAAGCACATAAAATGTAGTTGCTTACTTTGAATGTTTCACATAGAAATATGACTGAGAATTAAAACAGTTTTTTTTAAAACAAGTCTTTTTGCATTGTTCTTTAATATATATAAATGTCTAATAATATAAGTGGCTTGGTAGGCTTATCCCACTTGTATTTTGTCTTATAAAAAACATCCAAATAACAGCACCACAACCAAAGCCTGCTGAACTTTTAAAGGACCTAAGGTGTATTAATATAGTTTATACTGAAAGGAAAACATTTTCTTATACAGACTTGAAGCATTCCCTCATGTACTTTTGTGGCCATCCAGACAACTGCCCCTCCATCAAACCCTCTAGAATAAAGAACCTCCTTATTACGGCTAGTCAGCTGTCAGATCAGTGTAAGCATATATTTCAAAGAAATGTAAAATTAGTGCCCTTTTGACCTGATTTCCTTTTGATATGGGTGAAGCAAATTGGCATATATAATGGCAGACATTATTCGTATGTTTAATGGTATAAAATGCTGACATCCATACATACAAGTACAAAGTATAAAGCTTTGCTAGAGGCAGTGGAGCATTCATCATAATTGTGACCCATCCGACCTCCACAATAATCAAGCTAATGCCGTATACTTTCCTGAGCAGGATGAGGACAGGTACTTAGTGTGCAACATCATCTTTAGCTATACACCATTAAATGCCCCATTAACTGTACTTCAACCTGTTCAGTCAGTCTCCCGTTTAATATTGTTAGAGAGGGGTGTCATTTTTGACGTAGGAGTGTAAACTAAAGCTGTATGACAATAATAACTCACTACAGATGAGTTCAGGCTCCGCACCAGGATTAGTAGTGAAACTGAATTCAAACTCTGCCGAGAAGGAGGCAGGCTTCGAAACCAAACTTCCTCAGTGCATTTCTCTAAAATAATGAGGTGCTTGTTGAAATTTACATTCCACAATACAAAAACCAAGCAAACATGAATATGTCAGCAAAGCTGGAACTTGGGGAAGTGAACCCCTCAAAAAGTGTGTGCACCCAAAAAGAAGCAAAACTCACATCACTTTTTTAAAGCTTTTTTACAACTTTTTCAACATTTATCACTGGACAGATTAAACAGGATGACACAGATCTGTCAACCCATCAATGTGTCAGTGAACAGTGAAATCCATCAAATCTATTGATTCAGACTCAAAGTGAGGAGCTCAGAATTAATCCTTTATAGGGTAAATAAAAATGTTCAGTTTGTATTACAAATAAAATAATGATAGGAGTAATAATGGACTGCTTAGCCTATTTGGACATTACAATGTTTTGAGGATAATTTGGTCAGATTTGTGTTTGCAGTTAGCTTGCATTCAAGGTAAGACCTTATAGTGTGTGTGTGTGTGTGTGTGAGTGAGTGCGTGAACGAGAGAGAGAAAGGAAGAGAGACAGAAAGACAAATATAAATCAAGTGAAAATACACAAATCAATAGGCTGTAAGATCAGAAAGGAAGCAAAAAGAAACACGGGGATGTGAGTCATTCAGAGAAAATGCGCATCACCTTGCGGCACATACACCTGTATATGCTTGTATTATACACCTGTATCCCAAAAAACACGCGCATTCATGGCGCAGTTAAGAAGGAAAATTAAAACCCGAGAGGACCATCACATTTTAGGACGTGAGGGAGTTTTAACTCAAACAAATCAATTTAAACACATTTTGTGTTAAAGGCCTGGTCAGTTCCTGAGGCCACACCTATAAACACAGGATAATACTGTGTGTTAGAACCCTACGTTTACAGGCGGTGCATTGGTTTGCGCAAAATTGCAAATCTGCAAATATGGCGTGGGCTAGTGGAATTTATACAATTAAAAAAAAAGGAAAAAGAAAAAAGTTTGAGCTCACGATGGAAATGCATTGATTGGGTTTAACCACACACGCCTGATCAAAGAGAATATAGACACTTTAATAAAATATAGAATACATAATTAATTATACAGTAGGCCTATGTACAGTAGAACTGTATGCTAATTAAACGTTTTTAACAGAATCACGAACACTGTGGTTTATGCTTCGCACTGGCCTTACTTTGTACAGAAATGTGAAATATAGATATAATATAAACAAGAATACGAATGTGTAATGGGGGGGTAGGGGTGGGGGGGGGGCTTAATCAAGGGGAGAAAAAAAACCTACTGAGCCTCGCAGTATTTTAATGACATACAAATCATGCTCCAGGCCCATCACAGGCTTATTAGGTCTCAGAATTTAATGTGAGGAAAGATGTTTCAGATATTTATTTCATCTTTAGACATACATAAAGACATGAATAATGTTTCTATACTTCCCGACATAGCCTACATTACACCTAGTTTACATTCAACAAAGACCCCTACACTGAGGGTTACATTCAGCAAGACTTTTCCTTTTACTTTCCAGTAATAACCTATAAGTTGAGAAGACTCAAGAGGCAGATTTCCATAAAATCCTTTGTCATTTTTTTGTCTCACTTAATATAGATATCTTTAATACTTATGCAACACAGCGAACAATTATGCATACACACTTGGTAAAAGTTCCTATAACCCACTGTGGGGAGATGTAGCTACAGGCTACAAGCCTAACCCAACCAAACAAACAGGCCTCACAACAACAAATAAAGCTCGTCACATTTCGCAATGCAAGATTTCAATAGGATGACTCAGGACGTGTCACAAAATATTTGATACAACATTCACAAAAATACAGAGAGTAATAGAGATACAGCTGTAACTTTTAGGTTATAACATGGAAAAATAGGCCCAAAAAAATTGTAAGCCGCTCACGTGTCCCAACAGGAACTCAGAGGGACGGGATGTTATTACATTGCTTTGGTGGGAAAGAGTCCACGCCGCTGTGGCATGTGTACCATCCATTCACAATACTTTTCTGAAAGGGAGAAGTGGAGGGGAAAGTCCTTGAGCTCTGGGCAAACGTGTGACCTGTCTGGCCGCAGGGGTACTGTGACGACTGGGATCTGTAGCTGCCTCTCTGTAGCAACAAAGGGTCCAAGAGGGGCTGTGACCTGTGTGTGGAGTAGTCCAAACTGCTGTCAAACGTGTGATGGAAACGTGACCTCGAGGTCGACTGGTCTCGACTCTCTGGGGACAGGGGGACATCTTGAGCTGAGGTTGGGGGGTGAGAGGGGCTGATCTGGGTTCCATCCGGGACTCGGGTCGACCTGGCGTCAGCAATGTGACCCCCGTCACCAGGTCGCGCGTCGCCGCTTTTGGCTACGTGGGCCTTGTTGCAGTGGAGCTTCATATGCTTTCGCAAGGAGCTTGGGTGGGTGTAACACTTGTCGCAGCCCCTGACCTTGCACATGTAGGGTTTATCACTGGAGTGCACGTGAGAGTGCTTCTTTCTGTCGCTGCTGTTCGCAAACCTCCGGTTGCAGCCCTCGAACTCACATTTAAAAGGTTTTTCACCTAAACGTGCAAAGAGAGAAATGACGGCGAGTTACGAATATGCTCACAGGCCCGTGTTTGCTCTCTCTGGCCATATATTCTCCTACTGTAGCCTAAGTCAACTGAGTGCACTCCTATAACAATGTCAGGCTATATGAAAAGTGATCCTTAAACCCCAAAACCTGCACACCCAGGCTTCACAGTAAAATCACTATCTCATCTCCTGCTTTCAGTCAGTGACTCTGCAAACCCGGAGCCGCTTTTCAGGCCACAGCAGCGGTGGCTGTAATTGTTTTAAATTACCACATTCTTACAGTAGACATTGTTTCTAATTTGCAAAAACGAATGAGTCATTCAAATGCAGAGTTCAAATTAGTTGCTGAATCTTTGCTGCAGCCCTGATCGCAACAAGTGAGGCAGTTCATCTGCGCAGTAAATCAGCAAGGCTGTGGTTAAAGATGCATTAGATTATGATGAACTTGCAGACAGCAAATGCAAAGATTTGTTTAAATGGAGTTATCATGCATAGAGTGAATTATGGTTATCAAGATGCTAATTGATCTTCTGGCACAAAAGTGCCTGCAGCTGCGCGCCTCTGTCCCTCCTGCACTCCCACACTGATGTAGCGGGCAACCAGCAAGAGCCGGACTCTTTAACAGTTTCTGTTAAATTGTCATTTATGGGCCTGCATGTTAATGGGTGCCAATCTTTGGAAAGTTCAAAAAAATGTTAATAGGCTTATATTTTTCTGACATAAATGATGTTTAATTAACACACCACGCGTGTGCAGTTGTGAAATAACAAATGTCCACTTTCTTTCTCTATTCTCTTTGCTTTCATTAGGAAAACAATTTACACCACAAATAAAAGGGGGCGCCTGATAAATATAATTTTATTCTGCAGTCCTTTTTTTTCTGACGGCCATTCACTTCATTTGATAATTATATTTTCAATTTAAATGCCTACATTTCAATATAATTACACCTTGTGAGATCACGTTTCCACTACAACCCATAATCTGTGTGAAAATAAAAGATTTCACTGTAAATCCTTATTGTTCTGTTCTCTTAGGGGCGTTTAGAAGGAAAATGCAAAGTAAGTCAACATTTTATGACATACTTTGACATATGGCATCATTTCACAGTGCTTCGTGACAAGTAACAGGCCCATCAAAAGCGAGGACAAGGCACTAAAAATAAAATGATCTTTATGAAATGTGACTCATTTTGTTAAGGCAGATAATTATTTCCTTTTGCTGACTGAGGTCAACCGTTTTACTCGCCTTTTTATTTCCTGCTACATCACTGTGTGATGTGCTCTGTTAGTGTTCCTCAGCACAGGAGATGAGTCCCTGGGAGGCAGAGACAGCGTAACGGCTACGTCACAACTCTCCGGTGTCCCGGCATTTATTTAATAATTTCACTGAATGAAGTGGGAGAGGCACCCAAACCACTAGGCCTGCAGACTGTGCTCGTTTGTAACTGGCTTACTACTTACTACACATGTGGTTCCTGCATGGAGCCTAAATGTTTTTCTCCTGCAAAACCAGGCAGTGACAGAGACGGCAAGAAGCAGTACGAGAAGCTTTGCATAACAACATTAATAATTATAACAATGTGGGCCTAAAAAAACAGCACCATGCAATAATAATAATAATAATAATAATAATAATAATAATAAAGTAGAACATTTCCATTAATTAAATAATAAAAAATAAAAAACATGTTCACACAGATAAACAATGTAAAACTGATAAATAGTAATGACAGAGTTTGTGAAATTGAAAACACTGACCACATTTTTATTAAAATTTCACTTATCAGAAAATATATCAGCATCATTATGAATGTTATTATTATTATTGTAGTTGCTGTTATTTAATTCTGTGTTGTATTATGATCATGAACTAACCTGTGTGAGTCCTCTTGTGGATCTTTAGATTTTCTGATCGTGCAAAAACTTTCTCACAGCCGTGAAAGGGGCATGGAAAGGGCTTTTCCCCTGTGTGGACTCTGACGTGGTTCACCAGCTTGTATTTGGCTTTGAAAGGCTTCCTGTCCCTCGCACAATTCTCCCAGTGACACACATATTCAGAGTGCTCGGGTCCTCCGACATGCTCCACTGTCACATGGGTGACAAGTTCATACATGGTCCCGAAGGCTCTGGAGCAAGGCAGCTTCCCAGCCCCCTCTTGGCCGTCACTCCACTTGCACACCAGCTCATGCTTCACTGTTTGTTTAGAGCACCTGAGGAAAGCGTCGCCTCCTCCACGCTGAATTGCCATGTTCAGGGGTTTGTACAGACCCAGGAATTGTGTGACAAGTTGTTGCTGGCTGTTTCCCTTGGGGCTGATAGTTTGGCTATAAGGGTGAGTCCGGGTGAGGAGGTCGCCAGGTAAACCCAGCATCATCTGGCTGCCGAGATCTCGAGACGCGTCGGTGGAGGCGTGGGCCTGCTCCTGATAACTTGAGAAAAAAGCATGGCTTCTGTTGTCTCTGCAGCCAGCAAAGTCACGATACCTTCCAATCCCGCCATGTTGGTTTGCTCTTGATGCCAGTTGATCAGTGACGGGTGGCATGCCGGCTCCAGAAAGATTGGCTCCAATGATAATGCCCCTAGGGCTGTGCTCTAACCGGTGGCTGGGGTATCCAGAGTCTGAAAAATTGGGAACCGAATGGTCAACATATGCACTGGACCTCGTCTCGGGGTAGTCTCGCAAATTGTGCGAGGGGCAGAGTTTTAAGGAACTGCCAGTGGGGTGTCCCATGTGCTCTCCTGCCAAAGGTGGCAGCACCACGCTGAGTTCAGTATTGCTCTCCCCGGGGTTGACGCAAGAGAGAGGGCAGCCACTAAACCTCGAAAGGCTTGTCATGTTGTGTTGTGAGTTTGGCTATGGGTTTGCAAAATCAACCAATTCAGCACTCAGGATACACCTAGAAATTCTGTTTCCATGTTCCGTGTTGTATATCATCTGCATGTGAAATTCTTGGCCGTGAACTTCGCAGAAGTAGGAACCAGACTCAATTTCGTTAAAGTTGGTGTGAGTCCCATGCCGTTCACTTTGCCCTCTTGATTTGTGGCAATAACCGTGGTAGTAAAAATGCTTCGAAACAGGCCATGGTGCAATATAAAAGCACAGCAGGCAAACCTGCTTTTAAAAAGGGAGCTGTGGGATTGGTTGGAATGCGCTGTGATTGACAGGCGCTGGGCTTGTTTTAAAAGGGACACGCAGGCGTTCACTGCACGACTCCGTTTTCAAATGTCGCACAGAAAATGCTTTGAAATGTGCCGCGATATTCCCAAATATTGCTGCCTCTTTAACTTCAGGCGCCTTCTTATAAGTCCCCTCATCTAAATCTCTGTATATGAAAATTTACAGGTTACTGTGTAATACTAATCATCTGATGAAAGTCAAGTGATTAAATGCAGACACGAGCAGAACACGAGACAATCACAGCCTATCTACCATCTTTTATTTCACTGGAAATCTTGCCAAAGCAAATGACCCACTCCTGCCCTGCAAGAATAACAGAGAGACTGGCCATTGCGTGTCCAGGCCAATTATTGTCAAGACTTTCATTTTGAGTCGACTGCCACATTTGAAAACAGTGAAAGTCACAGGAAACTGATTCTAACTATCAAATCAGCTATTTGAAATAACTGAAAATACATTTGTCTGTAATTAGCCTGCACGATCATAAAGAGTAAGGCATCATTTCTTTTATGTAAATGAGGTTACACGCTCTCACGGTAGTATTGCATTACAATTTTATTTTGTAGTAGCTTATGTGTTTTCATTAAGGTACAAAATCACTTGTTGGCATCATGTCCTAAGAAAAATTTAACTTAAACTTTTAAACTTTGGTAAAGCAACAAGTAGTTTTACAAGACGCACCGCACTACCAATATTTCATAATCATCTTTTTGGAAAAAAGTTATTTCAGACAGAAAGGCCTATTTCCCAGCAGTGTCACTGGGGGATACTACAGAACAGGATGTACTATTTTACCTTTGTATCCAATGTTAACAGTTTCCATACATAAACCCTTTCTTATTAAGCTGAAATAAATTAATAATCATCAAAAGCAGGATGGTACACAGTAAAATTAGTTACGTAAAATGGAAATGCTGAAACATGACAAAACAGCAGTGGATAGGCTCCACTGTTCCAAGGAAACTCAGATAAACTTTCTTACTTTGAGGTGCTGTGAGGACAGCAGCTTCAAGCCCTCCATGCTCCTGGAGTGCAGCACATATTTCTGCACGTCTCCTCGTTTTGACATGGCTCTGATTCTATCAGCGCACTTTCCTCCACCAAGACCACTTTAGCCAAATTCCTTTATCTGTTGCTTTTATTTAAATCTACAAAAGGTGGCATGGGCCCCGAACTGCAGCTTATAGGTTTAAGGTGAAAACCCCCTTATTTCCAAAGACTGTAGCTGGCGGAATTTTCAACTTTTTCCTAAAAAAAAAAAAAAAAAAAAAAAAAAAAAAAAAAAAAAAAAAGGGGGGGGGGGGGGAGAAAAATCCTTTTCCACATTGTTATGCTGACGTCACTTGCAGTGGATCCTAGGCAGAGACAAAGCGTGGGGCCCACTTGACATTAAGTGCCGCAAAATAGTAGACAGGCCCAGAACCGGCCTAATTCTGTCATGATTGTAATGGACGCTCATGTTTGTCAACCTTTAACCCGATGCATTTCCGAAAATGATTGAGGGTTGAAGGCCAATAAACCTAAAGTTGCCAATCTGTCATTCAGAGAGCATAAAGGACTGACGGACCTGCGCCCCAAATAATCCCAGGTTCTCATTTGCAGCGAAAGGGCAAAACAAGAAACAGGGCCATCTAGAATAACTGCACCTTTATGATTTAATATGATAGACCACGCCGATTCTATGAGGCTGTTTAGGCTCACATTTTCAATAACATAGCCACAGCAAGTGAGGTCTGCGCTACAGGCCTATTTGATAGCTACAGTATATAATATTTTGCAATATACTATTAAAGGACTTAGTTTATTTAATTGCTCATAACAACCAAAATTGCTATTATGTTCTAATGGGCCATAATGTGGTCATAACTTAATTAGACTTTAGCCTAATAAGCAGTTTTCAATAAATTACAATTCAATTCATTTATCTGCAATACAGTATGTAAATCAAGTAATAACAACATAATCAGCTAAATGAGTGAGAGTAAATTTGGTAATTTTTTTTTCAAAATTTGTCATATAAGTTTAACCAAATTCTACTTTCATAGGATTAATATTGGAGTGCTACGGTTAGCTTCAGCTCAAAATAACAGAATTATAAAAGTAATGGCAAAGACATGTAAATATGTACTACGAGTATTCCCGTAATATTTGTTAAATTTAATAAAATATGCCGAATAGGCTACGCGACAATGTAGCATTTTAAATTTAGACACTACTGGAGTGTTTATATAACTTCAGCTTCAATATCTACATTGTGACAAATTGTATCATTTTGACATCTGCAATCCCTTCCAGCCCTCCAGCTTTATGAGTTCGGTCACTTATGTTGGTTGCTTGACAGGCCAGACTAAATCCTAGTGACTGTTGCATACAAAATGTCACTCCCAACAATCAAAACATTCATGTCAGGGAATACGCTTTACATCCATGAGGTCCAAGTCACTCCCTGTACAGTGAAAATGGACCAAATGATTAACAAAGGTGCTATGCAGATAGGAAATGAAACAGAACTGAAAATGCCAGTGGGAAGACCAGAGTTATAGTGTGACACCATGTTGTAGACTGGACTGAAAATTCTAACAATCTTATTTCTTCAACCTGGGATTGCGATGAGAAGAATTATTTTTAAAATAACCCGTTTAGGAAAACTATTCGCACAAAAGCGATAAACGTATACACACACGTATATAAAAATATGTGTAAATATGCATGTTTATCCAAAATAAACTAGTACTAGTGTGTATAAGAATCACCAGAGATTGCTCTTGGTGATTAATGTCAATGTAACACAAAAAATAAAAGAGAGAAGGCTAGGCAGCACAAAATTATTTCATCAGGTATCCAAATCTGTGTCTGTATGTGTGTGTGTGTGTGTGTGTGTGTGTGTGTGAGAGAGAGAGAGAGACTGACAGACACAAAGTTATTGTGAGTTCATATATGCGGTACAAACAGTGTGTGTGTATGTTTACACAACTGCGTGCATTAGTGTGGAGTGTGCTGAGATATTATAATTGATGAGGGATGGCAGTGCACAGTCTTGCCATGACTTTATGAAATTTAGATGAATTAACAGGTTTGGGATGAGTCCATTTGCAGACAGATGCTCCAGTAAATCACAGCAAGAAGTCAATTAGCCCTCTCCATCAGCCATATGAAGGCAAACTACAAGTACTGTAACAGTCACTCAAGACCCAACTGACCATATAATTTATGAAATATAGATAACAAAATATGGTGTTGTACTATATACATGTATAAACCTGAGTGAAGCAAATAAGGAAAGAAAGCATTTCTGAAAGCATGTTTCTCCCACGACAAACAAATAAACAAAAACGTACCAAGCAACAATATGCCCGATAGCGATGCAATATGCAGTCAAGCCTCACATTGTGAAATTCCAAATTACAAGACAGTTAAATTGTGATTCGTCATGAAAAGCTTAGTATCTATGGTGAGAAAATCCTAGTCAGCTGCTTCACTTACTCAGAAATGGAAAATACATGTATTTGGAAATATAATGCATAATGTAAATATCTGTCTTGTGAAAACTCAAAGCATTCTGAAAATACGTAGATGCTAAAGTTTGATGTATAAACAGTAATTCCGCTGAAAAATAAATGTGAGCCAAAATTGTATTTTATTTTATTATTTTATTTGTATGTA